>NW_027466058.1:6082500-6705000 GCF_046127955.1 Nelusetta ayraudi | reverse complement strand
CCTTTTATTAAAACAGCAATTAGGGAGGGGTGTGTGGTGCCTCCCAACAGTGAACATTATACATGACACCAGATCTCATTAAGGGTTTTTTTTTTTTTTTTTAAATGTCAAAAGACACTTCATCTTTTTTTTTTAAGTGATCTATTTATAGGCGGCCCCTGGGTGCAAAGCCTTCGCACAGTGAGTTGCGCTGCAGCAGGGGAAGCGGCACTCGCGGCTCCGCACCGGTGTAACCTACTTACAATAACACTACCATTATAACAGCCCCGTCCTCCAGAAAGACGACGCCAAAAGAAAAAAAAAAAAAAAGGAAAAAAATCCGGGCTCCCGTGCCATCCGCAAGCCAACACCCTCCTCGTACTGCCTCTACAAATTCCACAGACTTTCCACCTCCACCATAAAGAGAAAACAAACACATGGTTATGAAGGTTTCTGCGGCAAAAGACACTCACCTCTAGCAGACATGCCGGGTAGGTAGAGCCTCTCTTTATTCGCCGAGACGCACAAGGAGACGCCGCGGTTCGGTTCGGCGGACGGTCGGTCGGAGCGGTTCGACGGGCTGCTGTGATGCGTAACGGGAAGTTTTCGAGGTGTCATTTAGAGGTTTTCCATGCGGGGGGTACGCGGTCGGCGGCCGGCAGGGCAGAGCAGACAGCGGGGGAGAGTAGTTTCCAGCGACAGGGCGTGTCCTGGGACGCGCAGCATCCCTTCTCCAACTCTTCTTCCACAACAAGTTTAGGTCCACGGCTTATAAGGAGAGAATGATCCAGAACCGGCGGCGGCTGGTTTCCGATCGAAGTCGTTCTTGGGATGAGCCGTGGTACCACGCGCTTGCCGGTACCGGATCACCTCGCCGATCGCCGGTTCTCCGCTGGGATGACTGCGCTGTTCTCGGCGGCGCTTGATGGGCTAAAAAATGATAAAGTTGACGGGTTCTCTTCGCCGGTTCCCACGGCTTAGTCTGGGTTTCTTTCGGCAAAATAAATAAATAAATAAAATAAAATAAAAAATATGCATGTATCTTCGGCTAGGTTCGCATTACACGGATTCCCTGACTCATTAACACAGCTGTCTGCCTGAGAAAACTCGACCACGATCCCCGTGGTTGAATATATATACCGCAATTCCTGGAAAAACAGACCTCATCGGGGGCATTCAGCGGCACTAAAGAATCAATTGATTGTTATATATTTTCCATACGACTCACACCGACGGTTTATCGGAACCCTATACTAGGCGTCCGTGTCGGATGTGCACTTATTGACCGCTGTTTCTATCTTCTGGGGAGGAAAAAGAAATAGACCATCATCCGTCATTGGACGCAGAATGTGCACATTTGTATGCATTGATCGTCCCCAATTAGGATCAATTTATTGTCGCGTGTGTTGCGCCCCCTAGTGGAGGGAAAATAACAGCGCCTTTGGCGTGCGAAGTGCCACCGTGTCCAAAGTGAGCATACGCTACTCATATCAACTGCGTCTTGTTTACAGTGGTAGCGTTGGGCCCAATTGAGGACCTGCGAGCTCGCAGCGTGTTACGGTTTTATTGCCCGCTATTATTCTCTCGTTACAAGGGTCAGTACATGAAACCTCCAATCTGGATCGAGGCGGCAACAGGAAGAAGAAGATAGAGGAATTCTCTCGGTCTTCTCGGGAGAAACTGGTCCAGTCGAAGAACAAAATGTTCTCCAAATTCACGTCCATTCTCCAGCACGCAGTAGAAGCGGTGAGTTTTGATATCTAATTCACGTTTCTGCCCAACGGCTTGGTGTATCTTTTGGTCATTTGGCCCCTACTGGGCCTCCACTGGATCAGACACAGCATATAACGTCAGCATTAGGAAAAACCATGCTAAGTAGCACGCTAACCAGATGCTTCAAGGCTTGCATTAGCGTTTTGTGTTAATGCTGTCCCTTTTTAAAGATGCCCAGATATTCAAGACCCCACCACCCGAATACATCCGTTTGTCTGTGGCATTTGAAGTCACCGTTCACTAGTGTCATTGCATTACTTGCTCCCGGCTGTTTGTTTTTAATACATTTTGAATGGCTATGCTAGTTAGCCGCTAATAATAGCCTCCATCTCCAAGCTAACGGCGTAGCTGGCTATCTAGTTTCAAAACAAGGCTCAAATCATCTGGGGTGGTGTCGAAATTGGAGAACAGCCTTGCCTGACATTACGTAAACATTTCTGTTAATAGGAAATGGGTAGTTTGGGGTTTACAACATAAGGCTTTTTCCTAAATCGCAACGTTGCTCCACACGGTAGCCAGAAAACGTTAACTCCTAGCTGACCAACCGGTCCTTTACCCCGCAGGTAAAGGTAAAGGTTGACAGTCAATTGGCAATCGTTCAGAATTAGTTTGATTTTTCCCTCCCTATATATCTATTTTAAGATTCTCCGTGTGTGTAAAGGTCAGACACACATTAGGTATAGGCATTACACATTATTATGTAGTTTATTAGTCAACAAATCACATTTACAGCATTTTTGTGAAAGGTAAACATAGTGACATAGTGCCATTAGCCGAGTTAGTTGGTTTTGGTGCTTTTTCCACGTCAGTTCACAAACCCGCCTTTATCACCCGGCAAGTAATTCACGAACTTGGGCTCATTTTATGCATGCATGCATGCGAGGGCATGCCTCTGTAAAGCACTCTCACCCCTGGAGCGGATATCCACGTCTGTTTGGCACAGCCTCTAAAAACCCTGGTATGCATCCGTCCTGCTTCTGGTAGCGATAGTTGTTTCTTGGTGGGAAAAGTAACAGGTGGACTAATGTCATTTTCGGTACTAGGGGGGGTCAGAAATTATGGCACAGCCACGGTGGTGAGCTGAAGAGAACTCCAATTGGAAAAGAGGTGATGAGTGTCAAAACTCCAGACTAAGGTCCATGACTGAAGGTACATGTGTTTTTGTTTGGGCAGAGGATTTGCAAGCCGGATATTCCAGATGAAATTGGATGGACGGTCACGCTACACAGTGGCTGCATGCTAACATTTAATCACATGTAACCTTGCCAATTAAAGTGCCATAACATGTACATGTACACTTTTGCACTTTTCTTTAATTTACTCAAGAGTACTGGGGTGATGGGAATGAAGCGTGTTACACTGAGCCAGGGGTGCATCTCTCCTGACTAATTAATGTGCACTGATCCTCATATGATGGTCCTTCTCTTTTGCAGCTTGCTCCGTCGCTGCCCCTGCAAGAAGATTTTGTCTATCACTGGAAAGCCATCACACATTACTACATAGAGACTTCCGGTAAGAATACTCTTAAAGAGTGTGTTAAGTTGTGGGTATGTTTGTCCAGTTTGTGTGGATGTCGATAGTTTTAATGTGGCTTCAGTCTTTTTTTGAATGGCACCAAATGCAGTGTAGCCTCAACATTTAACACTTTTCTCACACGGAGCTCCAAGTAGATGGTCAGGGAAAAAAAAAAACATCCAGACATTAGGACACAAATGTGAAATATGCAGAGAATCTCGAGCGTGTCGCGTTTTCATTATAAGGCAGGTTAAGCCGACCGGATCCACCCTGTCTCTTGGCGCTGTGACTTGGCGGTTGGACATATAAAACTAATATTTTGACAACCTCGGGCTGAACCGTCTCCTGTCTCATCTCCGAGAAAAGTCTTCCTCTGCTATTCCTCGCACCGTGGAAAATGGCTTCCTTGCAGCAGTGCTCACGGTTGGGCCAGTTTAACAAAAATGTCTCTGGGGGGGATAATCTCTTGTGTGAGTATGTAGCTGAGCTCGTTCAGCAGCATTTAATCGCTCACAGAAGAAAGGTCTGGCTCTGTACTTTTGCACAAGCGAGGTCATCTGGGTGCAGCATGACTTCTATTTCTCAACACTTATTCTGTCCATCTCCCCATTTTCTATTACCACATCTCCTGCACTCGGGCGGGGGGGGCGGGGGGGGGTGCTGGACCTTGTCCTAGCTATCTCTGGGCAAAGGCGCGGTTACACCCTGGACAAGCTGCCAATTTCACTTATTATATATTTAGTTTTTTTTTTTTTTTTTTCAATCGTTTTCCAGTAAGCTGCTTATTGCTTCGGCTCAGAAACGAATTGCATTGCAAATAATGTGTGTGCGGTTGAAAAAAAAGAGCAAAGCTTACTCCTGTTCTATTTCCACCTAATTGACACAAGTGGGCTCTGATGTCTTCTAAAATGTTCCCCTCAGATGACAAAGCTCCAGTTACAGACACCAACATCCCCTCCCACCTGGAGCAGATGCTGGACATCCTGACCCAGGAGGAGGCGGAGAGGGAGTCGGGGGAGACGGGGCCCTGCATGGAGTACCTCTTACACCACAAGATCCTGGAGACCCTCTACACGTTGGGCAAGGCAGATGTAAGACACACCTGCAGATGTTGCTGAATGCAAAGCTTTGAAACACTCTTTCGGAAGCTGCACTTGTTGCAGCTTTTGTGCACATCCGCTGCATCAATAGCATAAATCATTTTCCAATAATGTTCTCATTGTTTTCTTTCATAGTGTCCTCCAGGGATGAAGCAGCAAGTGCTCACCTTCTACACAAAACTGCTCGCACACATCCGTCAGCCTCTCCTGCCGCACATCAACGTCCACAGACCTGTGCAGGTGAGCCGCCACTCAGTCCGCGTCCTCTCTCTTCTCAACCAGCCAATTGCAATTGGCAACTTTTCTTTCTTTTTTTTAATCGCTGTTTGCCACTGTCGCTCTTCTCCTCTCAGAAATTAATCCGCCTGTGCGGTGAGGTTCTGGCGGCCCCCACGGAAAACGAAGAGATCCAGTTCCTGTGCATAGTCTGTGCTAAACTCAAGCAGGACCCGTACCTGGTCAACTTCTTCCTGGAGGTAGGTCCTTTGCCAGGACGCGGTCCACGACCACGGCCGGCTTGCAGAGTGCCCTATCTGAAAACGTTTGCGTTTTTCGGCAGAACAAGTCGAAGCGAGCCGAGGCGGTGAAAACCAGAGGGGCGGATGCGGCGAGGGACGGCGCCGTGGCTCCGGACACGGGTCAGTCTCCGGCGGAGGAGCAAGCAAAGCACCAGGAGGAGCCTCAGGCTGCAGCAGGCGCCTCGGCCTCGGCCTGCAGTCCAACCAACAACAACAACAACGGCAGCAATTACAACCTCGTCACCTCGCTGCTTAATCTCACCAAGAGCCCTGTGAGTAATCCCCCCCGCCCCCCATCTCCTCCTCCCCTGCAGTGCAGGTTGTTTTGATCGCGGTTACAGTCGGGCGGATTGGTGAGCGCTGCGCCGTCTCTGTCCTCCCTCAGGACGGCAGGATCGTGGTGAAGGCGTGCGAGGGCCTCATGCTGCTGGTCAGCCTGCCCGAGCCGGCCGCCGCCAAGTGCTTGACGGAGAACACTGAGCTCTGTGAGCTCCTGACGGACAAGCTGGTCTCCTTCTACAAAGCCCTGCCGCAGTCCATGGACCCCTTGGACATCGAGACGGTGGAGTCTGTCAACTGGGGGTAACGATGTTTGACTTTCACTGACTGATTTCAAAACAAGACTCTTTAATTGCCCAGTGTGTAAAATTTGGCTTGATTTATGATTTTTATATTGGTAAAAGCTTAACATACTGCCCGTAAGTACATTAATAATAGTGTATACTCGCAGTACAATAAAAGTTATTTGGTTGCTCTGCCCTTAGAAAGGTTCTCATATGTATAAGAATATACATAGAGCAACAAGGGTCGTGCTCCTAGTTCGCTGCCACCTTGCACTGCCATTTTTTAAGGAAGCCCGCCTGACAGTGACCTAAATATGAAATGCGCTGTCAGGCGGGCTTCCTTAAAGATTTTACACACTGGACCTTTTAATGAAGACTTTTGAAGATTGAATACTTCCCCTCCCCCTCTCCTCCAGCCTCGACGTCTACAACCTGAAGGAAGACGCTGCCGTCTTCGCAGGGAAGAGGGCTCTCATCTCCTTCCTGTCCTGGCTGGATTACTGCGACCAGCTCATCAAGGAAGCGCAGAAGGTCCGTAACCCATCACGACTCGCTCTGTTTCGACAGCCGGTGCAGTCACGATGACGGCAAGTTGATTTTTCACACGCAAAAAAAGGGGGAAAAAAAGGCTGAACTTTCTTTTGTTTCACTTCTTCGTCTTCAGTCAGCGGCAGCAGTCATGGCGAAAACCGTGAGAGAGAGGTTCTTTGTGTCCGTCATGGAGCCGCAGCTGATGCAGACGTACGGCTGACTCACCCGCCAATCGTCCTCACAATCCTCACTGGCGCCTTTTGTTCGGCTGCCGCGCGTCGTGAGCGCTCGCTGACGCCTCGTGTTTTCTGGCACAGGTCCGAGGTGGGCATCCTGACGTCCACGGCCCTGCTCAACAGGATCATAAGGCAGGTGACGTCGGAGGCGCTGATGCAGGAGATGGTCTACTTCCTGCTGGGGGAAGACGAAGAGGCCGAGACCCAGGCGACCATCTCCCAGAATCCTCTGCGGCACAGACTCATCGAGCACTGCGACCACCTGTCAGACGAGGTTGTTATCGCTCAGCCCCCCCCCCCTAGTTTCCCCCCATCCAGATTTTTTTTTTAGTAATGAGTAATTGCCGAACCCCATGTTTTCCCGATCCGATCTTTTTTCTTACCTTGAATAAACTGGATCTATTGGATTCAGACTTTCCTCTCGGTGCAGTGCAAAATAAATTGGATTGTTCGCTCCGATGATCAATCCATGCTTTGCTTGTCCTCATTGTTTTGTTTATTTTACAAATTGACAAACACAGTGAGCATACTGTATAAAACGTATAAATGAAATAAAAAATAGTTCTGTAAAATTCTGCTTATAAAGTATACACGAGGCACGGGCTAGTAGAGGGCAGAAATGCGCCGCTTATTGGTACATTTCGGACGTTATTGATATTAATTATATTATTATATGATATTATATTGATTTCAAGATCGGATCGGGGATTTTTAACGCATCGGCCAATCACAGATTTAATAAAATATGCTAGATCGGCATCCCTAAAATTTTCATCCAGTAAATTTCTCTCGTCCGTGTGCAATTTGGGATTTTGAAATGTTGACGTTGAGGTCTGCGGATTATCTTCGCAAGCGAATTCAGAATTGATTTATTGTTTTGTTGTCCCAGCATCTTTTTTTAATATGATGGGTTCTTTGTAGGTGTTAATGTGCCATCAAAATGGAAATCAAATGTCCACAATTACATCATGTTTTAATATTCAGAAGGCCATCTGCCCCTCAGTCACTCTGAGTTCCAGTGAATCACCTTTGTAGCCATAAGAACATGAATTTCAATCAATGTGACACACGCAGAGAACTGATTTCCATCACGCAAATTCCAATGAATAATCCTCCATCTTCCATACACCCAGTGCCCGGTTTGTTTATTTATTATAATAAGACTTTTGTTTTTGTCAGCGACCAAACGCTGATCCTGTGACCTCAGTGAGCGTCCAGCAGCTGAGCCCTCCTCCTCTCCATGTGTGCTCCCAGATCAGCATCATGACGCTGCGCCTGTTCGAGCAGCTGATCCAGAAGCCCAACCAGCACATCCTCCACAGCCTGGCCCTGCGCAGCCTGGAGGAGAGGAACTACCTGGAGAACAAGCCGCAGGAGGAGCGGGAGCCCCTGGAGAACGGGCAGCCCCACGATGCCGTGTAAGGACTGAGCTCCGTCCCACTTTCCACAGCGCCAAAATAAAAGCCCTCCTGGAGAAACTCTTGCGGTGGAAATAAAGCAATGCATGCTTTGTTTTCGACTAAATTACTCTGGTTTGAGATGAAAGAAAAAAAAATACAATCAAATTGAAACACGATGGGCAATAGTTTCATGTTTCTTGCTCTCATTGTTTTACACCTGAAAATCATAAATGAAGACATCACTGTGCTGGAACAAGGAGATGGATGATTGAACAGTATGTTAATAGGAAGCGGCATATAACCAGTGAGCTACTGGAGATACAAGTACTATGTTTCATTGATCACATTATCCACATATGGACACTAATAGAGAGGCAGAATACTCTTCACTGAGCCCTGATGCTATGTTTTTGCAGAGGCTCTGACTCAGAACCTGTTCTGACCAATGTCCGCTTTCTAAACCTGCTTCCTCCAGCGACCTCGAGGAGGACCCGCTGTTTGGCGACGACGTTTCCCCAGACAGCAGGCTGTCTGGCTCCGACTGGCTCAGCTCCTCTCCGCCAATGAGCCCCGACCACTCGAGGTGCGACGGGAAGACGGAGGTCCACAAGATCGTCAACAGGTACAGGTTCCAGGCGCTCCGCCTGCTGGAAAGCTGCGTGTTCTGCTAATTAAAAATAAGGACGAGGATGATAACGGTTGAATGATGTCGCAGCTTCCTGTGTTTGGTCCCCGATGAGGCCAAGTCATCGTACCACGTGGAAGGCACCGGCTACGACACCTACCTCAGAGATGCACACAGACAGGTGAGACTCGTGTGGCCGGAGGTCTTGAGAGCCGCTGCATGAAGAGCCTCCGCAGAATCAGGAAGGAAAATCACCAGCGAGCCACAGCGATGAAACATGTCACTGTGTTTCGGCTGCGGTTGTCGCCGTCTCCTGAGGCACTTTTTCTTTCCATGTATTTTTATTGGGCAATTATAATACAAACATACAAAAAAGAGTCAAATAAAATGCAAAATTTGAACTTGAAATCGTGAAATCGAAAAGCCCCACCCCCCCACCCCCAGTGAAGTGACATAGAAGCATCACAAGAACCTCACAGTGCATAGTACATTCATTATCAAGTTGCATTGGTATTAGCAAGGTAGTGTATGAGAGGGTGCCGAGTTATTCAAAGAGTTGGAGTCTGTGTTTCAAAACATTACTCATTCTTCCCAGATGAAGTGTGTTAGTTGGCTCCTCTGGCCACATCTTAGATGATGCTGTATTTACACTCTTCCACAGTGTCAGGGTCAGTTTTTTTCTCGCTATTATGAGACCATGTGAAATAAAACACAGTTGTGCTTTGTTTAGATTTTTGAAGTATTCATAGTCTCCTGGCACACTGTTGAATTAGTTAGCAGCGCTCTGTGATTTGTTCTCTGCAGTTCAGGGATTATTGCGGCGTCTGCCAGCGCTGGGACTGGAGGGGCCACCCCAAGCCCTTGGAGAAGTGCAACCTGGACATGCCGTTCTTCGAGGGCCACTTCCTCAAGGTTCTCTTTGACAGGATGGGCCGCATCCTCGATCAGGTGCGTTTGATTCGCCATGTGAAGTTGTTGGTGGAAACTCAAAGTTAACAGTGAAGGTTAAACAGTAAAAATAGTTTCTGAAAGATTTAGTAAAGGTCCAGTATTCGGGATGTAATCAAATATTATATCTTGGGGCAAAATATATTGTATAAAGTAAAAGGGGAAAAAAGACAAACAAAAAATGCATTCCACATTTATTAAACAATGATTTGTCTTTGAACAGCACTATAAAATGCCATTTTATCAACCACTAAAAGGTTCAAGTCTTATTTTGCACATTGCACGCAAACCCATATATGAACGCCACAGGGTTCTACTGCCCTGCCACAAAAAGCATAAACTAATCAAGCATCAGGCAGCAAAGTGAAGGTGATGGCTTGAAAACAGTGGAAGGAATAGCGAGGCTATTCATGTTTGCGAACAAAGTAATGACCCGTTGTCTCGTCCATAAGATAATCTTCAGAATTAAAGTGATCACCAAGAATGAAAATCAAATTTTTGTAGCACATCCAAAAATGTATATTATAATAAATTGACAATTAATTTGAATCCTCAACCTGCTGCGTGGTTTGCGTCCTGCAGCCCTACGACGTCAACCTGCAGGTGACCGCCGTGCTGTCCAAGCTGTCTTTGTTACCGCACCCCCACCTGCACGAGTACCTGCTGGACCCCTACATCAACCTGGCCCCCGGCTGCAGGTCGCTCTTCTCCGTCATTGTCAGGGTAAGACGCAGTCTCCGGCTCATCCCAGGCAGCCTTCCCATCGTTTCCCTAATCTCTTGGAATTTTTACATATAGGAAATATTTGGCGTCTCCGATTTGAGTTTCATACACGAGCTGCAATTTTGAGGTCCTCCTTACTGTATTTATTTTTATTATTATCCATTGCAATGAATGTCCTTCTTTAGTTTATTTTACGCTAAACTGCATTTGATTTTGTTGTTTGCTTATTTATTCAGTATAGATTTTATTGTAATGTGTTTTAACCTTATTTCTGTGAAGGGTCTTTGAGAACATTGACAAGCACTTATTAATAAAGTGTATTATAATTGTTGTTATTAGGTTGAACGTTAAGTTGTCATGTTAAGTTATTATTATGTTGAAGTATGTCTCTTACAGCAGTGTGTGTGTGTGTGTGTGTGTGTGTGTGTGTGTCAGGTGGTGGGAGACCTAATGCTGAGGATCCAGCGCATCCCCGACTTCACGCCCAAACTGCTGCTGGTGAGGAAGAGGTTACTGGGTCTGGAGCCGGAGGGCATCAGGTACGCGCGCGTCCTCCCCTCGTTTCCCCTTGTCGGCCTGTAGATGGCGCCACACTGCATCATCAACCCACCGCCTGTGTTGCAGCATCGACCACATGACCCTGCTGGAGGGCGTGATCGTGCTGGAGGAGTTCTGCAAGGAGCTGGCGGCCATCGCCTTCGTCAAGTACCACGCCGCTTCCACCTCCTCGCCGTAGCCCCCCCCACTCCCCTCTTAAGCTGTCCATCCGTCGGTGCCGGGGTCAGAGGTCAGAGGCCGAGGCGGATCCGCACCTGTGAGGTGTTGCTGGTACCGGTTGCACAGGGTCAGTATGACGTTAATCGCCACGGCTCGACCGCCCGCGGAGGGCGGTGGGGGCGGGACCTCACAACTACAGTACGTCGCTCAGAGCACAGACACTGCCCAGCCCGGCTGAGGGGATGAGCGGGGACCAGACCCCCCCCAACCACACACACACACACACACACACACACCCCACCCCCGCTCGGACCCTCGCCGTCCTTCCTACTCATCTGCCAAAAGACTCTCGCCCTGTAAATACGAAACCTAAAGGAACAAAAAAAAAAAAAGACGTTTATTTATTTTCTGTCTGGTCTCTCATCGCCTTAGTGTGGAGTCACACCTCTCAGTTACACTCTGTTTCCTCTTGAAACAATTGATTCTTTTTTTTTTTTTTCAAACATTTGTCTGTTTTTGGACAAAATGAGTCGGGGGGGATGGGGAAAAAAAACATACACCTACCTTATAACGCCCACCACCTGTATTCCTCAAGTTACATTCTTATTGAGCTGCAGTATTAACGATGCTGCTTTTGATGTTTTAATATGCCACGCCTCCTTATTTATTTGCTTTCAGGTTGCCTTTCTTTCTTTCTTTCTTTCTTTCTTTCTTTCTTTTTTTTTTTTTACACTAATGTCGTATTGAGATGAAAGAGAAAATGGAAAGCAGTCAACGGACGTCGCTCACTTTAATTTCTTTGCCTCGTCAGTTTCGTCTCACCTGCAGTCGCCCAAAGATCTCAGCGCCGCGGACGCCTCGTTTGCTGAGGTGAGCCGCTAACATCCGTTTGTCGCGCTCGTCTAGCTCGGAGCCGGCCGAGCCGGCATCTGTGTCAGGATGCGTCGTGTTTTCTCTCCTGCCGCGGCGGTGTTTATTCTGTCCTCTCGGACGGTGTGTAACTGTTTCCACACAATTTATAATTCTGCAGCTTGTTTGTCCTCCTCGCGGGGAGCGATGACATGGAGCAAACGTCAAGAGGCGCCCCAATGAAATAAGCCGCCGCGGCTCCTCAGGCTCAAGTTTACTTTGGCGTCCTTAAACAAAGTTACACCCGCGTGATTGCGAGACGTTGTCAGTCCGCTCAGTGCTGTTGTGATTGGAAGGAGCGAGGGAGAGAAACGCATGCAACGATACTGTGTTGCTTAAACTAATTGATTTAGAAACGACAGACTGACGCTGTAACCTTCCCCTCCAGGTTCCTGTGACCTCCCGTGAGGTGTTGCATCCATTAGCAGTATTAGCCCTGGTATTGGTAGCGTTGAAGTAAATTTCAGTTCATTTGTGGCGCTCTTCGCGCCACCAGTGTGTTTCGATCTTCGACCCTGCCGCACAGTCAGTGACTTCTGACGCTCTCTCGGAAAACTGTCATCCAAGCACCTGAACGACATTATGCAACTGCTTGCATGGAAACGGATTTGCACATCGTCTTTTTTCATCCGTGTTCGTAATGTAAATAGCATGAAAAAAAAAAGCTTTTTTTTGTTTGTTTGTTTGTTTGTTTCCTTTCCAAATAATGATTTGTTTCATAAACCAAATAATTTGGGGAAAAAAAAAAAGAAAAGAAAAGAAAAATCTGGGATGTACCAGGAGGAACGTTTCCATTTTAATCGGAAACCTTTTGTTTATTTTTAAACGACCAATCGTGCACATCTCTTTTTAAATCAACTGTTCTTTACATGAGTATATTGTACTATAGCAATAGAGGTATACTACCTGATGTAAATGCATGCTTGTTCACTGTTGAAAGGCAGAACAAACAAAAGGTGGGGGGAGGGGGGGGGGGTGTCCAGCTTTTTACGTGACGATTTCTTGGCTGTCGGCACTTTGTTGTTAGGAGACACTGGGGGGGACAAAACAAAACAAAAAACGATGCCTTACTTCACACTGTGGATCTCTGGAGACTCCTGGAGCTCGTGTCCAAGGGGCTTCCCGCTTCGCTGCAGTCGTCGCGCAGTCCTCTTCTTTATGCCTTTCTTTCTCTCGTGTTGCTCTGTTTCGTGAAGATGTACAAGACTGTAAAAGCTCATCTGATGCCAACTCCTTCATTCTCCCCTTTCCCGCTCAATCACTAATGCCGCTGCTTTTATCGTTTCTCCCCTCCTCCCTCCAGCGTAAAAAATGGGATCGGAAGTCTTCTGATTTCTCTTTATCATGTCTGTTTTTTTTTTTTGTTTTTTTTTCTTCTATGCATTGAAGCATCACGTCGAAGCTGTGCGGTCACTTGTAAAATGTAAGTGATCACTGCAGACGCTCGTTCATTTATCATCAAACTGTTTTATTCAGGACTGTCTGGTTTTTGTTAAACATTCTCCGTCCCCATTAAAAAAAAAAAAAGAAGCCGATGTCCTCCAGGAAAGATGTGTCTATTTTTTTTTAAAACATTTCACTGTGCTTTATCTTGCTTTTATTACAAAATATCTGTACAACAGAAGCAAATACACAAAAATAACCATTCAGTTTGATGACGAGGTGAAAATGACAAAACTCTGTTCAAAAAAAAAAAAAAAGAATAAAATCTAACAAGCCCACCAAGAATTTTGACAGCCATTTAATAGTTTACTAAGCAAAAACAGCCCACGCGGTGACATGTCACATGTTGTACAAGAACAGACCAGAGACCATTAAGTATGAAAATGACCTCGCCAGTGAAAAAACACAAAAACAACAAACCAGCATTGATACTTTAACCTCTCACAGCATCTCTGGATTCGATCCAGCCGAGCTCACTCATTCAGATTATTCGGTTCCAACTAGTATAATTAAATTAAAATAAAAAATAAAATAAAAAATCTCATACTTGAAATGAAAAAAAAAAAGAAAAAAAAAAGGCCCAGAGTCCCTGGATGTGGGGGAAACCCTACACGTCTCTTCCTGTACTACTGCTGCCGACGTGGTTCAGCCGTTCTAAAAGAGGCACTGCGGTGCAGAAACGAGGCTCTCTGACTCTCATTCCTAACGGTTGCTGAGGTACACTGACATTGCAGTCAGGCGGGGGTGGCGCGGTCCAAGCCGGGGGAGCGTTTCACACGCGCCCAAAGCACCCCAAGACACCTTTCCTAATGAAGAGACTTTGTCTTTTTTTTTTAGTACAAAAATATTCACGCTCTCCCACCGTCGGGCTGAAACACTCGTGAGAGGGCTCCCCCCCCCCCCCCCCCCGGAAGGCAGCGTGGCCTTTAAACGCAGCATTCACGCGCTATACAGTGTCTTCGCTTAAAGCAGGAGGAGGTTTGCGTCCGACTCCCGAGTCAACAGTAGCAACGAGTCGGTGAGAGATTCCTCTGAAAGCAACCTGTTTGACGCCGTGCCTGCCAGAAGCGTCGGTACAGTAAAAGTTCCACATCGCAGCTGAAACGATGGAGATGACGATTCATCAGATTGTCGCCGTTTGAGGGACACACGCGCATCAAAGTGCTGCGTCGGAGCGGGTTGTTGTTGTTGGTGGTGGTGGTGGTGGTGATGGAGGAGGAGGGAGTCGGCTTCAAGATCGTGTCAACTGTGGCTCACAAACACCCCCACTGTTTATACATGTCGCGAGCCGGCTCTCTTGATCCTGTTTGGAGAGCGCAAGTCCCGACGAGCACGACGTGGCGAGGCGAGCCAGTGTTCTCCGTCCGTCACGTCCTGAACGAGCGCCTCCTCCCGTCTCACCGCGGAGCAGCGTGACTTGTAAATTCCTTTACGTAGAAATGTAAATAATTCCACTTCTTAATGCAAATCGCTTTGCCGTGTACATAGAAAATAAAAACTACGTTAAAAAAACAACAACAAGAGAACAAAAACGCACACAACAACTACATGCCTTTGCACAAACTAAACCCAAGCTAAAAAAAAAAAAAAAAATTAATAATACAAGTTTTCAATTTAAAAAGAAAATATATGTACATTTCCAAATATTTTTTCTTTTCTTTTTTTAAGTCAACGGGCGTCCTCGCCCTCCCTTCCCGTTCCCGTCCGTTTTACAAACCCTGGATATGTGCACGCTTGCGCACGAGTTGCTCACACTGGAACATTCAGACAAACGCATGTCTCTTTGGCTGGTGTGAAGCTGTGGCACCTTGCAGTGTGTGTGTGTGTGTGTGTGTGTGTGTGTGTGTGTGTGTGTGTAATTACATAATTTCAAGAAAACAAAAACCAACAACAAAAACACACACACACTCACACAAAAATAACACCTTCTAACAGCATAGAACACCGCTTCCAACAATGGATGTAGTGATATAATTCTACGCATTTTCGAATATATATATGTATATATATATATATATATATATATATTTATATACCAAAAAACATACCATATACTGTATCAAGGTCAGCCACAAATATGACCTTGATTGTGTGTGAATATTTACTTTAAAGTCACATTCAGAAGTGTAATGTGGAAATATGTAGGAAGGCATCAATAAATAGAGATGTCAGTCAGTCCGTCTGTCTGTGTGTGTGTGTGTGTCTGTGTATGTGTGTGTGTGTGTCGTCATCCGTCAGTCGCTCTTGGCGCTCTGTGCTGCGTCCAGGTTGACCACCTGGAGCTCTGTCAGGTTACTGCTGCTGCCGGCCGACTGCTGGCCAATCACCATCTGTGGGAGAGGAGCAGAACGCAGCCGATCAGCAGACGGCAAGGAGCCCAACAGTGGCATTTTCTAACACAACACCACACAGCCAAACAAAACAGTCAAACAAACAAATAAATAAACTTTCTAGTCTTCATGATTCGTTTTTGTTTCGTTTTGTTGTTTGTTTACCTCCCCGTGCCTATTCTGTGGGCCCCATGTTACACCGCATGTTCATCATCAGCTTTATTTTTCATTGAGGAGCTTTACAGACACGAAGAGCCTCCAGCGAGAAGCTTCAATTCAGCTGGTGAAGATGAAACAAGTTTGGCCTTTAGAGGGCAGCGCGATCTGCACACAGACACCTCTTACTGGCAAGAGGAGCAGCAGTGTGCCTCCACACAGACAACATCTGAGATGTGGAGCAAAGACTTGGATTTGCTGTCACAATGGTCATCGACAGGCTACACGTGAACAAAAGCAATCTGCAGAAACAAACGGAAAACGCTCAGGTTCCAGTGGGTGAATGACGAGGGTTTTGCTCCACACAACCAGCTGATAAACTTCCGATTGATAGAATAAAGAAAATTAGGTCTTCATTTTTAGGGAAAGTTGAGTTTTGGCAGAAGGCCCCCCCCCCCAACACGACTCTGGGTCCCCCACCGATCACAAGATCACACAATCACATAGAGCCAAGTGATTGTGTCGACACCTGGGCACCGCACGCGCACGCGCACGCGCACGCGCACACACACACACACACACACACACACACACACACACACACACACACACACACACACACACACACACACACACACACACACCAAGTGAGCAGGCATCTTGTACAGTGAATGTGAATTTTTCCTTGGTGATTAACCAGGGTGAATGATGCCTGGTTTAAATACAGGAACTTAGCCCATTTCTCAAGATGCAAACCTACTGAGATCAGACTCATGAAGCCGCGATTCTTCTTCTTTTTTTTAAAGTTAGCCTCGCGAGTCTCAACCTCCAGGTCTGGAGCCACATTGAACTTGATGCCTTGGCAGCATTCATTTTCATTCCAGAACGTGGAGCGAAACTTTCATTTTGGCTTTATTTCAATAAATCAACCATAGAAGTTCTAACCGCTACATTCACTTAAAAGTGCCTTTTGTTCAATATCGACATTAACATATCAAAATAATTTCGATTTTATAGCTTGACATTCTATATTATATAATACTATATTGATAAAATCACAGAATATTTGATTGGAGGGCAATTATTTTAACCGTTATCATTTTTTTCCCCATCGTATCATGTAAAACATACATGTATCATTTTGTCACATCAGCGCTTTATGCCGTTTAGTGTGAATGTGTATGCCTACATTGTCACATGATATTGTCATCAAGGATCGCTGCCGCTGTGCAGAGGTTAATGGCGCTCTGAATAAACAAACAAACTCGTCTCTCTTCCGTCTCGGCTGCCAAGAGGGAAGCGCATTCTTGGCCGTCGCCTTTCTCAAGACCACGCAGGTCTGCTGGCGATGCAGACCTGATAAAGCGGGCGTGTCGGGGATCACTTTGGGGAAATGTAGCCGGAGAGCTGACAAGATGTGAACTATGCGAAGTTGGAACAGAGCGAGGAGGACGGGCAGAGAGAATGTTTGACAGAGTCGGTGAGATCACAGGCCCGGACAAGTTTCTCTCTCACACACACACACACACACACACACACACACACACACACACACACACACACACACACACACACACACACACACACACACACACACACACAAATTCTTTATCTAGTTATTGATGACTATCTTTATTGATGTGTTTATCTGCTTTTATCTTTTTTTCATTATCAGTTTTGCTCATTCTTTGATGCCGCTCCAATGTCTGCATTTGCCAATGGCATAAAAATGTACTTTGTGGCCATTTGCTCCCTCTGACCTCCACCAAGGTGCCTCTTCTATTTTACCTTTCACTCTCCGTCCCACCCTCCCTCAGTCTGGCCTTGGCCAGGGGTTGGGAGGGACGAGCTTTTATTTCTTCATTTTGTTGTATGCTTTGGCATTTTAATTTTGTTTTAATCTGTGAAGCACTTTGGGTTGCATTTTTCTTTTGCATGAAAAGTGCTATATAAATAAAGTTTGAATTTTGAATTTGTCAGCCATCACATCATATCATATCTGTATTTTAAGTTAAAACATGGTGCTACTATTCACTATTTACAACTATACTTTAGAAGGCAAAAAAATCAAATGCAAACATCTTCAACCAGAAAGATCTCCTCGATCGGCAACACCACACTTGATTAAAGACAAGTGGAACATGGGAAAAAAAAAACAACAACATCCAAGCGTTCTACGTCCATGCATGCCACACCTGTGTGTTGTTAAAGGCTAATTTCGTGTGCCAGCTGCTGGTTTGACATTCAATTAGCGGCGCGGCAGGTGCCGAGCCCGCCGCCTCTTAAGTGCCAAAGTGCCGTGTTAGGATGCCGGGGGTGTGGTCACGGGCACGCATGCTTGCTTGCTTAGAGAATATGAGAGTTTCACTTGTAAAATGCAGATCTTGCCGTACTGGGTGTAGCTGCACCGCCGAGACAGGGATCTGCACCGTGCCAGGGGGCGTCGTGAGGTACACCTGCGGGACCGCACCTGGAGTGGATTACACGATGGGGGGCGGGGGGGGGGGGAAATAAAATAAATAAAATCCATCAGCGACCCCTTTACTTTGAAAAGATCTTCCTGAAGCTCGTGGCGTCACCTGTGTCCTGGGCCTGCGCGTGGGAGACCTGCATGGTCTGGGTGCCCTGGGAGAAGGCGTTGAGCACGGCCAGCCCCCCGTCGGTCAGCCCCGGCGTGGAGGCGTACATCACCGTGTGGGGGCTGGGGTACATCATGTGACCCGCCACCGACGTGGGCACTGATGAGGTGACTATGGTTGCTGGGAGACTCGCCGTCACTGTGGGGGAGAGGGGGGGGGGGAGGAGGAGGGGCGGGGGCGTTCATTTCGCACAAAAAGAGGGATTCTGCATTCTTGGCCAGCAGATGGCAGCGCTCGTCCAGTTTTGGCAAAAAAAAAAGCTATGCTTATTATTTTATTTTTTTTATATATATCTTTTTTTATATTATTCTCGTTGCTTTGCAATGGTTTTCTCGTGCGCTGGCTCGGCACAAACTACTGTGATGCTTCTGATTGGTTCCCCAGTCAGGTTTGGAATTGCCACTCGCCTGCCATAGTTGAACTGACTCTCTCCAAAGTTACAACAAAGTTGATTTTGAAAAATCAATTAAATCCATCAACTTTCATTTGTACAGCGCTGAATCGCATCCAGAAGGCGTCAAAGCGCTTTGAACAACCAGAGTAAAAAAAACCAACTGGACCCCCAGAGACGGCGATGGCGGCCAGGAAAAACTCCCCTGTGGGAAGAAAGCTCCAGAGGGCCACAATGCAGACACTTACACTTTCACTGGGGGTCACTGAGTGCTAAATTAAAGCTAAATGGTTGGTTCAGCAGGAAAATCGTTGCAAAAAAATGTGACGGATATTGCTGAATCAAAAGATAATGGGTAATACTAACCTGATTTTGTATCTCAGAATGATCTCAGTCAAAATAGATATTGAATTTTAACCTCGTTCTTTTTCTGTTGTTGTTGTTGTGGACTACTGCTGGAAGCACAACACTGTCAGGTCCAAACAGTTGAGAACAGTTATTCAAAATTTAGAAAAGTAATCAATTGTAATGAGTTACAATACTTTGATAAATAGTTACACTACTATTACAGTTTGAAGTGGCTAACTTGCAATTGAAAAGTAATCAATTGTAATGAGTTACAATAATTTGATACGTAGTTACACTACTATTACAGTTTGAAGTGGGTAACTTGCAACTATATTTGCAGAGTAATCTTCCCAATGCTCGTCTATCTGAGTCGGACAGCTCGCTGGCTCACTATTTCAGCTGGGTTGCTGGTCGACCTCCATCCGAAGAGGAGAATCTGGGGGGAGGCCAAGAGGACAGACACCTACCGGTGGAGTTCGTGGACGTGTGGGAGATCTCAGGGCTGCTGTCGCTGTTGGAGGTGGACTGGGCGTTGGGGTGGACCTGGATGGCCTGGAACTGCTGGGGAACCCCCGCTCCTGCAGAGAGAGAGAGAGAGTCGCGGGGGTTAGGCAGTCAGACCGGAAGTGGATGCGGCAGCAGTTGAAGTATCGTCAGTTGATCCCTCGCGTTGGAAAATTTGCAGAATTGCAGAATTTGCAGGGCAAGTGTAGTGACAGTGAAGTGTTAGCAAGAGGCCGCGGGGGTTGAGAGTGAGGCGGGGGGGGCGTGGCAGCAGCATGCAGGGGGGCGGGGGGGGGTCGGGGTCACCTGTGAGGGAGACAGCGGCAGGGAAGCGGAAGACAGCCTGCTGTCCCTGCTGGGGCTGCGGGGCGGCGGCCAGGGCCTGACCATGCTGCCCCTGGAGGGCCAGGGAGTGCTGCTGCAGCTGGCTCAGAGGAATGGTGGGGGTGCCGGGGGGGAGAGGAGTGCCTGCTGAAGGTACAAGCACACACGCACGCACACGCACAGAAAGGGAAGGAGGTGATTTTTTTTTTGATTTTTTTTTTTTTAACATTAAAGGCAGGAGGATAGTGCGAGATCAAGCAGAGGAAATAACTGAGAAAGCGGCAGTGGACTGACAGAACGTGTCGGCAGATGAGTCACCGCTGGATGCGAAGCAGGAATGAAATTCAACATCATGTGGTTAATACACAATGTGAAACTGACAGCAATACACTTGTACAAAACTAGCTTGTGTTTAATTCCATGTT
This sequence comes from Nelusetta ayraudi, assembly GCF_046127955.1. Classification (NCBI taxonomy): domain Eukaryota; kingdom Metazoa; phylum Chordata; class Actinopteri; order Tetraodontiformes; family Monacanthidae; genus Nelusetta; species Nelusetta ayraudi. Next base: position 6,684,903 of record NW_027466058.1, on the reverse strand, counting down.
GTGCTTAACACATAAACACACAAGTTTTTTTTGTTTTTTTTACTGCAACAGAGATCAGCCCTACTTGCTTCTGATTGGATCAGGCTCAAGGGTAGAGAACAGAGCTAGTGGCCAGTCAGAAGCAGCTATTGATTAATTAATCACTGTTTTAAAGGCATCATCTTTCAGGAGAAGCTGTACAAATTTCGTTGCATACAACAATGACATTGAAGAGGGTTCTGATTCTGATTAAAAAAAAAAAAAAAGCTCCAGAAACCAGCCCTTTGTGATGTCACAGAGGGCTGGTTCCACTCCCCAAATCAGCATACAAATCTAATGTCTCATTTCAGGTCAAACTTGGGGAAACTGGCAATCACTGGCACATCACCTGCTGGAATCTCGGACCGCAGCGCGGAAGCAACGACTTGTATTAAATGTTGAACAACACTGTGAGCCAGAGAGGAGCTCAGTTAAAGGCCAAACACTGCCTGCTTTAAGTGGCTGGTGAAGTGTTCGCCGTTCTCCCGCTGACATTCTCTCCTCGAGTGTGTCTGAGTAATATTTAATATGATTCAGCTACTCTGCAAGTTCGACCGCTCGCAACGTCACAAACACAAATCCTTTTTGCAAACGGCGCACCAGCGAGGGTTGGTATTCTTCTTTTTTTTATTGAAATATGCAAAATGACGCTAGCGCCCGACTGCAAATCGTCACACGCTGGGCTTCGCGACGGCCAGGGGACCTTTCAAGCTGTCAACCTGAGGTGGTGTTTTTTTTGTTTGTTTTTTTATCCGAGGGTGGCGCTGCTCCACCTGGCACTGCTGCTACGTGTCAGACAGGTGGCGCTGAGGAAGAGGAGGGGGAGAGGAGGAAGAGGAGGGGGAGAGGAGAAGGAGGAGGAGGAGGAGGGGGGGGGGGGGGGAAGAGTGGAGGACCGCGAGGTCGTCCTTCAGCTGTCAGTCATCAGCACCCGGGAAGGGGGGGGGGGGGGGACCCATTAGCCACCAACGTGGCTCTGCCTGCTCAAGTCGCGTGAGAGCGGATTTGCACCCTGTCGGCGCGTCGAGCATCAAACAGCTTCTTCCCAACCGTGCACCTCGCACGTGCGCTCCAGACAGACGGCTGCTCGAGAAGAGGAACGAGGAACGAGCGACGGTGATGCCACATTTTCATCTTTTTAACTTGCATTTTTGCATATCCAACTGCCACCTGCCACTTTTTAAATTCTCCTTTTCACCTTTTCTTTGGTCCTTGCAACATTTCACTGCCAGGAAACGTGACGTGACAAATAAAATCTTTGAGTCTTGATCATCTCGTCCTCTCGCGGCTCCAACGGACACAAGTGATGCTCTTTTTCTTTGTAACTTTCTCCAATGGGGCTGATATCACTGGAACGTTGCCCACTTACTGGCCAAGGGCAGATCTCAGATCAGTGCAGGACTCTGGCCAACGACCCAGCAGCACGCTGCACTTGAAAATACATGAATATGAATTGAAACGATGAATCACTGCTTGACTTTTCATATATATAATACTTTAAAAAGCTGCTCATCAGGCACCGTAATATGAAGGCTGCTGTCACAACAATGCAGCGAATGAAGTTCTGTGCCTGAAGACACAGAGGCTGGCGGGGATGAGGAGGATGAGGGGGATGAAGAGGACATGGAGGTGGTGGGCGAGACGGACGCAGATACGACGACAAATGCGAACACACCCGCCCAAAAGAAACGAGATGCCTGAAGCTCCAGCAACAGGTCACACACACACACACACACACACACACACACACACACACACACACACACACACACACACACACACACACACACACACACACACACACACAGAGATAACCGACAGACTTTGACCTGACTGCACAGTCACATGCTGGGAAAATAATTGGGGAACAATTTGGGGGCCAGTTTTGCATGAAGCCAAATCGAATCCTGAAAATGTTGACGTCATGCCGAGAGAGAGTGCAGGGAGACAGAAAAAAGAATTGTCATTACTTTTAAACACAGAATTCTCCTGTGGAGCAGGTAGAACAGAGCTGAGAGACACTGACCATCGTGATTTGCAGATCGAAGGGAGAAAATAAACTAGAGGGAATCAGCTGAGGTCCACGAGGCCACTGAACCATCGACAACGTCAACTGAAATTCTTGTCCCATCCTCCGCCTCCTGCGTGACAACTTGACTAAATGTATGCTTTCCATGAAAGTAAATAATAATAATAATAATAATTGTAATAATAATAATAATAATAATAATAATAATCTTTTATTTGTACAGCGCTAAATCACAACCAAAGGCGTCTCAAAGCGCTTTATACAATCAGAGAGAACCAACCGGGCCCCCGGAGCAAGCAAGATGCGACAATGGCTGGGAAAAACTCCCCTGTGGGAAGAAACCTAGGGCAGAACCAGACTCCAGAGGGCCATCATCTGCCTGTGAGTAGTTGGGGTGAAATAAATTTAAAAAAAATAATAATCAATGCCGCACGTGTTGTGAGTATTGCGTTGACTCTCATTTGTTGGTGGTTGGTGCCCGTCGTGCTACCCAGGAAAGCAAAGTGTAATAATGGCAGGAGGATGCGTCAATACAAGAAGGTTGAGGAATGTCGAGGATGGAGGGGAGAGAAGTGGAGAATAAGAAAACAAACTTTCCATTCTCTCACCCTTCAGTGTAATTTGCCAGGCGATTGTTAATCTGACTTCACCGTGTGTCGCGATTCAGGCAGACTTGAGGCCAGCCGGGTGTTGGTTCCAAACTGGATGGAGGTACGCGGTGTTTCTGAAACTATTCAGGTCCCCAGCACTTTGTCATTATGTGCCGTGTCACCCTCTGCAATGGAGCTGCAGTGATGCGATCTGCAAGTGTTTGATTACACACTAGATTAACAAGTCACTAATAATGGATTCTACATGACGTCTGCACTGAACATGGAGAGCAGTGCTACTGACTGAAGCCTTGATGGAAACGTTGCGACTCATTTACTTTGATTCGTGTGTGTATTTAACGATATTTACTAATAAATGTGTGATGCAGTCAACCACCATGCACAAATTGCTTCATAGCTACCACTAGCCACATGCATTTTATTCTACCATTGTACTCATTTTATTTACTCGTACTAATCAAGTTACAAATCTTTATTCTTTCTTCTTATATAGATTCATTGTATTTGTAGTAGTGATTTTTTTTTTATTTTTTTTTTTTACATGTGATCTTTTGTTTTTTTTATTAATATTTATTATTTAACATTTACCCACATGCTGCACGTGCACCGTTCTGCCCAGCTCACAACTGGGTCTTTCAGTGAGATGACATCCTCCGCAACAACAAGAATTTAGTTTTCTAGGTTTGTCACGTCAGCAAAAAAAAAAACGAAATTTCCATTTGTTTGTTTGCCTCTGATGGAGGTAAACACTAAAAAAATTTATCTCGCAAAGATTTACCGATAAATTAAGTGTGTTCGAAAACTTTTATGACCACTGTACTTGCACTGACAAATCCAGCACTGTAGGTGGTGCTGTGTGTCGAACTGGGATGACACCAACAATACACACACACACAAAGAAGAAGAAAAAAAAAAACGACGTTACTTGCACCATCCGCTGGGCTACACTTCTTTGTCGACCGCGGGCCAGTTTGTCAGTGGACAGGTGCAGGAACACGGACGACGCTCGGTCCAAACATCCCTCACGTCTGGACATTGTTACTTCCACACTTCCACCGCAGACACCAAGAACTTTGAGAGACTAACCAGGCCACGTTGTGTTCTCCAACTCACCACAAGCGCAGGAACTTCGGACTCGAGTGTGCCTGAGTTTCGGCTCCCCAGCGTGGAGGCAACGTGAACCCGAACGCCCCATTTGTTTGCAGACAATTTTCCTTCGAAAGCGATGCGACTTTTAGTTGCTCCCGTGCTTCCTTCAGGGGAGCCTTCACCACTAGGTGGCCTCCCATCACTTTTCCCACGACAAGATAATGACTATTTAATAACACAGTGGTGGAAACATGCTTTTAGAAACCCTCTGCAGTTGCGCTACTGTGCATTAAGAAGCAAAGTCTAAAGTGCAATTTCTTTTAGCACAGTCACCCACAACCCACATGTGACCTTCTGCATGCGCAAAAGTGGAAGTAAAGATAATACCCGTTGTCACACACTGAGGCCAAGCACAAACAAACCGTTTGATTGACTCATTATTTTTCAGACTTTTAAAACTAAACTCTATATTATATAATATTACAATATTTCCTGAAGACACTTGAGACTGTATGAAATCTTAAGAGTGTCCGCAAACACCGTCATCCCAGAGTCCACAGAGCCGCCCCCCCCGCCCCCCCCCTTCTGTAATAAGACGGGTCAAGTCTGGTTCAAAGCCTCTCTGCCGCAGAGCGAACGCGCCTCCGTTACAATTTCAGCGCGAGACGCCCGTCCCTCATTGAATATTCATGACTAATTAAGGGCCGTGTTCCTCAGCCGCCGCCATTGTGTCACTCTCACCTCATTATCCCACCCCACCCCCCCACCACCCGCTCCACCTCACCCCCGGGGGACAATCAAAGGCAGGGCCGCTCGCCAACGGCCGCGGCGGGACGTAAACAGCTTGCGGAGAAGAGAGGGAGGGCGACGAGATTCAAATTCTAATCAGCCAGACGACACTGAACATAAAGGCGTCGCTCGGATTCAAAGGCCGAGGCTAAGACAAAAAAGTGGGGGCAGAAGAGACGGAGGGACGGGGTGAGGGTTTCGAGGGTGGCGGTGGTTTTCTCTCTCTCTCTCTCTCTCTCTCTCTCTCGACATACCAGGCATGAAAGTGAAGCCGCTGGGCAGCTGCATGACTCCCGCGGAGCCGCCGGCCGTCTTGAGGACGGTGCCGTTGGCGCTGACGTTGCTCGTGGCCGAGACGGGCGCCAGGTAGTTGGTGATGGGGAAGGAGTGCCCGCTGGTCACCTGCATGGTGGTGGAGGTGGTGGGCACGGTGAGCTGGTTGCTGCTGCTGCAGCTGCTGGCGCTGCTGGCGCTGCCGGGCAGGCTGGCCACCGTGAACATGGGCTTGAGTGCGTCCTGGGGGCGAGAGGAGGACAACAGTGGTAGGACGAGGAGGAAGAGGAAACAAGTAGCGTATCAGACTGCGGCGTTTGAGGTTTGAAATCATTAAAGGAAGTTTACTAAGAAAAAATAATAGTAGTAGTAGTTTTTTTTACATACATACATACATACATACATACATATATATATATATACATAAGTTTCAGATCTCGTGCTGTGATAAACATACATTACACTTTTAAAGCTCTTTTTTTTTGCAAGCAGTTAATTACATGTTAAAAGAAATGTTTCATTCCTTTTTTTAATCATATCCAAAATACTGTAGTGGCCAAATTTAATAGCACACTTGGCGTATTAAAGGTCCGGTGTGTAAAATTTTTAAGGAAGTCCAGTATTTAATGAAGCCCACCTGTTTTTGTTTGTTTTTTTTATGAATTTACCATTACAACGCCCATAAAACTAACATCTACAAAGTCATCATTATGCCTTGCAACTCACAGTAAAACCCTCGTAAACAGATGCAGGTCATTTCCCTGACAACAAACAAGCCTTAATTGCCTAATTCACTGTCAGTGTCACAGTCGTGCTCGTCCTCACAGGAAGTCCAGGGACTTGTGTAATCAGCCTCAGGTGTGATCGGGCCTAAACCAACGGTGACGCAAGGCACACAGCTGCGTCACTTTATTAACACAATGAAGCTCAGGTGGATTAAAAACTGTCAGATTCACCCCAATTGGATATCTGCTAGGTTTGGAACGACTGGCTGCATATTTTCATAAGCATAGAGAGAGTCACATACAACATCATGCAATTATTACACTTCACACAATAAAAGAAGCGAAACGTCTTCACGCCACCCAAACAGCTGCAGTCGCCCTTAACTTCACTTTCACTTTCTGTTTTCACTTAATTTATCAGCTTCCATGCAAAGCGTCAAAAGCTAAACTTGGAGGGTCAAAGGAAAGTGAGACATCTATTGTTCATACTGCTGGTCAGACCCTTAAAAAAACTCCACCCACCCATCCATCCATCCATCCATCCATCAGTAACTGCAACAGTATTCTGTGTCAGGCCTTCAAAGTCATCCACCCGCTATTAAAACGTGTGTGTCCCGGTATCCAGGTCCACACGGTCCTGACCACAAGCAGCTGTATTTGCCCACCAAGCAGCCCAAGAAACAGACCGAAAGATGAAAGATCTCCACATTCAGTGAAAACATGTAGGCTCACATGTCGCGTTACCATAGAAATGCAACATTAAGAGCCTCCTGCTGAGCTGCAGCCACAACTGGCAAAGCTGCACTGGCGGTTAATCACAGGGAGCTTTGGGACAGAGATCTGAATCTTAATGTTGACGGCAAGACTGCAGAAATTTTTACATGTGTGACTAAGATGGAATCAAGATCGGATTCTCTCATGTTTGGAAGCAGCGTGTGTTTTGAAGTAGCTAAATGAATATATTAAGGCTTTGGTTTCAAGTTCTCTGCAGTGAATGATCTAAGGTGATATAAAGTGACGTCATGACTGACGCCTGACGGCTTTTAGTACAGCGACTGAAAAAGCAACCGAGACGTCGAAATGCACCTAAAACAACACCATTAATGGGCCCTTTTCATCCAAGAGCAGCGGAACGCGGCGTCTGCAGGAGGCGCAGCCTTTAACGCTTTAATACACTTGTTTTCAGGGATCAGTGCAGGGGTGACACAGACCAGAGTGGGTTTTAATAGACTCCAGGGCCGAAGATATGCAGGGGGCTGGGAAACGGGCCGGGGACCCCTCTAATTGCATCCATATGTTCAAGCAATAATCAGGGCTGGGAGTCACTTTCGCAGTAAAACCATTATTAAACAGGCAATTAGTTCAGTTCGAATCACGGCGGAACAAAAGTCTCCAACTGCAGCCAGTGGAGGTGATGACTCAACACTCACATCTCTCCTTTTTCATGCTTCTCTCTGAAGTGCAAAACGTCCACAGTAGAAAGGGAAAAACGCGGAACCACATCATACAGACTACATCCATCCAGGATCCACTTTCACTGGATTGAACAGCCAGTGTTTGCAAAGTCTGGCTCCAGTAAAGCCACCTTTTGCCATCGCCGTCACCCCAACATCTCAACGACATTGAAGACTCAAGGTAAAAAAAAAGAAAGAAAAAAAAAAAAAGAAAGAAAAGAAAAACAAGAGGACAGCGTTGGCACTGCCACATGGCTGATGTGAAGATGCAGCGAGCGGCTGAGCAGGATGTGTTTCTGAGTGGGCCGAGCCATGAGAGCGCAGTGGGCGTTCAGCCGGAGCTGCAGAACCATGTCAACCCAGCCGTGCCCAAGTCGGTGCACTCACACTAACACTTGCACATCTGATTGTAATGATCCGCCGGTGCATCAGGGCACACACACATGTTGAGCAAGCTGCAGTAGACAGCTGTTCTCTCCTAGAGCGAGTACTGAGGTTTTTTAAAAGGCAGAGACCTCGAGCAGAATCCCAACTGTCGTTTTAAGGGTTTGGGGTCATCGGCCAGAGTGAGGAAAAAAATAAGAGGGGGGGTGAGAGATAACGTAGAAGCAGGTCATCAGGGGTAACAGCTCAATACTGAGAAAGACCAGGAATGAGAGTGGCACTAGGGCAGAACAATGGCAGGAGTGTTATTTATAGCCGAGGTGCCACTGATAGTAATTATCTGCCTCCGCAACGGAACGATGGTGGAAGAGCACGACGGAGGACAAGTCATAGTCTAAAGAAATAAGCCAGATGAACATATTGCTTGTGCTTTTCTAAAATTAGTGACACTTGAAGGCTCAGGCCTGCATCAGCATTGGCTTGTCATTTATAGTTTAAGGCCCCTCCTCTCTTTACTTTTCAAACTGAACTCCAATGAAGCAGCCTCACACAACTAACTATTTGAAAAAAAAAAAAAAAAGCCAGGAAATCCATAGAAATTAGCATGTTTATCTTGCTAATTTCAGCCTTTAGCAAAAATGAAAATTTTTCTACTTCCTGCTAAAAGCGGTCATTTGTTGTAACTTCCACATGTTTGGCCTGTGAAAAACTCTAATGTGGACTCACAAGCCCGAGAGCGCCATCGGTGCCATTTATGACATCTTAAAGGGCTGATTTTGAGAAACATGTGGGCTTGACGATGAAACTCTTCAGAGGCTTTAAGTTTTAAAAAGTGTTTTAAAAAGTATCTTATAGCCCATCTGGCTCCTCCGTCGGAGAAAGACCAAGACAAGCTCCTTGTCCCTGCGGTTGCCAGCTCAGCGGCACAGCTGCCACTGTGCGGCCGCTGTCACGGGTGCAGCAGGTGAGGAATAAAAAGCTGCATGGAAACACGGCCGCGCTCCGACGGACGGGCAGGCATCCAGCGGCCGAGCATGTGAACACGGCATTGTCGCCGCTTTACATTCATGCAGGCGCGGATAGTAAAGAGGGAGGGGAGGGTAACCTCTGCTCAGCGTGGCTTTATTGGTTTTTATACGTGACTGATTACATGGGCAAGGGGTGGACCGGGGGGGAGGGGTGGTCAGGATCCAGCATGGACGCCCTCTGATAAGGACTCACACAACCACACACTCAGCCACGGCGCACACAGTAAACATGATCTGCTGGAATGAATGCCTGCAGTGACAGTATACTGGAATTTTGAAAGGTCCCAAGCCGTCCTTGCGCTCAGATTACCATTAGGACCATGTTCATTTTAAATTACAGACACCTTCGGGGCTGCCTGAGGCATGATTAATTATCCAAAAAACAAATAAGTAAAAACGCAATAGCTCCCTGGAAAGAGGCAGGCTTACAGTAGGTGGTGCCCCGGGTGAGGCGTCTGTGCCATCTGCAACATCACAAGCCCAAGAAGTAAAAAGTGGACATATACTATGACATACTATAATATAAGTGAGAAACACTGAGAAAACACTACCGTTCAAAAGTTTGGGGTCACCAACTCATTTCTGCATTGAACTCCATTCTAACCAACCTCATGAAATAATTTACTGGAATGCTCTAAAAACATTACTAGTGAATGACAATCAGGAAGGACATGCTGAACACATATGGGACGGCTTTGGCCTTGAATGTCTAATCGAATGTGATTTTAGAGAATGAATATCAAGTGTACAATATGCAGCCGTCGTTACAGAAGTGTAATGCTTTAAAATTGCTTAAAAATGCAAACATTTCCAAAACAAAGCTTTATATTTTAATCACACTTAGCTGTGGGTGCTAAACCATACAATAGTGAACAAAGCATCATGGTTTATATTTAAGGCTCTTTGGAACACCCTACTTTTTAGTGTGTCACACAGAATTTTGCACTTTTAATTAGATATTTGAAATGTTTTCGTGAAACATGTTCCCATACTTGTTCAGCACCTTGACTGATTTTCGTACACTCATTATGACCGCAGAGCATTCAAGACCATTTTTTCGTAAAACTGTTTATAATGGATTCCAAAGGATAAATGAGTCAGTGACCCCCAAACTTTTGATCAGTAGTGAATATATATTTGCAAAGAACGGGACCTTGACAGATGGTCTTCCTGCATGGGTCACTGCCATTAATCAAACAGAGGACCGCACAGAAAATGAGAAAACCAAAACAGATCTTGCAGTCGGTTAAACACCCAAAACGCTCTGAGGGTCTGACGATGTTTGGCTAATCAGGGAGCCGGCGCCTCACATTCTCGCACAGGCGGTGGAGCTACAACCGCTCAGCAGCAGCCAGCGAGCTGCCAAGGGGGGCCCTGACAGGCCAAGGTCCTCTTCATCGTTAGTTAAACAGCAGCAGCAGCAGCAGCAGCAGGAGACCGAGAGTGGGGGGAGTGGCCAAACTAAAAGTTAGGGCCCGGCTGTAGGTCTACCCTTTAAGGCAAAAGGAAAAAAAGCTAACCAAACCCAACACAACAAGCACCCATCAATCACCCAGCGGCCAATCTGTGGTTTTATCAGTCGCAGCGCAGGAGACGTGTGCGCCGCTGCGGCAGCGGCCGCCGCGTTGCCGTTCACTCCCCGAAAAAAAGTGAGTCACAGGGAGTGGCGATTACTGTAGTTCGATCACGCGACCAGCGGCGGGTTCATCGAACTTTTACATCAGCCGGGAGAGACGTCGGAAGAGACCCGGAATCCCAGTTCCCAGAATGCCTCGAAAGCTTAGCGGGGACAAGAGGGCAAGAAGCACAAGTTTTTAGACCACACTTATCAGCAGTGTGTGTGTGTGTGTGTGTGTGTGTGTGTGTGTGTGTGTGTGTGTGTGTGTGTGTGGGACAGGGGACAGGCAGCGATAGCGAGCACAAACAGCTGAGGGTGCAGACAGCTGGCGGGAAACCCGAGCGCCTCCGAGGGGGGTTTAACCCTTGGCGGACCAGCTGGAGGCGCGCGCGACAAAGACGTCCCGACTCTCGGCCGATAAACGGGCCGTTTGTGATAAAGCAAACAGGGATGACTCACCCGAGCTGCAAGGGCAACGCGCCCAAGGTTTTTCTCTTCTTCCTTTTTTTTTCTCCCTTTCAAAACCAGCGCGCTCCTCCGTGGAGAAATAAATGGCCGTGAGCAACTCGCCCAGAGTTTGTCCTCATAAAATCGCCGTTAACTAAGCATACATGTTATCGGCCGGGGTTAGGGTTGGTATCTCTGTGACCTATTTAGAGCGCCTCCTCTGGCACTCTGCCAGATGTGTCAGGGTTAGGATTAGTTCGACCTAAAGTTTGGACTTGGAGTGGAAGTTTTGAAAACCCAAACGGAGGATGTGAGCACGTCAGTGTACCATGTTCCTGGGAAAGTGACGACCCAAGACCCCCTTATTTTTCTGAAATTATATATTTTTTCACTTCTGGAACATATACTCCAATGTGGCTGATTTTAAAAGTTACATGAACTCTTCAACTTTCGTAAGATTGTCATTGTTCTTCCTTGGTAATCGTGATAAATCTCTGAAAGTTACATTTCAGTCTCATCCCCGAGTTCTCTTACTAGAGTTCCATTCCATTAAATGTAATGCTACCTTTAGGCCTCCTTGGCCGAACACTTTCAGTCTATTTTAATATTTTAACTAATAATATAATTTAGTCTTTGAATTGACTGCAGTTAACCTGGGCACTATCAAACTAAATCTCAGTTGAGACTCGTAGCTGCAGTTTTTTGAATATGGTCTTCAAGGATTTTACCAAGTCAACAAACTAACGAAGTCAAAATGACTGTGATAAATCAATTAGCTCAAAGACTAAAACACTGTCAAGGACAAAACAATTATTAGATCCAGTGTGTTGCAGTTTTTTTCTTTAACAACCTCAATTTAATAATGTCAACTGTGTAACAGTTCACCTAGCGTCACTTTTTCATTTATATTGTCAGATTGTTTAAGACATTTTCTCATCGATCTCAACAGCATAAACAGCAAGTTTATGCCATTGAGATAGATGAGAAAAAACTTTTTCCAAACTCTTCTTTTCTCAGCATCAGCTGAGAAAATCCATACGTGAAGGTTTATTCTGCTTGAGGATTCTCGGCGAGTCTGCCCCAAATGTTAACGGGAAAAAGTAAATATTATTCTAGTTCCAAGAGTTTGAGGTTCTTGCTCACTGCGTCACGACACGATCAGAGTCTGCTCTAAGTGGGAGGAAAAAACAAAAATAACAGCAAAAAAAAAAACAAAAAAAAACAAAAAAAAACATGCCGCTTGACACGATTGAGCGATGCAACAAATGAAGTCACGGTTCATCGTCGCGCGGCTCGGGGGCAGAGTGGACTGGAAAAGGCGGCGGATCTGCACTCAGCAGGTTGTGGAGTGACTTATCGGCATCTGCGCAGTCTGAGTCATCCTCTTGTCGCGTTAGTGCTTCCCTCACATCCACCAGCAACTTGTGAGCAATCGCAGCATTAAAAAGGGACCAGGAGGCAAACCTCAGTAACAGAGACAGCGGCAGTATTAGTTTAGACTGGAGGTGGAGCGACTAATCAATGCATCCATCCAACGTCCGACTGATCGATTAGTCAGGCCTGTTTTTTTCCAAGGCTTTTTAAGGTTCAATTTGACATTACTTGGCATTTTCTGAGGAAAAGAGAAGCAATGCACAGTTTCTATTTTACTGGAATATATTTGAAAGCATTTTGTGTTAAATGAAACAAAAATAGGACCATACTGACAAATTTCTACTGGCCATCGGTCGACCTGCTCTGGGTTCATGGAGCCGCTGGGAAAGCGGTCGACCATTCCTTCAGACTGCAGCCATTTGAAAACACTATCTGGTTCGTCTTTTAAATCTTTTCCAAGAGAAACCCCGATCTTTTCCAACACGAGAGCAAGAGACGGCAATTAAAAAGAGAAGGACCCACAAATGAGTCCTCTGTCCTCCGGGGATTAATCCTCCCAAATGGAAGGTGACAACTGGCCGGGCCAGTGTGCCGTCGCCGGGTCCGAGGGAGCCCATTGTGCGCTTCAGCGGTGCCTGGGCCTCGTCTAATCTCCCCCATTTGCTGGCTCCCGTCTCCCAGGCCTGTCACCCTGCCAGCAACATGGAATTCGCTGCTCCATTTGGGACTGCTAAAAAAGGCAAGGCAGCCCAAGTGGAGGACGCGCAGCCAATGGCTGCTGACCTGTCCAGTTGCTCGCTGTAAAATAAGGGCGGTGGGGGGGTGGGGTGTACCGGGGGGGTGGCGGGTGACATAATGTTGCTTCGCTCCCAGCCAACCCGCTGCTCTCGCACCGACACCGCCGCCGCCGGCGTCACCGACACGCTCTGTTTTTAAAAGGCGGCCCTGTGATAAGAGCGCACATCCTGCGAGTGAGCGAGGTGTCTCACCACTGACAACTGCTGGCAGGGCAGACGGCCGTCCGCCAAGCAGACCTGCGTGGGAGAAGAGGGGGAAGGGCTATCGGAGTCTGTCGCGATGGAGAAACGAGGCGTCGCGGTCGATCCGCTCTCAATCGACCACGAGAGCCACCCCAAAAATAACCACAAAATCTGTCTGTATCTATGCGTGTTAATCAGATGTTGAGAGCGAACTGGAGAAGCGGATCCGGGGCAAATGTGAGTTTTAGTGTGTTCATTTTAATATGAATAATAACAGTATGAGCCAAAGCCCTGAGCTTTTAAATATCCCATATTATGCAACAATCACTTCATAAATGTTTTCCAACATTTGAATGTCACTAAGCTGATGAAACTCGCTGGAAATGACAAATATCCCTCCCGTCTTCGCTGTGTTTGCCCGACTGTTGAGGAGATGCACGTAAACAACATTTCAAAACCAGCTCTTTGTGATGTCACAAAGGGCCTGGCTAGCTCCTCGGGTCAGTAACATCAACCCCAGTCAGCCAGGTATCTGTTCTGCTCCCTCCTAACCGGTGTGATTTCTGTATGTAGAGAGTTTTTGCATGGAAAGTCATGTGGGTGATTGACGAGTCGAGATTGTGCGGTGACACAAAGCATTAAGACCTGACACCTCGCTTGAATATGAAGTAATTGGGTTTTGGGGGGTGGGCGGGGGGGGGGGATTAAGACACATCAGACACAATTGAGCTGCAATTTGCACAGCAGGCCGTCACTGAACTAAAACAAAAGGTTGCAGCTGGCGGTGATACGCTAGCATGGGGCGGGACTGGAGCTTTTGCTGGTTTTGTTGTGCGACGGGCACTTGTGCGCACTTTCCTCCACAAATCATCTCGTGGCCGTCCCAAAGCCTGCCGCCAGTCACCCTCTGGAGCCATGCGGCCCCTCTGGGGCCCTCACAAATGATTCTTAAATGTTATTCAGCCGCTTCCAGCCAAGTGTTTATTGAACTGCCCTCGGACAGTGTGAGTTGTGAGGAGGTGTTGGCAGAGACGGCTTTAGCTTCCATTCAGGTAACGGGAATCAATAAAAGGTGCCAGTGTCACTGATGGAGGCGCTGGTGAAACTGAACAGTGGATGGCAACGCGGGTTTGAACGATTAGAGGAACTGAAATCTACATTTTTAAAGCCACAGAATTTTTTCTTGGCCAATTGAAAATCACTCCTAGGGCTGGCCTGCCAGTATTATACAGCACATGTACCACTAATACCACAAATCCCAGAATTCTCTGCTCAGTCAGAACAGGACGTTCATTGAAGGATATTGTTATGACTTCATTGGGTTATTGTTGGTTTTTTTTTTATTTCTAAATGTATTATTAGCCTGTGAAAAAGGTTACTGTTGAAATTAAAATCAGAAGGCTGCAAATAAAAAGGCGTATGATTTTTATTTACATTTTTTGTATTTTGATGAGTTTTTTTATTTATTTGAAATTTGATTTCGCATGTGTGCAACATCAAGTTATGTATTATATAATATTAAGCTTTGCTCGTTCCATATTCAGCTTGAAAACTTCTTTGGGTCTATGTGAAAAGGTTCACCATCATATCAAGATTTTTTTCAATCAATATCAATGTTGGTCCCGCGACTTTGTCCAAGTTTGGAAATTTTGGCCTCACTGTATATTTGATACTTTCTCCGTGTGTCACTATGTCGGTTGCGAAATACAACTTCCTGAGCATTTGCTGTGCGCAGCCGAAGATGCACTTCACCTTCAGGACTTTACGTGAGCTTTGCTGCTTTGCCATTCAGTCATGTTGTTTTCTGGGGCTGCACTAAGTTAAGATAACAGAAAGAAAGAATCACAACACACAGCAGAGCATCATGGGAAGGCTGGCGGCGGGGGGGGGGGCAAGAGGTCAACTGGGACACCAGTTCACGGCTGCTGCGTTAAATCACGTCGGTCTCTGCTCCCCTCCTGAGCCTCTTTCGCCTCAACCGGGACGTCCTCCTTCCACCCCCATCCCACCCCCACATGCTCCTCCCGAACTCACCCCAACCCAACCCTGCAGTGTTTAGACTAGTCCAGACTCTATGTATCACACGCTGCTCGCTTGGTAAACAGTGTCCAGACGCCGCCGCAGAGGTGCGCACGCCAGGTTGGGCCGCAGGACGAACGCTTCTGCAGGCGCGGATCGCTTAGTGACAATTTATGGAGCCCCCGCCCACTTCCTACACCCCCCCCCCCCCCCCGCCCCCCATCCAGGGTATCCGAGTCTCCGAGGAGAAGGCGCTGCGCTCCCACACCCGCAGCTGCAGCGGGAGGGGGTGCAGTGGGGCGAAGGGGGGTTAAAGGTCACGGCATTACCGCCAGCCACCTAAATAGAAATCACATGAAACGACGCATCGGCCAAATGTTTCCAGTCCACCTGCTTGTATCTCCATCCATACCTCTCCCTCCATATCACTGGATGGGCAGGGAAGCTTGAAGTGGTGCTGGTGCGTGTGTGTGTGTGTGCGCGTGTGTGTGTGTGTGTGTGTGTGTGTGTGTGTGTCAAGGGGGTTGGGGTGGGGGTGGTGGGGGGGGTGGGGGGGTGAAATCACAGGACTCCAAAGACAGCTGCAGCTTATAAGGAATGTGAGGGGCCTCAGCCAAGAGTGCAGGCAGGGAAACCATACCATATATGGCAACAGAGGCTGAATCTAATTTTTATCAATGAGCCGAGCCTCAACACGCAAAAGGTCGAGCTCCCATCCCCGGCCGGCGACTCGCGCGCGTTATTGTACGCCGCGAACCCCGGGGCAAACCCGGTCCTGCTGGAAGCGCTGGCGCCTTCAAAGGCAGGGGGGCGGAGGGGGGAGGGAGCGTCCTTGAGCCGCGTAAAAAGAGAGCTTCCCCGGAACACGTGACCAAACGAGTTTGTCGCTCCGCTGAAGAACCCTCCAAGCCCTCGGACAAACGTCCGGCCCCCGACGGACTTCAGAAGGAAGGGTCCTCCGCGCGCCAAGATCCGACTTCCTTCTTTCTCGGACGAACCCCCGGCCCGGATCCGAGCGGAACATGCGAACGCTCCGCTACACTCTCTGCGTCTCCGTCTCACGAAATGGCAAAAGATAAACACTGGCGGCGCTCTCCGTTTCGCCGCGGCCGAGATTCTCATCCTAACACAACCCAGACCCCCCCCCCCCCGGCCGTGATTTATCTCCGGCGAGCGTTACGAGGCTTTCCTGGACGAGGGGGTCAGAGGGGTAAAAGTGCAAAAAAAAAAAAAAAAAAAAAAAAAGGCATCATAATCCACGTTTGATCCCAACTCTGCCGGCAACGCGGGGCCCTTTGAAGGACCGCCGAGACTGATCTGGTTTAATTAGAAAAAGCCACGCGGTGTCAAAACAGAAGCCTCTCGCGTAATATAGGCAAAAGTTCAAAACTGTGTTTACAAAAGGGACAAAGAATATTTTCCATTTGCATGCAGGTTTGACTCATTCGCAATCCCTTGTGAGCTCATATGACCTTTTTTGGGCAAATTTACGGCCGGCAACTGGATAAAAAAGCCTTATCAGCCTTTAAAGCCTTTTTTTTTTTTTTTCTTTTTTGCTCATTCGTGCAACAGTCCGTATCTCTGACACCAGACGGCAGACATTGTGTGAGTCACTAAAACTTTCAGCTGTGACTATCAATCTCAGACAGTCACTTCTTGGCTCCGTCCATGCCACGTTACAAAAAAAAAAAAAAAAAAACCCTCGACTTTCTCTTCGGAACCGACAACTTTCCCAACAAGCGTTTCACACCTTTGTGTCGCCCATGCTCTCCGATTCGGACACCTGGTAGGTGAGGTCCGGCTCCTCGAAGCCCGTGGCGCTCATGCGCTGGTCCATGGAGGGGTCGGTGCGCGGCGGCGAGTCCGGCGAGTTGAGGCACGTCTGGATCAGGGCCTTGCCCGTCTCGCTCGTGATCATGGGCTGGAGTTTGCGCGTGGCGAACGTGTAGACGTGGCCCGTTTCGCTGGCCACCAGCAGCAGGACCTGGGTGCCCGTCAGGGTGGAAAGCTCGTACGCCTGCGGGAGAGAGGAGAGAGTGTGGGAGAGGGCGAAAAAACGTCAGGGTCCAAAAGAGGGGGGTCGGGGCCAGAAAGGCGATAGTGGTTTGGAACGGTGCCATCGTTGGGCTATCGCTTCTGGAAACGCAATATTTACTCAATATTTTTTCAATGAAAAAAAAATAAATAAACGCCTCATCTAAAAATACCACTGCAGGGAACTCTGACGTATAGCACTGTTGATGCTACAGCGACAGGAGAGAAGGCTCTCAGAATACAGCGGGTGGGGATTGGGGGAGGGGTGATAGTAGAGTCATCTTTTAAGAGGAAATCAGAAACCGTCAGCACCTTCGTGGCTCTGTCTGCCAGGCTGACATTTATTAGACGGCTTGAACGGGTCCATCTTGCCGTGAGCCCCCCCCCCCCGAGTATAGCGGTGTGCGATACTGCAAGATTTGGTATCGACTCCAAACAAGCAAACGCAGGGGCCAGTGCTGCCGATAATTGATACCACTTCATTAAGGGAGGACACATCATCAAACTGCTAAATCTGAATGAGTGTTTTTGGGATTGATTTCTCCCCCCCCCCCCAGTGGATTATTGATTAGTTAAAAGCCAGAACAGAATTTGGTTCAAAAGCTTTTCAGCAACTAGAAAATACTCGTCCATTCCATTCAATGTCTTTCTTACCTTTAGTGCAACGGCCTTCACAAAGAGCTGCTAGTTTGCCCTCCATTCATTTTTAATTGTTTCATGAGACAAGGCAAAAAAAAAAAAAAAAAAAAAAAAAAAAAATATATATATATATATATATATATATATATATATTTATAGTCCAATCTGAGCTGAAATGATCAGAGCTTGTGTCTCTTGAAGTCTTCCGTCCTGTCCTATGAAAGAGATGGCAAACCACGCTCAAGCAGTGCTCATGTACCAAATTTGTTACTGTGAAAATTTGCTCCTGCACTTTGTCTGCTGAATTTTTTGCACTTCTTTGAAAAAATGCTTTTAATGTTTGTCCTACAGGCAGGTATTGAAAATACATGGATGGATGGATGGATGGATGGATGGATGTCCTCTTTATCTTGATGTGTGTGGCTTCCTTTATTGGCCTTGCTTGCGAAAGAGGTCTTGACTTTAATGGGTTTTTTTCTGTTTTTCTGGTTAAATTAAGGTTAAATAAATAAACTGTGACCAATGTGCGAAAATACAATATCAACACATCTAAAGTGTCAACCTCATTCCACTGATCATGATCAAGACCCACAGCAGCATTGGCCCAACGACGCTATCTGAGGAGGCCCTTTTCGCGGGGATGAGTCACATCTTCTGTGGAGGATGCTTCTGGGACGGTGCCACCGCCATCACCTCGGCGAACGCGGCTGATAAATGCGCCGCTGTGAGTCTGCAGCTCAGTCGGCCGGCCGGCCGGGGCGGAGAGGAGAGGAGGAGGCCGATCCCATTCAAAGCGTGGCGATCTTATTGAGCCGTGACAAAGCAACCCCATTGTGGCGGTCCACTCCATCGTCCTCTCCAAAGCAGGTTCATTATGGTTTTGCTTCGTTCCGGCGCGCTCTTCCTGAGCGCGCGCTACGAATGATCATATAATTGCCTTTTGTGAACAGTAATACAAGGACGGCACACAAATGGCTGATTATGAAGCCCGTCCCGCCATGGCGGATTCATGCCCGACTGGCTGGATGACGTTCCGAGGGGGTTTTAGGTGCGTTTGTGTGGACTGCAGAGAGAGGAGAGCCTCTGGCTACTTGCTCAGTTCACCTCGGCGGCAGCTAAAGCAGCAGGTGATGAATCACACTGATCCCCGACCACCGCCAAACACCTCCCTTGATGAGCGCTGCGGCAACTGCATAGGGGGGCCTCTAATGACCGGGCCCGATGTTTGGCCAACATCCAAGGCAGGGGAGACTATGGAGGAGACTCATTTGTCCTCAGTGGCAGCACACGGTCGAGACCTGCACAGCGCTTTAATAAGTTTCCTTCCTGCGCTGATTCACTTATAAATATGCATGGAACCAGGAGCCAACCCGGGCTGTGATTAGTTCCTCTGGTCATCAGGGAGGTTCCCACCTGGGCGCCTTTCGCTCTGTATGTTCTCCCTGTGTCAACTTTCGCTCATGTGATCCAACACAAAGTTGTGCAAGAGGCAGACTGGCAACTCTAAATTATCCATAGACGTGAGTTTGAACTGTCGTTTGCCTCAATGTATCAAAGAAAATCATCCCATATGGTCTATATTCCTTCCCCTTTATGTACCTGTGAGTGTTTAAGTTTGCTTTTTATGTGCAAGCTATTGGGTGTCTTAAACTTCCCTCCGGGGTGAATAAAGTATGAATCCATCAATCTATCTATGTGGCTCTGGGGGAAACTTGTGACATATCCCGATTGAACCACACGTTCACTCCAAGACACCTTGGACAGGCTCCAGCAACCCCCACCGATGAGTGCAGGAGATCTGATTGGGTCCTGTGCAACAGTGATCAGCAACGTTCAATGGCATGAATGTCTTATTTGCACTGCTAGAAGGTCAAGGGCAACTCATAGGGCAACTTGTATTTTTGCTTGCACAACTACTGCATTACAGCGGCCAATTAGAACCTGAACCCCTTAGAGTGTGGATTTTTCCAATAATTATTCTGATGCAGCTTTTTGGGAGAGCACGAGCTCCACTGACAGAGTGGGCCAAGGCTCGATTCCAACCACAGCATGTTGCTGCATGTTCCATTTCCTCTCCAGTTTCCTTGTCCTGTGACACCGGTCCACCTCCAGTTTACGCAGAAATGCCTTCCCATAAAAGTGACATAAAGCCAATCAATATGAGATGACAGTAGAGCAGTAAAAACGAGAGGGACTTCATCTAAATTACATAATGAGGCCGTTTCAGACATATTCCATGCTGGCTAACCTGCAAAGCCAGAGGCATGGGCTGTAATGGATGTCATTAATAACTTTTGCCTTTCCTATCACAACAAGTCAAATGTCAGCTGTGAAACTGCTGACTGGGCATCATGACAAAAGGAGCACAAACTCAAACATGTCCTTTTCTGGACAAACAGCAGAACCAAGAACAGAGTAAACCACAACTAGAGAGCCGCCGTGCGCTGCAACCTCGACACTTTGCATCACGCGAGCCTCTCCGTGCACGCAAACCGACCCATTGCATCGTGGCATCTCTCGATAGAAAAGCCAAGGCTCGTCCGAGTAACCAGTTGGAGACGAGTCTACTATGAATCTGCCCACTCCACCCACTTGTCAATTTCTGTGATGGCTGACACAGTGTGGGCAATGTTTTCAACAAAAAAAAAACAAAAAAACCTCCAACCGCACAGTGTCAAACAATGCCAAGAGCCTACATGAAGACACCTCAGTTTCCACGACAACAGTCTGGGATGAAGAACAAGAAGGAGGAGAAGAAGGAAAAAAAAGACAGCACGAGCGCTTCAAAGTCACGCAGGAGGGAACTCTCGCACGAAGCAACGCTGCTGACGACTGTTTCGTAACGTCAAGATGAAAAAAGGTCCACGGCAAAACAGCCCCACTGCTTTTGCTCAACTTCGGATGCCTTTGATGCAACAACTAAACTGTGGCTGCAACTGTCGTGAGTGGAATGTTGCCAACGTGACTGAGCACCAGGAGTAGAGGAGATTCTTTTTGTGAGATTTTCCTGTTACAAACCTGGTTGCATCCATCACAATATGAGTGGCCTATTGTCGGAGACACTCTCCCAGCTTCGCCTGGTGTCTGTGTGTGTGTGTGTGGCTCTGTGCATGTCCTCTCATCTGTCTCCCTGAGGTTTAGTCAGCTGTTGGCACTTGCAGGCCGCCGCACTGCTGCTCGCCACAGCATAGCTGTCGCCTGCGAGCAAAGCCCAGCTTCACACTCACACACAGAACCAGCCTGCCTTCTGTCACTTTCCAGTTTGAACCTCCATGTGTGTGTGTGTGTGTGTGTGTGTGTGTGTGTGTGTGTGTGTGTGTGTGGCAGACAGAGGGAGATAGAAGGTGCGGTGGAATGTGTGCATAGGCATCGGCGAGGGGCAGTTAATGTGGACATCTGTGCAATTGTGGGTCAGTGTGTGTGTGTGTGTGCGCGTGTGTGTGTGTGTGTGTGTGTGTGTGTGTCATAAATAGGAGCGTCATTTGCTCACGTCTATTTTAATCTCGCCGCCTATAATGAATACCCAGACTTCCTCACAATCAGTGAGCCAGTTTGCACTCTTCATGAGACTTGGGTTTGATTTGAAGCGTGAAAGAAGCGAGAAAGCAGCATCGACAGAACGTAAAGCATGTCTTTATTGTTGCAAAAATCACCATGCAACACGTTCTCCACTACTGTGAATCACCGCAACTTTCCCCTCAAAAAAAAAGGGGGGGAGCGGGGGTTAACAACACACCAACTGTGAGCAATAATAAAAACAAGACCTGATCTTGTCAACACCCGAGTCGAATCAATCCAATTATTTCCTTGCGAGAAGCCCACGTGTGACTCACCTTCTTCATAATACCCGTCTTCCTTTTGCTGAACGTGGTGTAGCGCCTCAACTTGTTGTCAATAAATTCCATCTTTATCTTGACGCGCCCACGTGTCTTCTTGCCCGGCTTGGCCCCGGCGACGCCTCCGGGCACCATGCCGTAGCTCCCCGGGGCCACTCCGACCTCCTGCCCCGTCACCGCAGCTTCGATCTCCCGCTCCCGCTTCACCCCCCTGCGGCTGTCCCCGAGCGAACCCATGGGGTCGTCGTCATCTCCGGAGTCCGAGTCGTTATCCGAGCCGCTGCACAGGGGCGCGCTGTCCCGCTCCGCGTCGAACCTGGCCCCGTGAGTCAACACCACGCCGGTGTTCAGTCCCATCATGCCCCCCTGGACGGCCGTCTGCAGCGTGGTCACCGTGGCGCCGTTTCCCGGTCTCACGCCCCTCGGACCGCCCGGACCATTAGCGCCCAGCATCCCGGCCGGCTCTCTGTCCCCCTGTCGCCCGGCAGCAGCCGCGCTCTCGCCGAGTCCCGCTACGACGTGCCCCGCTCGGACCAACACGGGACGGATCCCGCCGCTGACAAGCCCGGAACTGTGCGCTAAGGTGGCGCCTCTGGCCGCAGACGATCCGTTCCCAGATGGTGGTGGTGGTGGTGGTGGTGCCGATCCGATCCGGCTCGGTAACATTCTATTCAACGGACCGAGTCTGTGAACACCAGCCGAGTGAGCTGGAGTCGTGCCGCCGTGTCTTGTGGACGACTGACAGAGCGCATACACGCCTCGGACAACGGGATGTAAACAAACGGGGGCCCCCAGGCAGGAAGGCAGGCAAGGCTGGCAAGGCTGGCAAGGCTGGGAGGCAGGCAGCGGTTGCGGAGACTCCCAGGAAATAGCCAAAGCAAACTTTCAAAAGTGATGCTGCCCCCGAGACCCTTCAACCCGGCCTCAAGCTCACTGCACCCTCCTCCTCTATTTCCAAAACTCTGAGCACTTTCTCAAAAAGGAAAACGCGGAGTGCGCTCGCGTTGTGGCTCCGCCGCGTCAACTAGTCCGTCTCTCTAATCTACATTTGCGCGCATGTGAAACATTGCAATGCCGTAAAATAAAATCAGACACACGTTAAACAAAACCGTGTAAATGTGCAAGGCCAGTCAACTTTAAATAGACGACTTAATTTTTGACAAGAGTTTCTTGACAGCGGAGTGATAACTCAGTGCAGGAACTACTTCCCTCCTTATAAAGAGATACAATGTTTCCTTATTTGGTGCTGTCTCTCCTTATTTGGTGAGTCACAGCGTTGCCCATTGATTGGCTGCCGTTTATCTGAGGTGGACTCTCATTGGTCCATAACACAGGCTCATTGGAATAAATACCAAAATGGTTGCGCTACCGCCTACGTCACGGCGGACATGCATAGGCACTAAAAAAACAAAACACGCGACTTTTATTCCCCACAGGCCGCACCATGTCATACTAAAATCTATGTTTTTCCCACAGTTCCTCCAGCCAAAATATGCCTTTAGTGATTAGCGTAACTACTAACAGTCCAATCTAGAGAATGCCTGGAATTCTGTGCATAATTGTACATCCCAACTGGTTAAATTTATTTCAATCAGTGCGAAGGATATGCTTGAATGCTACCAATGAGGTCTATCAATATTTAAAAATGTTAGTATTTTATTCAAACTGAACTGATATAATAGTTAATCTTAGTTAAACAGTTTGTACTTTCCTTACATCATGGAGTAAACATCATTTGCTTGTTATTCAAAGATGCCAAAACCGCAGGATATGATAACGGCCCTAGTCAGCCGCTCAATCCCAGGCCACACTGGTTATAATGTTCAGAATGTTTGTTTTATCTTGACATTTATTGAAACCACCTTTTGCAGAGGACTCACTCAGTTTGTCTTAAAAGTATAAACTAGTCATAGCCGCAGTAAACAAAGCTCTTTGCTCGTGGTTTTGTTTCAAAAGACAGCTAAACACCTCCGTCACCCTTTAAGATTCTTATCAAGCTCTATGATGTCACTTCCATCCAGTCTGGAAGAGGAGAAGTTGGGATTCTCAGTCAGGATGCGTGAGTTGTTGAAGTTGCCTGTGGACGCCGACAGTGACATTTTTTTTAATGACATCGAAAGAAAACACGTCAACAATCCTTGACAACTTGGCATGCAAGCCCATTAAATCTTGTCAGCTGAAAAACAATTATTTAGAAATTATTCACCATGCGTGGTAGAATGAAGAGATGTATACCTCCCCCTTGTGGCAAGGGAGACTTATTGAAAATTTATTTCTGAAATAATAATTTTCAACATTTAAATAAAAATTAAAAAAAAAAGTCTTCTATGACTCCTGACCCATTATTGAAGTATTCACTTTCCCAGATACAAAAACCTGTTTTGACACACAATCAAAATAAACTTGCTTCTGGCAATCTGTCTCAGGATCTCAAACCCAGTGGTGTAATGGCTCCAAGTACAGAGGGAGAAAAAAAACACTAAACCCTGGTGAAAGAGGGAATATGCAGCTTTTTCTCCCCCTTGACGCAAAGAACTGCTTTTGAGTTCTGTTGTCGTGCCGCACAAATGTTGAGCTGGGGAAATGTGTTGATCACATGCAGATTGTAGAGAAAAATGTTTAAAAAGTGCACCAATGGACACATCCATCATCAAACTGGGAAAACACTGTGAACCTTTATTGACAGCAGCATGTATACTTTTGTATATATCTGTGATTATTGTGAACATTTGCTGACGTGATTTTTTTTTCTTAAAAAAAGACATTGGGTGTGAGTGTCTAGCATTCATTAAAAAAGCAAAACAAAACATTACACTAAAAACAATGTATAAAAAAAACAAGTCAATAAACAAAGGCCA
This sequence comes from Nelusetta ayraudi, assembly GCF_046127955.1. Classification (NCBI taxonomy): domain Eukaryota; kingdom Metazoa; phylum Chordata; class Actinopteri; order Tetraodontiformes; family Monacanthidae; genus Nelusetta; species Nelusetta ayraudi. Next base: position 6,660,698 of record NW_027466058.1, on the reverse strand, counting down.
TTCCAAACAATTAGATAACGTAACAAAATGAGGGAGACGGTAAAGATAATCCTTCATTGACCAGGCACTTAAATGTGGAAAAGCAGTCACTCCTTTGAGCGTCCGTACTATGTTAGCATATTCAGCAAGTTGCCAGGAAGATAAAAACAAAACACACGCACGCGCACACACACACACACAGAATGTAAATGGGTTCATCAGAGAAGTACCTTCCTATTAGTAACAGTTGAAAAGTAGAAGAAGAAGAGAGAAACAGGTACAGGACCTTCATTACAAATGAACAGGGGCCTGCAGATTCTACTGTACTACACAACATGTGAGAGCGGGATATTCAGTTAGGTGGAGTTTAATGCATGGCTTCAACAGTATGTACACGTCGCCCCGGTGTGATGGCCCACTTGTTCGTCATTGCACAAAACCAACAGGATGAGGGTGGGAAGGAAAAGTGTGGCTGGAGACTCCGCAGAAAGTGACTCGGCGAGTCCGGTGCGGCTGATAGGCCGAAGCCCCCGGCGAGTGGAGCGACACGATTCCCGTCAGCCTGGGGGACACACGAGCACCATTTGCTCACCACCACGAGCAGTTCATGCAAAAAAAAAAACAAAAAAAAAACGGACCAAACTCTTGAGCACAAGAAAAGGAAAAGAAGCCCTCACTGGCACAATCTCATCAGTGCCATCTTTTGTGGCTATTAAAGTTGTTTAAAAGAAATGTGCAGCTCAGTGGCTCTGGAGGATGATAGTAGATCCTCTGTGTTTTTGTTTCTGGGTGGAGGATTGATAAAGCCATCGAGATATTATGACATCATCCATTAACCGTTCTCTTCTGGTTCATTAAAGAAAAAGTTCAAGATTACAGATGACTAAACTTTGACTTTAATGCCCTCTGGTTCGGGGCCGTCGCTTCCAAGGAGGAAAACCTGATCCACGGCAGTGAAATCGCTGGATCCACGATCCGCACACGCGGAAACAGCTGGCGGTCTGTGTGACTGCGTAGGGGTCGAGGCACTGAGGTTGTCCAACTCCATGAATCAAAGAGTGTGCGGGACAGTGCAGGTGCAGACAGGCGGCCAGGGTCACACCGGAGTACAAAGAAATGGTCTGGGAGGCTGATTGGGGGGAAGGGGGGGGGGGGGGGGGGGGGTCCATGCTGCGGTTAAGGCAAATTCCTGGCACTGCTCCCATTGACATTAACGCAAACCTGAGTGTGTTCACACTGTTACAGCAAAGAAGTCTGTCCACACACTTGCAGTTTGAAATGCATATATATATATATATTTATAATAATATTTTTTTTCCTTTTTTTTCTTTTTTAAAAAGAGTCTGATTTTCCTCTTTGACCTTCCTTCCTGAAATGATTAGGACTGAATAATCCAGCATTCCTGTCTTTCAATTTTTTTTTTGGGAGGGGGGAGGGGGGGGCTGAAAGGAGCCCGGGAGGGGTGACGCTCGGCTCAGACTTTGCTCTCAGAGTGCAGCTCTCCCAGAGCGTGCACAATGTCGGTGAAGGAGGGCCGCTCCTTGAGGCTCAGAGCCCAGCAGCGAGTCATGAGCTTGTAGATTCTGGAGGGACATCCATCGGGGGCGGGCAGCTTCAGCTTCCCCGTCTTCAGAGCTGGAGGGGGGAGAGAGGGAGGAGAGACGGGAGTGTTGGGGTGAAATCGCAGTGAAATTGTAGCCGCCTGGTTGTCTTACTCAAAAACAGACAAAAAAATGGATGCACAGAACGAGTAGAGTATGAGTGCTTACTTTTCAGTACTCACTGCCATTGATAATGAGTACTTAATAAGGCCATGACATATTAATAATAATAATAATTAATAATTACTTAGATTTTTTTTTCTGTTACTTTAACAACATTACTCAGCATATCTTTCTACAACATAGGTGACTGTCACAAGTTCCACTGCAGTACAAACACAAATTTAACAAAACTGTGTTATACATACATATACAACTGGTATATATTTTACGAGTACAAGTAGAGTACTCAACCCCGGTATCAGTACCGATTCTGGTACTGGTATAGGCGCATCCCAAAAAAAAAACAACCAACCACCCCCCGAAAAAAACGACAACAAAAAAAACAGTGTCAGAAGTGTCACACTGACCTTCCAGCGTTTCATCGTCGCTGAGCTTGGCGTGCGGCAGCTCCCCGTGACTGAACACCTCCCACATCAGCACTCCGAAGGCCCACACGTCGGACTTGGTGGAGAAGTCGTCCTCGAACACAGACTCGGACGGGAGCCAGCGCAGCGGGATCCACGCCTGCCTGTAGTGGTAGTACTCGCTGGGCGACAGCACACAGGGGCAGGCGACGAGCGGGTGAGTTTTCAAGGTCAATGTGCTCCATGAGTTTGATTTTGTAAAAAAGCAGACAGACCTGTTGTAGACGTCCTTGCTGAGGCTGAGCGACGACACCTTGACGCGCCTCTGGCCGTTGATGAGGCAGTTGCGCGCCGCCAGGTCTTTGTGCACAAAGCGGTGGTTGGACAGGTGCTCCATCCCGTGAGCCACCTGGGCGCAGATGGAAACCTGCAGGAGGGGGAGAGCGACAGCGATGCAGCAGCTGTCAGGGTACCGAGACACTGATAGTATATCAACAGTGGCGGCAGCAGTTTGTCCTCCTAGAGTACAGATTATTCCAAGTGTCCTTCCAGGGACTTTTTAGGCAGCTACAGACTGAGACCCGACTTCTCAAAAACAGCTTATAAAAACTTTACTTATAACAGCATTTAGCAGGAATGACAAAACATAGACTGCAGCAGCTGTGAGAGAACTGGGCTGGTTTCCTAATGTTCAGTCTTTCATCTCTGACTAAAACTAGGCCACATGACGAGAGAAAACAAGCTGATCATCTTTTTATTTAATTATTGAAAGCAAAAAATAAGGTCATGTAAGCAGGGTTGCCGCTGCCACTTCACCATCTGAAGACCTCTTCCTTAGCCAGATTACAGTGGATATTGATAATATAAATGAGGGTAAAAACCATGTTTGCTAGATTTTACAAAAGGTGGTCCAGTAAAGATACTTTGATATCAACTGCCTTAGTAGTTCTGTGACCTTTTTGTCTTGTGTTCAGAATAAACTATGAAATATGATATATTGCAATGCTGCGCTATTGTTTGTGTCACTATTAGGGATGCAAATTATCGATTCGTTCATCAATCGATAAGGTCAATCAACTAACTAAACTAAAACTAATTTTTACATGAGAGAACAATAAAAACACCCTAAACATTTATCCTCTGACTTGAAGTTGACTTCTAATTTGAACTTTTTTTTTAATTTTTTTAGACAATTTTTTTTAGATATATTATGACCATCACAGTATCTACAGGTGAATTGCTCTTTCCTGCCACTGTGCTGTTATAATGATATTAACTACTCGGTAAAAAAATTCAATTAATTGTGACTAATTGCATTGAATTGAATTCAATTGAATTCAATTGAATTCAATCGACTAAATTCTTAATTGATTGATAATCGATTAATTGTTAACATCCCTAGTCACGATGATTGATACTTACTTTGGTCTTGGTGCTGATAGGCTGAGATTTGACTTTGTCATCTTTGCTTTTGGAAATTCTTAAAAACTGCTTCAGGTCTCCCTGCAATGAAAAGAGTAAAATAATAAAAATAAAAATAAAAACTAAATAGATAAACAGGCCGGCACTCTGCCAGTGAGTGGCTTTCTCAGTTACCAGGTCGTAGTAGTCGAGGATCATGTAGTGGGGCTCCGCCTCCTTGCACAGGCCCAGCAGACGGGCAACGTTGGGGTGGCTGAGCTTGCCGAACATCTCGGCCTCGCGGCGGAAGTCGAGCTGCAGCTGCTCGTCCCTGGTCTGCAGGCTCTTCACCAGCACCACCATCTCCTCCTCGCTCTCCTCGATGCCCTTGGCTTTGCACAGCAGCACCTCGCCAAACTCCCCTTTGCCTGGTCAAACGTCGGTCGCGCCACAGGAGAAAGTTTAAATTGAGGCAGAAGAACTTGAGTGTGAACACGTTATTCCCTCAGCTGGACAGAGGACGCAGGGACCAACCTAAGGTGGTGATGGTTTGCAGGTTGGCTCGGGGGAAGTGGAGCTTGTCGTTGTTGACGTGGCTGTGGTGTTTCTCCGCTGTGGCCATCGAGCCCATGTTGGTGAGCGCCACCTCCTCTTGGATCTCTGCCGTGGTGTGGCCATTTTGCTGAATGGCGCCCCCTGGTGGATAAGATACACAGACAGTCAGAGGTCATGAGGAGCAGCTCAAATTGTCACATCACAAAGAGCAGAAAATCACTATTTAATCGGAGTGAGATAATATAGTTCAGTGATAGTAAGTAAGCTAAATTGAATATCTACTGAGTAAAAATATTATTCATACTAACAAGGCAGATCAGCCGACGCTGGGTCTGTCCAACTGGATTGATTTAAGTTATTTAGACTTCAAAGACCTCAAAGAAACTTATAGCGACCGTCATACTGAGAACAACTTGTTAAATTCATTAGAAGTCGGAACAGAGAATCATTTATCAAGATGTGAACGACACCCAACTTGGTGACAGAAGTGGAAAATTGATTTTCCTCAAATATTTGTGCATAAAGAAGGATACATTTATATACATTACTCGCAGTTAGACAGAGAGGTTTCTTGTGTCCTGCAGTATTAAGGAACGAGTTCTTATAAATTTTAATGAATTAACCTCTATTATGCATCATCCATCATTATTTGCCACTATGACCTGATCCCAGAGAAGCAGGAGAAAACAATTTGTTCCTACTTACTAACAATTCTACAAAAAATGGATGATTAAAAGCATTTTCAGTCAACCAATGTTCCGCTTCTCCCTTAATTATAAACATTTTCGAAATCATCAAAAAATGAGAGTTGGCACAGCTGTCCAACCAAAACTGCACTGGACCCTGAGAAACCCTCGGCTCCTCTGCAGACTTTATATTAGCCAAATTTATTGCAATGCCGGATACAACCACAAGGTGGCAGCAGAGTTCCTTCAAGCGTTTGACGATCGCTCAAAAGGTTGTTAAAGTGGCTGACCACAAACCCCATTCCTCCTGCCCATTCAACCCACCGTTGAGACACTCCATCTCGGGCTCCTCTCCGTCCTGGCCCTTCTGCAGCCTCTTGGCGTGGCGCCTCTTCTTGCAGTAGAACATGAGGCCCAGCACGATGATGATGTAGGCCACGGCCGCCCCCACAGACAGGCCGATGGTTTGGATCATCTTGTAGGGAGCCTTGTCGCCCTCCTCATCGTACGGGTGCACTGGTTTGTCTGTCGGGGGCAGTGGGGTTAGCGGTTAGCGGTCGTCGGCATCACATTCGGACTTGTCAGCACATTTTGCTGCGACTGCATCAGTGTTGAGGTTAAGGGTGGGCGCACAAAAACATTTCTGGGTACGGCCCTTTGGTCATTTAAGATCTTAGAACAATAACTATTTTGGCTTGTTTTATTACGAGCATAATTTTTGAAACAGATGCTAGAGCTAAAGCTAAATCATACTTACCACAAAAGCAGACACTAATCCTCTGTCTGTTTAATGGATTAACATAAAAAAAAAAGTGCTGGCGCTGAGTGTGAACATACTTAAACCATAAAAATAATAGAAGCCAAATCTTCACTTTCTCTCCAGTGGGAGAGAAAAGGACCTTATACAATGTCTCGATCAAACTGTCCCCTTGTCTGCAGTTTCTCTCTATGAGGCGACTATTGGGAGTGTGTGATTGCAATTTGGAGCTGACCAGCTTTTGAGCTGCTGCTGCACACAAGAGGCAGGGAGAGCGTTATTAGATCTGACGCCCGCTTCACCCAGTCCCGCCAGCCAGGTGACAGCCGCGGCGGCAGACATGTGCCGCTGGTTATTAACCTGTCGAGGTGGATGACAGGCGGGGGGGGGGGGGGGGAGGGGGTGCGAAGCTCTAATGAACGTCTTCATCCTTTGCTCGGGATTCGCCCACGTGTGCGCAATCTTCGCTGATAAAGGAGCCTCTGTTGTGGGCGTGCGTAAGTGTGTGTAGACGAACGTGCTGGCTGCGCTCACCGACGACATACAGCTGCACCGCGCGGTATTTGATGCTGCAGCTGTTCCCCGCCACACATGTATATTTGCCCGTGTCGTCCGTGGTGACATCGGTGATCAGCAGGGAGCCGTTGGCCATCTTCTGCAACCTGGACACAAGAAGGTACCCGTGAGGGTCGCAGCGCCGACATTGGAATGTGTGACACTCGCATCCCTCCATCATTAACCCTACTAAGCTTCTGTTCTTTTTTTTAAATCTCTCTTATTGTATTCTATGGTCAATCTGCATCACAAGCGCTTTTCCAGCTCGTTCTATAGCAGGTGGTCTGCATATAGTATCAGGAAAACCCCAATACAGTCGTCACTTAGAGGTTAGAGGTCCACGTGTTGTTATACTGTGTTTAATGAGCAAGTTTCATTCAGCAAAAAAAACAAAAACTCCAGGAAACTGGAGCCAGAGGAGAACTTGAAACCCTGGGGCCTGGCGCTGGAAATCAAAAGGGACAATGGGGCGGAACAAATTTATCCGTGTCAGTTTTGCTGTTAGCAAACTAGTTAGAGCATTTTAATGATGCAGCTGTTGGCGGTGTCACTGGAGCAGCAGCAGCAGCAGCAGCAGCAGCAGTGCTGGGTAACGATTTGGAAACTGAAATATTTGAAATAAACAAACCGAAAATACCATAATATGACCTCTGCTGATTCATTCTGCTGAATTCATATAGTTCAATATGATTACAATACAAAAGGGGCTTCGCTTTATGGCCAAATCAACTTCAATCAACTTCCCTCATTACGGCGGCGTATGAGGGAAATGTGATCGGGTTTTATGTTGGAATAAAACTTAATTGCAGGGGAGATGTGGGGGGTGGAGGAGGAATCTGGTCCAATCCACCTGGTAGAAATACAACCAGCAGGATTTTATAACCATGGAGAGATTAAGAGCAGACCATACAGTGACAACTTCAATCACCTGATGTAAAACATCAATCAAAATATCAAAGACAAAGCCTATTGCATATAGCTCTGATACACTCCAAGCAAAAAAGCAACAACAAAAATCAATTTGGAACAGAAGTGAAAAGTCCTGGTCTCTTCACCTCCTGTTCTTGCTGAGGTCCAGCGGCTTGTCCTTGACCGTCCAGTGGATGTGGGGCTCGGGGTCGCCGGTGGCCTGGCAGTGCAGGATGGCCGTGTGGCCCTGGTACACCGTCGTGTTCTCCGGCTCCGTCTTGAAGCGAATGTACACTGTGGACGCACGTACACACACACAAAGTCATTTTCCCGAAACAAAAATCTGACTTGAAAGACACAACGCAACGAGCTGACAGCGTGACTGGGCCGTGACGGCTGCTGCACAGGGTTGAGCCAAATGTATTTCATTAGCGGGCTCTAAAAGGAGCTAAAAGTGCACCACGAATCCTGAATAATCTCTGACTGTCTCCTCGTAAAAAAAACATTAAAAAAAAAAAACACCCTCTGATGAACATGGACCACAAGGGACTTTAGATGTGGGGCGGGTGACTAATCAGAGCGGGAAGGATTGGAGAGTGGGAGGGGGGTGGGAGGTGAGTCTTTCCTTCCATGGTGGGCCGGCTCCGGGGGGGGTAATGAGACTCACCCGCCACAGTGAGGGTCACCACCGCTCTGATCTCCCCCTGGAGGCTGTTGGAGGCGAGGCACATGTAGTCGCCGGCATCGCTGCGGGTGACTTTGGTGAAGACGAGCTGGCCGCTCCGCTGCTCCACGCTGGGCGGGAGCTCTCCTCCGTCTGCAGGGGGAGACAGAGGTGCAAGCTGAGCAGGTGAGGGAGGGGGTCAGGGAGGGCTGGGGATTTGTTATAAACACAGATGTAGAGGAGAAACGATCCATGATGATGAATCTCCCTGTTCCTTGTTGGAAACTGTAAATTGTGTTTTCCGGCTTTTTTCCATGGAAGTCGCATTTATCATCATTAGCGCGAAAGGAAAACAGGGCTGCCTCACAGTTGCATAAGATCGGCCAGTTGCACAAGATCGGCCTTTAATATTCCATTGATATTCATTCGGTTTAGGCCATTGAGTGTGTGTGTGTGTGTGTGTGTGTGTGTGTGTGTGTGTGTGTGTGTGTGTGTGTGTGTGTGTGTGCGCACCTGCTTTGCTCCAGCGGATGGTGGGGCTCTCCCTGCCTTTGGCCGAGCACTGGATGGTGATCTGCTTGTCCAGCTCCAGGCACTGAGCGGGAGGCGGGGGAGGTGTGAACTTCAGCTTCTCTGGAAGGCAAGAAGAGTGGAAACGGCGCATTGGGGTTACACAACGGGGGGAGGGTGAAAGGGGACGGCACAGGAAAAGTCATTTGAATATGAAAAAAGAAAGAAAATAAATCCCTCCTATCGGAGGCTGAGATCAGCTGGGGGAGAGGAGAGGGCAGACTAAACACAAACATCAGCGTGCAATGCTTGAACAGAGATGTGAGCTGATTAAATTATTCGGAAGACAAAAAAAAAAAAAGAAAAAAAAAAAGAGAGAGGCAGCCTCGATATTAAAAACGCTTAACTCACAGACGCGCCACGCAACATGTTTCTCCTATCTAATGAGACATTTGTCTGCACTCTCCCGCCTGCAGGCGGAACTCGTAGCTTTGCAGCTCCTCCGTCTTCCCGCCATCAATCACCAACCGTCCTAAACGTGGCTTTGGGCCTCGGCGCTCGCAAAATCCTGCGTTTGATGGATCAGGCTCACCTAGCACGTTGACTCTGGCCTGGCCCACCAGCTGGCCGGCGGCCGTCTTGCTTACGCAGCCGTACATCAGGCCGTCGTAGACCTCCACGCTGTTGATGCGCAGGGTGCCGTTGGGGAACAGCTTGAAACGGGAGTCCTGGGGGGGGGGGGGGGGGGGGAACGAGTTGAGAAAAGAAAATAGAATGCATTTGAAAAGGACGTGGACGCTAATGTGTCCGCTGACTGACTGACTGACCTCGGGCGTGATCAATAAGTTGTTGCGCATCCAGGTGACCTCGGGTTCAGGGTTGGCCCGGGCCAGGCAGTGGAGGTAGCCTGGTTTACCCTCCTCTAAGAAACTGTCCTGAGGCCTCGTCACCCAAACTGGGGCAGCTATAGACACACACGCACACGCAGAAGCAAATGGAATTATATAATCATGAAGTATTACAAGAGACATTTTGAGCTGGGGGTGTTTACATAATATCTTTCCCTGACTGAACAGGCCAAGTTTTCCAAGAAAAAATAACTCAGGGAAAATTTACAGAGGGGAAAAAACTAATTAAAAACACACTGTAAAACTGGTGCGACAACTACGCAATCAGACAATGACTTGCTCTGACATGCAGTACTTTGTTCCTGTTTTATTTTAGATTTTTCAATTCCATTAAGCAACAGCTATTATTTCTCCTGATCTTACAATGTTTCTTCAGGCCTTGAGTACAGATTTCATTAATTTATGTCTACATGACTGACAAACAAAGCACCGTGACCTCAAGGTCAAGGGATTAAATATTTATCTATTCAATATGCATGTTGCTGCAACTTCCAGAAGTTTGGATGTAGACAGAAATAAGTCGCAGGTGGTCTTACAGGAGGTTACCACTGGCCTGGATGAGGCGTCACAAAGGACTTTGTGGCGCCTTCAGTGGCATCTTCAGTGGCATCACAAAGGGCTGATTGCCAGAATGACTTATTTCAGTGAAAATAATGAAGCTAGCATCAGCAGTAAATGCTGGACTTTGGTGATTTCTAGAAAGTCTGGTTAGTATTGCACTTTTGCACATATTGCACTTAGAAAACAACGGCAAAGTCAATCTTGAATCAATATAGAACCTCTAATAAGGTTCTATCAGGCTGAACCTTAAGTTTATATTCAAAGGTCACGTAAAAATGGTTTTAAAAAAGTTCTAAAAATAATTGTCAATTTTTTATTACTTTTATTCTTTGTGATAGGAGAGAAAGTTAGTGTTCATCCGCTGATGCGACTGTGTCGGACTTACTGGCTATGGTGAAGGTGACCTCCTGCGTCCGCCTCCCTGCCTTGTTCTCCGCCACGCAGGTGTAGACGCCCGAATCGTCTTCCTGCGTGGGGCTGAAGACCAGATCCAAGCCGTCCTGGTAGACTCTGCCCTCTGTGGGCACCCGCTGCCCTCCTCGCTCCCACCACACCTGGGCCTCGGGCCTGCCGCGGGGGGGCCGGCAGGGCACCCGCTGCAGGCTGTCGCCGGTGAGGACGTGGGACATCTTGGGCGCCATTTCGCCGATCTCTGCATTTTCGGGGAGCAGAGAAGCAGGTGAGGCAGCCCCCGGGACAAAAAAAAAAAGAGCAGCCATTTCCATTTAGACGAGGCCGCTGATAAGCATCGGTCAACGAGGCCGCTGAGGCGTTTCTGATTTCGAATCTAATTAGCAGCCTGGATTAAAGCTCCCCGCTCGCAGCCCCGGCACTGGATTTCCTGTCCTAGTAGAAAGAATCCTGTGATTCTACAGCGAGCGACAATGTCATTTAACAACTGAGCAAAAAGAAGGACAGTCGCTCTTGTACTGTAGATTGTGAGTTGGTATTAGGTCCGGCCTTTGTGAGGTGGCTCATATCAATTTTTATTTTTCTTTCGCACGAGGCGGAATGCGATCCACGCAACAAAGAGTCATGGGACCTCCGGCCGCTGTGTGGTTTAATACCGTGCGTCCCGAATGGAAGTCATTAATGCCATATTGGCCAACAAAACTGGGAAAGCTGGTCAGTAGATCTGACCCGCTATGTGTCTGAGCTCTAAATCAATTAATGGCGAAGGGAATGAAAGAGGAGCTGAGCTAGGGAGAAGGAATGAGGCGAGAGCCGGCTGAGCGAGGGGAAGCCGCGACGGAGCGGCTGCTTAAACGTGTCCCCTAAATACAGAATTCTACTGTGACACAATCCCCTATAATGCCCGCGGGGATTACCATCAGATTAAGTGAATTAAGGTATTTAAGTGGAGCCGCGGTTCACTGGGTTAAAACTGCAGATACAGTTGAACCGTGTTAATCCAAAACCCTCGGGCAGAAGGGGGCTGCTAGGAAGGAATAAAGCACCCGGGGACCCTGAGACGACGAGAAATTCCAGCCCTAAGCTCATTCAAAATATTTGACTTGCTTGCACTTGCATTTCTAAATGCTGGCTGATTAGTAAGATGAGAAGATACTGCAGCCTTTTCCTGCTTTGAGCTCCTTTTTAAATCTCAGAACTCAGCTGCTTTTTGGGCCTCCAGGTAAGACGGAGCCAACACTTCACTCTGCAATATTGCAGAGGATTGGCTCATCAACAGTTGATGTTCCCAGCATGCATTACACTCCATTGTCTTCATCATGCGCAGTCTAACAGCCGTGTCTTTTTCTTTTCTTTTTTTGGTTACCTCAGATGTAATGTTTCAATGGAAAGCGATTAACCAAGCTACTTTTGTTCTTTTGTTTTGATCCCAGATAAAAATCAGAGGTGGGCGGGGATAATGACATAAAGCATTTCACAACCCTACAATTATGTCACTTGTCTTGAGAAACGAAGCCAGCCGGTGTGCCGTCTCGTGCCTCGGGGCCAAGGAGTCGCCACTCTTTGCGGGGGATTCGCTGGGGCGAGCGGCCTCGGCTGTCGGAGGCAATAATGCAGAGGGGAAGTCGGAAAATGCTCCGCGGCAGCGCGACTAGTGGATGCAGCTGGGCCGGATGTCGGCGGGGGAATGAGATTATCGTGGGAGGGATCGAGCTCCGAGTGAAGGAGCCAAGAGGAGGAGGAGGAGGAGGAGGAGGAGGAGGATAAACACACAGTATAAAGGCCCCCCTGCTTAATCTCAGATTACTCAATCACAGGTGTTTAAACCTTCCCAGTGATACAACATCATTTGTGCGTGCTTTTACATCCAAGCCAGTGCTTTCCTCTGTGGAACTGAGGCTGATGTTGGTTCCCACAAAATACTCAGCATTTCCATAAAATGCAGAGTGGAGGGTAATCGCATTTTTAAACATTTGGTTTAATCATAAAAATGCACAGTAAAGCACCGTTTACAGAAGAAGCAGAGGATAAAGAAAAACAAACAAAGAAAAAATGATGGAGGCAATTTCAGATTTTTCAGAAATTGCTGTCAACGTGTTATTTTTCTTGGAGGTCAGCTGGCATTCAAGATGAGACTCACCCCAGGACCAAGACTCACACAAAGGAATCTAATACGTGTAGCTACGGAGTTAGCAGAGGGGCAAAAGAAGCCAAGAATATGCAAACTGAATGTTCCTTACATCAGAGATTACACAACAAAACATTTCTGCTCTGATTCAAAAAAGACAAAAAAACTAGAAGCAAGTTGTGTGCGTCCTATATATATACAGGGTTCCCACTCAATTCCATGACCTTACCGCAATCTCTAAAAATGTTGGTGCAAATCTGATGTATGTGATGTGGGTGTGTGTATATATATCTCTATACATGCACAGACACATACATAGATATATATAGGTCTAAGATGTGGATGAAAGAGTAAGGAAGGGTCAATTTACACACTATTGCAATGACAGTGCTTCAAAGAACAAGAGTTACTGTATAGTGTGAATGTGTGTGTACCTGCTATCAGGATGGAAGCCTCCAAAGTGACCTGGGAGCCCCCGAGGCCGCGGCCCACACACTTGTAGGTGCCTGTGTTCTTGGTTTTGACCTGCCTGATGAGCAGGCTGCCGTTGGCCAGAAGTGTCACGCTGCGAAGGGGGAAAAAAGACAAACGGCTCATGATTCTCGGCCACATACGCACACGCACACACCTTTCTTCAGGGCTCCTTGAAGCTAAGAGGATGGAGGGAAAGCACACACACGGACTTGGCTTGGCAGTTCACCTGTACGGCCCGGCCTCGCTGTGAGCCGGGCCATCTGTCTCTCAAAACAAATGAATGTTAATGCTGAGATAAGTGACCCCCGCTCAGCCCTCTGCCGTGCCTGATGAGTGGACCGTCCTCTGGCAGGCTTGAGGGGAGGTGCGGTGCCAGCGGTGATGGACTGGACGAGGAGTAATTAAAGGTCGACCTTCGGCCAGCTCCAGGGATTACAGCCGAGGAGCTGGGCCTCCCACACAGCTGCAAATATTGGACTTAACAGCTCATAACGTCCGTGTAATGGAAGTTACTTTGAAGCTCATTGGGGGGGGGGAATTTTTTTCCCCCGCCGTCGGATACATGTAGGATGCTGTGGGTTTTGCCAGAGAGGGGTTTTCCAACAGCGGGATTGATCCCAGACCGACTGGCTGGCTCGGCACCAGGGCGGGGGGGTTTGGGGGGGGGCTCCTATTTCTGTTTCTTGTGCGAGATGGATAACAAATACCGCTGAGCATAACTGAGGAAACGGTCTCTCCCTGTGAAAAAAAAAAAAACAAGCACAACCAATTCACCCAAAGGCACTTTGGGCTTGACGCTCAGCAGGGATGCTGTTGATATTTTAGGGGCTACCAAGATGTCCGTGAGCTCAGTTTTTGTTTTCTTCCCTGGAATCACAAAAATCTCACCCCATGGGGATCCGTAAACGGACGCAGGTGTAAAACAAGACGCTAATCCCCCTCGGATCAGCCTGCCGTTGTTTCGCCCCAAGATCAATAAACCTGACGCCGGCGCCGCTGTGAAATACTCTTGCTCTGTGCGCGCGTGTTTTCATATTCGGGCTTCTTATCCTCCCTGCTACAATCCCAGAGCTGAGTCATCAATTGTCGAGGAGAGCCGACGCGACCTCTCACGAGCTCATTACACAAGTAACCGGCTACCGGAGTATTGGAGTCCGAGTGGAGACGGTTAAGCCAGGCTTAAGAACATAATGATGGCTACGCATGAGGGTAGACGCCAGCGAACCCTGAGGGGTGCACTTTTTCTCCAGAGTATAGATTTGGTTTAATATTTTAGTCCTTTACGTGTTGACGAGATTTACAGTACACGCTAGCATGTAGCCAGAGGGCAATGTGTTCCCCACTCCGACGATGTGCAAAGCTGTAGGGAGATTCACAGCAGCATAGCCGAGGAACAAGCTACCGTTCCAAGAATAATATTCCTTAATATGCTATCCATCTCAGGGAAACGGCACACGGATGAGTTCTGCCTCGTTGGGTTGGAAGAAAGATCTCAAGACGGAGCTTGTAGGGGAGTGAAGTGAGTGAGTGAGTGGGAGGGAGGGGGGGGACATGATGTCAACACATGAGGGGGAGTAAAAGATGTACGATGGGAAAAAGAAAAAAAAAATAGGTTAAAAGGGGAGGTGAGGCGGGGTTTTGGGGGCTGGGAGTTATCCGGCGCTCAACGTACCGAGACTTGTTTGCCAGCAGCTCCGTTTCGTGGTACCACTCCAGGGTGGGGGGCGGCACGGCGGTGAACTGGCAGTGGAGCGTGGCCTCCTCATTCCTCAGCACCACCAGGTCCTCGGGGGTGACCACCGGCCTCGGGAAGCTCTTATCTGCGCCGGGAAGGAGACAAAAAACGTCTGCATGATTTCTATCCGTGGGCACCGGACCATCAAGTTGCATCGGCGCGGACCGCCGCAGTCCTAAACTGCGGCCGGTATTAAGGGTCACCGCCACCAGCAGCAGCAGCAGCAGCAGCAGCAGCAGCTGTGTGATACTGGCCAGGGAGTGGCTTTGCGTGTGTGTCAACACCTCATAGAGGCCCTGAGGAGATTGAATGGGGTCAGTGAAAAAAGACCTTGAAGCTATCTGGCCCGTCATCTCATCCTCCTCTTTTGACTCTGTGGACTGGACCGTGCTGCTCCAAGAAAGTGGTTTTTCAAGGCTAAAGTGGGGTCAACTGCTTGGAAACAACTGAGCGCTCAAGTCGATATTCGATATGAAATGAAATTAGGATTTCAGATATTTCCCTTCAAATTTAATTTAGCAGAGTCTGCCAGACATTTAGAGGCTGCGACCTGCCGCCAGAGGTGAAAATTAAGTACAGATACTTTGTTACGGTACTTAAGTAGATTTTAGGTATCTGTACTATAGTTGAGTATTTCTTTTTCTGATGACTTTTTATTTTTACTTCATACATTTGATCACAAATATTTGTACAATATCTGTACTGTGCTCCATGCATTAGAAAAACATGCTTGTTAATGTTGCGTTTGAAAGTGTTTAAAAGATACAAATTCTGTTAAAAGTAATTGATGTGTTATGTCGAAAATTACATTGATTATTGTTGTTAAAAGTGTAAACATTCAATAATGGCTCATCGGTCACAACTAATACAGATTACAGTTTAGCTGACCTGCAGTCGAAAAAAAATAAATAAAAAAAATTCTGGAACTGAAAATTCCAAAGCTGTCCAAAGCATATCTACATGCCCATCGTCTTGATAGCATGTAGATACATATGGTCAGTTCAGTTCAGATTATTTTGTCTGAACTTTGTCATTTTTCCAAAGTTAATATTGTTTAATTAATGGAAAACATACTTTTCTTGTATTTCTTTATTTTTTCTTAAATTCCAGTATCTCTACTTCTTACTCTTGCTTGAGTTGAGGAGTTGAATAAGTACTTTTACTCAAACCAGAGTATTTTTTTTAAATTCAATAATCCGTACTGATACACATTCAGTACTTATACCTCAGTACATAATGTGAATACTTCTGCCACCTGTCCCTGCCACGTGCAGCTGTTTAGTTGCATACAGCCTAGACGAAACACAGATTTAGGGAAATTGTTTACTCCTCTAGAACGCAAAAGAGCAAAAAAAAAACAAACAAAAAAAAAAACACGATTAAAAAAAAATAATAATAATAATAAAAAAAAAAAATCCTCTAAGCAGGTCCGAGCGCAAACGCGGGCGAACAGCCCGAGGAAGTTCGGTGCCAGTGGGGGATATGCTGCGCAGAACAAGAGAAAGGCGCGCAGCACCTGGCCCACCCAGGAAGCCGGTGGGAAGATCTGAATCTCGAGAAGCCGCGGCGACGCGTTGAAAAATCTGTCTAAATCTGTCAGCGTGCTCTTCCGAGGGGCAGCGCCCCTCACAAGAGCGGCGGCGCGGTAACCCGAGACGCCGCAATTACCCGTTCTTCACGCGGCCAGGTGCTAACCTGCCGTGTCGGTGTGTCGCAGGTGGCTAATTAGGAGTGGCGCACGGCGTCGGGTTTCGTGCGCAGCTGCTGCGGGTTTGTGCGCCGTAATGGCTCCGTGTCGCGCTGCCGCCGTGGCGGACACGCACGCACGCACGCACGCACACGCACACACACACACACACAGCTGTAGCCGTGTTCGTCCCTACGCGACACGGCGCAGCAACAACCCCGAGTGTGTAAGCACAAAAGCGAAGCTAATGTTATTGTTGGCTCTGCTTTGTGTTTACGATGTATTTTTTTTTTTTTTTTTTTTGTCCGCGTGGGTGGCAGAGGAATGAAGGCGCAAACACACTCTCAGGTAATCACATTAGGAACGCCATCAGCGTTTCTTCCCGCTCTTTCTATCTCGCCTCTAATGCGCTAATACACAATGCCCCCCTTTGCTCTTTATCTGCACTTCCTGGCAGATGTGGAAAATAAAATTCTCTGAGCGGGCTGTCGGATGTAGGAACTGTAATTACCGGCAGCCTGAGCGCAAATGATTTCAAGGTTCCCCTGTATTGGTGAATTGAGCGAGAAACGAGAAAACCATGTGGCGAAAACGTAATTCACCAACAGTTTTTGAAGCAGACAAACAATAAGATGACTTTTTTTTACACTTTCACAGGCATTGCTTGCGACACCTGCTTCATATATTGTTTTTTTTTCTTCTGTAATCGTGTAAATTTATAAATTGTTACGATTTATTATAATTCAAATCATGTTACTAATTTATACTATATTGTTTTACAATATAATTGTGAAACAAACATCTGGTTGAATGTGTCTCCACCAAAGAGGTCCATGCCCTTTGTGACATCACAAAGTGCTCATTATACACTTCACAGATGGGCTTGATATACTGTACATAACATTAGGTCTCGACACTGTGCGCAGTGAGGCCCCTACAGTGAAATTCGCACACACACACACACACACACACCTATGATGTTCAGCGTGAAGTTGCTGCTGCTGCACACGTGTCCCGCTGCGTTCTTGGCGCAGCAGTAGTACAGGCCGTTGTCGTCCGGACTGGCGCTCTTGATGGTGAGCGTCCGCTCCTTGTTGTTGATCTGATGGCTCCTCTCACTCAGCTTTGCGCCGTCCTTGAACCATTGGCACGTAGGCCTGCAAGCGAGATAAAACGGTGAAAGTGAGAAAGTAAAACTTAATGACAGCCGCGCAAGGGGGCCCGCAGAAGGGCAAAGGGGTGAGGGGGGGACTCACCGTGGATGCCCATCGATGTGACAGCGCAACGTGACCGGCGCCGAGCTCTCGATCTCTGCCTCCGAGGTCGGCTCCTTCAACGTCACGCCGCCGCTTTCCAACCCTGCCCGTGGAGGGAAAAAAAGAGTGGTAAGACGAAAGGACAGATGGGAGTAGCTGGACAGTGAGTGGGGGAGGATCGAGCTAAGTTGCTGTCCCTTAGTTCAGTGTTTTTCAACCTTTTTTGAGCCACGCCACATTTTTTACAGTGAAAAAAAATCCCATGGCACACCACCAACTATAAAATTCCGATTTTTTTCCTAATAAAGACAATATAGTCTCTTAATGTATTTCTACTCACTTGGTGTGAGACCTGGGCCTGTTTAGATGCACACAAAGCTGATATCCCGGGAGGAATTGAGGGAGGAAAATAGGCTCACATTCCTTTTGAAGCACAGTCACTCCACAATGGAATGTTATTTTATTTTTTTTTAGACCAATTAAGTGAAATTGGATGATTTTTCACGTCGCACCTGACATTATCTCACTCATTATCTTTACTAGCGTGCCATGGCACAGTGGTGGAAAAACACTGCTGTAGTTGATGGCTGCTGGACAGGGGTGATGCTAATGGACGCGGCATGGATGAAGGCGGCTGGGCACATTGGCGGTGACGGCAACTCGGGAACAGAGGCCAGAGGAGGAGCTGCTGTGAGCTTCTACTGGCCCGTAACTTTCAGAGCCAAGCCTCCACCGGCCTCTCAATAGACTCTTAATGGAAAACACATTGAGGGCTTCTGTACAGTCAGAGCAGCCCATAAACATTTGCGCGCTTGGCCGGGGAGCATCGGTGGGAGGAGCCAAACCCTCTGACAGAGCGATGACAGAGATTCTTCACGCAGGGAACGTGAGAGCTGATCAATGGTTGTCACGTTGACAGATGAACTAAACAGATGAACCAAAAAGACAATTGATCCCCAGTCGACACGTGAGAAATGGTGGCGTGACTTCCGAGGTCTGACCGAACGCAAAACGTATCTCACTGCGCATTTCATCGCCCTGTCAACGAGGCCGTCTCAAGTGTGCAGAAATTCTTTACGGCCCTTCGAAAAAAATTCAGCGGGAGACATGGCGGAAAGAGGCACCGCTGGAAAAAATGACAAATTAGTTCAGCAATTCAGAGAGGCTGAACTTGGATGTGGCCTCGATGGAATTTCCCCCTTTTCTTTTCCAGCGTGTTGACTATACAAATGCTGGATGTTTACGCTTCGTGTGCAATGGGGCAAAGTGTTATTATTATTATTATGACACAGACGGCATTTTTCAGACATGTTGCTGGATGCCTCCTTACCAGATTCACTCAGAGGGCGCGTTGGTTTGTGTTGCTCTGGTTTATCTATTATGGTCTGGCTGCGTGTTGCTGCGTGCGCATTTCATGCATTTATGCAGGGCGTTCCATGATTAACTCATACGGCCCCTCCGGCTCAGTGTTGCCGCTGCATCTCTGCTGCTGCCGTTTGGGGTCATCTATGAAAAATGCATGGCACGAGTTGCTCCACCTGGGTGCGAGACTGAGTGGAGGAGGAAGAGGAGGAGTAATGTGGGCACGGTGCCACTGAGAGGTCAGGGGGGGACGCAACAGGAAGCTGTTTCACAGAGCATGAACACGGGGCCACTCTGTGCACCGCAAGGCATGATGGGAGACTTGCTGGCCCTCCTTCTCGTTAGCTTCCCAACCCAAACAAAGACAACTGGCACACGGTTACATCGTGTGTGTGTGTGTGTGTGTGTGTTTGTGTGTATACGACTCTCCAAAGCATGTGCACGTGGTGACGAGAAGCGACACCTCGACCGACTAAACCCCCAAGCACACAGGAGATCTGATGGTTTCTGACGGCCCTGCAGAAGACGCTAATTGGCTGCGTGTCTCAGGCAAGGACATTGCAGTGGTCTGAGAAAAAGGCTCGGCGTGGAGGGTGAGGAAGAGGAGGAGAGGACGATGATGTGGATGATGATGATGAGGGCCAGACACTCTGCGCAGACACGTAATTATGGCACTGGAGGCATGAAGGTGGCGATGAAACCAGAAGGTGAAACAGTGAGTCACCAGGGAGAGGAGAGCCAAGGAGAAAAAAAAAAAAGTCCTCTGACGTCCTCAGGAAATATTTCACATTCCAGTGACAGAATTCAGTAGTAAAAAAAGGAGTAAAAAAGAACTGAACAGGTATTGTGAGCGGAAAGAGACACGAGGGACGAATAAAAAGACCAATGTAACACCGGAAAATGAAATCAGCGAAGAGGCGGAGAGGTCGCACTGGCTGACCTTTACCAACAATGAACACTCGCTTAACACACGCTAACGTCTAATTTTCGACCACTCCTGACCCATTGGCGCTCCGGCACTTTAACAACAATTGGCCGTGTGAGCTCGTCACCAAAGTGACCCGGGCTGTTCGTGACGGTCGCACATCTCGGGCCCTCGCTGAAAAGTGGCTCCATTCAGAGTTCGGGTTTCTCCAGCTGTCCGCTCCATAAACGAAAACAGAAGGCGCTCTTTCATAACCTATTAGCCGGGACTATTTGCCCGTAATCCCCCTCAGAATGCATGACTAAGTGTCAGAGCGAGGCTGGCAGCATCGCGGAGTAATTAGGGGCGTATAATTATGATATTGAAGGCAGGGCAGGGAGCTCCATCAGCGCGGGCACGATAACAGATGGACTACGGTGGATATCGACAAGGCAGATGTTCGGCAGCGCTCATCTCTCGGCGTCGCGTGCTAGCCCGTCTTTGTGGAGTACAGGGAAGGGGGGGGGGGGGGGGGGGGGGTGAAACATGTGTCTTTATTTGACAGACAGCACCATATGGGCGGTAAAATAACCAAAACATCTAAAACATGTGGCAGGGAAGCGTCGCGCTGTCGACTCTGCAGCGTGGAGAAAAAAAAAAAAAGAAGAAAAAAAAAGTGGCCCCCTGGGAGTCCTGGGAACAGACCCCGCCTGCCGTTTTCGGATGAGGTGTCAGATTTTATCAGCTGTGGCTGGCAGAGGTCAAAAGGCCGGGGATGCAAATGAGAGCGAGTCGGGAAGATGCTGTGGCGGCTCCGCAGGGGCAGAGAGAGGAGGAAGGGGGGGGGGGGGGGGGTGAACCCACGTGAAGGGCAGTCACTCGGCGGGGGAGAAGCTGACAGTCGGAGTCGTGGGGGGGGTGTTGAGAAGCTGCGTTCCCGTCAGCTGATAACAGGAAATGTAGCACCGCATCTCAGCCGGGGAAAATAACCACCCCACAATTTCACCCTCTTGGAGCTGGCACGGCTTTGTCGCACCGCGGGTGGAGGGGAAGGAAAACAAGATTGAGTCGCCACGCTCAGAGTGGTGCAAGCATCACCTGGCTGCTGGAGGTGTTGCCGGTTGCCACCAACTCGGCTGAAGACGTGAAGGATTTTATTCCCTTGTTCTGGGAGAGGCAGGAGCGCCGCCGCAGTGTTGGAAAGCAATTGCAAAGTAGTCTTTGTATACTGGAGGGACTTGTGAGATATAATGAGTGGGAGGAATAGCGGCTTGCAAAAAAAACAAAAAAAAAGCCTCCAGCTATAGGCAGTTTCTCAGGAAAGTCGAGGTGTGAAAAGGAATGCACGTAACAGCTGAGTGATCGTATATCCAGGCGTACGTCCCCCGCCCGCTCCTGCTTCCACGCGTTGCTACTTGATTTTCCCCCTTTTTCTTTCTGTGCGCGCTGCGCGTCTGTGTCCTTGGGGTTGAAAAAACAAGACAAAAAAAAACAACAAAACGAAACGCTGTCAGCCTGAATCGCGTCACCCGAGACTCGCCCCGAGCCCCGACTGGCCTCCGGGGAAAAAAACACAACGGTCGCGGTCGAGCACGATGCCGCCGCCGAACGCAGCCTCGCCATGGAGACCCAGTGACCGGGCAGGACAAAAGAAGAGAGGCCGAGGGAGGTGGGGGCGGGAGGAGGGGGGGGGGGGGTCTAAGACCATTATTAGCGAAAACAGAGGGGGGATAATTACTCTGAATAACTCTCGACGGGCAGGATTTGCCCACCCACCATTCAGGCCCAGATAAATTAACTCTCTCTCTGTCTGGAGGAGGAGGAGGAGGAGGAGGAGGAAGAAGAGGATTGTAGGTCAATTTACTCCTATACACTCCATGTACTGTACATACGGAGTAACAGACGTCCCCTGACCCCTCCCCACCCATCCCCCAACCCACATTTACTACTGTGCACGCGAACTAGCACACACATGAGCGAGCCCACATGTAGGATTAATGCCGGAGGGGCTCCTTTGCTCCAAAGCCGCGTGCGGCTTTATCGTCCGTTAAATGCATGTTGGGCAAATATGAGCACATCTGTCACAACACGCCGCGATCCGACGGTAATGATCCGCGGCGCGGACCTCGAACCTGCGCGCAGCCACACTGAGAGGAGCGTGTCTGAGGATGACGGGCGGCGTGCACGAGGGATTAGAGGTGATTGAGGGCCGCGTGCCGCTGGACGTTTGCGTTTGTTCGAATCAAAGGAAAATCAAAACAAAACCCAACGGGAAAATCTATTTTTCTTTCAGCTATTGATGAAAATGTGTGGCGATAAATAAGAATGCAACCCTTTCTACTCGACAGTATGTCACCGTATCATCAATCTTTAAAGGGACACCTTAAAGAGGCCCCTCGTAAATTTATTACGGCACCTGACAGGAAGAAATATGAGCTTGACGCGTTTTCTTTTCTTAAATTCAGTTCTGTTTAAAAGTGTGCGTCATTTTCTTGGCATTACAAAAAGAAGGTTCTTGAGGTCACGCAAGTCAATGGCAGGATTTCTCAATCCTTTGAATTCATCTCACGTATATGCGGTACAGAAAGTCCATTCCACTCAACCGGACCAATCAGATTTGTTTCGTGCTACTGTATCCGGGTCGCTGAAGCCCGAGGCTTCCTACTTGGGCAGCGACATTAGCTTTGCAACACTGATTTTGCCACCGCAAAAGACCTCCGGTGTTGACGTGTTTGCACTGGAAAAGACCATCCAGTCCTTGCAGCAGAATCACGACTCTGGCTGGTCAGGTTCAAAGCTGGTCCTTCTGATTCTTCTTCTGTGGTGTTCAGGGGCAGCTAACAACAGTTCGACCGTGGTTTTGTCATAAGCAAAAGGAATCGAAGGCGGTTCTGGTGCCGTATGAATAATGTTTTTTAATCGACTGGGCCTGTTTCAGAGTGGAAATTTGGACGACCCTGCTGCTGCTGCTGCTGCTGCTGCTGCTGCTGCTGCTGCTGCGTACAGTGAAATCACTGCGAGTTCATATTGCTCGATGAAGTTGCTGTGTTGAACTGCCGGGATAATAGCTGCAATTCTGATTACACAGCAGACTCACAAACTGACCAACACTGAACTTGAACATTATTCCATTAGATCACTGTGCGCGTGACTATTCATTCGAGTCCCTGTTAAATATCCGACTCACCGCCAGCTAAATGCTCCCCTTTGTCGAACGCGGTGACTGGATGCTATGTGGTGCTCAAATTGTATCACTTGCGAACCCACGTCCACCAGGTCGTCGGACTACGAGTGCCGAGCAAAGCTGAGGGAACCACTCACTGCGGCCATGACCTGCCGTTCTGGAAGAAGGACTGCAGATGTCCTTGGACTGTGGGCGGAGCCGCACGTGCGATATTTCAGTTTTACTGCACCCAGTTAAGACGCGTCACCGCTTTTATATATAAACAGAGCCCGTGTTCATTTTGGACACGATGAAAGGAGTCCAGCAACAGATCTTCTTCAAGTGATTACACTTCCCCGTCCTCCAATGAAAATATGTCCCCCTCTTGTCCAAAGGCCGAGAAAATAAACGGCCGTAGAGATTAGAAACCTTTTATTCGGCGGCGCTTCACTTCTTCCTGCTCCGTGCGAGTCTGTCAGCTCCGCTTTACCGACCCACATATCATATTTAATTGCGTCACATGACGGCGGCCTCCTTCAGATCAGACGAGGTTCCCAAAAGTGATGTGTTCCTCAAACTATCTGGTTAAAGGACAAAAAAAAAGAAAAAAAAGGCTATGTTGGGCTTGCGTTTCACGCCCGGAGCCGCATATCTTCGCTGGTGGTGACACACTTGAACGTCCCCGCGTCTGCTCTCGCAATCAGCCTTTTAAACAATCCACCTCCCTCGAAACCTTCAAGCAGAACGTAACAAAAGAGGTGGGGGGGCAACGAATTCCAGATGGGCTTGTTTTTTTTTTTACTCCTTCTTTTACATTCTGTTTTGTTTTTTGCTGACATCAGAGGTAAATTGTGTTTGCCAGAGAGACAAAGGCCTTTCAGCGGGAACGAGCACCTTGGGGGACTTTTTTTTTTGGGGGGGGGGGGGGGGGTTGCTTTCACAACACATGCAAAAGGTTGTTATTTATCCCAAACAGGGCTGCGCACAATTCCCATGGCTTCATGTGAAACTTAAAGAGGGTCAGTGAGGTTCGCTTGTGGGTTCTAAGCAACAAAAAAAATAAAAAAATAATGGAGACACTCTTGTGCCTCCCCCTTAATGGGACCAGAAAAAAGAGGGCAGTGTCAAACTACCTCCGAGCTAAACCTAAATAACTACGTAGCATGAAAGTTAAATTACACTGCTGAGTAAGTTTGGGACAAAAAGCCTTTTGACTGTATGTGGGAAAAGAAACTCTTTCACAACAGCCTTTTCTTTTTCTTTTTCTTTTTTTTTTAAAGAGATATAGGCAGCTAGAAACGCACGCTCGGTGGCAATCATATCCAGTTTCCTTTGGTGGAGGGGAAAAAGGGAAGCCACAAAGAGTGAGGCAACAAGGTGGAAACATTCCTCGGGCTCATAGTACCTGTCATCTTACACCGCCACCTTTGTTTCGCTCCCCCACTCTAACCCTCCCTTTTTCTTCGGTTCCAGAAACCGGACGCACGAGCCCGGCGCCGCGGTGAAACCCTCTCACCCGGCGAACTTCGCGGGACGGACGAGAGACAACTCACACTTGATGTTGAAGGAGGCGTTGGTGGAGCGGAGCTCCTCGCCCGTGGCCGCGTCGCGGGCCACGCACACGAAGTTGCCGGCGTCCAGCTGCCGGTCCACGGCGATGAACTTGAGGTTGCTGCCCTCCTGGAAGCGGCGCTCGCTGCTCTCCAGGCTGCGGCCGTCGTGGAGCCAGCCGTACGACACGTCGATGGGGTCGCTGACCTCGCAGCGCAGCATGGCGCTGCGCCCGTGCAGGGCGTCCTGGGACTTGGGCTCCCTGGTGAACTGGATGGCAGCGGCGGCGCCGGTGAACAGAACTGGGGGGGGGAGGAAAGTTTGGAGCGATTAGAACAGAGATGAAATACTTTGTTACTGTACAGGTAGATGTACTTTGAGTATTTCCTTTTCTGTTTTTAAGACTTTTTATTTTTACTCGCTACATTTTGCCACAAACGTGTGTACTTCCTACCTCTTACATTAGAAAAACATGTTTAAAAGATGCACATTCAAAGTAATTCACCTAATTCATCATATTTTAGAAGGAGATTACTTTAGAGGCTTTGGGGTCAAGGTTCAGTGCGTTTTCAGCGCAGAGACAAAATAAAAATGTAGAAAATAACATTGCTTGTTGACACTCAATAGCCTCATTGTTCATAACCATTACTGATTAGGGTTTGGTTGTGCTGCAGTTGGAAAAACAAAAGCCAAGAAACAGCAGTAGTATTGAGAGCAAACTTGTGAAGAAGGATTCGGATGGTCCTGCAGGACCTCTGGTCAACTCAGTCCACATTATTCTGTCACAACTTTTTTGTTTTTGCAAAACTATCAATGCATATTTTTTCATTAATGGCAAAAAAAAAAAAAGAATTTTTACATTTAAGGAACCGTACTTTCTTGCTTTTACTTGAGTAAAGGAGTTTAATCAGTACTTTTACGAACTTTTTTTTTTTTTTTTTACACAAGTATCTGCACTTTGACTTAAGTACGGAATGTGAATACTTTCTGCCACCTCTGGATTAGAACGGCGTGGCAGTTAACGTTTTACTGCTTTTTCCGTCGGCCGCGGCGACCACTTAGCCTCGCTGAGGAACGCCGTGTTTAGACGACGGCGGCGAGCCGTGAATTATTTTGTCATTAAATAAGAAAAAAAAAAAATCGCCAGACCCGGCGTGAAGGGGAAAACGCTTCTTTTCCATTAGCGAGGGCCGTGGCGAAGGCCTCGCAGCCGCAGTCTCCGGGAAATCGAGACGATGATGTGCCGCGCGCACGCACATCGGCACGCACGCTTGAACCTTTAATTCCTCCCACTCATGACACCGTCCCCACTCAAAGCCCGCAGCGCCGTCGTGTGAGAGGGACACGCTTTCTGCTCTATTTGGCCGCATCGCCGCAGCGAAAACGACACGAGCGTGCCACTCCGAGCCGCAGTGGCTGAGTCGCCTCGCAGCTGCGGTTTATTAGCGACAACAATGCTAAAAGGAAAAGATGGAGGTATATTTTTTGGACGGGAAGTAGAAATACGGATAAATGGCATTTAAATGTAGATTTTTTTTTTTTTTTCAAAATAAGTAAACCCCTGAAAGGCAGCTGCAGCACCGAGATTTTAATCCTCGCTCATCCAACTTGACAACTTCCCACAGAAAGAGTTCTAAGTCGCTCCGCTGCCGCTGCCGGGCACACTAACGCGGCTGATGTGGTATTTTCCTGCAGTAGAACTGGATGTTTTTTCACTTTAATTCTTCACGCTCAAAGGCTTTTTTCGCATTTCAAAGCCCATCACTCCCCCCTGCCCCCCACAGGCTTTGACAAGGTTTTTGGTTAAACAGCGCGGCATAACAACGCATTCCAGTGTCAGCCCTCACACTGATAGGAGGCCTGGAGCTGTGGCTACACGACTTAACGGGCATGAAACTATTTATTTGTCCCCTGTTCGGGATAGACAAGTCCCGTCCAATCGTAAAACCCCAGTCTTTGGATAGCAGTACAATGTGGAAACAGACTTAGAGCACAACACCTTTGGCTTAGTCCAACTTTTCATTTTACAGATCAAAACAAACAAGATCAAGTATATTTAACCTCATTTTCCAATACGGACTTGGATGAATCTGGAGACTAAAAGGACTAAAAAAAAACCTTCCACTAGTAACCTTTCAATAATAATCACCCACTTTTTCTCAAGAAAACATTCCCTTTTAGTATCCTTCTTGACAAAATATTATCACAACTGAAGTCACCGTCTGTTATCGCAACTGAAGTCGGGGGCCTGCAATGATAAGGAGCGGCCCACCACCGGGTTTAATAAGGCTACCCACACCTGCAGATCCCCGCTGGTGATTGTGCGTCAGTGAGGGGGGTCTTCAGTCCCTCTCGCAGGAACGTGGGCCAAGAACAAAGCTCATCTTTCAATAGCGTCCAATTAGGCAGACCAGTAAAGATGAGACGAGGTATTTCCTCCATCACTGATCCTCACCGCCCCACCTCGTGGATCCCTCTACCCCCCACCTCCAGACTCTGAGTCAGGTTCGCCTTTGTCTCAGCTGCAGGTGGCTGCGATGGGTGGGTGGACTGGGGTGCGAGGGAGAGAGGGAGGGGTTGTCAGTCAGTTCTGACATGAAAAAACAAGTTTTTGTTGGAGATACATTTGTAGTGGCCGGCGACATTCAGTGAGCGTGTGACATCACTTCCTGCTTGTTCTTAAACTCAGCTGAGAATATATTAGACTCAAATATAAGCACTTGTACACCAATTAAGTCATTTCAGACATCAGAGGTCTGGCAGACAGTGACTTGCAGCTTCTAATCACAAACTGATTATATTAATAAATCAGCTTGTCAAATGTGCCAAATGTGGCTCCAAACACATCAACCCATTGCTCAACTGTATTAGATTTCCTTCAATGTGTGGCACCAGGACTCAAGAACCAAGCGTCTTCTTTAATAGACGATGAACATCTCATACTTAATATTTTCCTCATCCAATAAAACCTAATCTTGCACATCTTATGTTCCTCTTTCTGCTTTGTCTGCATGTACGGACAATGAGAAAAGACCACTTTGGGGGATTTGTGAGCTGTTGTGGCTGCATAAGATTCTTTGGGCTTCTGGTTAAAGCAAACAATTCTGCAACATCAAGCTTTGGACACTTTTCACTGATTTCATACTACCTGGCATAAAACAGTAAAAAAAAACAAAAAAAAAACTCAATAACCTACGACGAACATACGTGTCCGTCTTTTATATATTGATCCTCCTGAATTCTGAAACATTACACACATATGTAGCTTTACGTGATTTACTGCACGCCGCATCGACCGAGGTCATCTGTAACAATTCTCCTGCGAGGCTGAATGCGTTTCATCTGCGGAAAAAAACAGGATGAAAGGCAGCAGATGGGCACGGGAGGGTTCGATAGAGTCGTCTCCGACGTGCAGCCCAAACACTCCACTCAGTCAGTCGGGCCGCTGGGCGAGCTCGCCGGCTCCACCAGAAGCTTAACGGTTGCGCGTGCGGTGGGCCATCCTACACGCAGCGTGACGTGGCGGGGTTTTTTTTGGATTTTGGGAGCTCAGCGGGGAAAGTCCCGGCAGCGACGGCTCAAACAGATAAGGCGAGTTTTCATTAACCACTGGCTGACAGACGACTCGGGAGACAGACAGCGTGTGAGCGAAGAGCCAGTCGATTAGATCTGAGGAACTCTGCCAGGTGAAGTGCACTGATCAAACGGCGACGGCACCCTGACCTACATCTGTTGCACAAAGAACATTTGACTCCGGCATACCTCACCAAACCGCCGCGGCTGCGGCGCACCATTTTTTTTTTTTTTTTTTCTTTATTGGGCCAAAAATCAATCGAACGTTGCATACGCTCAACTTTTGTACCGAGTTACTCCAGAGCTAAAGGAAAGGGAACGCCTTCCTGTGGACTTGGTGAATTGCAAAGAGATAAGCAGGGCAAAAGCTATCGGAACCCACTCCCAACACTTCAAAGTGAGAGTGCTTGAAAGAGAGTCTTAACAGATAATGGAGAGACAAACAGGCAGACGCGGCAGAGCAGGAATGTCCTCGTTACCGCAAAGGTGTAGGGTCCAAGGTCAAGGACTCCAAAAAAAATGAAATGAAACCAATCAAAAAAACAACCCAAAAACATAAAACAAAACAATATTAATGTGAACAAATGGGCCACTACACAACAATTTCAAATAGACCAGTTTCCAACTTTTTGTCAGCCTGATACAAACCAGTTTGACCAGACTGAGGGTGTCTCGCTGACTGACAGTTGTTAAAGTGCAGCAACCTACCATTAAAGAAAGTGCAGAACAAGGCTGCGATCTGAAACATGAACAAGGTTGTAAACGTAACGACAGTGCGAAAGGGTGGAGAGGAAGCAAATGAGAGGTGGATTACGACCAGGGGGCTGAAGGTACCAGTTCACCCAGCAGGAGGATTAGGCACACTGGTTGAGGAAAAAAAAATCACTTTGGGAGTGGTAGAGAATTAGTGCTCGGTGGAAAACTTCATGTCACAGACTACCTTTGACTTTTAGGACTATTGATATTAAGTTGCACGGCGCTTATTAGAGAGCACATGAAGTCTGTAAAGTTTTGGGAAAATACTGAAAATGAGCAATAAAGATTTTACAGACGGCCCAAATGAATGACCTGCGAGACTTCCGTCTTTAGCCGTTAAAGCTGGTCATTGTGTCTGTAAAATATGCTCAGGCAAGAACAGGAATGTGAGGTGTTTATAAAAGCAGAAGTTAAAAACGCTGTCTCTGTTTTAAAAAGCAACGGCACGGTGCCCAAAAATCATAAGAGAAGAATAATCCTAGTGCAAATACAAATCCATATGCAGTTGCCAGGAAAAGGCTCATCCAGACAGACTAATGCTGTCTGCATTGGCATCAAAGTCCATAAAATATGAATGGTTTCTGGCTACGGAGATAGTTTGTGAGGGGGGGGGGGGGTAGCCTGGCACTGTAATCAAGGTATTCAAGAAGAAGTCGGAGAGGGAAAACCTTCAGAGGGGGTGGAATTCCTCTGCTGTGTGTCAGGATCCTCCTTTACAGCTCAATACACTGCTGACCCCATTAAGCGTGGCTCGGCTGTCGGGGCTGTCGGCTGGACGTAGGGTTTAAGTTAGCCTGACAGCCGGAACCCACAATAATGGGGCAACATCAGCGGCCCCGGCACCCCCCATTCTCCTCTGTCTTCTGCCCAATCTGCTGCTTCAGACGGAGAGGAGCTCGGATGACAACGTGGGACCGACGCTGCATAAATGTTTCAGCAGTGGCCTAACGCAAGAGGACGCAAGACTGGCTCTGAACAAGTGCTGGCGCACCAGCGGTAAAGATTTCTATAGATTCTAGATTTCTTATAATATTAACTAGACCATGTTATGGAAAGAAAAAAATTCATTCAGCCAAGATTCCAGTGGAAAAGTTTCGCAAAATTAATTATAATTATTATTTAAAAAAAAAAAAAAAAAAGGCACACCAGAAAACAACATACAGTATTTAGCCCTCTGTTTTCGATCACCTGCAAAAATGCTCTACTTTTCACACTTGAAACATGAAATTGTGTGTTTTTGATGCACACTTTCGGTAAAGTGGAACAAGCCTAATAAATAAAGGATGGACTTCTCTCATTTTTGTAGAGTTCACTGGCAGGCTAGCGACACATCTCTGCGAGAAAACATTAGTCGAGTGAATTTTTTATAGTCTTGTCACATTCCCGGAATCTTCAAAGTTGGACGTTTTCCAGGGGAATTCACAGGGATACATGGTAATGAAACTCAATAAACCCAGAATTGAACAAAATCTCAGCAAGGCTTGGCTGCAACACTGATGAGGAGGAGTTGGTTGCACCGTTGTATTTTAGTTCGAGAGTTAGATTTGAAATACCTTCAATTTCCAGGTCATTCCGATAAACCCCGAATAATAATTCTCCAATTCTCCAATTTAAAATATTCTAAATTTAGAAATGTTATGGAATTGTAGTCAATAAAATCCCCAGCTAAACTTCACACAAAATCATTCTGGAAATGTACTCTCTTTTCTATTTTTGTATTTTTTGGTTAATAAACTAGTTATTGACCCAAACAAAAACAAAAAAGCTTGCAGCAAACTTAATATTAACTATTTAAAAGACAATAGTCAGATCTGAAAATTACATCAATTGTGAAGATGAAGCATAAAGACATGCTTTAGTGGTTTTTTTATTTCACCAAAAAAAAACAAAAAAAAAAACAGTTTTAACACTCTATTGCGTCAGATGAACACAGACACGATAGATGTCATCATGTCACCCCAAAGAATCCTTTTTTCCCCCAGGATTGCGCCGCCCCAGCAGGCGGTCCCCCATCGCAGCGTTGCCTCTGAAGAGGCCGCACACCCGTCTGAGGCCGTGAGCCGTAAACAGGGAGAGACAACCGCACATGCGACAGTCGCAGACGGCAGCACCCAGCAAATCAGCAGGAACGCCCGCTGTGAGGGATCAAACCTGCCTTTGTGTGTGTGCGTGTGTGTGTGTGCGTGTGTGGCTCAGCGGTCGAGTGGCGAGCCGTGTCGAAAGCAGGACAGCTGCTGTAAAACGTCTGAGTGACGGAGCCGAAGGAGCGCCCAGAAGCAGCCTGGGCGACGCCCCGCCGACACACAAGACTGTCACACTAACTTCACGTATTCATTACGCTCATAGAGCTGTGAAACACTTCCCAAGTGTCAATCCAAAACGTGGGCCGCTTTCACGCATTTGCGAGCCTCGTTGAAAACCTCGTCGGAAATGACCGGAGGCGGAACGCTGCGGGGGAAAGTTTTCACTCATCAAGTCCAACTCCTCTTGATCACTTTATCTCATCGCTGTCCAAGATCACCGTTCATGCAAAGGCCAACACGCACGCAATTAAAAAAAAGGGCAGACTTGGGGGCAACTTTGCTCGAACTGACAACAGAGAGGCGCAGCTTCAAACGTGCACCGAAAGGAAATGGAAGAGACGTGACGAGGGCGCCTCCGACCGAATCAATTATGCGCAGCTCTGGATCCCACGTGGGAATCTGGGAGGGAGCGCTTGGCAAGATGCGGATGCGTGATGAACATTTTTTCATTTAATTAACGTCAATCGGGAGGTCACGCAGAGGTCAGCGCCACGACTGCAAAGGAGGTGAGCAACACTGCAGTAAACACAGAATCCCCGTTTGAACGATTAACCTCCTTCTTGCCACGGGAGAGCTGCTTTGATGGAGGATTCTAAATGGAGATCATATCAGCTTGGATTCCTCGCCGGGAATTGTTGTTTGTTTTTCCCAATGAAGGGCAGCGATAACGCAAAACGCTGCGCAACGAAGTGGAGGTGGATGAAACGGCGTCAGTGTCTGCAGAGGACGGTGAATTATGGTGCCGTACGACATACATCCATCACTGCTATTTATTTTGGGTAGTGCAGTGCCCTTTAGCTGAAAGCAATCACACAAAGGTCTCAAGCGAGGAAAGCTGGCAAGACTCCTGGATTTGATTCCTGATCCAGCTGTCAAATCGTGAGCAATTCATATCAAGTCTTGTCTGCGATTTATCAAGATCTTATCAAGTTTCACTGAGCTGTTTGGACCAAGTATTCGCAATCAGCAGAAAGGAAAAAAATAAAAAATAAAGAAAAATTCAGTGACACTTCATGGAAACAATCATATATATTTTGTTGTCATAATAACATCAAAGATAATATTAATCTTATGGGGAGCAAGAGGATTATAAATTGTGAATAATTTCTGGCTTCTCTGCCAATTAATTTATATGCAGAATATTTCACATGATTAAATCAATGACAGCATTTCGTTTAATTACTGCAATTAACAGCTTCAAATGTGACACTTTGATCTAAAATTGATATTAAAAAACACTTGGTGAGTAATTTCTTCTGAACTAAAGCTTTTAATAATAACTTTTAATAATAACAAAAAACAAAGAATATGCTAGAATGCTGTTGGAAATTGTCAGTTGAGCTACTTTTTTTTTTTGGAGGACTAAACTTCCTGTCTGCTCTTCAACTCATATCGCATATCAAAGCCTCAGGAGAAACCAGTGGCGAATAAGAGACGGATATTACAGAGATAACTCAGATAAGTGTCACGCTGGCAACTGATGAAGCCCAACGGACGACGACCGCAGTGTCACAACACTTTGAGAGGGCTGCAATCAAGTCTGAGACGAAAAACTGTGATAGTTGAAACAACGGCAAAGTCATGGGAAGCGACGAGGCGCACTGACAGAGCCGTCGAGCTACCTGTCAAACACACCGCTCTGTGTGTGTGTGTGTGTGTGTGTGTGAGATTGCCAGTGAATCATTAGTCACCTCAGCCTGCATTCTTAAAACTGCGGCTGGCAGAAACCTCAGACTGACAGTTGTTTACGGGCTCATGCAGCTGGAATAACAGCATACACAGCAACACTGCTTCATTGTTTGTTTGCCTTTGTCTCACATATTAGAATAACAAGAATTTTCCAAAGCGTAGACATGTGATCTGTGAGAAGCGACGCATATGCAAAGCCGCGTTAAATACCGATGCGACTTCAGTCTTAATAGAGAAAAGATAATATAGAACTTTTGTGCCAAATTGAGTTTGGTTGTCCTGGAATTCACGTCAGTGCTTTGTTGAACCCTCGGCCAGTGTTTTCAACAATGCCGCGAAGGTTCACAAAGTCCACGGTGATTTGCACAGAGGACTCACCGGTGCGTGAAGCAGACACGCTGGCCAAGCAAGGAGGTCAGGCCGTCTCATTCTACTTGACAGGAGGAACGTTAAACAGGACGGATTCATCCCAGGTACAATGTCGGTGTCCGCGACGGGGCTGACCTCATTATTGACTGACCGCCGTCGGCCTGAAAGGACTTAAACTGTTGGGAGTTGCGCCAGAACAAAACCTTGTCATTCCTTGCTTTCAGCCAGTATTCAGTCAAAGGTGGCGCCTCTTCATTTGATTCCCTGAGTCGGCAAACCAGCAGCTACATTTCACTGTCATTGCAGGTAAGGATGATGTTGATAAGTTGAAGGGTAAATGTACTTCATGCATTTCACAAAGCCATATTTTCTACATTTAAAAAAAAATTCAAAAGGGTCCGTTCAGATAAAAAAAAAAAGATGTTTTATGAAGTCCAAAGTTTAAGTGTGCAAGTGACGATACACCTCTTTTACAACAGTTGAAACCCTTGTTATTTCATCCCTCGTCTGGAGTCAGCAAAGAACAACGTATGCGGTATCACTATTATCAGGTTCCAATATGTGCTGTTTGCATGTCATTGCTAACAGATAAGTTCAGGGGGCTTAGACGCAGACAACTTGGCCAGATACACAATGTTAGCAGAGGTCGTGCTCGGAAAAAACTGACATGGCTCTTTTTCTGTTGATAACATCCGGCGGTGCACGAAACAAGGCTTTCCTTTTCCTGGTTCTATGAATTATACATCAGAGGATCGTACAGGAGGGGGACAAATAGACAAGTCTTCAACCTCGGCCATTACAGAGGCGCAAGCCCACTCTGGCGAGCTGACATGGATCAAAGCAATAAAAGAGGAAGAACAAGTCTCTTGTGGCGTGCCGTCTCTTTTCACTCAGCCAAAAAGAAAGAAAAAAAAAAGACACTGACTTCAGGTATTATAAATCAGCGCAGCTCATCTTTGTGCTCATTCCTCTGTGTCTAATTGAAAACCGTGTTCAAAAGCGAGGCTGCCTTTTCATCACCGCCGCCGCCACCGCTGTGTGCACACCCACTTCCCCAATTCAACCGCCCGCCTTTATTGTAGCAGGTAATTGCGCCGCAGGGGGAAAGTCTCGTCCTGCCAAGCTCACAATTCTCACGGCCAATGAGAGGACCGGGATCCTAATAACAAACTTCCTTCAGATGGCTATCGGCTTGCGCTGGTTTCCTTCTATTTTTCCGATGGCGGCGGGCAGGCCCGTGCGCCACGCTAGACAAAGACCTCCTCCGCCTTCCCCTCTTTTATACGGCAACATTGGCATGGCAACCGGCGAGCGATGCCTCCAGGTGGAGCTGCAGTTTTGCTTCGCGACTCCATCAAACGGCGGCGGCGGATTCCTCAGCGGGCTTTTTCTTACCCTGATCTGTCATTTTGAGAACCAAGACTGGCTCTTTCAATCGGAACACAAAACTGATTGAATCCTAGACGCGCTGCGTTTGATCACAAAAAGTCCCTGGAAATACCACTGACGGGGCACTTTGACAGAAGTGTGTCTTTTAGTGAGCTGCTTTGCTTGCGAGCGCACCTCTTCTCGGAATACCATATGGTCTTCAAGGCCAGGAGACATAATACAAACACTCCAGAGAGCGAGTGGAGAGGTAGCGGGGGGGGGGAAGCATCGGCCGTAAATCTCTTAATAAACACTCCAGGAGGCAACTGACATC
Source organism: Nelusetta ayraudi (assembly GCF_046127955.1). NCBI lineage: Eukaryota > Metazoa > Chordata > Actinopteri > Tetraodontiformes > Monacanthidae > Nelusetta > Nelusetta ayraudi. The sequence continues at coordinate 6,626,022 of NW_027466058.1, read as the reverse complement.
ATCAAAGGGTTGGCTGTCCGCACTGCTCACGTGCTTCCTCCAGTGTTTAATAGGCCACCCATCCTGGTCCATTACTGCCTCATTAGGAGTTGCACTTGGAGGTCTATAGCACACTGGGACCGGTTTGGAACGCCACACACCGCAACATATACGCGGTTGGGAAACACTCATAATCGTGGAGGTAAATGTCGATGTAAGTAAGACAAGATGCTCAGGACTGAATCATTTACAGTGCTTAACAAACGCATTAGACCACCAGCAAATGCAATGGTTTCAGCCACAGCCGCCATAGATGAACGCCATTGATAATTACCAAAAAGATCAATGTAGAGGCTCTTCAACTGGAAAATTTAAAAAATGCTAAAGTATAATTATTGTGTCCAATTTACAGTTAATAAAAAATAGTGAAGCACAGAATTATTATTTAATTATTTCTTGATCAAGATGCAAAATTACAGTTATATACTTGCATTCCTTAATAGGAAAATTAAGTCGTTGAGTTAATTTATGCTTGATTAATTCCTAATATTGATAACTGAATTAATAAATTCATAATTTCATAAGCCGACAAAAGGAGAATTTAAAGGGGTGAGTTATTTCCCGTTCTTGAAAATGTTTTTTTGCATTCCTGGTTGACCAACTAACACACACAAGCACAAAAAAAAATAAATAGCATTTCTCTCGATGGACCTTTTCTGTATTACTGCACTAAAACAAGCAATTAAAATTTGTGGGGCTTTCAACGTCACAAGTCGACCTGATTGTCGGTCGAACTATGTAACTGCAGACTTTAAAAAATATATATATGGGCGAGCCGTCACTGCATGAGAGCTAGTAGCCATCTTTCAAACAAGCAGGCTAGCACTAGCAGTGAGCGGCTGACCAATAACGAGGGAGTGAGACGTTCCAAGGCAGAACCACAGATGGAGGCTGAGTGAGAGAAACGCTGGCTTTGTAAGACCCGTACAGCTCAAATTGGGAGTTTTTTTTTGACCAAACAAACCTTGTTTATTTTTTGGAAGTAAACCTCCAAAATTCATTTATAACCCTGGAGATGGAAATGGCCACGATAAACAACAGCTCACTTGTTTCAGTTTGTCATTTAGCATAGAGATAAAAGAGTTTAGAGATACTTCAGAATGACAGTCAGTTTCCTTCGTACCTCCATCCCCGTCTATCGCGTCGAGCCGCAGACGGCGTTGCCATGCTGCGCTTTGAAATAACAGCATGTCACCAAGGACAATCTACATGCTTTGCGGCGAGCGGAACGCGAGGAAACCTTTCGGAGGTAAATCTATCGCCGCCTCCCCGCTGCTCCGTCCCTCCACACCAGCCGTCACAACTGAAAATAGAGTCGTCGGAGCGCGGTCGATTTTCAACACCCACTCATAAAACGGCAGGGCTACTGCAACACGGGAAGCCTAATGCTTCTCTGTGTGGCCCACGCACGACAAGGACCGCTGAGAATGGAGGGACGGAGGGAGGAATTCAAGAAGATAACACGGCCAAACAATAACGCAATAAAAAAAAAGAAAAGAAGTGCACTCATTTGACTGCGGCCGTTAAACAGGACCATGGGCTCAATTGCCATGGTGCACGCACGGCGTTCTTCTCCTGCAGCTGCGCTCCCCTGGGACAGACTGTATGTGGGAGCAATTATTAGATTAAGACGGATTAGGCTTTGTTCAGGTACGCCAGCTTGGCTCGTACCCGTCTCCTCAGTCATACAAAACTGGGAACTAATCCAGTAGTGACGCCACTTGTGACAGCGAAAATAGCAGACAGACAGGCAGATGAAAGCCTTCCCCTTCTTGTGTATATTTAGGGTGTTTTTTTTTCTCTTTTGGAAGATTTCATAAAACAAAGGCTCCTCACAGAGCCGACATGGAAGTTTAAAGCAAACTGTTTGCATAAGTAAGTGGTGTTTGAAAAAAAAAAAAAAAAACCCTGCAAAGGACATGAGCGAAAATTAAAAGAGGATCGAGTATTAAACTAAATATTGAGGAACGACAAAGTCAAACAACCAGGGTCAAGAACCACAATGTTTTTCCAGCCCCTGCCAGCCAAAGATAGAAGAATGAATCACAGAGGAGCCGGAGCAGCTCGCAGCCAGGCTAAACACAGCAGCCTGATAGATGTTGCAGACCTCAGGCTGCTTTTTTTTTTTTTTTTTTTTTCCTTTTTTGAAGTAGGGAGTCAGCTGGAGCTGGAGCTGGCTGTGGCGTTTTATCTTCGGTAAGAGAGAAACGCGACTGGTCTGAGACCTTCTGAAATAATGATCTGCATGCATGAAGCAGTTGGGCAGATCAGGCAGGAAAGCAGGGCGAGGAGTGGGAGTGGGGAGTTGGGGTGGGGGACAACTACACAACTCCAGAGCCAAACATGCAGGATGCAGCAAACAAGACGCCCCCCCCCCCCGCCACCGCCTCCCTGTCTCCAGACGGACGGGATCTGCTGCTCGAATCAGCGAGGAAGGTAATAAACGATGGCACCTCGCCGGTTCCTGGCACCAGATGGGTGTCGAGTCGTTGGCCGCTAGCGCCGCTCTTCCCCTCAGCAGGCTGCCTGGGCCGACGCCGGCACCTCGGCTACGTCCGCGCACGCGTTGCCAAGTGGGAATGTGGCGGCATTCTTGCAATCGTCCCTGGCAGGCGAGCTGTAGCACAGCGTAGCGGGGCGGGGGAAGATGATGGGAAGCGAGCCCGAGATGGAAGCTCAGGCAGGGGGGATGGGAAGACTTTGAGGAAGAGGAGGGAGGTGGTGGTAGTTGGGTCTGGACACTTGCTGACAGCCAGTCGTCGCAGCTTTGGTCTTCATGAAAAGTCTGAGTTCATGTCGGCAACATAAAAAGGTCCAGTGGGTAAAATTTGGCTCAATTTATGATTTTTATATTGGAAAAAGCTTAAAATACTGCCCATAAACACATTAATGAAAGTGTATACTCACAATGAAATAAAAGTAATTTGGTTTTCCTACCCTTAGAAGGGTTCTCATATATATATATATATATATATATATATATGAGTATTCACAGAGCAATAGAGGTCTTGCTCCATCTTGCGCCACTATTTCTTAAGGAAGCCCGCCTGACAGTGCCCTGAATATGAAACGCACCGTCAGGCCAGCTTCCTAAAATACCGGGCTTCCTTCAAAATTTTACACTTTTGGACCTTTAAAGCCAGAGAATGATTTGATTTTGAGAGCCTACGTCTGAGCTGTTCGCTGAACCTTCAATTAAAGAGGGGAGGAGAGCGAATTTTGACTCCTGGCCAATCTAGTGGTGGCCTTAGCAAGTTTAATCAGGTGAGTTGAGATGGAGATTTCAAATTAGGTCCCTCGTCTCCCCGTCATGGCCCGATGAGGCAGATTGCAGAGGAAGCGGGATAATGAACGATGACAGACGCGAGAGCGCCTTCGAGAACAATGGAGCCCAAAATAAGCGCTCACTGAGGTGCTGTTTTTCTCTCCATCGCACTCCCTCCCCACTGCTACCGCTCGTTCAATTTCCTTTTTTTTTTCTTCCCCCCCCCTCTTTCTTTCAAGCCTCTCGCGCTCCTTCTTGGTAGAGAAAAAGCAATCAGCAATATCCTCAGCTGAGTGACCGCGACCGCATTTTCCCCATTTTCCTTGCTGGCGGACGCACCCCGAGGCTCGATCCTCGACTGCGGGGGTGACAAAGAAGTCGCCGATCTTTGAGGCTCGGCATTCCGAAAACAATTTTGAGCCTTGGGTGGGCTGCAGGGGTTTGCTTCATCTTGCTTTCCTTTCCAATCCGTCCGCACGCAAACACGCACAGATGTTGATGCTGGCAGAGCGGAGGGTGGCAAGGAAGAATCTGCGCAAACCTGACAAACCCAGTTGGCTGTGTGATTCCTAGCGGCAGGGCAGCAGAGTGAGTTTAGAGAAGCGCGCCACAGTTTATTGGACGGCGAGCTCTCGGGGACAGGAGTCCACTGTGGGCGCCGACTCCGGAGCGTCCGCTGCCGTGAGAAAGGGAGCCTGTGAGTGTGAACAGACGGCTCAGTGTGCGTCCTCCGAGACGACTCCTGCTCCGCAAACATGACGCTCCGGCGTTTCGCCGGGAGGCCTTGAACTCTGCAAAAGTGAGGTTTTGACCCAAACCTATTTTCTTTTAAAAAAGAAAATGTTTAACGAACCATTTTTACCCTTGAGGTCTTCTGTCCTTTTTAAGGTGTTTACTTTTTTAAGACCTACAAAGACTCCAAAAGAGGAAATATTATCCAAATAGCTGTATAGATCCCCAGAAAAGAGCTAACTTAGACTTCCGTTTACAGTTTCCTGCAAAAAAAATGCTTCTGCTGCTAAAACTGAAGCTTTGTTGCACCATCCACATGTAAAAGGTTGCCAACAGGTGGTTTCACTTGGTGGCTGGTGAGATTGGCACAAACCTGGGAGAGGTATCAGTGATGTCACAAACTGCCTTAACTAAATTAATATGGAGCAATAGAGGATGCATGGAGCATGTGTTCTTTATGGGATTTCTGCATTTTTCCTTTTCCATTCCTTTTTAATCTATTTTTTTTTAATTTAACATTACTGTCTCATTCCAGATATCGTGACAATCCTCCAGACTTTAAAGTGATCCGTTTCATGCAGGTAACTCTCTTCTGTGCTTGCTGTCGGGATGAAAATATGAAACCTAGGTAGGGCTAGCCAGTGATGCTAATCCATTAATTTGTGTTTACGTCCTGCTCTTTCAGGAGCACCCCCTCTCAGAGCTCATGCATTAATCCTTCTGCACTGAAAGATGAAACGTACATTTCTGCTCGCTATTTGACATACGATGAAAGCGTCGTCCTGCACCATATTTTTGAAAGACGAAGGCCTTTGGAGTTTTAAAAAGATGCAATTGAACGGCAAAGCCAATCAATCACACGCATGAAAAGACAGATTGATGACCTTCTTTTAAAAAAAAAAAAAATCAAAATAAATGGAAGAAAAAATATCTTATGGCAACAAGTATGAAAGAGTGAGAGCCAAACTCCAGCAGCAGACTAACCAAGGAATGGCATTAGATGAAAGCTCCCACCACCACCGAGTTATACCTAGTGGGATTTTACCCACAGGATGAATTATTTCAGACCAAACAGGGGGAAGAAACAGTTTAAAGCTCAGTGGAAAAATGTGTAGGTTTTCTTCCCCAAAATAGAAAACGCTAAAGCAGGAACGGAATAATAGCTTCAGTCAGTTCCCCTAATTGAAAACACACAAGCGTACTCAAAACCACCGCAGAGAGGGAAAAAAACCCCGATCTAGCCGGAAGCAGAAAAGACTCATGAGGAACTAATCGCGCACTTAATGAGAATGTGTGTCATCTTAATAAAATCTGACATCAAAAACATCCCATCATTAGAGTTAAGCCCTTGCAAGCGCCTTTCCGACAATGTTTCCCACACCATCTGCGGCCCAAATGATTTTAATTTAGCCGCATTATCTTTTAATTAGAGAAAAGACGGCCTGTGCTGTGGTGCCCGCGAGCCAGCAGGTGTCCCGTTTACACCGGAACGCAGGAGCTGAGGGTTATGTTGGCTCCTTCATCGTTTTGCACTGTTTCAAATTTTAGACGTTTAAAGTGAAGTGTGGCAAGACTTGTTGACTTTTCTTCTAAAAGAAGTGCAGGGCCCGGCAGCAGCTAATGAGAAATGAAATGCTAATGTTGTTGCCCCAGTCTCGCATCTTTCTTCTACCAGCATTCATTAGGACAACAATGCAAAGTTGCACATCAAACAGCACAGTTGCCGCCTTACTTCAAATGACCTGGGTGGACGGCGCAGTGCAGTGCAGTGCAGTGCAGTGCAGTGCAGTGCAGTGCTGTGCAGCGCCGTGCCGTGAGGCTGTGACATTTGGGATCATTTGAATAACAGAGGGAAAGGCAGGAAGGCTGCAGTCCCCACCCACCCACCCTCCCTGAGGCTCAGCTTTCAGTTTTAAAAGGCAGCATTGGCTGGGTTGTAAAGCTTCAAGGATGCCGGTAGAAGGAAAAAAAAAAAGAATAGCTCACAAATGCCCAGGATCTCCCTTTTCTTCCTCCGGAGACACTAAATAAACGTCTAATTTAGCTGACTGCTTTACATCCTACTGCGTGTCGCTGTAAATCATGAGGCGGAGGCTGCTGCAGCGCTGGGGAACTTAAGATGACATACGACAATGTAATGCAAATACTAAGCGATTTACCCTGATTACATTAAAAAAAAAATAATAAATAAACAGCCCGCTAGTCGTAAAAGAATGAAAGGGAAGGGAAGAAAATAGTTTCCAAACGCTGTTGCCCACATGTTTTACATCCTCCCAGTTTTACGTTACCATTGCGACGCAGAGCCGCGGCAATTTCAAGAGGTCACCGCACGACTCGGCGCCGCGGCCGCGTTACTGGGCAACGCGGAGCGCTCGTCATGTTTCCACCCACTCGGGTCGAGCTGAATACGGCCGAGATAATTATGTTACTTTTTTTTTTTTCATGAACAATTCAGCCGCCCGCCGCTCGTTTTCCCACACCTGCATGCTGAGAACTAAGGAGAGGCAAGGCTTTGAAAACTGATACGGATTAAGACCCTCGGGACGAAAAATGAAATGTTTTGGATAATGTGCACAGAGAGGAAGGCTGGGTATAATAATACATTATTAATAATAATAATAATAATAATAATAATAATAATAATGATAATAATAATAATACATTGCTGTTAGAGCACAAACACTTTAATTTTAATGGTGATTCAAATCAGGATTTTGTTGAAATCTAGTTGGCCGCTACAACCTTGGCACAAAATTTCCATTTTGCTTTATTTTGATCCATTTTAATGAAGTGGAGCAACACTATGGACTGTTTGGCACGATACCAATTTTCACTCCAACGTAAATAAAGGTTTATGAACGTCTTTCGCTCATGCCTGTTATGTGAACGCTAATCGCCACTGACTTTAGATCTTGACCCACATATCCCAAATGCTCATTCGCTCAGAGACGCTAACATTTACTTTCTTGGATTTGGGAATGTGGCACCGAAACATTTATTTGGTTGGTGCTCCACACGTACACAAGTCCGGCTGTGTGCCTTGTCTGTCCCGCGGACAGTCCCCTCTGGACCAGCAACCGACCGAGATACGGTGGGAAGGAGGACTTCCTCTGCGATAAGCGTGAACGACAAAGGGCAGCGAGGTGGTTCAGACGACCCGGCTGCCAGGACTCCGAGGTATCAGCGCCTTCGGTCACCTTCGCTCGCTTATCAGCCAGACGGAAATGCACTCGTTGAGGGTCCGACGCCGCGGCCGCCACGCATGGAGCTGCAGTCACACCTGATTCAGACGGAGCAGCGGCGAAAACACACTGGAGTGGATTCATTCTCGGTGAGTCTCCCGCAGTGACCGACCAAAAAAAAAAAAGAACAATGACAGAACCTGTGTTTCGCCACGCAGCAGCAGCAGCAGCAGCCGCAGCGAACTGTGTCTTATTGTCACACCCGCCTCCTCGTCAGCGTCAATCTGCAGCACCTGCTGACTCTCAGCTGCCACTCATTACCGCTCGTTATTACCGCTCGCTCCTTCCCAGATTGTCTCGACTGCTGCCTGCACTCTTCCTTGCTTTGACCCCCACCGTGTCTGTCCCGCCCCCCAACTGCCGAACAAAAACATCCAATTCCACCCTGGCTGCTCCCGCGTCCTTGACCCTCGACCCCTCACGACACTTCCCTCTGCTCCTTAGTCCAGTGGGCTCTATTGTTTGAAGCCCACCAAGCAAAAGGTTTGGGTTCAATTCCCGGGTGAGGAAATATACCCGACCTGGCGTGCCACCCTGGAAGATTTTTTCTCTCAATCCTGTTGACAACCTGCAAAGCAGTTAAATAAAGTGCTCACCTGCTCTTGTGCGCTGCCTCAACATGAGTCATTGATGGCATTTCGCTACATCTCTGGAAGTGAACACAGCTCAAACCAGGAGTACATGTCTGTGTGTTCACATTTTGGTGCCAAGATTTGGAGGGAATTTTTTTTGAAGTGGATCTGTAGAGTAAGAATATAACTTGCAAGTGGTGGGAGCTTTGATCGAGGGCCATTCCTTGGTTAGTGTGCTTCTGGAGTTTGGCTCGCACTCTTTCCTACTTGGTGCCATAAGATACTAATATTTCAATCATTTAAAATAAATAAATAATAATAATAATAACACTAAGAGGAATATAAAAACACAGTACATTTTTAGAGCTGCTAAAACGCAGAGTAGCTCTTCAGTGCAACTTCAGCGCATCAACTGGAGAGCAACACCACCAGTCTGAAATCCCACATTTGGTCCCATTAATGTTAATTACATTCCTCCTCTCTGCTGTACAACCCTCCTGACTCTCATCACGGCGTGTTAATGCACGACACGAGTACAGCCCCCAACATGCCCTTTGAAGCCGAAACAGCTTTCACAGAGTGTCCAACTCGGGTTTATTAAAACAATACAGCAATATCTAAGGGGAGCGAGGGAAAAGGAGGGAGCAAAATATATAATAAATCTAAATGAAACCTTCTGGCTTGGCAGCCTTCTCATTGACCTTTCCAACACCACTAGCCAATCATCGTTCATTCAATATTGGCAGATAATGACTGGAGGCTGATCCGGTGCAGCATCCATCACCAATTCTATTATTTGACCGTACATAAAGCGCTGCTTTGCATTTATATGAACCGATACACAGTGTGCTGATGCTGCAATGTCTGGCGTGCAAATCCTTCGGTGCGACGGCGCGAAGGCGCAATTACATTCGGTGTAAACAAAAAAGGATGAAACAAAGAAGAGATGTTTGCGGAGGCAAACATCGTCGGCTCTGTGTGAAAGGAGCTCCTGTTGTGACGCGCGCGCCCGGTGGCGCTGCGGCTACAATCCATCTGCTGCACAAATATCCGTGTTGAGCGGTTGACAGATATCTCCTTCACTTCAGTATAATACCTTCACACTGTGTTTTTTTGTGGTCTGTTTGTCTCTCTGGGGAAGCCAGGGGATCAAGCAGACAGCATGCAGTCATCCGGATGGTCCGTTTCTGCTCGGGGCTCAGGTCTAATGGGGAGCCCAGCGTACCGCTGCTAGACCTGCGGCTGTCCGGATCAGCTAACCTGAGCTCCCCGCTTCACCCCCCCCCCCCCCCCCCTCTCTCTCTCTACCCCCTGCGCTGAAGGGCTTCAGATTTACGATGTCAGTTCAGAAGAAGAGCCAAAATCAGACCAAAGAAAGAGAACTCGGTGGTCTTTAATCTGTCTATATGAAAAGCGCACACTGTCAAGTTTCATCACTGTGAAGCATGTAGAGAGAGACACGGCTTCAAACCTGTGGATTCACCCACAGCCACAGTGATGGCGGCAAAGAAATCCTCAACGAGCTGTTGCCGGTGATGATAACATTAAGGCATAAGAAAAAGTGTAAAGTGTGGAAAAAGTTCCTTAAATATTCAGCGTGTAATATTTGGCTTAATGTATTGGTAAAAGCTTCATATGCTGCCCTTAAATACATTAATAAAAGTATATAATCACAGTACAATAATAGTGATTTGGTTTTCTTAACCTTAGAACAGTACTCGTGTACATATAACAATATACATAGAGGAAGGGTCTTGCTCCCAGTTATCTGCCGTCTTGCACTGCCATATTTTTAAGGAAGCCAGTGTGCACAATCCAGGACACCCGGCAGCACGTTCTGTATTTAGGGTGATGGGTCGCGTCTTCACAAAAACCAAGGAAGAAGGGGGACAAGCTAACCAGGTTTGGGTGCGCAGGCCACCGTAGTTCACTGGCAAGCTCAGGAGGGGGACGGAGGGTGAAAGACGCTGCAATTTAAAATGTGACCACTCGATGTTTCCTCTTCAAAATCTCCAAATATTACACACTTAACCTTTAACAATAACTACATAACTGACAACTCACACTCGCATCTCAACAAACAAGTAGTAACATAAATAAACCACAGTTAAAACGGAGAAACAATTACTGACAGACCGACGGAACACAGTCATCAATTCACTGAAAGTGGAACATTTCACATCATCTATAAATCTCCCCTTTGGTTCTTCTAACCACATCACACTTCTAGCCAGAAATTCCTCGTCCTTCCTCTTTAAATGTCCAAACCACCGCTGCGTCTGTGGTGCATGTTGTCCTTCTGCTACCTTCTGCTCTGCCTCCCATTTTGTTTTTGCTTTTTTAAATCTCTGAACAAAACAATACAGCTGCTCTCACCGCCATCGTTTATTATTTTAGAATATTGTCTTAAGCCACGTTCACGCCACGTGTGGCGAACGGTGCAAGAATAAATACAAGGCCAATCTAAGGACGTGATTACGTGCAATGTGACCCTCGAGGAGTCAGAAGCAACATAAGTTCTGTCGCCTTATCGCCTACAGTTGAGAAACTGTTCGGGCTACATAGCGTGACACTACACCATGTCTAAAATGTGGTCCAATCATTATTGGGCAACCATACATTATAGCGCTTGTTACATTTGGTGTGAACACAACATTATGCAGCATGTTTTATAGATCTAAGTGAGCATCACATTCTCATTCTACTGTTACTTTTCTCTTTGGTGAATATTTATAGAGGTGATGGACTGGATTCAGAACATAAAATAAGTAATCTATAAATATATATTTTATTATTATTTTTTTTAATCCAAAATGTTTCTTAATGGATGTGCAGCCCTGTGGTCTGATGTCAGTAAATGATGCACAGCTCAATGCCACTCCTCTTGTAACTGACAGACAGACGCTTTAAGTGCAGGAAGCACTTCTCTTTATGGCACTTCCTGAATTAGGAGGGGAGAGCCTGCACTGAAAAGAGATTGAGAGCAAAGTGCACAAGGTGCCATAGGAGGATTGAGAGTTGGGGATTTTGTCCCAACTAAAAATAAATAGGTTGGCCTCACAAAACTGCTCTAAAAAAAATTGCAGCCTGTCTCAAAGAGCTTTTCCAGTGCCAGTGCCTTCATCTCATTTTATTTTTATTTTTTTGTCTTACCAATGTGGGGGGAGATTGGGGAGATTATCAGGTCTCACGGTCACCTTCGTGTTCTTCCTGCTGTTGCTTTTGTGAAATGCAAAACAAATAAAAAACAAACAAACTGCAACCGAAAAAAGGCAAAAGAAGAAAGTCCTCCTTTTGATGGGAAGGGAGCAGTTATGAGTTCAGTCTTGCGTAAACGCGCACACACACACACACACACACACACACACACACACACACACACACACACACACACACACACACACACACACACACACACACACACACACACACACACACACACAGACAGACAGAAAGTCAACAGCGTCCTGGTCTCCTCTCCCCTCTGGATGTAAACAGCTTTGGAAGGCAGTGAGGCCTGACTGGCACAGTGGGCTCCCTCCCAGTGTGCTGTCACTCTCACTCTGGGGAGTGACACCTCACGGCGGGAGGTGGCGCGACCCCTCCCGTCCCCCCCTCCCCGCTGAGACTTAACGGAATGACACCTTACGCGCGGACGCACGCGCACACACGGACACGCACACACACACACGGGCGATTACACGCTCTAAGGCCACTAATTGGCTTGCCTGGCAGTGTGTGAATACCAACTGGATGCGGGGCAGCAGCTGTTGTTCTAAGCATTTATTTCTCTGGGCAAAGTGAAGAGGAGCGACGAGGAGAGGGGAGACTGAGAGCGAGCGAGTGTGTTGTTGAATAAAGAATCTCGTCTCCAGCTGCGCCGACCCCCATGCTGACAGCCAATTACCTGCGTGTGAAGCTGGAAACGCCCCCCCACCCCACCCCACCCCCCACCCCCTGTCTTGCTGTCAGGGCCCCGTCTCGTCTCAAAAGCGAAATTGGACAATGTCGTTTCCTGTTGGAGCTCGCCCCGCCGCCTGAGAGGCCGTGGAATGCTCGCCATCCCATAATCGTTGCCATCTTTACCCACACCGCCGCCGCCCATTCGGATTGCTTTTTATTCACCCTGTCCATCAGTCACTTTATGTTTCCCCTCCTTCAGAGAGCGCTGTCAGGTGGAAGTGGGCAGCCTGCCCGGACACACTGGAGTCCCGGCAGGCTTCTGGCTGCTCTTGAAGATCGACAGAAGTTTGTTCTGAAAAACCTACCAATACCTTAGACTGTTTTTACAATTACGTTTCATCCAAAGCTGCGAAATAAAACATGTAACATGGATTTAGCTCGGGGGCTAAATGGAGCAAATAGAACATTTTACAGTGACTGGGCCATTGTGAAGCAATCCAACTGCTGTGTTTGGAATGTTTGTAATTGGAGGGGTGGGGGGGGACTCATCATTTGGAGGATTTTTAGCCAAGAACTTCAGTTTCAGCTATTATTCATTGGATTATAGCAGCTTCCGCCAGCCCTTTACGACCACTGCAGGCAATCTGACAAGACGTCTCTCTCTCTCTCTCTCTCTCTCTCTCTCCCAGAAAGCCTCCAGTATCAACAGGGACTCGTTCCTCCTCCCGCCATCTAGATTGCTTCATTTGCACGTCAAAAGAGACTGTTGCTTTTCTCCTCTGTAAATTGCTTTGTTTTACAAGGACAAACGACTCTTTGTAGCGCTCAGCGCCATTGTCACGTCAACTCGCCGCGGTGGCGCGTTTCGATTTGCCACGCAACAATCTTTTTTTTTCTTCTTTTTTTTCCCGCGCGTTCAAAAAGAATTTATTTTTGACACGGCTCGGTAATAGAAACGGGCGGAGAAGTGATTTCAAAGGCACATAAAACCGTTGCATGTACACACTCCATGCAATGCTATTACGGTCATCGATCAAGTCTCATCAAGTGATTAGCCCATAAATTCTGCCAATGCGTAAACAACATTTCCTTAGTAATTCAAAACAGACTGTAATCAGACACTCTGATCCTGAACATCAAGTCAGCACTTCCCTGCAAGAGCACTTGGGTCTAACGGATCAAGAGTTTGTTGTCAGTCAAAGCTGCTGCTGTTACTGTGAGGCGCCGAGCCGGATGTTTCTCCGTGACCTTTGAGTGAATGTGTTTGTTTCGTACATGTAGGAGAAAAATACTGACTCTTACCTTTTGTTGCAAAGGTCACGGCCACATTTGAGGAACATATGAGGAGAGAAGAAAGAGAGAGAAAAGACACTGGTCAATGACACAGACAGTAGAAAGCACTTATTTCCCTTCACTTTACTCCAGTGTTCAAAAACTGCATTGATTTATGATTTTTATATTGGTAAAAGCTTAACACACTGCCTATTAATGCATTAAGGTTTTGCTAACCTTAGAACGGTTCTCATATATACTGTATATAAGAAGATACACAGAGCAAGGGTCTTGCTGCTAGTTAGCTCCCATCTTGCGCCAGCGTTTTTTGAAGGAAGCCAATGCCCTAAATAAGTAACACACCGTCTACCTTAAATACCAGGATTCCTTCAAAATTGTACGCACCGGACCTTTAAGTATGGCAACATGGACGCGTACAACCAAAAAGGCAGTTTCTTTACTGCTCTCCTCACCAACTGCAAGACAAAACCTCGGGGCGTCTGGAGAGAAATCAAACCAGCTGTAAACATGAATCCTTCCATCCGACCCTTCCAAAGTCCCCCCCGCCTCCTCCAGAACTGCATGGCCGTAAAGGATTTACAGCTCATCATCGCTGCCGGTACGAACCTTGCCAGCAGCGGCAGAGGCAGCGGCAGCAGCAGGAGGGAGAGGTCTCCTGGGCCAAAACAAAGGGCTAATGCTTTCTGCGCTGTGCTTTCATCCAGGAGCCAACGGTGCAGGTCAACACATCTTCCCCGCTCCCTTTTCCCCTCTGCCTCAAAGGGACGATCTATGAAAAGATGCACCCGCTACGCTCTCTAAAAGCCCCCACGAGCCCTTCCAACAAAAATCTATTTTTTTTTCACTCCGCCGACCGCCTGCTCCCGTCTATCTTTCCACCGTTTCTGCCGAGGAATGAACCCGAAAAGGCAAAACATAATAACATATACCACATCGACGGGAGACTATAAGTTAAAAAGCGAGGGGAGGGCAGGGGGGGGGGGGGGGATGGTGCTGCCTTCGCAAGACCCCTCGGCCTCACGCTCACCCCTGAACCTGGGCGACACTGGCCTATTTTATAAGAGGATTAAGTAAAGAAAGGGAAGACAGCAGGAGGGTGTTCTCATCTCTGCCTGCGCTCCCAGCCCGAGGAGCAGAACCCATTACAGGGACAATACGGCGCAAACACGCAGCCCGACGTGATCTGCAGCCCCGAGCAGAGATCCCTCAGAGTCCTTCCGGCGTATCCAGGAACCAGCGTCGCTTGAAGGGGAGCACGGGAGCACGGGAGCGTTTCAAGACTGCCACGCCACGCAGGGCAGCGTGACACGCGAGTTGGTTTTCGGCGTGCCGTGACACCTGGACGGGATCGGGATTAAAGCGTCATTGAGATGACAGGGCAGGAAGTTACAGTGGGGGAAAAAAATGTCAAAAGGTACACCTCGGGTGCGAACGGATGAAAGGGAAAAGCTCATTCGCCGATGTTTCCCCCGAGGAGAGGATTAATGAACGCACGATATGGAGTTTCTGCCCTCAGAGGACCTCCCAATGCACACCACTCACATGTCTGTGTGTGTGTGTGTGTGTGTGTGGCTGGCATGGCATCATGGGAGCTGTAGTCTTCAGCAATGGATTCTTTTATGAACTCTATGTACTTTGCCAATTCCACTGAAACTTCCAACTAAAACCTTGAGTAAAAAAGTAGAAACAAAAAAAAAAAATCCAGTCAAGGTCTAATAATGTTAACCGTTGATGTGTGTGTGTGTGTGTGTGTGTGTGTGTGTGCGCCGTCAGCTTACACTGTCCTTCAACGTGCTGTGTAAATAGACTTTGCTTGAACATACTGGTACTACAATGACGGTAATTATTCCGAATTACACTGAAGTGAACACCTGCATTTAGAGAGGACTGAAAATAACTCGCTCCATCCACTGAAATCTGAGGGCTCCATGCATTTATAATAACAGCATGCAAACATAATTAGTATAAATAAATGCTATATGTTCTGTGTTTAAGGTGTTTGACAACAACATCTACAGTCTTACCTGAGTGTCCCTCCATAGCTCAGGGCTGTTCGAACAACAGCAGTGGGCGCACTTGTTGCACTGTCAACTTTAATTTATAGTTTTTCTAGCAACTCGGTGCAAATTAGAAACTGCTTTTTACCGATTGCCACCAATTATTAAAATAATTGCAGCTAAGCCACTTTGAGTGATGTGAGACGTGCGGAAAGCCTCAAACGTGGTTGGGAAGCCAGAGTTAATTGGCGGCAGAGGTGAACCGCATTACTCCCTTTGCTTTTAGTTCATCTTTGAACCTCTGAAGAAAAGAAAATGGGCACATTTCCAGTAAAACTCGAAAAAAAAAAAAAAAAAAGGTGAAAAGGCATCTTTCTCTTTCTCTTTCTCTCTCTCTCTCTCACTCTCTCTCTCTCTCTCTCTGTGTAAAGCATCAACTGTGGCTGTCTTGGTCTCCACCCCAGTATCAGTAGCACAAAGAGCACCGCTGCCTCCCATCACCTCAATGGTGACCGCTGCCTACAGTACAGACCCATGATTTAATGATTTGTTTCTTGGGGCTTGGAAGGCACTGGGAGCTTCAGTGACAGATCCTTCCCTTGACATTTAAATTGCCTCGCGCAACAAAAAGACATCTCTTCCCCGTACAGTTATCTTAGAGAAGTTAATAGCCAATTGCACCCACTTTATGATTCCTCGATAATGTGAGTTAACTATCTCATTCATTAATCATCTGTCAGTGATTGAAATGACCCAAATTTGTACTCATAGTCTGCTCCTACGCCTCTCAAATTAAGCTGAAAGCCGAGTTGAACAGTAAACCATGGTGGGGGTTTGGGGTGCGAATGGCAGACAATAACAGATCGCCTTGCACTGTAAATACGGGAGGATCCCCATGTCTAATTTCAGACCCCCGCCGCGCCCCTCTCAGGCGTCCACTAACAATTTGGTCTATCTTTCCATCTGGCCTAAACCCAGAAACTGCGCCACGGGGCCAACACGGCCTTGGTCCTGCTCTCAAGTGTCAGCCCTATTGAATTTTAAAAAAGCTGGGAGGTACGGAGCGATGCAGAGAGTGAAACCCCCCCCCTTTCAAAGCCTGAACCGGAGGGATGGCAGGAAGGAGTGGAAGAAGAAAAAAAAAAATCAACAACAATGTGCGCTGTTGCTTTTAAACCTTCAACACACAGGCGGTTTGTTTTCACCCTCTCCATTTCCACGGGATGTATTGATCGGTGGGCCAGTGTAGCTCAGGGTCTTGTCTAGGGAAGGACCCAGACATGCCCTCGTAATGGACCAACGGGTTTGCCGCAGGGGGGGGGGGGGGGGGGGTGCTTAGTGAAGATGGCCACCGGTCAAATGATGCCAAATAATGTACTGTTTCAAACGTGCTAAAGGAGAATCTATACGCCAATTACGATGATCTATATGTATCAGATAGGTGAGGTAAGGGCGCAGGAGAGAGGATGGGGAAACCTGAGACGCAGCCATCACCCCCTCATGCATCATACTGTCCAGGCGGCATCTTCCAACGGGCGTCTCCACGGCAACCACAGCAGGACAGTAAACCTCCCGGGAGGCGGCTTCTCGGCAGAGGTCAGGGGTCAATTAAGGATTATTTATATTTGCAGAGCGGCAGCGATCCCCCTTGCCCCCAGCATTGTGCTGCCGTTCTCCCTGTGCAGCCAGTTAACGCTCATCTATTTGTGACAAACGTCCAGCAATGTAAAATCACCTGCGGCCGCCTGGTGCAGCCTCCGCAGCTGTAGCAAAAAAAAAGCAAATAAACGAAAAAAATCCAAACAAAACCCACTTCCCCCCCCCCCTTTTTTTTTAAAAAAAACAAAAACATGGCTGCCTTCTTGCAGCGTCTACTCTCAGCCTCCATCGAGGCACCAAACAAGAGCACAGCAAGGACGGCCGAGCAGCAATTTAGCGTTTGCTGAACCAAAAGTCTTGCTTTGCTGCCCTGAGGCCACTTCACTTTAAAGAAATCTGAGGCAGCATCAGCTGTGTGGATGTCTCTCTGCTCATTGCTGAGCCCCGTTCAGAAGCTCCCCTTCTTGGCTAACAAGGCTCTGGCGTCGCCCGGGCCCAAAAGCAACATGGCTGGAATTGAAATGGAGCGAATCTTCGGGGACCCGCAGCACCTGGCACAGAGGCAATCACCGGGTCGGGAAGTCGACGACAGCCTGATTCTGTGGGCGACGTGACCTCTGTGTGCTCGTTAAGACTGCAGCGCCCGAGAGAGCACAAGCAGAGAGAGGAAAAAAACAAAAACAGGCCTACGTATTTCTGCACAACAAACACTGCGTTGTGTTTGTTGTGCACACCTGGAGATATCATACAGCTAATTCAGGCAAATAGCATCAAAAATAACGCTCCAGCAAATGCAATCGGCAGCTCGGCCGCTTTGTGTTAAGGGGATTAGCGCCACCGTGCCCGACGCTTGAAAGGCGCTTTTGTGCCTGTGGTCTTCGGCGGGACAGGAGAGCGGCTCCGATGCCTGCACCGAGGGTGTCAGTTATCGGCCATTCCCGCCATGCCTTGCTAATCTCCGGCCTGGCCGAGTTCCCGAAGCCCAGCCAGGGTGTCCCAAACGCCAGCCTCTAGAAAAACCAAGCGACCTCGGTGATAGGTATTCAAAGAGAGAGTCACTGGCCAGTCAAGTTCCCACTTCTTAAGTGAGCGGGCAGTGGAAGGCCGTTACGGTGGAGAGGGGGGATTCTGAAGCACCGCGACTGATTTGGTTGCTGCGAGCACAACAGCTCCTTGCTTATGCCGTGGCCAAGTGCGTGCGAAAAGACAAAAAGCCACAGTGAAATGATAAAACCGTGGTAAGCCATTCACTAGCATACTGCCTGATCGACAGCAAGACATTTAAAGTCGGGACAGATGAGCGTTTCCCGAAGGAAGTAACCTGGCAGATGGAGGATTTGGAATTGGAGCTTCATTTGTTTCCCAGAAATTAAAAGAAAAAAAATAAAAGTTCTTGGTTTCTGCAAGAAATCCACTCTTGCCCTCACTAACACAGTGCAAAGCAAAATGTGGCTGTTAAAATTTTTTAAACTACCTGGCAAAAAAAAAAAACTCTTTTGTTAGACTGATTTGGGAAAAAAAAAATCTACTTCAAACGCAGCAGCAGCAGCTTAATCAGTTTTCTGCCTGCAGGACTCATCCAAATGCAAAATTCCTGAAGGGTACAATGGTTAATAGAAAAGTAGGTCACGCATATACACTGCAGTATGTTCCGCATTGCACTGGATTACACGCAACACTCGTGTTCTTGACATAGTTTCAATGTTTAAATTTAAAAAAATATTATTATTAAAACCAAAATGTTATTTACATTTACATTTATTTAGATCTGACATTTTGGGGCAGATCAATATCGCAACATGACAAATGGAAAATTTTATCAGATGCTAGCATGATGTTTACTGCTGTGCAAGACAAATGCTCTAACTTCAAATTTGTTTCACTGAGTAGGAAGAGAAATGTTTGCCCCAGTAGCTAAGTAAGCAATGAACGTATGGATATTATGCTAATGCAGAACCATTTCAGGACCACTGTAAAACATAACATGATTATACCGTAGTAATGATACAAATATTTGCAATGTAATTTCCGTGTACAGTTTCTCCCTTCTGCCGCTCAAGAGATTTGATGGTGGTAGAGGGCAAAGAAGGGTGAAGGGAGGAGGACAAAGGTGGCGGTGCTCGGGGAAACAAAGAGCGCAGTGAACTTCTGGGACCCCGGACGAGGAGACGGCTCGTTGAAATGTTGAATTAATTTGTGGCTGTCACTTTCTCTTTCCACGGTTGCGGCTTTCGTTGGGTCGAGGGCTGCCTGCCCATCTCGCTCCCTGGATCCCACCATTTGCCTCCACATGCCTTGGCTCAGAGCAACTTGGCACCGCTGGGCCCTTTACGGCCTCCTTTCCACTCAACTGGGAAGCAGACATGCAGAACCACTATCGTAAATGCTCGGCTGCAGAACTTCACAGGCCGGTGTCTCATCTCCTCCTCCACAGGTCTCCTATTGTTCCCCCTCGACCTGGTCTGAGGGTCTAGTCTCTGTTACGAGCCCCACTCCATATGTATAACCTCAAGCTAGTTTCAGCAAACGTTATCTCTTTGTGAGGAGTGAACAGGCTGGCAGATTGTATTGCATCTCAGGAGTTAGAACACCTCTGAGGTAGACTAGAAAAAGCAAACTGTTATCTGGCTTTAAAGATCCAGTATGTAAAATCTTTAAGGAAGCCTGGTATGTGAGGAAGCCCCTAAATCTAGGGCACTGTAGTGTCTTCCTTAAATACCGGGTGGCACAAGATGGCAGCGAACTAGGAGCAAGACCCTTGCTAATATTTATTCTTGTATATATATAAGAACCGCTCCAAAGGTAGGAAAACCAAATTACTTTAATTGTACTGCAAGTATACACTTTTAATACATTTATGGGCAGTATGTTAAGCTTTTACCAACCTAAAATAAAATCATCAAATTTGACACACTGGACCTTTAACAACAGGAAGTTTGTCACAGTTTGAATGTAATACACAGACTGAACTTGACAGTAATCTAGAATTGAAAGTGTTATTTAGTACGGATGCAACACTGAGTCCATTGGCAGACGCCGAATGTGTCACCCAACGACAACCCCTGACACGCACGTGCATCCCCGCCTATTGCCACCGCAGTGGAATGCAGCTGGGCAGGGCTCAGCAACGTCTTGGCTTTTGCTGAGCGGCTAAGTGCAGTGTCTCTTGTCAAAGAAGACGTACAGATGAAAGAAGCCATGTTAATTGCCTTGGCTACAACAGCAGGCCGCGCTGTAAGATCGTCCCATTTCCCCTCGGCAATTAGGGCTCACTTCCTGCCAAGCAACTCGCGAGCAAGCCATGGGGTTGACACTTGTGTGGCTGCACGGAGCCATAAAAGACCAGATTTCACCTGTCATCTCTTCATCACTTACACGGACAGCGTATGATGTTTGATGAATTGGTTGCTTGATGCCGTCATTATAGGACTGGAAGGGAGGCTATTACTACAGAGACAGCTTGTCAGCACTCGCCAAGTTGAGATGGAATTGTATCACTTCACGGAAAACGGGTAGCCCGGCCCCACCAACCCCACCCCAAATAGAAAAACCTCCCCTGCGTCACTTTCAGCGAAAACGTTCACTTGGAAAGGGTGCCTTTAAGATTCTTACAGTAAACTATTCCTGACACAGGTCATTGACCCAAATCTCTGATCAGTAATTTGAGTGATATTAAAATGAAACTCTAACAAGTTAAGAAAACAAGATGCTGTTACCCCTGCAGTTACTCAACTGAGACAATTTCCATCCAGGTTAGTATTTTAGGGACACTGCAATCCCAAACAATCAGACAATGATTGCTAACTCAAGCTTAGGCAGTCTCAAAATGTTTCAACTTGGGTTGAAAAGGCCTTTTTTGCAACAACTTTAAAGAATTAAAGTAAAGCTGAGAATGATTATATGACAGAATTCTGTCGCCAAGTTCCAGTTTTGAACTGTTTGACTTCTTGATTATTCTGAGGCCAAGGAAAAGTTGGGAAAACAACATACAGTCCGAGAAACCGCACTGCTGGAGCGAGCTCACAGAGGCTTTCTTTAAAATCCATGTCGAGATTACAGCAGCTAATAATTACAGCGCAGAGATTGGTGCCACTGATTGAAAAGCAGACATTCCATTTCGTCGACCTTGATCTCATTAACAGTTTATTTCTAACGAAGACCAGCCGGTGGGGGAGAGCAGTAATGGCGATCTGTGTACGCGAACACAGAAGCAAATTAAGTTCTGTCATCTGTCTTTGTTTGAGAAAGATTTGCTCCAACACGGACGGCGAAAAGAAAGGAGGAAATGTTAGAACGGCACTGTAATTGCAAGGTATCTGAACAACGCAGTGCAGGAAGAATTAACAATTGGAAAAAAAATAAAATAAACAGTGATCAAATTTCACTGGCGTCTGCTGATAGCAACCACTTTGAAGCAACACGTTCCTTCCCTCTATATGAACAATGAGCCACTACCAGCCATAATTATCCTGCGAGAGCGCCGGTTTACCATCTTTGGCGGAGTGTTCCTTTTTTCTTTTGCGACGATGAATCAGAATAATTAGCCCTAATTGCTTCCTGTTTTACATACCATCTCCGGCGGGTCACGCACACCGGGAGCGAACGGTGTTTTGCTTTGCCGAAGGATTTTGGCTGAGAGGTGAATGGGGGGGGGGAAGAAAGGGAAGTGGGTAGAAGACAAAAGAAGGAGAGACACTTCTAAAAAAAAAAAAAAAAAGCACAAGAAGAGCTGGAGAGATGAGATTTGGGGAGCAAGAGGTTGAGTACGGTGCAGAGCACGGATGTGAGAAACGAACGCGCACCGCACTCTCGGAGCCGGGGAGCGACGCGCGCGCATGGGAACAGAGAGTGTTTGTTTGGCAGATTAAACCGAGAAGGAATTGAGTGATAAAACCCACCTATTATGGGCTCATTTGTATGTACACCACAGCCCGTCTTTGTAGTGAAGTAAGATGTGTTGAGGCGCGCTCCTCTACTGCTCAATGAGAGGGTGACAGTCCCCTTTAAACCCAGATGCCCCCCCCCCCTTCGCTACACACTTTAGAGGCCATGAATGAGCTTTCAACAGCGGTTCCACTAAAACCCAACCCGGCTCTTCATTACTATGGGTAACCGCTCGCTCTGAGCAGGCCGGTGCAACACACACACATACACACATACACACATACACACGGCGTGGACCAGAGGCTAAAGAGAAAACAGCTAATAAAACGGTTCAATTAAAACCGTCGCACCACAGCAACCACCACCAAGCTTCAGCAACAGGAGATTGGCCGAATGATCTCTGTTAGTTTGTCGATTTGCTAATCAAGTACCGGTCGATGTGCTTGTGTGTGTTTTACCTTTATTTAAACATTATGGCACCAAGGTAATTGGTCCTGATGATGGAGTTTCATCCAGCAGTCTGGGAAAACATCCCTGTGGATGAGCTGCGAGTCCGAAATTTTTTATCTTACCGTAAAGGAGATATTTTACCATTTTTCGCATTGTGCATTATTAAGTACACTTTTCAAAAGTCAACATGCAATTACAATTGAATATAAAATGTCATCAAATGTTTGTTGCAGGTTTCAAATTGTGTAAGAACTGAAGTCTTTTTTTTAAAAATAAAAAATAAAAAATAAAAAATAAAAAAATAAAAATAAATAAATAAATTAAAAAAAAATATATATATATATACACATACAGTATCTACTTTTATAACTTCACAACTCAAATCTAAGTTCTGAAGCCAACTGCCGTCCTTTGAACTGAGCTGAAATACCTCAGAGGAAGCAGACCATTAAAGGCGCTAGGGCAGGAACGCTGCATTTCCCACTCATTTTTTTAATAGGATCTCCTGTGATCATCCTGCGGCTGTTTTTAAAATAAATTTGTGTTTGTGTGCGCCTCGCTGAATTTATCACTCATTTGCCTCTCCAGCGAGGATCAAGTAACGATCCCGCCTTTGGCGCAGGGTGGCCCGACACATCTGAGAAGTCAGCGAGGAGGCCAGAAAGAAAGCTTCCCTCCCGCTGTTAAATGGCCGATTAGCATCTGATTGGCAACACCTGGCCATTGTACAGAGCACAAAGTTTGGAGACCATTTTACTGAGTGTTGCCAGTAAAAGGCTTGGGTGTGGACGGCGTCACAGTGTGGGGAGGCATCTCCATTACTTGGCGGGGGATGGAAGTGTTGGTCTGGGTGTGTGTGTGAGCACCACTGAGGGCCATCTATATCCATATAACAAGATTGTGTAGCCAGTGGCAGTCCCATATCTACTCAATCTGGGACATTGTTACCCGAGAACCAGGGTTCTCACACGACTGCCTTCACACAGTAAGCAATAACCCGAACCAGCGACAACTCCTGGTTTAGGAATGATGGGAAACCATCCCCCAACCTCATGTGACCAGCAGTCTGGTGGTCAACGTGAGAAGGAGTGCCAACTTAAAATTAACATTATGGCATTTGTTGTTTGACATAGTTAAATCAGCTAATTCCCAAACAGGACGACGCAATAAAGCCAAAAGAAGTTGGTACTGGCTCCTTGGGACTTTGGGACAGAGACAGTACAAGGAAGATTTTGGCATGGGGATGGGGGGGGGCAAGTTGGGGGCCAAATATCTAAGTGAATGTGTAAATGCGTGACTGTGTGGCTCCACACAACATCACGCTCCTACATTTCATAACCCCTCCCCGCCCCTCCCCCAATCCTGCTGTGATGACGCCCCTGTGGTGTTTTTGTTCAATTCTCCAAGATCCCACTTAGTTGCTGCCCGGGAGATTCATCAAGTCGGAGGCCAGGTGAGTCAAGGTCTGACGCCAGGGCTCGAGGCCTCTTGCTGACTGACTCCCTGTTGGTCTGACTAACTGATCAAAGTCTTCCGAGACAGAGGGCTCAGACTTCGCATTCTCCAGTCCGCCGGCTTATATTAACGACTCCAGGAAACCGCACTCTTGCTGGCAGGAACGCCACACACACCCAAGACACAACACACACACACACACACACACACACACACACAAACACCATCGTCTGAATTTCTCTCAACAATTAAGAGCTGCATCAACCCACAGCAAAGCGTTCCATTCTGATTGTTGAGTGAGTCACACTTTTGTGTACACAGTGGTGCACATCCGCAAAGAGTGAATTGACAGCGTTTATCACCGTACATTTAGCACATACCTGGTCACACGGAGACATAACAAGTCTTTTGTCTGTTTGCATGCGGGGACACGCATTGTACACTGAGGTGTAGTCCAGGACACTCGCATGCAAAGAGCAATGATGATGAGTTTACACAGCCCCCCACAAAGCCATCAATCAGTGAGTCGATGTGCTTACATGCGCAGCGTACACCAATCAAGACAGAATTAATCATCAGTAGCAATCTTGGATTTGTGTTTGTAAACAAACAATTCTTTTCCTTGAAAAAGAAGAAACAAATGCTTTCCCTTTTAAGCGCCGCCTCGCATTGTTTTTTTTTTAGGGGTTTTAAGTGGTAAGTCGGGCTTGGTTTACATGCATCACAGCAACAGGTGTGAACCAGGACGTGCTTCTATGGAAACTACCAGTGAATGTATCGAAAACTCCAGTATGGAAATTTGTTTGTTATTACAGATGCTCTTACCTTCTTTTGATTGACAAACAAACTGGCCTTGAATACAATCTTAACAGGGTTACCATCAGAATACTGCCCGGCATGCCAATGTACACGCACGCAGGGAGCAGATTAGATGGGCTGCGTCCGTTGCCTGACATTCTCATGCTGGTCTTGCAAGAGCACTCCAGTCCATTTCAAATGGGGGCCGTTTCAGTGCCGAGTGCGAATGCGGGCCCGAAGCGGGAATTTAACGGTGTGCCAGAGGGATGTGCTAAGGTGACATCTGTGACCCATTAAAAAGACATGCCGGGCAGCCCGGCTTAAGCTGCAGGCAGACGCCTGTTGCAATTGGCCACAACCGGCCTCAGCGTATACAAACACGGAGATAAAGGCACGTGCGTTTGACACCTGAGGACAGACACTAGGCATGAGCGGCGCTTCGAGACAAGCCAAAAAAAAAAGTGTTGGGAACAAGGTTACGCTAGGGTTGCCTCTCAATGCAACACACAGAAAACCAGAGACGAGCTGTCTCATTATGACTTTGCACCTTCAAGAACTTTGCCTCTTGTTGCATTAGAGGGCAATGCTCCAGGAGTTAGATCTTTAGTGGTTGGCCCGTAACGCGAGGCCCTCTGTCTTGGCAATATCCAGTTCCTCACGACACGCAGCGACTGGTTGAGAGAACAAAAGCCGGAGAACTTTCTGACTCTTTTAATCTGCGTCGCATCTCTCGATTAGTCGAGCACAGTTGGAGAGGAGGACCCGACCACGCAGAACGGCTTCAGTGGTTTGCAGAAAACAAAGAGACACAGTTCAGAGTGAATCTGAGAGGAGAGGGCTCATCTCAAGCTGAGCGGACGTTAACCGTCTCAGCTGCTTGATAAAAAAATAAAAGAAAATAGAACACCAATGGGATGTCTGAGAACATAAACTTTTACTGACTTTGGAGTCAAATCAGTGATTTTATTAGTTGCTGAGTGATCCATGTCATCATCTGTCCTGCTCACCTGTCAACCGTGTAATAATATACTGATCAGGGTATCCTTGACCGGAGCCCTAATTAAACGGTAATCCCTTTTTACAGACAACCACAGCTACTCAAATCTTCTTATCCCCGCGTGTCAGCCTGAGGCATCTCCCTGTAACATAAGTCTTTACTCTCTTCCCTTCACCCTCCCGTCAAGAGCCGCGGCCCTCGAGAAGCTGGCAGCGGCCGCAGCCCGGCGTCTCGCGTTACACGAAAAAAAAAGCCCTATCCCCTGTCAGAAAGGAGACACTTTCCTCCCAACAGGGCCCGTCATTTTTTCAGCGAGAACCTGTTTTTTCAATCCGCACCCCTGTACCACGCCTCGTCTCTGCGAAGCTGCCCTAAGACGGGAAAAGACCGGCAGAGTCGGAAAGGATCTCATCCTGGGAGCCTTTCTGGTTCTGTGAACCATGAACAAAAATAAGGAAAAAAAAAAACAAAACACCAATGGGATTGTGCAACCTAAACTACCTCCTCTTGGTCCGTTTAGCCTTGAGAATGATGCATGTTGTTGACTTTGTGGAGAAAGAGAGAGAGGGAGAGAGAGAGAGAGAGAGAGAGAGAGAAAAAAAAAATCCTGTTACACCGTGCAAAGGTGACACGGAGTATTTGAGTTTCGCACAACGAGAGACAAGAGGGGTCGAAGCAACGGTGCCAACCACTGAACGAGCGCACCGTTTGTTGACAGAGGATCGGATACTTTCGCTCGTGGGACAAAGGGATAGAATGGAAAAAAAAAAAAAAAGACATCCCAAGGGTTGTGACAGTAAAACAGGCAGAACAAAGCGGGGCAGGTTGGGCGTACGGCGAAACGTGACAATTTCTCGGCAGTTTGAACCCCGTTAAACACACGCGGTGGAGAGGCATCTGCTGGGCGAAACACGGCGTTTCCTGTGTGGAATTACAAGGCGGGGATAATCAGATAATGAGGCCGTAAAAGCAGATTTGCCCTGTTTAAAAGGTCAGAGGTCATGTCATGGAGAAGGCCCAGTGTTTCAGGGCCTGGGATTGAAACACGTGTTCCTGACCTTTTGATGATTTCGCTCCAGCTACGTGCAGCACATCTGACACCGAGGGGTCAGGCTGCCCCGACGTGCAGTAACAAAGAGCCACTCATCGCGCAAAACTCAGAGTCGTAAGTGCAAAGGCACTCCCAGCTTGCCGCCCGGCTGTTAGACCATGAACATACCGTTTGGACAAGTCTGCTGCTTAAATCAAGAAAGCAAAAAAAAAAAAAAAAAGGAAAAGAAAAAACAGCAACTTGACACTCTTCGCTCTGTAGAAACACGGATATAGCTGTACTACTACTTCTTTCAGGCACTCATACTTGCTTGCCAGGACCATAAAAAGTTATATGCGAGGTAAAAAAAAAGAAAAAAGAAAAATCTAAATCAACAGACTGTTGGGAAAAAAAGTGCTTTGTTTATTTTGCTGCGCAACCTATTTATTTGGATTAACATAGTTCTTTTGGAGATCAGCCAAAATAAGCAGCGTTCTAGAGTTCCTTCTCAAATACCTGCAGTCAAGCTCTGCACAGACTCTCGCAGCCACCTGCATTTCCACATCGGCTTGGGAAAAAAAAAAACAACAACAAGGAATGTTATTAGAAGCCGCGATCCAGCATTCGCAGGCGTTCGGAGTTAATTAAAGGTTAGAGACTGCTCTTATTTTAAGAGAATAATTATGTTAAACTGTAGAAGAAAAGAAGAGCAGACCTGTTGGCACTGTGCACCTCAGGTCTGGAACCACATGAAAATTCCTTTGGGGAAAAAAAGAAATGCCCTCGGAGTCAATCATCTGTCACGTCTAATATGAGATACTCTCACTGAACTGCCTCCAAGAAACAATCTGGTTCTATAGAAAAGAGAAAGACAGAGAGCTAATTTGCAAATGGAAAATATATATTTTTTTCTCCAAAGAATAACAACAATGAACCGCCTGCAGCCTCTTTAGAAATTGGTCTTCACCAAACACCAATATTTCACCCATTTAACCATGAAAATGGGCCACTGTTTACAGTGGCACACACTGGCGCTGTCTGGCACGACTGCATTTAATGAGATCTGAGAGGAGGACTCTCTGGGCAAATAAGGAGCATATGGTTTCCCATTAAATGAAGGCAGTTTTTTTTTTTCCAGCTAACAATCTCCAGCTAACTACAACCGCTTCTCCAATGCGTGTGCACAACTCCCTAGAGGAAGTGTGAGCCAAGGAACCAGCCACGTACAAACGGCATCCTCAAAAACCTTGACTTGAGGCACCAGACGCACACAAGACCCTGAACATGGTCTTTTTCTTTCCTTGAAGAAAAGACTTGTGGGCAATGGTGAGTCAATACGAGAGTTGTCAATCATAACTCTGTGTTCCTCAGAGACTCTTAAACACACAGCCCTCAGGGTGACACTGCTGAAGCCCAGAGGATAGAAACGACAGAACCAGATGCATGAATGAGGGTCTATGTCGGGGGTTGTGGCAAGTCCAAGAGTGAGGAAAGGTAGACTAAACTTGGCCCTGGATGTAAGTGAAACAAGCCAAATGCCCTGTGTAACTGAAGCTAATCAGTGGTGTAATTTGCAATCCTGCAACCAGAAGGCCTTGAAGTTTAAGATGAGCTGAGAGTGACAAGCAAGAGGGGGAAATATGAAACTTTTCTTCCTCCTTTCAAAAAAATACTGTGTGGTTGCAAAAGCTAGTGTTACAATGGTATAACCTGCTATATCTCCTTCAATCTACCTGGTGGTAATTCTGACAGTTTTGAAGGGTCAAGTGGCATTGTGGGATGTGGTGGTATGTGTAGATAGTGAAGTATGTAACAAACATGTTGCATGTGTTCTTGCTTATCAAAAAAGAAAATAATAGAGATAGACATTTTAAACAGAACTATCTACAAACTACTCCAAAGCGGTGACACTTATACTTTAAATAAACCATCGAGCTTCTTGGAATTGACTTTACTATGACAGAGCAAAACTAGCAACAGCCAATCAAATTGTGGACATTTTGTACTTGTGTTTTATTTAAGTTTCAGAAATACATCATTTCAAAGACTCAATTTCAAAATCGAAATGATTATTTTTCTGCAGGCATGGAGGGACACATTTGTCATGCTCACGTCACCTGACATTCAGAAAATAATGTAATCGGAGTCTGCAAATCAACTTCGGAAAGTCTGTGGGAAGATGCTTTCATGTTGTGTAAGGCCAGTAAAAAAAAGAAAAGAACCAAATTTAGTTCTTATTTAATTTCAAAGCTTGACTCTGGTATGTTTAATCTTGTTTCTACAGCTTACGTTTAATTTTAATTAACTACATTAAAGGAATTGAATCTGGAAGAGACCACCAAAGGTCACTTACTTAAAGTTAAACTGAAGATTTCTGCCAGTTCCTCTCCAAGAACACACAAGCTATTGAAATTGGTTCCTAAAGTTTTCTGAGAACCCATTTGAGCAGACAATTTAGCTCAGACCCAAATTGAAGCCACCAATTTAGAATTGTTTTACCCAAGGGCCCAATAAGATTTATAAGAAACTATGACTAAAAGAATTCCCTCATTTAGTAATTTTGCAACCTAGAGGTGGAAATTAAGTTAATTTCATTTAGGACCCCTCTTAAGAAACCCCTGCGGTCTGTACTTTAATAATTATTGCCATCAATTGTGGTTTAATATAAGCATGTTTTGTTGAACCACCCCTGAAGACTGTATGTAACCCATAATTATAATAGCTAACCCTGGGTTGGTGGAATGGAATCTCAGAAAATACTTTTATGTAGGCAGCAGGGGATGGGTGCGGGTGGTAGTGGTGGTAGTGGAATTGGTCTACAGAAGCTGCAGCACTAATTTATTATACTTTATTTATTCTATCATCTAAATGTGCGTGAATGTGGAGAATTTCTAATTCGAGGTAGGGCCATTGTTGGAGTTGAGTTTGTCAGCGCTTAGCTGATGACACAATCGTGTTTTGTTGAATCGGTGTGACCTGTAGTTCAACATGGAGCAGATGAAGTAAAAACAGGAGGGTATATAACCGAGAAAAGGAAGAAACAAGACTTTCCAAGTGCTTCCAGGTCTGTGATCCATTTATCTCCATCAGTGGTTTGATGTTCAGATTTTTCGGCTAAAGACAGTCCTGTGCCAACGAAATGGCCCTCCATTCATCAGGACATACCTGGAATGAGTTCCTGCATCATATTTCCTCCGCTACGAATCTTCTAAGTGCCTTTTGTCGAAGACACAACCTTTGAGCCATGTGGGGGTATATCTGGAGCAAATGGATGCTCGGTTGTGTTCCTGACCTTTGATCACTCGTTGGTCTTTTAAAGCTGACATGGTTCCACATGGGAGCTCAAACTCCCATATGGAGCGACTTGGAAACTTGCACTTTGTCCCCCCACTTTAAGTCTTGCCGGGGTCCATCTGCACTGAAACCTGAGCGGGATTTAAGGGGAGGGGGGAGGCCGTGTCCTGAATCCCTAACCTCATTACCCACCTCCTGAAATGATGTCCTCCAGCTGCCCAGACTGCTCAGGCTCCTACTGCCCAAAAATTGAGGTCATTATTGGAACATTTTTATCCAAAGAATAAACCCACGGTCCCGACTTTATGGACAGCACGGACCAGCAGAAAAAGTGGTTTTGCAGTCTGCAGCTTCAACTTAACGATCAACTGTAACAGGGAAGGGGAAAAAAACATCTCTAATTCATCTCTAATTTGTGGTATAAGAATTCAGGATTGGTCTTTAATGTTATGCTTGTTTTCATTGTGTTTTGGCACATTTCTGAATATAATACAGATAAATTCCCTGTAGACAAGAGCAAATGTAAAGGCCAGATAAGTTCCCGACCCTCAACCTCAAAGCAACACGCACGCACACACACTGAAACAAGATGAAATAAGCCTGTGTGTGTGCGAAAGCTAGTGTTTACAGAGGGAAACGGGGTGGTGGGGCCAACAGCTCTGGGAGGTTTGGGCTCCGTTGCGTGGCTTAAACAACACTCAGCATAGTCTGTGAACGTCTCGCACTGTTTCCCCAACACTGAGGAACTTGCTCATGTTTAATGCCTTTTGAACAGACGCAGACTTTGTTCGGAGTTACGGTGCCAGAATATAAGGAGATCAAACAAAGAGGGATGGGCGCAGGAAAAGCCGCAGGACATCCAAGTCGTTCCATCGTAAGAGACAAGGAACATTTGCGCGGATGTCTGTGAATAGCAGTGTGTCTTTAATTCATGGCCAGCGCCTTCGCTGCTGCGAGGTGCTGTCAAGTTGAGCAGAGCACCCGGCTGGCTGAAAATGTGAAGAAACAATTTTTGCACTCCTCTTTTCATTAAGGATAACGCAATGTGAAAACCGAAGAACTTCAAGGAAAGCGAGGAAGCTCTTCAAGGGAATCCCGCACAAAGAAGTGCGTTCTTTCTTTCCTTTCCCTTCAGCTGTGCAACATCCATCACAAATAACGAGCTTTGACTTTCCTGTTTTGGCTGCGACATGGAATTCTGAAATTGGAAAAAGGATGGCGAAAGGCTATAGTTGCAGTATCGTCATTTCTGTCCTCTGTTTGGCTTGCGTGTGAGAGGAATGCAATTTGGGAGCATTTGTCACTCACCACACAAAAAGCTCCAACCTGACAGTTTTTCCATGCGCAGGCGGGCGGGTTTCTTGCCGCAGCGCGAGAGCTACCTTTCTTCCTTCAAAGCACGCCACCGACGACGCAGAGGTGTGCGAGGGCCGCGACACAAAAGAAGGCGAGCGGGATCATGGGAGAGAAGCGCTCCCGGGGCTCCAGTGTCATTTGACCTCGTTTTTAGTTTCAATAGACGGACCGGTGGAGGTTGTAAGGGAGGCAGAGGTGTAGTTTTCACTGCGACCTCTTCATTGCTTCCTCCAAAGTGGCAGAACGGGGGCGGGGGGGGCGGTAAGGTAAATACGCACACAGGCTGAGTAAGACATCTGCCTGGAAACCATTAGAGATGAAAGCATGAAGTCATGGTGCAGCAGCGCAACATAAAGAAACACAGATCCATTCACGGAGGGTGACTCTCCCCGTAAAACCTAATTACATCATAGTCTTGGTCATCACGGACACAGAGCATCGGTCCTGATTTGTTGTGAGAGTCCATCAAAAGGTTGGACACACGGGGAGAATGAAAGGCAGACGTGTGGCCGCAGGCCAACATGTGGACTGTTTGCGTGCCGTCACTTTGAGTTTACGGGTTTTCAAATTCCACACGCGGCGAAAGCCCAGAGCGTTCACGAGCACGCCGCCTCGCCTCCTCCCCCCAGACAAGCCGCAGGAAGTTAACGCGCAAACAGAGCGCTGGTCTTCCTCCCGCCATGGCTGTTGTCCATCCAGACCCCTCTGGGAGACTGGGCCATGACCCTCCGCCCCGGGCCGCACGCGCACACCGAGCCCAGGCACGCAGCTCGGCGGTGACGAGAGACATGACCATGGCCCCCGGGCCCGGGTCCCTAACCTGGAAGAGGACACAAAGCCGATGTGACAGCTGGGCAGGGGAGGGGTAGACTGGGGCGAAGGACGTGGAAAGAGACCCCCCACAACACCCGCACAACGGCCCAGTCTGACACGCTGCTGGCAGGAAACGACAACAACAAAACGTGGACTTCCTCTGCGCGCGCCAGTTCCAGCCGGTGGGACCGTTGCCGATTGTCAGACACGCCGCGGCCGCCGCTATCTGTCGTCGCTGCGGCAGACAAGGGCAGGAAACGCTGTGCAGTGCTGTGCTGTGCTGGCCGATCAACAAGGCTGCACCTGCAAGCCATGTTTGTCCTCAGGGACAGGCCCAAGCGCAGTGGACTTCCAGGGGGCTGCATACTGATGTTGTTGAGTGAAGCTGCAAATAGCTGAGAGGAATTAACTTTTCACTGCTTGCAACAACGATGTTTATGATGGTTATGTACTACCTGGATTACCATGGGATTATTAAAAAATAAAAAAATAAAAAAATACAACAAAAGTATGAGAAAACGTGTATTCATAACTGTAATAACAAATGACCGAAAATGTATGCATTCTTCTATTTGGGTTGCCCTCGACCTCAAATGCGTCAGAACACAATTAGGTTTAAATAATGGGTTGGGAGAAAATTTAATAAGCTTAAATATTTGCACAAGCACCGAGTGTTGCTTTCCAGTTGCATCAGATATTGTAGAAAGTCTCAGCCAAGTTACCTAGAGGGCTGAAACAGAAAGACGACTACCTTTCGAGTCGAGGTATTTATGAGGTATTAGTTATTGTTACTACCATTGTAACGTATGTCACATATGTAAGTATGTAACCGTCATGAAATTTGAAAACATCTGCTGAATTTTTTTTTTTTTTTTTTAAGTGACAGTTTAAGCTCTCACAATGAAAAATGTTGATTTGATGAATGTATGAATGACTCAGTCTCCCCAGTGAATCCATGTGCAAGGATGTAGGCAAACAGGAAGCACCTTCATGGAGCAGATGATAGTGCAACCGACCAGTGACGTCCAGCGGTGCTGCTCACAACAACAAACGCGCCATATGAAAGGCGTCGGTGCAGACTGAAAGGGCGGCGTGATGGGACCTCGACGCAATACCTCGGCATCGTTTGTGACACGCGTTATCAGATGAAGTCGCAGTTTTAGCGACGCCTCGGCACGCCGAGTTCAGTCTGCCCCTTTTGTCTCATCTCCGCGTCAGAAGCAATTAAAAAAAAAAAGAGAGAGCGTAGTCTGGCGTTTCACCACGCTCACGAGGAGGTTCACACAGAGGGCAGCGGAGAAGAGGACGGGGGAATTTAAGAGGACTCGGTAGTTCAGGACGGTTTGGAGTGGAGGGAACAAAGTGAAAGAGAGCGCGGAGGGGTGAAACTGAGTGCGGCAGCAACACTTGAGGGAGAAGAAATTAAGTAGCTGAAATTGTTTAGCATGATAATTTTTTTTAAATCAAGAAAATAAGAACGCTGGAAGAGTAACTAGCTTTCCTTACTGCTCAACTAATTACTGTCTGCTGATACCAAAGTGTGTTTTGGTGTGAAGAACCTGGGGTGGGCAGAGGT
Organism: Nelusetta ayraudi; assembly: GCF_046127955.1. Classification (NCBI taxonomy): domain Eukaryota; kingdom Metazoa; phylum Chordata; class Actinopteri; order Tetraodontiformes; family Monacanthidae; genus Nelusetta; species Nelusetta ayraudi. The sequence goes on along the minus strand of NW_027466058.1, from coordinate 6,592,727 downwards.
GTCACAAAGCAATAATATTGTCCATAATTGTCAATGAACTTACTATACTTAGGAAAAAATGAGCGGTTCCCCAGTCAATGGGGTGTTTTTATGCTAAAAATAAGGCTTGGAGATGCATATTTATCACCTCTCTCTGCAGATGTGGATCCGACCCAGCTTGACATATGAGAGGGTTTACTGCTTCTCTGTGTCGTTTATAATGGCAAATAGAGCTACTGAGCTTCGCCAGTGCACTTGGCTGGATGTTGAGACGTAAACAAGGCCAATGACCTCATTTAGCATTGAGCTTTTCAACAGGGCCGTAATGAGCCATGTGACCAATCAGACCAACCGCAGATGGCAACAGGGCCGAGTGCACAGAATCTGCCAAAAATGGTTCTTGGCCAGGCTGATTTTGTTTGACCTGCAACGCTGGAACAAACCGCAGCAAACCGACGACTCATCGGAAACTAACGAAGACGATGAGGCACGGCCTGCAAACAGACAGACATCCATCTGTTCTTAATCAGTGCTTATCCTGCACTCGGGGTCGCTTGAACTTCCCTCAGCTGTCTCGGGGGTGAAGACGCCGCAGGGCCACACAGAGACACAAGCCAACCACCCCGACACCGACAGATGAGTTAATCAACCCAACGTGGATGTCTTTGGACTACCCAGGGAGAAGCCAAAATCAATGAGTTTCAAATTCATGGTAAATAGATGATCAGGAAACGGGGTGAAACGGTTCATATATTTCAACTCACAGGAGTTCTGATCGGGAAATGAGGTGAAGGCAAACCCCCTGGTCTTCAAAACCAAAGAAGACCAAAACTGTTTAGCCTGGAAGCAAACAAGCACTGAATGTTCTACTCCAGCTGGATGACATTTTAGCATTGGAAGAACAAAAAAAATACCACTGAAGGCTTTTCTCGATGAAGAACAGGTTACTATTCTCCTCCTAGCCGCTGAAGGCAAAAGGTTTTTCCAATTTCCTATTCTCTTCCCAAATGAAAGAGTTTAATCTTCCAAATGATTTCTCGGGGCTCTTTACCAGACCGATGCATAGACAAAAAAAATCCAAGGGACTTAAGAAATGCCTTGCATGCCTGGAGAAAACAATGATTGAAATAAACTGACCTGTAAAATGTATAAATAAACTCACTGGGAAAAGACACAAGGTTTGATGGAGCCAAAACCGAAATAGTACAAATACATTCTAGAAGTGGTGTTTTGCAACATAAAAGTCCCTTCTGCATCTTCATATTCAGTTGGAACAATGCAGAAGAAACTATCTCCAGAAACCCTGAGAACATACATTAGTACCCTTCCTGAATGTGGTTCTAATCCAAATTGCATTGAGTGTGAAAATTCAAAGAAAGCCGAAGGCTCTGCGACATCCACTGCCTGGTTTTTGCAGACACAGGACCAGGAGGTTACCAGCGACAGATGCGGGCGCCCGTGAAGACGACGCACACCGGCAAACCAGCCACCAACTGGCGAGGAGCTGGCGGGGGATGAGAGTGTGTGAGCGAACCGCAGCAGTGGCGAATATCTTCTGTCCAAACAGAAAGTGGGCCCTCCGAGGGGGCTGGCTGCCGCCCGCTGACCCCGTCCACCGGCAGATCAAACGTGGCGGAAGACCCCTTCCCACCCTTCCCATTTAAACACCAGCGGCCTTTTCAGCCTGTTTAAATCTGCTGGTCGTGGGGGTGGGGGGGGGTGGGGGGGGGGGAGGAGCCGGGCGCTGATTGAGAGCTGCTCGGTGTCACTCTGCCTGTGGCCCCGTTGCCATGATGAGTTCATTCCGACGCGCAGCGCACAAAGAGTTAATGGCCGCTGGGATTATGCAACGGCATGCCAGACGCCTTTTCTCTTCTTCTGCCCCCCACCTCCCTCACTCTCTCCCTCAAATAGGCTGAAGCCAAATTAGGCATTCCTGCACGTTTTTTTTTTTTTTTTTTTTTTTATTCAGAGACTTTTCAATGCTTTTGGCGCAGACGGGAGGGTTGGAAGGAAGAGGAGGAGGAGGGGGAGGGAGAACCAGGGGTCTGGTTTCAGGCCCAAACCCCCCCCAACTCCGCACCCAGGCCTCGCACCTGCCCTGCAGGGGGAGAGTAGTTGTAAGGATTTATAACCGCCTCGGCGGGCGATATCTGCCGAGTGTCGAAGCAGCGAAAACATCTGTATTTGGCCTTTTTAAGAGCTAACATGAAACCGGGGTTATCGCTAATGGCGGGTAAGCGATCCCGGCAAATGTCAGCAAATGCGCGCGATAAGAGGGAAGTAACGGCACAGCGCCGCGGCTAAGCGGGAAAAGCGTGTCGGTCGGCGCATAGCACCCACATCAATTATTGTAGAGTGTAAAAAAACACCTAAGTTAATGGTCAGGAGTGAACAAAGGATGGTGGAATTAAAGTCAAGTTTTTCTCGGGATTTAAATCTTTCCCGCAGACAACTATTGCTTCAACCTGAGAGACGGACAGAGTGCAGCCGAAGGCGTTCTTACGTCTCTGTTGGGTCAGCCTGGACGCGTAGACGACATTTTGATGGCCGGTGTGAGCTGACACACTGAAAGATGTGCAATAAAGATTAATTGCTTCATTACGACTTGCTTGTACTCGCTGTGCTCGAGAGGTTCAATCAAACATGTTTTAAACATTCGGCGCAAAACAACCTGGAATGTACGAATCTACAAATCCAGGACGACTGCTTTGATTTGATTTGCCAACACTGAAGAGGCTGGTTGGGCTTGCACGGGAAATGCTCTGCATTAGATGTAATGTTGTTTCCTTCGAGGAACTAACTAAAATACAGTTTAAGGCCGGACAGGGTGACTAGACACGGTAAACAGCGGCGATAGGTCAGCGCGCTGCTGAGCAACTCCCTCCCCCCCGGCGGAGACGGGAGACAGAGCTCCTCACGCAGGCAACCGGGTCAATAAACAACAGACGTCCCTCCAGACGAGATGGGCAACACACCAACTACGACCGGAAAAGTAGGAACGGGAGACAGAGATCTGCGAGGCCTGGCTCCGCTCACAAACCGCAGGATCAGAAACAAGCAAAGCCAGCAACCCCCCCCCCCTCCCCCATCCCCACCACCACCACCGCCGCCACCACCAAGCACATGCACACATAGCCAGAGCAGCCACGGGTCATTAGGTGCAGTAATCATCATTTGCAGGACGGCGCCGCTTTGTTAATTTGGATTTATTAATGACAAGGAGCCAACAAGGGGCCATGGACTGCATTGGTTGTTATTACGGTCTGCAACTCCTGATCAAACGACACCGGCGTGAACTATAGATGGTATCGCTGCGTCGCTCTTCTTATTGTTCACACATGGAAAATGTCTCGAGAGCTAGCATGTGTTTTTTATCACTTATCTTAATGTGGGGCTGACGGCAGCATTCAGACACTGCAGTAAAAGTTTCAAGATGAGCAAAGCGGTGCATTTAAGAGCTGGGGACATGAATAACAAAGAGGTATAAAACACAGCCGACTTGCTACAGAGCACTAATACTTCACTCGGGCCTTGAGAGACATGGGGGGGGGGGGGGGGGAAACTAAAATTACCATCTTTAAATAATTAAGTATTTATCCCTTCTTCTTCTTCTTCTTTTTTTAAAGACAAAGGAATGCAGTGGTTTTGGATAACGTACAACTTTCAACCATCTATCTAACATGTAATCTGCTCTGGAACACATGAAGTATATCACATGAAATCCTCTTGAGTTTTCTGAACAATCTTTTTTATCAATCTTGCTGCTTTCTTCACTGGCTGGCAGACATCTACGATGTGCCAGCCAGTGTGAAGGACAGATAAAGGATGAGACGTGCGTATAAAGCAGAGAAAGAGCAGGAGATACTCGATAGAGACTGAAAGAAGATCCTCTCCTGGGAGTGAGCCCTCGATAACCAAGTTCAAACTGCGCACACACACTGACAGGGAGAAGAGGAGGACGTTTAAGTTCTAAAAGCTTCACCTAAAACTCAACTGATAGATAGTCTGATAGATGACAGGAAACACAAGCAGCAGAGTGGAGGATGACAAGAAATACATGCACACTAATCAACGTATACTTCAAGATGCACTTCTTTACTTGCTGACAAGGCCAGCTAGCTGTAGCCAAACCCAGCTGTGCGACTGGATTGGTGAGATTCAAAGTCTGAAATCTCACCTCACTGCAGATTCCCTTTTCCATGAACCGTATTGTCCCTTTAAAGTGTGCTATATCTGGTCTGAGTAGTTCTACACTGAAAGGTTTTTGACGTATGTAAACCGATCTAAGGTGGAAACACCAACCAGGACGACTCAAATGCTGAAGTCCTGCATCGCTGTCTGGAAAGCAAACAATGGGAAATGAAACCTACACAGTTCAGGCCTTTTTCAATGGCAGATTCTATGGTAACCCAATTAGCACCACCATCAAATGACCTCGATGTCATTCTGAACCAAATAGGTGTGGAGAAAGAAAGAATAGAGATGAAAAAGCAGCAATTCCTTCGTCTTATAAAAAGATATCGGTGCCTCACATTCTTAAGACTTGCACGCTAATACCTTAAATATAGTTCTGCACTGCAATCCGTTCAGAAAGAGTTGAAGACAAAGATGTGAGGTCAAGACACTAATAAACAGGGATTATCATTGTGCATTTTTTTAATTACAGTCATTATTGTGGAACGTTGAATCATTGACCCAACATCCTGCACGGGAACACTAAAAAAAAGCCCCAAAGCTTTAGTCATCGGCGCTCCTGAAGTCGCAGGCAATTTTAAAGACCGTCTGTGGAAGACAGAACCACAGCAGGAACATAAGGGTCACTTTGGAAATGACGGGGGGGGAATGCAACATTTTACCCTTGTGTTGGTTTTGGTACAAATCCATCCAAGGTGCTCTTGGACTTAAAAGTGAATTCCATTTGAAAACATTGATTGCGCACCCTAAAATCACCAGAGGGATTTCTCCTTCTTTCTTTTTAGTGTCAGGCATCAAATTTTTTCACGCGCCAGGAGGCTTAAAATGTAGCTCTGCCACCTGCTATATAACACAGGGAGGAAAAAAAGATCAAAAAGGGACGCATATGCAAGAAGGTGACTAAAACGTTTCAGATCCGTCTCAGCAACATGGCCAGCCATCATCATCATCATCTCCACTTGAGGAATGAAAACGGCATTGGCGAGGGGGAGTTGTGGCGGGGGAGGCAAAAGCAGCGTGTAGGCGGATAAGAGGAGGAGAGCTGCTGCATTAACATTATGGACGGCTCGCATGAGAGGCTCTTATCTACTCTGAGAGCTGCGTCAGGAAAAAGCTAGTGCTCAGCAACAAACAGAATCCAGATCAACACGCAGACATTAAAAAAAGAAGGAAGGAAAAAATTGGTGCAGCAATACAGAGGGACCACTGTGAACCAGAAACGACACAGAAACAGAAGAAGAAGAAGAAGAAGAAGAAGAAGAAGAAGAAGAAGAAGAAGAAGAAGAAGAGTTGGGTAAATATTTAAACCCGGATCGTGCGGATCACAGAGCTTTCCGGGAAAGTGGTGCATCTGGCATGGACGACATTTAAAAGGAATGAAACCACAATAAAAGCACCGCGGTCACCGCCACCGCTGGCTCTTTGCAAAGCGTTTGATTTTCTTTTGTTCCCTGTTTAAATCAAAACGGGGGTCCGCCACGACGGTACCTGGCTTGGCTCTATCCGTGGTCCCTTATGAACACAAGAGCTGTAGCAGCCCCCCCCACCCCCACTCCCACTCCCACTCCCTGGCTGCCTGCGCACAGAGGACACATTCATCCCAAAGTGGGCACCATGAGGAGGGCCGGTGGGGAGCGGAGGAGGGGGAGACGAAGGCGGTGGGGGGGTGGGGGGGGACACACTTCAACTTAAAGGAATCTTTTTCAACGGCTCTATCTGGGCCGTGCTGAAGGGTGTGCGGGAGAACCCAATCTGCCTCTCCATTCCAGTCTCCACGCGGCGATCAGATAAAGGTGACTTCGTTTTGACATGGTGAAGCGGCGAGTCGATGAGCCCCGTCCCTTTTTGGCAGGGGCCAGGGCATTCCTCGCTCAATCCAGGGGGGGCGGAGGCGGAGGGTGGGCTCCTCAAGGGCTTTGTTTTGTTTTTGCAGTCGGGAGTCGAAGCTTTTTGCATGGCTGATGCTGCTGTTCGGATTGTCCCCGTCCACGCCGTGCGAAAGCCTCGCGAGAAGAGCGGTTGAAACGTGCAGGGAGAGCTACGCATATGGAAATCAGTCATGGTACATATCCAGTGTGTTGTGCGAGACTGGAGTCTCCCGGGAATGCACGATGACACAGGATGGCTGCTTTTAGGGATGACTTGAAATTAAAAAAATAAATTAAAAAAAAACCCTCCCATCCTGCTCCTGTTAACGACAGTATAATAACTGGAGCACCGTGGAATCTCGCCTGCTCTCCTTTGTGTAAAATAGCCCCCCAAGTGTCTTTTGCATGTAGGTGTGAACAGAATCAAGGTGGAAAGCCCGGGAATGGATTTACATGTTAACAAAAAATGCAGTTGTTGTTCTTTCCCCCCCAACCCCCTCCCCAACCCCCAAATTGGGGAGGTCAACTGGGGTGGGGGAGGGGGTGTCTTCTACAACTACTCACCTCCTCCCCCCAAAAAAACAAAAATGAGAGTTGAGGCTCCTTAAACGTTCAGCGGTATGAATGGAAAAGCGAGACTTTTGCCCCCAAGCAGCAGTCAGTGTGTCAGGTCTCGCAGGGTGAAATAAGTTAAACCACAAAGAGCCAAAAAAAAAGGAAAAAATCTTGGGGGAAATAATGGAGGTCAATGCTTGGGGGTGGGGGGGTGAAGTGTCTGCGTCGGGGGCGCTTCTTTATTAGTTCTGAATAACAAGAGCGAGCGCGCGAGTAGTAATAGTAGTAGTAGTGGTGGTGGTAGTTTTGTGGGAAAATATAAGTAAATAGAACGCAGACAGGCTCGCAACCTACCTTGGAGACAGACAACACCGAGTGCGTATGCGGCGAGCACCGGTGTTTTCCTCCTGGTTGTCGCCGCGGGGTTCCTCGCGCCTTCCCTCCGCCGGCTGCTCGTCCTCTCTCCGGCTACATCCATGTCCGCGCCTCCCCCGGCGTTCTTCTCCGGCGGCTTGCACGAGGAGAGCCCCGAACGGTACGACGAAAAAACGGGAGCGTCGAAGAAAAGGTGAGCGGGTGCGCAGCAGGTAAAGCCAACCGAGTTCACCTGCGTCGGCGCCCCGGGGGGAGAAGCCGCACCGCACGGCCTGCTCACCTGGTTGTTGTGGAAACTAGCAGGGACCGAGGCAGAACCATGTGGAGGACCGAGGAAAAACCGCGTCCCTCTCCCAGGCCGGCGACACGACCGAGTCCGGACCGCCGAAAGTTGAAGAGAAGTTTAAACTCCCACGTCGTTCACCCGCGCGGAGCTGTGGTGTGATTCCTGGTCGCGGAAGTTCATTACAAGCCAGTCTGTGCTTTTGCGTGAGTGCGTGTAGGCGCCGTCCTCCCCGGAGTTCACAGTCAGCAGAGTGCCGGTCGGGGCTACTTCACTCCGTTCAACCAGACTAGTTTCGCCCCGCCGCCGTGTTTCCAAGTTGGCTTCCTCCCACCAGCCTGTGTGATTGTTTTCACAACGGCGCGAAGCGGGCGGGAACAATGAGTGTCGTTCCTGTTGGGACTTTCAAAATAAAAATTGAAAATTGTAACGCTGTTCTTCTCTCGCTTTTCAAAGCACCACTGTTATGCAGAAAACTGTTGAAATTATTTTGTTTATGAAAAGAAAACACGCGAAGTGCTACATTTTGCAATTTAAGGTAATTTATGCTCTAAAGGGTAAAACTATTGCATTTTTCAATTCAATTTATAACATTGCAACTATAGATAATTCGTATAAATCAGTTCAAAAGGGCACAATTACTCTCTATTCTATATTCTGACAATACGTTGTTCTGGAGGAAGTTGAGTATGTATTTTATTTTGAAATTGAACAACCCACATCCTGCAATTGGCCGGCATCCATGGTAGCTTGTCGTGTATCCACTCTTTCCGAACATTGGAGCTTCCGGTGTCCGTGTACGACCTCGGAAAGGAGTGCAACACTGCGACCTCCTGGATTAACCATCTCATTGTTTCGCCTCGACAATTCTATGCTAAGAAAACAAATCATACACGTTTGGATTTCACTATTGCTAGCGTGAGCGCACTATGTTTTTGTTTTGTATAAACTTAAGTTATTTAAAACTGGGCTTTATACCATAACTAATAATGATAATGATGATGATAATACTACTACTACTACTACTAATAATAATAATAATAATAATAATAATAACAATAATAATAATAATAATAATAATAATAATAATAATAATAATGGGTTTAAAGCAATGTATGATGCTGCCCATATAGCGTTTTCAAATTATTTGTTTTTAAAAGAAATATACAGGTGGCTGCTTTTCACTTTGTGTGATCTTCAAGTCTGAGTCCAGTGAGTGTGTAATGTTTAAATTTGATTATGAGGAAGCTTTTTATTCAAAAGTCAGATAAAACACAGACATTTAGATTTTATCTCAGTGGTGGTGACTGAGAGCAATTTAAATGTTGGTGGCTCATGAAATATAAGACCCCACATTTGGCACAAAGCACACATTATACATCGCCTTCATGAGAGATTAGCAAATTCACTTGCATATAGGTTTGGTATGTAGCACCCAGTGTGCTGGGAACAGGCGTTGAGTATCCGTTAACTGTGCAGTTGTGCATTTCAGCACGGCGAGAGCCGACAGCTCTCCGTTAAACTAAACCATCCACTGACCGAAACTGGAGGGTGGGTACAGATCCCCACTAAAGCTCCAGCAGACTGAGGGATTAGCGTCACGATGGGCAACCTCTGGCTGACTCCTAGCAGGGATGGGAAACACATAGCAGTAACCCATCTTGTCAAGGGAGCAATATCGATGCACTTTGTGTGAACTATGACCTTTGACGACATTATGGCAAAAACACATCATTACTTCACGATGTACTTCATTTCATGTGGCGTGCCAACTTAACAAGCAAATGCGCTGCTTCAAATAATAGCGAAGGAATTTACAAGTCCAGAGGAGCATCATGAATAAATCCACTGTGAAAGCAAATGTGAATAGAAAGTTGTTTTTATTTTTTAATTCTGAACAACATTTACTGTATAATGATACAAGGTTCATAAATCCAAACAGTGGATATCACAGCCTTACCAAAAAGGGAAGTGAGAGTACACCAGACCCCTGATTTCATAACAAATTATATATTTGAACAAATGACAAGTTTCTGTTTTAACAGAACTAACTAAAAAAGCTGAGATGAAACACCGGGAAAAATGTCATTAAACCAAAAAAGAAAATAGATTGGATATTCAAGAGACGTTCCAGTTCTTTTGAGGAGCTTTACTAAAAAAAAAAAAAAAAAAAAAAAAAAGCAATTAAAAGACATGTGAGAATTGTGCAAAATCTATCAACATCACACAGACAAAATCTAGACATGGATCACACATTCCAATCACTGTAAACATTATTAGGTTGTGCTGATGACCGGCAGTTCAAACCCACCGGAGCTCTTTGATGGCACAAGAGATCACTGAGGACGTCCAGCTTCAATCAAACAAACTGGATCCGTCTCATGATTTTCACTATGTACAAATTTGGTAGGACATGGTATTATGTTTAATGGCTGTGTTTTTGAGCTCTGAGGTGATTCATGACGCACACAGTTCACACTGGGGTTGGAAGCCGACGGCGTGCACGCAGCTGCCCGTTTAAAAAATTCCACAACTTAGTACGAACATAATGCAAACCCCAGCGAGTCACATGACCTCGACCCTGTTTCCCCAAAGCATTGACGAACACTTCAACCTCACATTGCAAGGAAATCTCAACAGGCAAACTCATCAACACTATTTCTTTTCCTTTTCGTTTTTTTTGAAGAGTAATCATCTAATATCTATCACTCTAATAATGTCTCTTTTATTCTGGAAAAAACAACAACTAATGAAATATGTCAAATTAACACTGGCTAAAAACATCGCATAGAGCAGGAGACATTATGGCAACAAATGAAGCCCCACTGCACCCAGACTCACGGTGAGAGATCATTAGGAACATAGAGAGAGATGAGGTAAGTTTTCTTGGCCACGTTAAAGAGGCACTGGGGCGACACAGACAGTTGAGAACACAGAGGGGAAACCGAAAGCAATCAGTGTGAGGAAGACCACAACGCAACACAACTCGGATTTCAAACAAAACTGCAATCAACGCACATAAATATGCTCCGACTCAATGAAGCCTTTGGATCTAGAAGCGTAGACTTGGAGGGGGGAACGGGTCAAAGGAGCGGCGTCCGACAGCCTGAGAGCCCCTGGTAGTGTTGTTGGTGATGGCGCGGGCTCGAACCAGTCCCACTGAGGCTAACGTTTTGGGGACTAGAGAGCCCAAGCGCTAGCCTGTTGGCCTGGCCAGCCGAACTTCAGTTTCCAGTGTAGAGATCCACAGTGCTGGAGCTCAGGCCCCTGCTCTCCCGGAAATTAGCGCCCCCTCGGGTCTGACGGAGAAAAAGCAGAAACGCTGAGGAGGGGAACCACGTTATAAAGTAAGATCTGCCATTATTCTTAATGATACGATTATTGTTATTAACATTATGGTCACTGTTATTCTTGCTATTAGTTTTGAAAATCTATCAATATTTTTAACCTGCTATATTCTGTACATAGTTATGACAATATATATTACTCATTTTTCATCAACAGTTTAATTACTCATTTGCATATATATATATATATATATATATATATATATATATATATATATATATATATATATATATGTATATATACATATATATACATGTATATACGTATATATGTATGTCCATATACATGTATATACGTATATATGTATATACATATATATATATATATATATATATATATACGTATATACGTATAAATGTATATACATATATATACGTATATATGTATATACATATATATATATATATATATATATATATATATATACGTATATACGTATAAATGTATATACATATATATATATATATATATATATATATATATATAAATGTATATACATATATATATATATATATATATATATATATACTTATATACATATACACATATGCATATATAGATATACATATATACATATACATATATACATATACATATACACACACACATATATACATATACATATACACACACACATATATATATATACATACACACACACACACACATATATATATATATATATATACATATATATGACATGCACAATAAAGTTGAACCTAACCTAAACTTCCATTGATTCCTTTTTACCTGTTCGGCAATTAACCATCACCCTTTTTAATTGCCCCCTTCTTTATTCATTAATTAATTTATTTTCATTTTCTATATTTTCTCTGTCTGATGTATTTAGAATTCACAAAATCACGCGCACAGGCACATTAATGTTGTTGCTTGGTATTAACTCTGTCTGTTAATGTCCCTGTATTGTCCTATTGCGCAATAAAAAACATAAAAAAGGTAAGATGTGCAAGTGATACGCGTACAACACTGCGTTAAAAGATCTTACCTGGAAGGACTCGTCACTGCTTTTGTTCAGGTAGTTCAGGGAAGCAGCTCTCTTCATGCTGTTGAGTGGATTGGTGGTGGTGGTGGTGGTGGGGGGGTAATTTAAACAGAAACGTGATTAAAACTCATGTGCTGGAAAAACAAAGGTGGTTGCTCGCGGCACAAAGAGGACCTCCTCCGTTTCTTACTTGGTGTTGCGGGGTTCCGGGGGTCCGTTGCCCTGCAGCTTCTTCACCAGCATCTCGCTGCTGCGGCGGAGCACGTCCCTGAGTTTACCCAGGGAGCCGCTGCGCTGGAGCAGTCCGCTGCCGTCCTGCGGGGACAAACCATCATCAAAACACCCGCTCCACCGCCGCTGCCATACCAGCAGAGCGGCTCACCATTCCCCCCCCGTTTGGTTGGGAATTCTAGCAGTGTAAACCAGTGCATTCTGATACGATTGTTCATAAATGATACACTTCTTTAATAGGGCAAAAAAATAAAGGGAAGTAAAAGAGTAAATATACCAACTTAACATGAGTTATAATAATTAGAACAAACAACTCCAAAGTCTGGAATGATTTGGGTTTCATGTTAAATGACGCTCTATGATACAAACTTCACATAAAAAAACAAACAAAAGAAACATTTCCTTAAGATAATTCCATTCTTTGCTATTTCATTGCCTCACTTTTCTGTCAAAACGAATTTGAAAACATGTTTTTTTGTGATGTCCCAAATGCTAGTCATGCTAACAGAACAAGCAAGACTCGGTAGAACCGAGTATAAAATGGGACTTTACAATATAAATATTAGCTAGCCATTAGCGATAATGCACTTTTGTTCGGCTACATCAATATGCCAGACAGTCAGGCAAGATTGCTTTTGCTGGGTGCAATGTGGATTTTGTTGTAAATAGACCAAACATTTTAATTTATTGGTGAAAATTGGTTTCCGCGATGGAGAATATGAAACTTTATATAGTTTAAATATATTAATCAATTGCAATAAGTTAATTTAATAGTTGAGAAAAAAAAAAACAACAACAGCATGTTTGGTACCAAATATTCATAACTTGTTTCTGATAATATACTGACATAGTGGTGGGTTAATAAAGAAGTTAAACCCATAATTAGATCTGCAAAACCCCAAAAAACTAAAGAAGCCCATCCATCCATTCATTGTATGCAATATTTTATTGCAATATCCAGTCATCTCTGGTGCACACTATTATTGTTATTATTAATTTTTTTTTTACCATTTCCAAAACCGTATAGCAGTGGGAAATACGTACTATTTTGAGGTGTGGTCAAGATATTGCAATACACGCTTCTCGACAGCAGAGGGAGCAAAAGGGGAATCTGTGAATTCGGTATTATTTACCACAGACTCACGTTTCAGTCCTACTGGGTCTGACGGCAGCAATGAAATATCGATATAGTCACTGAAATACTACTGATGCAGTAAAAAGACAATGGTTCACAAATGAAAAACTTTATTTGAGAATACCAACAAGTGTCGATGCAATAGTCATCACAATGCAGAATGGTAGATATAATGCAGTCCTACTTACTAAGATAGTGCTTGGAGACCTCACCATTTTTGTTCTTGCACTTTAGGAAACTGAAGTTGACACTATATATAGATATATGCCAAGAATAGACAGTTCAATAAATAAGCATTCCACTAACACAACAATATTGTCATAATTATGTGATGTACATAGTCAATTTTTTTTTGTTGTTGTTGTTGTTGTTGTTGTCATCGTTGGTGTTGTCGTCGGTTTGTTCAGTGTTGCATTATCGGAAGGAATGAAGAATCAAGGCAAGTAGCATACCGACAAGCTGGAGAGTGAACGCACTTGTCCGAGCTCTAAATACAACCTACGAGATGTTAAGGTCATTTGACATTCAGAAAGTTAAACGTCCAATAATAAACAGGCTGCTGGATCATGAAAACACGCACACTTGTACTCTGGCTGTCCAAAGAAAAAAAAAAAAACGAAACAAAAAAAAGCCAACTAACTAACAAACAAACAAATAAAAACAAGATTCACCAAAGTGACAATAAAAGGCAGCACACTCCATGAAGCTTTGTGTTTGAAGGACAGTAACCATTATCCAGAGAGGGGGCAGCTGTGACTGTACCACCAGAACACACACAAATATACACTAGAGCTACGATGAAAACCAGGCTTCCACTGAAATACAACACAAGCGGCTACTCCAACACAACCCGACAGAGGCGACGCAGTGTCTCTCACCTCCTCCTCCTCCTCCTCCACCTCCTCCTCTTTAAATCCACTCTGTCTCAAATCTCTCAAGTGACCCGTGTCTGTGCAACGTGCTCCCGTCCGTCTCGGCTGCTGTACTAACTAAACAACGTAGGCCCTGTCGCCACCACTCTGAAGTCTACAATGTGTACAAGTCTGCGTGAACGCTTGAATTAAGGGCACTGAAGCCAGAACAAAAACAAAAAAACAAAAACAAAACATACATGGCAATTAGAGTTTGGCTGTTGGCTTTTGCCATTTTCACAACCGCCTTGATATTCAGCCGCAGAATCTCAAAACTCTGAGAATGTAAACAAAATGATACAAAATGAAATGATACGGAATATATTTTTCTCATCATACGTGTGTATAAAAAAAGAAACAGCAAAAAAAAACAAACAAAAAAAAAAAACACGGTTTCTAATTTCTCGCCAACTCATGGACACAAAGTAAAAATGTCGACTACACAGTACCGTTCATCTTCCCGAGCGTTCAGGCATTCGATCGTGTCATCGGTTAACGACGCGAAACGCGACGCGAACAAAGGTTTGCTTTCATGGCTTAATACAGGCACCAGTGTTGGAGCGTCGAGTGCGCACGGCGGCCGATTCTCGGTGAAAACCGAGCGCGACAGAGATTATTTTTAGTCTGACTCTCTTGCCCGTCTCAATCCTCAATATCTATATCGACATCCACATTTTCTTTCTTTTCTTCCCTTCTTCCAGTCGGTTACGATCCCCCGCTGCTCGCTCGCTCGCTCGGTCCACACTACGACTCTACTTACGCACCGATAGAAACAAAACTACAAAAACGTGTCGGCTTGGAGGGAGGGAAAGGTGTGCGGGTGGAGTCGTCCCCTCGCGGAGAAAAAGAGTTGACACACAAAATGACACCTTGTCCACGGTGAGTGAGAATAAAGAGCTGGAGTAACGATTTCTGCAGGCGGGGGAGAGGGGAAGGGGGGGGGGGGGTTAGTTAGCGAAGAGGGGGTGGGGGACGAGAGGAGAGGATGAGAAGACTAAACGTCCCAGCACTTGTCAAGACGGACAGGGGACGGAGAGGGGGCGGGGGAGGGGAAGTTGGGGGCGGGGCTTTCCGAGTCTCTGTCGGAAGGTGCGACGCCGAGGCTCGGCGGGGGGCGGGGGAGGCGGCTGTTTGTCGGTGGGGGGTGTGGGGGGGTGGGGAGGAGAGAAGGCCGGAAGGAAACGCGCGTCCTTTTGCTATTGTGTCGAGGAAGGAGAGAAGGATGGAGGAATAATCTCGATGGCTTATGCCTGATGGAAAAAAAGAGAAAGAGAGAGAGAGAGAGAGAGAGAGAGAGAGGGAGAGAGAGAGAGAGAGAGAGAGAGAGAGAGAGAGAGACAAAAAAAACACACAGCACACATGTTAAGAGCTCTGGGATTGGCTCTCCTAGTCTAGACACCTGGCCCTCATCCTCTGGCCCTGGAGTGACTGACTGCGTCGTCGGCGTTCACACGCGCGAAGTTTAACCAATAGAAAATCGCTTTACAAAAAAAATAAATAAATAAAGATAAAAAAAAAAAGCTAGAAAACTCTAGCGAGTTTTGAGCTGCTGGAGAGAAAGCGGGCGGTGATGCAGCAGAGGCTGGCAGCAGCACCGACTGTGACGAAGCGGTTTCTCTGCAGTCTGAACGGCAGACAGCCTCAGATTGGCACGGCACAGTGGGGCAGGTGACTGCGCACTGGAGGCGAAGAAAAAACAAAACCTATCTGCAGTGCTCAGCACGCCCCCCCCCCCCCCGCCCCTTCCCCCTCCTCCCTCCCTCCACATGGAGGATTTCTAACTCCGCTCCGTTATGCGCAATCTTAATCTCCGAAGTGAAAAACTGCTCTCGCCCTGCGCTGCACTGCCCTGCCTGGTAACACACACTGCCGTTCAAAAGTATGCGGTCGCTCACTCATTTCTGCATCGAACTCCCATCACAACCGGCTTGATGAAGTAATCTAGTGGACTGCTCCAAGGACATCACTAGCGCACCATCACTGGTGCTTTCGAGAAGTTGTTGCCGACAAGGTCTCATTCAGGGGTCGCCGACCTTTTATAACCAGAGAGCTGCTTCGTGGTATCAGGGTCAAATGAAGGGCAACCGGTTTGCTACACTCTACCGAAATAGCAAACTTTGGTCGGTTATACGTGACTATTAATGATACGGATCGTGTTAGTGAATTCTCAATAATTATCAACAATGAAATAACAAGGTTGGATAAAACTGAATTTTAGGTGCAGCCCAACAAGTTTGCCTCGTTGGGCTTCTCACGCGCTCCTTTGGAGGAAACCTGGCGGAACCATGTCGGTGACCCCAAGTCTAACTGGACGTGATTTTTAAAGAATGAATATCAAGTGCACAATATGCAGCCATCATAACGGAAGTTGAACGCTTTAGAAATGCTACAACAAATTGAACATTTCAAAAGCAAATCTTTGTATTAAAAGCACACTTAGTTGTTCGTGCTAAACTATAACAGAGTGAACAAAGCCTCATGGTTTATATTTGAGGCTCTTTAAAACAGTGGACCTTTAGTGTGAGAATTTAGCACACTTGGAATTCTCTCAATCACTTTTAATTGGAAATGGTTTACGTCACAGACTAAAATCTTCCCATACTTGTAAAACACACCTTGACTGATGATTACTCCATAAAACTGATGATCACTGGGTTCAATGCAGAAGTGAGTCAGTGACCCCAGGCCTTTGAGCGGTGGGTTTAAGTGAACATCAAGTCCCTTTATTCTATCAACAGTCCAACCCAACCAGTGAGCGGAACGACAAAAAGAGGAGGGAGAGTACAATCCACTGTGAGAGCGAGAGGAAAATTTTGGTCGACAGGCTGATTGGTTGTCAAGGCAAAGAGTCGTCAACAAGGAAGTGGGTTAGTGACACGTAGCGCGGGGATGGAGGAGGGGAGGGTTGGAGGAGCAGAGGATGGAATGGAGGAAACATGCAGGCATGCAGGAAGCAAAGCACGATACAGACACGCAAAAAAAAAACAACAAGACAAGTTGTGTGTTTTTAAGAGCTGCTGTTTGCTCCGCTCTGGTGTTCCTCCACCTGCACTTTGAATGAGCTTCTGTGAAGCGGCACTTTAATGAGACTATGATCGTAAAAAAACAGCAGGGGTTTATCAAAAGCTACGTCTTAAAGCTCCTGCAGTCTGAGTGAGTCTCACTGACGTGTCAGACTTTCCTCAGGGCGGGCGGACTGAGGACATGCTTGGGCAATGAACAGAAAAAAAATCACTAGGCGGCAGCTGGCGAGACATCGTCGCTGGGTAAATATATACACGAGCACGCAGTACTATGAAAGCCTACTGTCTGGGGCACAATGACAGCCGGGCTCTAGTCGCACAATGCTAGTAGCAGCTTTCACAGTGAATGGATGGATGGATGGGATTCTTTGGTCAAATGGTTAAAAAAAAAAAAAAAAAAAAAATGATGTGACTATAAAGTTAAAATAAAAAAAAACACAACCCCAAAACAACAACCAAGAGCAGGACACGGCCATGAGTGCATCTCCTGTTTTGACTGCTGCGCCTTAGCGGGGAATGAAGTGTGTGAGCGCAGACACCCAGCGCTGCTTTGCATGCCACCACAGCACTTAAGAGACAAGCAGACTCGGGTCAACGGTCATGCCGGTGCGTTGTTATGCTGGTGAAGGTGTGCGTTTATGAAAAAACAAAAAAACACAAACAAGCCAGGAAACACAGGAGCCGCGCCTCGCTGCTTTGCATTAGGTGGGAACGTCAGACGTGATGGTTAAAGAGACATTTCTCAACACACACGCGCGCGCGGCTCCATTAGTGTGTGCGTGTTAAAAGTCGACTGCCACTGCTACATGCATGTTTGGACTGGGTGGGTAGGTGTAGTTAGGGAGGGGGTGGGGTCGGGTGGGGTTTGGGCGTGGCTGCGCACAAGTTGAAGGGTGAGGCTCAGCTGTGGCACTGCTTCCTGGCACCATCCTGCCCTCTGTGGGTTTTACTCCGCTGGGACAAACTGGGTGTATTAGATGCTGGAGGCGGAACTTTAGGTTCCAGCGGCCGCCCTTTAAAAAACCAAATTCAAGCCCCGATGTTCACGTGAACGACCACAAAATGTGCGCGGGGGCAATAAAGCCGCGACGCATCCACGGTCGTGTTAACAGCACCAGTGTGCCCAGTGGGCTTCCCATCATGGTGCCATGTAAGAGTCTGTCAGGAATGGGAAAAGTCCGCCTTTCATTTCTTCTGTTTGCTCCATTTCCATAGAGTGTGTGCTAAAACACATGGTTCTGGTAATTGTCCCTTTGTGATGTCACAGATGGCAATGACCACGCTTCCAGGTGAGTGACAACAGACACCGCCTATTTGTTCTATTCCAAACATGGACAGTACACAAAACTAAAAGCTGATTTTTTTTTTAATCATTTTTTTAAGGTGGCTGTAAACAGAGGGCTAAATATGCTATTTTCCAGAAGCGCTAATGGACATTTTTGATTATCAATAATGCAAACCTGCTCCACTGGAGTCCAGGAGGAAAAATAAACACCTTGAAATGAGGTATTTGAAATGATGCCAGGGTGCCACAGGCTGAGCTCGCGCCTTTTGAACTCGTGCAGAAGCAGTGACTGCACAAAAAATAAAATAAAAAAAGCCACTTATTAACTGCAGCACACTTGGGGGCGCCGTCACTGCCAAGCAATGGAGAGCGACGTTCGACATGCGAGTCAAAACAAAAGTCGGGACGCTGTCAAACACGACACCTCTTTGCATGCCGAGACACTCAATCAGCTTTGCACTCTGCAAAAAAATGGGATTTTTCCAGTTGAACCTCACGGGGTGAACAAGGCCTGCCTGTGTGATGGTGGTGGACTGACTGGTACAGACAGAGCTCAGCGAACAATGGCAAGTGACGCAGGAGCTTCACTGTGGGTAATCTGTGGCGCTCCTTTCTGAGGTGTGTCTCAAAGTATTTTTAATGAAGAGCCAGGCTGAGCGACTTGAAAGAGTGGATTTGCTTGTACTTGCACCGGGCCCATTGTGAAGGGTGACCATGGTAAAAAACCATGAAAGAGGAAACAAAGCATCATGGTTGATATTTAGGCTACTCTTCATGCGTTCACACTGAATTCTACACACTTGGAATTCTCTCAACTTACTTTTAATTAGCCATTGGAAATGGTTTACAATCAAACACTAAATGTTCCCATACTTGTTAAACATATCTCGGCTGATTTTGGTGCACTCGAAATGATCACCGAGCATTGAAGATCATTATATCATTAAACCGGTGATGAAAAAGGATCCCTCATCCATTTCCGGAGAAGCTTGCTCATGTATTCAGGCCGACTCTCCTGACTAATGTGTGCGAACTAGAAGAAGCTGAAGTCATCGTCTGGATCTCTGTACCAGTCCACCACCCTCCTGCGAACAGGACGGTTGCTTTGTTCCCCCCGTGAGGTCGCTGGCTGCGTTCAATTGACTTAAGAGTGGATTTGTACTTACCCCGTTCCACTCCACGCCCATACTCACTTCCTCGCCGGTCTCGGAGCCGCTCTCATACTTGACGCTGGTCAGGCTGTCCCGGCTCCTCCGCCGGTCGCCCTCCGTGTCCTTCAGGATCTCCACCACGCGGTTCTGGTGGATGGGGTCGAGGCCCTGGCGAGGACAACGCACGCGTTACTTCATCGGGACTTGGCCGGACGGTGCTCGATGTGATATTGAGAAATTATCCAGGATGTTTATGTCTCGTATTTCCGTGAAAAGGCACTCAAAGCAAGATCACAAAAGGCACACTTCGAGGTGAGTGTGAAGGCGGGAGGAGTGATGTTAGGAGCGAGCGGCCGAGGCTCTAATGGGGGAGGGCTATCGTTTTATAGGCAGACCACTTACTGTGTTGCTCTGGATCCATAGCAGTGTGGAAAAAAGGGGGAAAGAAATTACAGTGAGACAGTGGGGACGCATTGGACAGTTCAGAAGACGCAGGAAGTGTGTGCGTGTGCCTGTGCGAGGGGACGCCGCGGACCTGCTTGCGAGACCTGACGGCGCACTCCTCCAGGGTCTCGGCAGCCTCCAGCTTGCCCTGGCGGCGGTACAGGGCCCCCAGGTTCCTCAGGGTGGTGTTCACCGTCGGGCTGGACGGAGGAAAAAAAACAAAAACAAAAAAAAAAGTCAAAGGACGACTAAAGTTCTGCAAAACATTTTCAAGTATTTCAAAATTATGATAATCTATTTCCAACATATAAAAACATGCTCAGTTATGAATGAGTCATCTCTGGGTTTTATTTATTCACTCTTAAGTCTGAAAAAAATGTGCAATCACACGGTGTCACCTGTTGACTTTGCAGGCCTTGTACCAGCCCCCATACTCTCCATATGGAGTGGTGTCTCTGTGCTTCCCCTGGAAGTAAAAAAAGACCAACAGGAAGCAGAAAGTGTCAATGGGGGTAGTCCTCTGAACCGGATCCGCAGCATTTTCCCCTTGGTTTACATGAAGCCATCATTGCGTAGCCTCCGGTCTTACACGCACCGAGAGAGAGGACTGCATCTCAAAGCTAAACTGAGCCATTATTCCTCCTGGTCAGAACCTTTGAGTTTCAATGAATGAGTGACAGCAGGCGGATCACTGGGAGGCCTCACCTTGCTCATCTCCTCTCTTTCCTCTGCGTGCATCCAGATGGGCTTGTTTTCAGCTGCAGACAGACAAACAGGAGACGCGCTTGTCATGAAGCCACACTATCTACCGCAGGATGTTTGCTTGCATCTGCCAACATGCGCTGAGAGCGAAGGCTCAGCCCGTCCCATCGCCGCAAATGACAGTAAAAACACACCTTTTGTTCTGATAAGGTGAAAATGACTTATTGACGTGTGCCAAAACAGCAGCCAATTATAATAACGATTCAACATAGAATTATGAATAACAAAATCCAGCGATCCAGAAAAAGCAGGTTTAAATAGAGGTTTTAAAACGCAGTAACATTCTGTGCATGTGCATTAAAGGAAGAGACAACAAATAGGAAACACACTTTAGGTGTGAAAATACAGAGAACCCATGAACCAAAAATATAGTGTAGTATTTAAACATGATAGAAAAACGACTTTTAGTCCTTTTCTACTAATTCAAATTCCAGTTTTATCTACAAGTCCTTACCATCCACAGACCCAAACTCTTTCTCATGAGCGCGAGTCAGGATCTCCTTGTACAGAACCTCTGCCTCTTTATATTTCCCTTGTTTGAGGAAGCACGAAGCCTGAGGGGGAAAAAGAAAAGTGGAGCGACTGTCTGATTAAATAGCCCTCTTATTTTACACCGCGCAAGCAGAGGGTTTGCAATTTTCTTGGGGGCACGTCACTGCCCATAAGCATGAAGAGAGTCTTGCATTTAGAAAGCAAATTCATTTCTCAACTGGCTCTATTTTTACATTCTGTGAAAGCCTGTCTTCTCATATGAATACACGTTCAGCTAAACAACCAAAAAGCTCAACAACTTGGCGGCACGGCGGACAGAAAGTAAATACTGATGACGAATCTGGAGATGGCGGATGTTCTCTCACCAGGTTGTTCTTGGTTTTGGCCACGTTGGGATCATCCTGGCCGAGCCTGGACTCGTAGATCTCCAGGGCGCGGCAGTAGTAGTACTCCACCTCTTCATACTTGCCCTGATTCTGGCACAGCAGTGCCAGGTTGTTCAGCTGTTTGGCCACATCCGGGTGATCCTTCCCAAGGACCTGGCCGGATGCAGAAAAAAAAAAAGCAAGTGGTTTGAGTTCACATTGCAAGCACTCAGGAGGCCTAATAAAAACGCTGTCTGATCAGGACGGGGAGCACGATGGAGCTTTCAGGCACGAGGAGATGCATTTTACCCCCAGTAAGCTGTAATGGATATCCTGCCTCACCTCCTCAGCCACTCTCAATTAAACTCTCTTCTTCCCGCTTTGACGAGGGAGGGGGACCCAGCGCAAACTTCGGGCCATTTCGGAAAACCACTGGCCGTCTTCTCTATTTATAGCTACTGCGGTGCGGCACCTCGAACTGACATTTTGGAAATGTCATCACCGCTAATTAGACGATGACAGCGAGCTAAGGGTTCGCTGGTTTGCTCATGAGACTAGGTCCTGAATAGCAGCAGCAGCAGCAGTCCAGGGATGCGGCCTACCTTTTCTCTGATCTCCAGAGCTCTCTTGCACAGAGGCTCGGCTTCCTTGTACTTCCCTCTCTTCCCGTACAGCACGGCCAGGTTATTCAGCGTGGCGGCAACCTGGTCGCAACAGAATGGAGAAAATCGGATAAAGAAAACGAATACAGCTTGATTTTGCATTACAGAAGTCTTGTCAATGTTAATCAAAAATACTAATAGAATGTTGGTATCAAAAGGAGTATTTGATTTTTATTAAGATGTAATAATATAGGGTGTCGCAAAAAATGTTACATCATTTCGCAGGCCAATACTTTTGGCAATTCTTGTTTGAAATAACCTCAAATGTTCACAGAATGTATACAAACAGATCAAGATTTTATATTTAGTTTTAGTTAGTAGTCACCCAGTTGACGTGTGCTGTGTCACATATTAACACAACACTTATGAAATCTGTCCCATAGTAAACTTATAAAGTTCAACACCTAAACTGGTCAATTTCATTGAGCTAGACTTCAACGTTTTTCAAGATAATTGCTTTTAAAATCAATTTTTTTGGGACACCCCGTATATTGCTAATACTCTGCCCCAAGGTTAATGGTAAATGCCCAAGTGAACATGATGGTAATGTGACAGTAGACACGGGGCGATGGTTTCAAGCCTATAGCATTACTAATAAGTCACTGCTTTAATGATAAAGGAAAATCTATAAGGGAAAAAGGACAAGCCCATTATTGTCCCCCTCAGGCCACACAGCCAATTAGCACTTTGCGATAAATGTGACTAATCTGGACACAGATGGGGCCCCACTGGGAAACATGCGTCTTGATGATGTCAGTCTTACGGCAGGGTGGTCCTTGCCCAGGGTTTTCTCCCGGATGGACAGGGCGTCGTTGAGCAGGTGGGCGGCCTCTTTGTATTTGTTCTGATCCCTGCGTCAGGACAGGAGAAAGAACACCGTTCGTCATCGAGGTCGGCACCGCGCTTTCGGCGCGACGTGGCTCTGGACGCGGAGACGTGTCGCACCTGTAGACCAAGGCCAGGATGTTGAGCATGGTGGCCACGTCGGGGTGGTCGTGGCCGGAGGTCTTCTCCAGGTCCTCCAGCGCCTGCTTGCAGAGGGGGACGGCCACCTCGTACCTGCCCTGGGACGCGTACTGGATCACCAGGTTGTGCAGGGTTCTCAGGCGGGCCGGGATCTCGTAGCCGCCCTGCTGAGCCGCGGCCAGAGCCGCGCTGTTGTGTTGGTTCGGCACTGTGGGGTTGTCACATGGACAAGGGCAAAGGTCAGTTCGGTGTCTGATCTGACTGAGACTCATGCAAAACGGTGAATGCAAATCAGACAACAGGGATCAACAGTTGCATTGTTTGCAATATGTTTTCTTATGATAGGCTGCATCCAAATGTCACCCTTATTCAAATAGCGGTGACTGCTGGCCTACTTACTTCCTTGGCCGTGCTCCTCCTCATCATTGGGGAAGAGATCATCCAGGGAGTCCTTTGGTGTCTCTCGGTCCTTCTCCTCCTGCTGAGATTACATAAACAATTGGGACGCAGGTCACCTTCAGCAAGGAGCAGGTGTCAGTGATGGCAGATTGATGATGGGATTCAATAGCTAAGTTTACGCGGACACAAATAATTGGAATAAAAAGGCCCAATCAGATTAAAGATTCTCCGTGTAAACACCTCAATGGGAAGATTCTCATCCGATCCAGTCGGAAAGAAATTTCATTCCAAAGGTTTATGCCGATCACAATTCCGAATGGCATCCATGCACACACCCGTTCAGGTCCTGTCTTCCTGGTTGGGGTAAAACTGTTTCCACTGTGCATGTGTGCTGACCATGACGCGTTTCCGGCTTTGCGGCACCGGTCCATATTTAAAACAAAACAAAAAAACAACTACATTGACAGACACTGCGCCAGAGGGGAGGAAAATAAAATGTGAGGGGCACAAAGAGTGGACGAGCCGAGGACGTGCAGACAACGCGGAAGTACAGCTTCTTCTTCGACTGCTATTTCTGGAAAATTAGACAACTCGGCGCATGCCCAAATGATTTATTCTGATTCAACGCTTGGTGTATACGCACGTCATGATCGGATCATTTTATTCAGTGTCCATGTAAACAGTGGATTTGGAATTTACGGTCAACAAAGGTTTGGATCGGATCGGAGAAATTTGCGCATGTAAACTGATAAACACAACAAAGGAGGACTGCAGGGCACAGCTGTGCGGTTCACTCAATGCAAAATGCGCATCAGGTAATTTTATGTTACTCAAGTTCTGATTGAATCACATGAGACATATACCAAATGTTTGCAAATCACTTTAATCTCATTCTATCTTGGCATTGAGCGTGAGTAATTATTAAGGGTATATTATAAATGACTTCAGCAAACATCCCATCTCATTGTGTGTACGCCTTGTAGCGAAAGCACAGCTTGTAAATGTGTTTGCCGTTCCACATGAGGCACAAACAGTCTGCCGGCCACTGTCAATCAAGACGTGGCCACGCCCTTTCAGCTGGCTGAGCAGAAATAATAATGCATTATTTCATTATAGAAATCCCCGTTCCCTTCATATGAGTAAACAAAACAATTCATTTTGTTAAACAAGGGCTCATGGCAGAATGCGGGGGCAAAAAAAACTGCTCTAGCAAAGCAAAAGGATCCTCTTAGCAGTGCTAGGCAAAGACCTCAGTCAATAGAGGCTATTACGGCCTCTATGTGTGACTAACAACCAGGCCGGGATATGCAGTGATTCATTCCAACCGACAGATCAATGAAAACCCAAGCAGAGAAGCTCATTCCTGGGGGAGCATTCTTCCTGGTACGCATAGATTTCGTTTACCCCGTTTGTCGTGTGATGAAGAAGGCTACTTTGACAAATTCACAAGTAAAGGACTGAGAAGAACAGATGAAAATCCCATCTGACCATACTTATGGCCCCAAATACATCTGTACGTAATAAGGCATGAGAAGCTTTACTGCCCGGCGTCCTGTCAGAGTGCAGTACTTACAGTGGGCGAGACGTCTTCGTCGTATTTCTTGAGCTGATTCATGAACTCCAGGTGCTTCTTCTCCTCCTCCAGCTGGGCCACGCTCTGCTCGCTCTTCTGCAGCTTCTGCTGCGTGTTGGCCAGCTCGTCCCGCAGCCACTGGTTCTCCTGGCAGAGCCTCCTCACCTGCGCGCGCAGCTTCTGCTTCTCCGACTCCACCGCGTTGAGGTGGTTGGAGAGGGCCATCATGACCTGGGAGGTGGAGAGCATCGCTGCCGTGAACGACGTGCGAGCGCAAACGAGGCCGCGGCGGAGTCCGGGTGAATCACGATCACCATGCGAGCCGAGTTTAGAAAGAGGAAGCAGGTCGCAGCTCTTTTTTCTTTTTTTTTTTAACGCATCAAGCGCCTTACCTGCGCTTCTCCCAGGCCCAGTTCAATCATCTCCACGGACTTGCGGAGCAGATTGGACTTCTCGTGCACCAGGTTGGCCTCTTCGTCCTTCTTTAGGCACTTGATGGTCTCCAGGAGGCTGTGCAGGATGGAGTTGTGCTCATTCTTCAGGGCCTCCAGTCCCTGGATGACCAGCTTCGTGTTGGAGATGATCTCCTCCTGCGAGAGCTTTTCCAGCTTCTCCTCTCGTGGGTACACCATGGTGGACATCTTCTACGCAGCTCTGGGGAACCTGGAAAGGACATTCAAAAATAAAAATAGAGGAACGAGACAGGAGCCAGCTGTGAGAGCAGACGCACACAGAGGGGAAGCAGAGGGAAAATCTGAACAGCAGCCGCTGCCACATTAAAGCACATTTTTCACTGTGGTCTTCCACAGACGCAGCTACGCTCAGAAAAGAACGCGAGGGTGCTTCAATTACCTAAAAGAATTTTCAGATCCACGACATGCCGAATGATCAACAACAAAAAGCCTTTTCTCCACCGCCTCAAAATATCAACTCCTTGACAACGTGGCAGACACCACGTCACGTCTGCCGCCCGCTTGAAGACGAGAGCACGCACCGGCCGCCAGATAAGACATTAATATTCTATGAGTGCTACGGCAAACGCACAGGAAGTGTCCTGTTAGAATGCAACAGCTGATTTGGCACCAGCTCCGGGGGTGGGGCGCGCAGATGATGCCGCCGGCCGCCTCGCCCTGAGAGCTAAACTGGCAGCGACACAAGCTGGCGACGTCAATAGGAGAACAAAATGCTGCAGAAGTATCACTCGGCATCGAGTCAAGCTGGAGGACTGGAGCCCTCACAGTCGTTATGTCGGGTCCCCGAGTTTTTTTTTTTTTTTTTCTTTTGGCGAGCGCGCAGCAACGCGGGCCATATTCCCCGAGCAGTCTGACGACAAGCGGTGACTCAGTGAGCCACGTCTGCATCACGCAAATGTCAAGAGGAAAAGGGAGCCTTGCCCTTCCCAGTGTGGCCTGGGTAGCATTGACTTGGTGCATTTGGCTCACTGGCAGCAGCTGCGGTTAAATAGAGAGGCATGAAATGGAAAATAAACACCAGCTGAGAGCCATCTGGCAAGTGAAAAACAAAACAAAAAACAAAACAAAACAGTGCATTATTCGTGAGCAACTAGCTGCTGGGGAACATGTGCGTTTCTGGTGTGCATTAAACACACACTAAAGGAAAACAGTCATCTGCTTTTGTGGACTTAAAGGCGTGTGTGTGGCTGTGTGTTTCAGTTGTGTCACAGACCTCTGCTGTGTTCACTTGATTGATCTGTTTTTCACTCTCTCCACTGACTGATGCTATAGGTTTTCAAGAAGACTCAAGGAGGATCTGCATTTAGCCTCAACGAGGACAACGAAGCTTTGAACCGAGGTATTTGATGCCCTGTGGTTTTAGAAGGCAAGACGGCAGTGACCAATGTCAGCGTGTTTAATAAAGGGATGGAGGATGATAAGAAGATCCTCACGCATTTCTGCTGTCATTCCAATTCTAAATCTTATCGTTAAAGTACAAATTTCTCCTCTGCGACGCAAATCTTTGCCTTGCTCACATTCACGATGCAATTACAAAATCCATTCGAAGTTAAAAGTATTGAATATTTAGTTCAAAGGATACAACTTGATGTATTTTACCAAGTGGATCAGCAATTAATCCACTTGGTCGACGGAAATTCAGGTTTCAGTCGACTTTCTGAAACCCAAATTCATAAATCAGGCTTATAGAGGGTTATACAATATTTAGCTAGACTAGAACTAAGCACATTAGATGCCGATCCCCTTTCATGAACAAATTCAACATTCTGGAGACATATATCTACAGCAATTAAAAACTAAAAACAAAAAATTTAAAAGTATTCATGGCGCAAGTGAGATTGACCAATCCATACTTTAAAAACAACAAACAACTTTTTTTCCCCATTTAAATACAGTAATGGTGGGGCGACCGCCTGAGAGTGAGCAGCAAAATTAGATGTGCTCAAGGTGAAGTGAATCCACAGGCAAGGACGAACTTAAAGATGGAGGGAGGAAAGTAGCGCAAGGATGGTAACAGAGAAAATCTGTTCAACTGAGGCAGATTTTACAAACTTGGCGACTTGTCTATTCACACACTACGAAGTCAAGTTTAAATCTCATTTGGACAATGAAGTGGATGACCAACTGCATTCCGAGTTAATGAGTATTTAGAGTCATTTGAGCATCACGCTACAAAAAGATAGGAACTTGCAGTTTATGTGGGGATCATTTAGGTCCTTCTCCATATAAAACACAAACCCTTAGAGAGATGCAGGTGTTTCCCCTTCAACATACGTTTGCACTTTTAAATTGCACGGCACCAAACAGACTGCAACAGCGATCCACTTGGATCAGATCAGGCATATTTACGGATCAGAAAGAATGTTACCCTGAGCAGTACAGTGTATCTGAGCCTCTGCAGTTCGGTGCCTGTGAGGATGAAAGCCTGACGAACACAGCAGCTAACAAAGACGGCAGCTTTCATGCGAGTCTGGGGAGGAACGAGTCTCTACGCTTTGATAGAACACTCAAAACACCCACAGCTCCGTCAAGGACCCCTGTTTTCCTCAGACTGCCGAAGTTAATGTTTCCCCAAGTCTTTAAAAGAGGAGAGATAAAGTCCAACGAGGCCTGTTGTTCAACTTGAGAGGCTGTCCTTGAGTTACTTTGTAGCCTGTACGTCACTGACGTTGAATTCTGTCACAAAACGAGAGCATTTTAAAAAGGTTATACAACAACGCAGAGACTAAATGAAACTGAAGAATTGTGGAGTCACTGCAGTTCCTAACACATAACTTTGACTGTTGAAAGAAAGGATTTCGCGAAGGACACGAGGGAAACTCACATAATGAACAGGTTAAGCTTTACACTACGGAGTTCAGAGACCGGCCTCACTAAGAGGATACAAGACATAAACAGCACAGGCAAATGTAAAGAATTTTCAGTAAATCTGATGCGAGCGAGGTACGAAAACGGATTTGTCAGCCTCATACTTATTCTCTGAAGCATATTAATTACTTGGTCAAAGGTATTTTTCAAACCAGACAGCAACCTTAAGCCACTCAAGTAGTGTGTTTGCACAACTTGAAGATCCACACAGAACAAATATATCAGAAACAAACCGCTGTAATTACTTAAAATAAAATGGTGGGTAACAACTTTAAAGATTTTTTTGTCGTTGCAAAAGTCACATAAAACCAGTTGGGCATTTCAGAGGTCTCCCACTCTCGTTAGCAGTGTTTTCTTGCACCTTCTCCTTACTAACCTCGACTTTAGCAGAAGATTAAGGTCTCATAATATGCCATAACGAAGAGCTGATGAGAGTCCTCCTCCAAGTGATGGTGCTAAATACCAGCAAAATGCATCATCTCACTGCAGAGCTAATCCGAAGCGATCCCCCTCGTGTAAGACAGGCAGGCCGTCGGGCGGAGGAAAACAGGGACGATGAACAGTCAGCTGAAGAGTGCCGATGTTGAGGAGAAAGGAGGATGGGAAGCACTCGGAACAGAAATGACCTTCCCAACTGCTTTGTCAGAGCAGCACTGGCTCAGCAAGCGCATCGAGAGGCGGCCCCACCCACGGCGAGAGGAGAGGAGCGCGGCAGAGCGGGTCGGGTGGGGGAGGGAGCCGTCCTGATCTAGACCTCAGCTCATCGAGCCCTCAGACACACCAGGATTGGCCGATTAAGGCTGAATTGAAAAGACTCCATGGGGCTATTTACAGGCATCCATGGATTCAAACGCCACCACCGGGGTGGGGGTGGGGGTGGGGGTGGGGGGGGGGGCGCAGAAACACATCGCAAGGTTAAAAACTGCAGGAGAAATATGAATGTGGAGTGTACTCGTTCCTTCACAAGCAAAGCAATCCATTCGTTGGTTTAATGGAAGCGGTCTCTATGATGGACATGATCAGGTGACCATCTCGTTACTAATCAAACAATACAATCAGACTTCACTTAATAATCACAAGAAAAGCATCAGTCAGATTCAGCTAATGGATAAAAACAAATCTCTTCAGTGCAGCCGAACGGACAAGTAGCGGTAGTGTCAGATCGGCATTGTTTTGACCAAGTAAAGCTAATCTCAATGAACAGGTCACAAGAGAGATGACTCATCCCTGCGGAGTTCAGAGGTCATAAAATATTATGCAAACTCAGGTATCCAGCATGGAAACTGGCACATGCCCAGAAAAGGTAGAGAGCAAGATATGATATGAACATATTTCCTCATTCCCTCCTTTTCAGCAGTGACATTGTCGCTTACTTGGAACTCTCCTGTGTACTGGTCTCCATTTCAAATAGGGCCCACAGGGCAAATTATCATTTGCTCTAAAAATGCAATCATATTTTTAGACGATCCCAAATTGTTACTGTGTGACAGACATTTGGGTATAGACTGCGTAGAATGCCAATGTCCAAAGGGGATGGTTATGAAAAGGGGTCAAAAAGAGTGACAACACACATGATGTGACGGCTCAAAACTGATTGGCTGCATATTTTCTTAGATAGAAAGGGTTACGTAGTCTGCCCCTGCTCTGTAACAGCAACAGTTCATAGTTGGTTCTAGTTAAAAATAGAAATGGAAAAACCGCAACCTGCAGTGGGTGCATCACTTTTGATTACATGGCATGAACCATCCTCACGCCACCCCATCCTCCTTCCACGGGCGCATCACTGGCCTACTTGGTGAAATTCAACACCAACACATCACTGTCTGCCCTGTGCGATCCTGTAACCCAAAACAACAGCTACATTTCCAGCAGACACAAAGACCAGAATGCCATCAGAGAGGGTGTGGCGGGGCCTTCGACCACCAGGAGGGAAGTGCTAGGATCACGATCATTTATCGCACCGCTGGAGCAGCAGAAGCTCGACGCACTTCACACTACTGAAAATAAATAAATAATAAAAAAAAAATGTTGACCTTCGTCTAGCTACGGATGTAACGTGTAATGGCAGGGAAAACATTATTCTGAGATCATAAATATAGAAATGATGGCACCTGTTAACACTGCAATAATACGTCAACAGTGCTGAAATCAGAGCGAGACTTTGGTTTTCGTTTCCCACTGGCTCTAACGTTGATGTTGATGGCACTTGCTGTACTATGACGCATTGAAACATTGCGAATGCCTTCAAAAATCAAACAAATCAACGGACACGCCATTGTAATGATTAGACGCACGGTATAATTAAAATCAAGCAGACTTTGTCCCCCCGCAGCAGAATTCTCATTTTCTTACTCATCTGCAAGGGAATTGGGAAAACTTTTCTAAAATCTCAATTGAATAAAATGACAAATCTCGGGAATACAAAGTTTACCTAACGTCACACTGAAGGTTGCGGTTACGTTTCGATCTGTTTCGAGCTACGTTAGCAAATAGCTATCTGCTGCTAACCAAGTAGCATCCCCACTCCCTCGCAGTTACGACCTCACCAATCAAAAAAAAAAAAAACAAATTCGATTGCAGTAAACACACTAATACATACTCATAGTGCTTACACGTACACGGATACACGCCAAACTTGCGAAACTGGTGGGGAAGATATCCACATATTACTTACCAAGAGCTCGGACTGGCGGCTAGCTCAGCCCCTTTAAATCCAAAATGTCTTCTTCGACAGATTCTCCCAGCAGTCTTTGCAGTGAGTCGACGTGATGTTTGGTGACGTAATATATATATATATATTTTTCTTTTTTTCAGATTTGTGAGAATTAAAGTTAAATGCGAAAAGTAATAAGTAACAACAATCATGAATGTGCTGAAACTTTACTGTGAAAGGTTTCCACAACACAAGTCCTTTGTGTATTGTTTGACGTTTGCTTCTTTAAAGTAATATTTTGAATTTCTGAACATTGATTACTTTTGTAAATTATGTAAAGCAGATGGATAGATAGACAGATAGACAGATAGAGAGATAGATAGATAGATAGATAGATAGATAGATAGATAGATAGTGACATCTAGCGGTTCATTTACAAGCCTACCCTACATTACCGAAAGCGATAGTTTTGTGCTACTCTTTGTGACTGCAATCCATGTGTTATTAATATAAAGTATTAAATCTATCAATATATTATTACCTGAAACCAATTCCTGTGACAGTTACGACAGTCTAGCATATCTAGTCGTAAGATTATTTCGAGCAAGTAACAGATTTATGTGATGGATGTAAGAATTATCACGATGTGTTGAAGTGAATTCTGTGAATTCAGAAAAAAAAAAAAAAAGAACAATGACAGACTCAAACGACTGCGTTCTTCGTTACAAAGGTAAATAAAACAGAGAGGGGAGACTTCGAGACTTCGGGGATGCTGCTGATTACGTCATGTTCATGCGACGCACCGTGCCGAGCTGTGAAGGACGCCTGAGAGCCTGGGATAAGCCTGAAATGAAATAACATTAAGTCAAAGGTTGGTTTAAATGCGAAAATACGTTTGTGTTACATAGTATTATCTAATAGCCACCAAATTTTCAGTGAATATGAAACATAATACAACAAAGTGATGTTATTTTTGACACGGAATTGCCGTTTACTTGGGAAGCTAGCTTCCCTTGTGGTTCGGTAAGGTTACCGTCAAGTTATGATGATTTTATTCGGACACTCTGGGCCCTAATTAATTACTTTCTTGCAGACCTTGCATGAATTACTTAAAGACAATATTTGTATTATTTTTTATTTTCTTTTTACCTCAGTCAGGAGGGAAATATGACGATGGCGCTGTCGGGACTAACGGGGCTGTTTCGTTCCCTGACTTTGTGCTCGCAGGTAAGCGCACACTCCTTCTCAGTCTCAGTGGAGATTGAATTGATTAAAGTCTGAAGTCTTTTATCTTAAACACATCCGTTTAAAATCTTTTGTTGCCGTTTGCGTTGACAGACAGCCGCACCATCCAAACTAGGGAGCCTAGTGCCCTGTGCTGTCGGACAGTGCAGGGGCTTTCTCACCACAACCTCACTTGAGCAAAACAGGACATTGTGGAAGCAGATAGACAAGTATACCGTCAGACCCATAGGGATGAAAAAGACTGGAGGCAGAGATCACACAGGTAAAGTGTTTAGACGATGTTGTCCGAAAATGAAAGTAAATTAATGGCTTCAGTTTTTTTTTTTTTTTTTAATCTCTTTCCACTTTTCTTTTTTTTTTTTTTGTCTTTGAGAACTGACCATTTCACTGTGTAAAATGCAGGGAGGGTTCGCACTCATGGAATTGGCGGCGGCCACAAGCAAAGATATAGAATGATAGACTTCCAGCGGCTGCACTATGAAGATGGAAAAGGCAGCAAGCCCTTTGAAGAGAAGGTTGTGGAAGTGCGGTACGACCCCTGCAGGTAAGCTCAGCCTCTGCTGTGATGTCTCTGTGTGAGGATCTTGGTGAACGCCTCATATATATATATATGTATGTATTTTTTTTTTTTGTGTTTTGTGTTTTCAGGTCTGCTGACATTGCATTGGTCGCCGGGGGCAATCGGAAAAGATGGATCATTGCCACGGAGAACATGCAGGCTGGAGACGTCATCAAAACATCAGGGGTCATCGGACGCATGGCAGGTAAATGACTCACTCAATCAATGGAAACTCTCCATCGAAAACGTTTTAGCCATTTAGCAGAATGTGACACGACATTATCGCCGTTGACTTTGCAGTCTCAGCCAACGAGGGTGATGCGTACCCACTGGGAGCTCTTCCCGTGGGGACACTGGTGAACAATTTGGAGCTCCTACCGGGGAAGGGGTCAGAGTACATCCGTGCAGCAGGTAATCACACTCGCATGTGTTGCTTCTTGAAAGATTGATGACATGGAATCAAAGAGTTGATGTGAATAGAGCCATCTTTGTCGAGGAAAGCTCATCAGTTATTAGCTCAGCACTTGTGTTTCTAAACATAAAGCCTTTTGCTCAATTGGTTTTCAGGCACCAGTGGCGTTTTGCTGCGTAAAGTCAATGGAACAGCAATAGTTCAACTCCCATCGAAGCGGCAGGTCCAGGTAATGTCTTCCACATTAAGACTTGTTGAAAAACTCCAAATATACATATATTTTTTTAACTGGTGCCATCTTGTTACACTCACACAGGTACTGGAGACCTGCATCGTAACAGTGGGACGCGTGTCCAACATCGATCACAATAAACGGATCATTGGCAAAGCTGGCCGCAATCGCTGGCTCGGCATCCGCCCCTCGAGCGGCTTGTGGCAGCGGAAGGGAGGCTGGGCAGGACGCAAGATTAAACCACTGCCACCGATGAAGAGTTTCGTCAACCTGCCCTCAGTTACAGCCAAATAACGGTCTAAACATGTGGAGGAGGGGGGTTGGAGTTTAGTGTCTTTCGCTTGTACTTGTGATCAGAGAGACTGTGTTTCATGTGAAGAATGAATAAAGATGAGCGTTTGTACAGAAGATTAAAAATTTTATTAAACACAAACTGCTTTGTGAGAGCATGGAAAGAAACAAAACAATATAAAAAAATCCAAAACATATTTACATCTATAGTAAAACAACATGCAGAGTAACCCATTTTCTTTTTTTTAGTGGTAAATTTAAAAATACTGTCATGTCATTTAAAATAGGGTTTGTGCAAAGACACTGGGTGGCATTTCAAGTAACAGGAGCAATGAGATGGCATGTTTTAACTGTAGATTGACCATTAATGAAATACATTAACACTGATGTAAAGGGTTAATTTCATGACACTTTTTTGCACTGCCACAGTGTCCATGCCTGCTCATTGGTCCAGTCTTGGCAAACGCCCCCATGCTACGTCTAGATTCAGGGCAGGGGAAAAACAACCAAAAGAAACAAACAAAAAAACAACTTGTGGTCAAATACACTGAAATATAGTCTCCGTTATGCCCATGTGAGAATGTCCGAAAAAAAAGTATCACGTGTGAAAACGTCCCTCAAGAAAAGAACTCTGGCCTGGCTCACGCTCTTAACAGCCCAATGCTATAATATTGCAGGAGACCTGCTGTTCTCCCAGCTGATGGAGGGTGGCCAAAATTTCAACAATAGGAGAAGAAGCCCAGAGAACTTGACCATGAAGTCACGGGGGGAGAAAAATGGCGGTAGCTGCGAAATAAACTTTTCAACATCGACTGACTAATGTCTCAGAGCAAAGACTTGTTCCTCCTCACACAGGGCCTCAATCAACCCTATTAAATAAACTACTTTCAGGGAGGATTAAAAAAAAAAAAAAAAAAAAAAGGGCAATAGGGGGAGGGGGGCTTCTCTTGACGATAGGTAGTGGTTGACATTTCAAATATAACACCTTTATCACTCCACCTCAAAGTCACCAAAGTCATGTCCCAATCGAAGCTATAAATGTGTATAAAACCACATGAAAGTGCATTACAAAGTGAAGGAACATATGATAATTTACACACCCAATAGTGTTTGCATTATACAACTTCATAGTCAGGAGCTCTGGAAATATATTTGGCATTTATGTCAAGACATGAAGGGAAGCTATTTGTGCTTTCAATTTAGTAGAGGGGGGATTCACAATGATAATAATAATAATAATAATAATAATACATCTTGTATATATATATTTTTTCTCTATACAATACTACAAAAGCCAGCCTATCAAAGCTCGTAAGTCTTCACTTTATAAAAAGCAACAACAAATTCATACAGACGACCCTTGTCATCCAAAGGCGCCCTATTGCAAAAGTTTTCACGGAACACTATTCAGGGAGTACCATCGAACACGAAGCACACCTACACAGACACACAGGCAGTGACTTGGACATATGGCAACGCTCCACACGTTTTCACCCGGGCTTAGAAGCGAAAACAAAAAAAAACAAAAACAAAAATCAAAAACGCATTATATAGATCACTCATTGCAATGCGCTCAACGCGGCTATTGAAGCGTGTTTTCAAGTCGGACTACGTCGTCAGTATTTTTCCCCAAGACGTAACGACATGATCCACCTCTGGCTATTTATTAGGTTGGATTTTAACTGACATGTCGAGCTGTTGTAAAGCTGTATTCAAAGACACAACGGTAACTGCTTGGTTACAATGTGCACAAGTCTCTAAATTCTCATATATGTGTTTATATATAAATGTATACATATATATATAGAGCTATATATATATTTTTTACATTTTGGCCAAATGATGAGCACTACAACAGGTTAAATTGTTTAAGAACAACAACTCAGTATTCGCAGTACTGATCTCCACAGGGACCACACCGATATAAAATAAGTCAATTTCAATTTCCAGACGAGAGCTGTTGAAGGGACCGTAAAACTGGGGTGGCACGTCACTGATCATAGAGGCGATGTCATAGAGCGCACGGAGACACAGGTAAGATTAAAGATAGA
The DNA here is from genome assembly GCF_046127955.1 of Nelusetta ayraudi. Classification (NCBI taxonomy): domain Eukaryota; kingdom Metazoa; phylum Chordata; class Actinopteri; order Tetraodontiformes; family Monacanthidae; genus Nelusetta; species Nelusetta ayraudi. Next base: position 6,556,936 of record NW_027466058.1, on the reverse strand, counting down.
TAGTATCTGCCTTGTTGCAGTTGCAGCGCGACTGTGAGACGTCCTTTCTGGTACATCCAGCACAAACACAAAGAGCGCGTCTACCTCCTGGACATGAGGCAAAACAATTCAGAACCCTCACAAATGTTTTGTTGAAAAAAAAATATGAATTCAGTCACAACTTCATTTGGCATTCGGTTGAAGATCTCCAAGCGACGCCCTGTGTCACGACGATACCCTGCTTTTCAGTTGGGTGCGAATGTGCAATAACAGCGGTTAAATCTTGAGCGTCACAATGGCGATCTGAGACGTGGACTTGTGGCTACATTCACCGTAGATTGTACGGGCGAGTCGAACCACCTATAGCCTACTTGTATTTGGGTTCTGCACTTTTATTTCCTTTTTTTTTTTTTCAAGCAACGAACCAAAAAAAAAAAAAAAAAAATGGGACTACGGTTCCTTTCGAACGGAAATGGACGCATAAGAAAACGGGAGTACTGTGTAAAGCAGGGAAGGTTTCCATCGAGATTCACAGCAAAAATTCCAACTTTCAACGACAAACACAAGCACGGCCTCAAACACTCGCACACACTCCACTGCACGTCACCGCCACACTCCTCCATTGTCTATAGAGTAACATTAAATGTAGGATTTCACAGAAATAATAAAAAAATGTTAACAAAACAAAGTGCAAACACAGCTGCCATTATCGAAATGTGGCAAATTGTCAAAAAACCTCAAAATACCTCAGAGGCGGTAGCACAAATCTTACAAAATAGTACTTGTTCTTTTTTCTGTTTGTCTGTAGTGTGTAAAAAAACAACAACAACAACAACAACAACAACAACACCCAATAATAGCAACATCAAAAACATCAAATTGACAACATGAAATTTGTATGTTGAACACATAGCTGTGAGTCAGTAAGATTTCCACAGGAAAACTAGTACTGCCGGGGAGGGGGCGGGGCTTCTTTTCCTCCCCCCTCTGCGTCTCCGCGGCCTCTCGGCTGAGGCGGGAAGGGCGGCGGAGAATTCGATGGCAGTTGGGTGGGCGGTGGCCAGGGTTACACTGGCTTTGTGTAACCGAAGATCCCCACCGGGAAGTGCTTGACATGTGTTGGCCACTGGGCAGCGAGCTGGAAAAACTTCACGTCGTTCCACTCGACTCCATCGATAGTAACTGCAGGTGAGAGCAGGTGTCAATTTGCCGGCTTATAAATAGGTAAAAAAAAAAACAAACATCATTCCCAGCACACGGCTTCCTTTTTTCAACGTTATTTTTACAGCTGAAGCCGCTCCTGACATCACCACCAGGTGGCAGCGCAGCGTCAGCCGCAGGTCTTACCTCTTAGCATGGTGTGCTGGTGCTTGGCAGTGCAGATCAACCTGCTGATACCATCGATCACTTGGCTCTTAGAGTCCAGCTCTTTCTCCTTGGGCTTCTTGCTAAGAAAAATCACTGAAAAGTGGTCGGGAAAAAAAACAAGCCAGTCAGTCAACACAATTTCAGTGATTTCCGTACATTTACGCAGTCCGCCCGTCTATTTCGCTCCATGCAGTCTGTCTGCGTAAATCAGAGCAAAGAGGAAACTTGTAAGAGTGGAGTTGAGTCACACGTGAGGTCCCAAGATTTCAGCATCTTCCACCACAAGTGGCTGGAGACTCGGGGCGACAGCAGCTGCAACATTATCCAAATAATATGGAAGCACCGTTGGGCACCAAACTGAGGCAACGACCCATTTCGAGGCCCACGGTGGCTGATTTAGATGTATCCAGCAGTAAAAATAGGCAAACTGCAAACAACTGTGATGTCTGTTCTCTAATGTTGCACTTGATCTCACATCTTTGCTAACGGGGTGTGCTGCCAGGGTAACAGAACAAAGCTCTGACCAGAACCATGCTGCATTCTACTGTAAATATGTGCAATATGATGCAATGTGTTTGTCTCGAATGCCAATTATTAGCTAACGAAAAAGTACAAGTTAGATTTTTTGCTGACTTCACCAAACTGAGAACTTAAGGTTTAGTATGAAAAGCTAAGAAAAATTAAAGTTCTTTTTTTATCAAATGACATCAATTGAAACTGTGTGGGGAAATTATATCAGAGAGCATTCAAAGTATTCTGTAACTATTACAATAAAAATTTTCTTTGGTTTCGAAATAAATGAGCGTGTGTGAGAGATGGGGCGACGGGGGCCACACCTTTCTTGTTCTTCTCCTTGGTGACGACCGTCATGGCCATGCTGGGCGGAGGAGTGAGCTCCCCTCCGCAGGGCAGGCGGCTGACCTGCAGCGAGCGGAAGTTGCTCTTCAGCGTGTTCTTCAGGCCGACGTCGCGCTTCTCGCCGTCCTTCTTTTTCTCGGGGCCTTGCCACGTCCAGTAGTCCACCTGCAGCCCCATCACTTCACTGCCCGAACACGGAGAGCTGGACAAAATAAATAAATAAATAAAAATGAATAAATATTGAGAAGGCAGGAAGCGGTTGTTGCTAGGCGACTGACAAATGCAGATGAGAGAAATGATGGCGAATAAAGTGGTTTTTGTCCCAGATTTGGTCGGCGTGCGCTCGTACCCAGCTCCTGAGAGGGCAGTGGACACTGAGGGGGACTGCGGGGGGGTGCCTCCCACCTCCTTCCCATACGGACCGGCCGATGGGGGTGTTGGGGAGGACAGGATGCTTGAGTTGACTCCCATCGCGTCATCAGAGTCCACTGCAGTGTGAAGATTGTATGATATTAGATATGTAGAGAATAATAATAATAATAATAAAAACACACTATTTCTTTGATATTCTTTCTTATTCAATCCAAGTCCAGTGACTTGTCTGAAAACACAGCAGCAGAACCTTTGACACAATAATCCTCACAGCTTGAAGAAGCATCTTTCTTACCCGAAGTCGAGAGACTTTGCTCTACAATTCCAACTTTGACGACCTAGAACAAAACCAAAAAAAAAAAAAAAAAACAGTTAAAAAAAAAAGTCAATAAACAATACCAAGCAGTATTTCCCACCTCAGGGTTTTTTTTTTTTCCTTACCCCGATAAATGGCACAAACTTCTGACAGGAGTCCTCATCAGGGCTGCAACCAGACACGAGACAGCGCGTGAGTGTGAGAAGTTGCGTTCTCGAACGCATCAACAGTCCAGAGATGCACAAGAACACTCAAATGATCCCGGAGGAAAGATGATGGTGGTGGTGGTGGAGGTGATGGTGGTGGTGGTGGTGGGCGTGGCCGCTGACCATGTCCCATCGCGGCAGATGTGGCACATGACTAGGCTTTGGGGTGGGATGTGGGGATGGGGGTCTTCTTTGGAAGGGAGTTTTGGAGGGCGGGGTTCACGTCACAATGAGATGAATGAGAGGACCGCTCCTTACAACCAAAACAGAACTCATCCCAGAACTCATTTTTTGTAGTAGCTGTGCGCCTGCTTTAGAAGACACTTTGGATGGAATTCAACTCCTGTCTTCAAGCGGTTTAATACTAGCGGGGAGTTGGGGAAATTTACGGAAAGCCAATCACAACGTGGCCCGGGGAGCGCGGAGCTGGTTTCGTCTCTCTGCGCGCGTCCTCGATCGCTCATCAGTCAGTACAAAAGGTCCTGACATAGCTGAGAGTCTATAAGAGGCAGCGAGTCAGAGAAGATTGCACCCACAGCAAACAACAGGAAGACGGGCAGAACTCTGCTTTAGCGATCTTCACACCTTGAGCATTAGTGCGGGGTCACCTCAAAACACGACAAGCGTTAGCTGTATGCGGAACTTTTTGAGAAGAAAAACAAAAACCACACACACACACACTGAACAAACAAAAACCTATTTTTTCCTTTCAGGTTTCAAAGAACAACCAGCTATTTTTATCAGACTAATATCTCTTAAGCATCACCTCGGTAGATGGTTTTAAACTGCTGGCCAATCGACCTCGTTCGAGCTGCGCAGCTGCAACAGTAAGCTGATCTTCATTAGTCACAAATATATCGAGGCAATCAATATGCTGTCCAACATAATGTAGGCACAGAGAGTGTAAAAACAAGCTGAGCAATGCCATTACTGTTATTCTGCGTTTTGACCGACACCGCTGTGCCTCGCTCGGGCCTGAGCAGTCAATAATATTGAGTGAAAGTTAATAACTATGTAGTCCTGAGGGCAAAACACACGTCCCTGCGTCACCCCCTTTGTTTTTCCCGGTTTTCTCCTGACTCACGTGGAACGGCTTCTACAAATATGACTCGCCGAAGCCGCCGAAACATTCTTCTTTTCTTAAGAGTTTTTTTTTTTTTTTTTTTTTTTTTGGAGGGGTTGTTAGGCAAATCTTCACAGCAACGAAAAAGAAGAAGAAAAAAAAAAGAACACAGAGGACAAGCGTCGAGAGTTGAGATTCACAGCAAACCAAAGATACAAGTCAGGACAGAGTGCGGAGTGGAGTAACGGTGAGCGTCTGGCGTGAGAGGGGAAATGTTGAGACACAGCGAGGAGCTCAAGCCGAATGGAGGGGGAGAAGGAGGAGGAGGAGGAGGAGGAAGAAGAAAAAACGGGGGGCAAAACCAAACGAGTTGAATCAGATACCTGATGTAAAAATCAAAATACAAACTCCTTTTCCTTGAATGCAAATCAAAAAGGGGAAGAAGGGGGGGAAAAGGAATGCAGCAGAGTTAAAACGTGTGTGTCGCATTGAAGAGCTTCTGACCAATAGAAAAAGCACTGACACAGAGGGGGCGGGGGAGGGGGGGGTTTCGTTCGGCCGTCGAGGAGGAAACACACGGATGCACGCAGGAATGCAGCAGGCCTGTCTGCAGAGTGCACGTTTGCGACATTGGAGCGCAAACCCGATCTTTGAAAAAAAAAAAAAAAAAAAAAAACAAGAAAAAAAAAGAAAAGAAAAATCCATCCTCTATCAAATTTCATGCTCGGATATACTCTCAGAAATGATCCTGGAAAACCGAGCACATCCTCAATCAACTTGCTTTGTTCATGTTCATGGAAAACATTCATCACAGCACGTGGTATTTGTTTTGTTTTTTTGAAAATCATCAGTCTATTTTCATGCACACCAGGAGCTCCGTTTTCAGAGAACAATAAATACAAAGCAGGCATGCCTAATGCATTCCATGCATTGCGCACGCACGTGCACGCCAGGATGCCGACTCCGGACCCCCCGAGCGGGACCTCTTACCTCTTCTGCTTGTAGGTGAGCATGGCTTCCGAGATGGGGAACTGGTGGGAGACGTTGGCACCGGCCAGGTACTGAACCACTCGTCCCGCTACGTCGATGTTATCTGCGGGGAGGCGGCCTCGTTAGCAACAGCGCTGTGCGAGGGGGGGGACCGACGCCGCTTTCGCATTCGGCGCGTTGTGGGCGGACGGCGCGTTAATCACTTCGGTGCCAGCGAACCGGGGGAGTGGAGGGTGGGGGGGGCATGTCATTAAAGCCATCCATGGAGGATGGATTGTCAAAAACAGAAGGCCGCCACCTTACTTTTTTTTTTTTCTTCTTCTTCGCAATCTCAAATGTGGGAACATCAACATGCATTAGTATATCTTAGCTTGCTCCCTCGCTGCGCTGCTGAAAACGAAGCAGTCACACCCAGGCCCCATTCTTTATGCAAATGCTAATCTTAAATTAGCAGAAATGTAAAACAATGTCGACTGCCCAGAACGTCTCTCTTTGTAGTTTATTTTTTCCCCTTTCAATCCCTGCTTGGCGCACCTTCTCAGATGATTCAACGTGCGGCGTCGAAAGTGTAACGCGCTGGGTGTAAATGAGGTGAGCGCATAGGTGGGGAGGAACGGAAAACCAACGCCAGCGAGTGCGGGAAAATAATTGTGGCATCTGAGAAGTGCAAGTGGGTGTCGAAAATAAGTGCAAGCCTTCAAAAAGAAAAAAAAGAGGAAAAAAAGAAGCTTTATTGCTCGAAAAAAATGCTGCGAAAATATGTAGAAAAACCACCGGCGCGCACACTGAGCTTCAAAGATAAAAGCGTCCAAGATAAATAAAAGAGTTGAGACAGTGCGCTGGTGTGTCTCTGGGTGAAACGCTGGAGGAGGGGCAGTGCCATGATGAAGAGCCTCTTGTTTGAACTACAGCCGGCTGCCGAGGAGCTTGTTTTATGTGCGCGGATGAAATCGCTTCTTCCCCATCCATCAGCCCCTGACCCGCGCGCCGACCTCATTCCTTTCCCCTTTCGAGCGCCGCCGAACATTAGTCACGCAGGCCCGCTCCGGCCCGAGCCAGACGCGTCCCGCCGGTCGTACCTGAGGCGGGCCGTTCTGTCCTGCAGAACAGCTCCCTCCACGGCGCGTCCATGAAGATGCTGTTGAAGCGGCTGTCGAAGGAGGCCACGTACTTTGCCAGCGGGTGGGAGCCTGCGGGGCGGTGGACATGCGGAGAGGGACTTTAGCCACGAGAAAGCACTGGGTGTGAGGGCCGATGAGCCGACTGGACGAGTGGACTTGCCTAAAGGGATGACCAGGAAGCGGATGTAGCTGAGCCAGTCGGGCGTCTTGTTGGCCAGCTGCTCCACGAAGAACCTCAGGATGGTGCTGAGGTAGCTCTGGTCGCCGGCCACCGCCACCTTCATGGTGGGGGGGGTTTGTGCATTGCAGTTGCAGCTGTGGAGGCAGGGGTCAGAGGTCAGAGGAGAGGGAACGACTGACTGAGAAAATTGTGTTTAAATGTTGCAAAAATAGGAGTTTGGGAGAAAAAAAAAAGTGAACATTAAAATAATCCAAAAAGCACCCTTTTGCTTTTTGTTTGGTGTTGAGTTAGAAGAAGACAGAAATCTGCAAAATTCTCAACAGATTGTCTTGCAGACATTACAATAACAAAGACATTGAAATCAGTCGGAAATAGTATTAAATACGAGTAGTATTATAAAAATATAACAAAAATAATATCAATATATCATTAGTATTAAAATATTAATAGTATAAAGAAAATGGAATGGTTGGTACGGGAATCTACTTTGAACTTGTAGTAAAATATCTTTGGGAGTTAAAAAAAAAAAAAAAAAAAGCCTTATAAGCACCGGGAGTGAGTGACAGAACACGATCGAAAAAAAGAAAAAGAAAAAGAAGAAGAAGAAGAGCGAAGCTGCCGCAGCGGTGGCTTTGAGGGAGAGCGTCAGCATCAGAGATGTGCACGACACCGCGTCGCCGGGACCCAGCTGGAGTAAACAGGCCGAGTGACGAGTGGGTGTGTGAATGTGAAGAGGGAAGAAGTCGCTGTGAGTTTCTGAATTAAAGAGCGCGAGAGAGAGAGAGAGAGGGAGTGGGGGGGTGGGGGGTGGGACAACAGGTCTGGGAGAGGCGGCCTCATCTCCCACCTACGTGACTTCCTGGGGAGATGGCAGCCGAGCAGATGGAGGGGGGGGGGGGGGGGGGAGAGATTGAAGGGGAAGACGCAGCGGAGGAGAGCATTTCGTGAGGAAAGAGGAGAAACGAGCAGTGGAGCGGCGCGAGCGATGGCGTCCCGGAATCCCACGCGGTTTCCCGGCGTGCGCGCGCGACTCACAATCTCTGGATGCGGGTGACGATGGTGTTGAAGGCGGCCTGCACGTCGGCGGCGGAGCAGGTGGACACAATGGGCTGGGCCTGTTCGTGGAGCAGCTCGGCCACGTACTGCGCAGAGAGACAGGAGAGCGGAGTGAGCCGACGGACAGAGTCACACGCGCTTCTTCCTTCCTTCCTTCCTTCTAGCAGGAAGGAAACAACACGTTTGCTATAATCCCACCGCTTCAGCTTGTGAGGTTACAAATCAATGATAACTGGATTTTGTCTCAAGTGTGCTCAAAGACAATTAAATGAAGGAAAAAAAAATAACAAAACTTCAGCAAAGTAAGATCGGCACAATACAGTGAACTAAACATCAGCAGCTGCTGTTGGTGAAATTGCTGAAATTGGCAGACATAACAGTGCATCCTTAGTTAAACACGCTAAATGACTGAAGAAGAGTATTTTAACCCCCCCATGTATCTAAACGTGACGTATTGTCAATGTCCCACCTGTCCTTGCCACTCCATGGTGTTGATGAGAATGATGCTCTCTGGCAGCCGTTCGTCAGAGATCAGGATCTGGTTCAGCTGATCGTAAACCGACTTCCTGGGAACCTTTGAAACCAGAGGGAAAGGTTTAGTTTTTTCTACCTGCACTTTTATTGGTTTTACTTGAATTTTATTTATTTATTTATTTTAAATATGGCTGGTCCGGTATTTACTACATTGCCTTAATGTATTGCAATGTACTATGAGCTATCTTACTGTACTGTGTGCGTGTGTACTGTGGTGAGTGGTGTGACCTCCTTGAATTTCCCCCTCGGGGTGAATAAAGTCATTCTTATCTTATCTTTTTTATCTTTATTTCCGAGGCAGTCTGAGCGTCTCAGTGCTGCTGTACCTGCGCTATGAGTCGAGAGTCCGGAGAGCACTCGCTCTCCATGCTGCTGGTCCTGTCACTCTGGGCCTTGGAGTTCTGCCTGTCTTTCATGGAGGTGCTGCGGGGGCGCCTCTGCAGCCTGTTTTCCATTTTACTAACGAAAGAACAAAAAAAAAAAAAAAGAAGCAGAGAAATTAAAGCAAAAACTGACAAGAACTCACAAGCCTGCGCGCTCGTTTCCAGGTGAGTCGCTCGGCTGAGTACCTCGGAGACATGTGGTTCTGGGACTCGGTCTTGCACAGCTTGCCGACGGTCGTGGTCACCCTCTCCGTGTTGAGGTCCCAGCTGCTCACCTCGCCTGGTCCGGGCCCGCTGTCGTCGGGCTCGGGCTCCTGAACCGAAAGGGAAGTGTGCGGTGACAGAGCAAACTGTCAGAAAATAAAATAGCATTTATCGAAGGCAGCCGCTCGCAGTGAAGACGCTGTAGATGCGATAACATTTCACCACTAGATGTCGTAGTCTTACGCGGTCTTTACGCCAAAACAAACCGGGCCCCTGCATGTCCAGTGCTGAGCTAATAAGGATATAATAATGATGATATAACGAGGGCATCAATGTTTTGTGGACATTCAAATGTAAGCACAATATTTCAGGCCACCATTTCAATAGGCCACACCATCATTAGCATTGCGCAATGTCCGTTTGACCTTGTTTGTTGGTTATTGATGCCGTGTTGGGAGGGAGAGAGGACCCGTGGGACAAAGAGGAGATGCATTTATTTACATGATCACAAGGTCAGGAGGACAGGAGTACAATGTATACAGTGGCCGCATTCCTACTGCACACGAGCCGGCTGGTTCTCAACACGCGCAAATCCCAAAGGCTGACATTTTCATGACATCATCATATTACTTTGCGTACAGCATCATTAAGGTAATTGAACAGGATCACTGATTTGCATGCTGTTAAGTAAAGTAAGTTTTTTTTAATATATATATTTTGTAGATCATTCTGATAGACTCGCCAATATTTCACAATTACGACTGCACGACTACAGTTGTGTGGCTTTAACCAGCCACAGATGTTGGGAGATCCCCTACCCCAACAGTTGTGTCTGCTTTGCTCTCCTCTTGATATCGGGTCCCTTGGACTTTACATCTGTCCACGGTCAGGAAGTCTCCAGTCTGCAGGGCAAACAAACACACACCAAGCTTCTATTTTACATGGCAGGTCACATCTCTGGAGACTACGAATGACAACATCTCACAGCTGAAAAAAAAAAAAGGGGGGGGGGAACGCCAAGGCATCTGCTAAGATCAATACTGAGTACGAACAACTGAACCATTTCGCTGTGACGCCTTAAAAGATGACGACAATGCAGGCAAATAAAAATATCCCCAGAGGTTTTTACTTAAGCTAATAAAAGACCATTTGTCCGACAGGGTGTTTTTGTCCAATTTATTTGTGCTTTATGACACAGACTTTCCATTTTAAACGTTTGTGAACTTCAACCGGAGTCGTTTATTGAGCAAAATGGAGTTCTACGGTGGTCTGAAGAGCTTCAGGCTGGATTCCAACATATTTATAAACCCTCTCTTGCCACCGCACTCCACATTCCCTCCGGTCCGTACTCTGCCCTTGCTGTTTCCAATAGGCCGTAAATCTCCAAGCAGGACTTCAGAGATTGCTCCATCCAATCTTCCCGCTGAGCGCGGGGGCATATTTTGTGAACGTCTGTGTGTTTGTGTCTGTGTCGATGGCGGCGGAGAGGTCGTCCGGTGTCAGTCCCTATAAATACGAGAGGGCCGACGGGGTGAAGAGGGTAAGGACTGCAGGTCCCCTCACCCCATCTGCTGCTGCATTGCACTCGTGCTCAGAATAGCTGCTCGGTAGTATCTTTTGCTCTTTTGGGGGAAGAAGCTCGCGCCGCGGCGCCTTCAGAGGACTGCGACGCGTTCAAAATGGAACTCAGGGGTGGATTGTTTACGCAACAGTGTTTACTAGTGGATCCTCTCCGGTGATTAATTAAAAGGGAAGAGCTCGGCGAGCGAAACCGGGGAGGTTGAAATCAGATACCATCACAGAAGAGTATTAACATTGTGATTTGTCATGGACTCACGGGACATGACAGCTCTCTCTGCTGACTTTTTTGGCTGTGTATGCTTCCAATTTCTGTCTGGGAGCTGGAGTGAGACATCCCTTCGAAAAACGGCCTGGAACAAAAAAAAAAAGAAAAGAAACAAGGATGAGACAGAGGGAAAATAAACACAAAATGTGCATCTTTGGATATCTATTCTTTATCCAGGCCAGTGGAGGAAGAACATTTGTTATCCCCCCCCCCCGACAAAATAGGCTGTTTTCAGCTTTATTGAAACCTTAAAAAATAAATTAATAAATAAATAAATATATATATATAAAAAAAAAAAATCGTCATTTCTGTTGTACAAACTTCACATTCATTTCACTTTTCTCTTAGTCACTTAAATTGAAAATAAACAACAGCAATCCCCCCCCTCATGTTTCGCGCCTCCCGTGACAGGACCCTGCGCCCCCTGGGGGGGGAGGTCAGGGGGGCACCACCCACTTTGAGCAACACTGATCTATGCAATCCTTACAATTAAAGTGCTAAATGCAATTCATTTACGAAGTAGAGGATTAAGATCTTAATCCACGCAGAGTGTGTGTGTGTGTGTGAGACAAACTGGAACTCAGTTCAGTATGGCGGGGCGAAGCACTTACTTGAGTTTGGGCTTGGGCGTGCTGAGGACACTTTCGTTGTCCTCCATCTCCGGCCCGCTGTCACTCTGGTTGTACACCTCCAGGCTGTCGTACAGCAGGTCCAGATCCTCCTCCACCTCCTGGGTCTGGTCCACGGGGTCAGAGTCCAAGACCTGCCCGGCAGACACATCATCAACACATCAACAAGCGGCATTTGTGATTACGGTCACGGATTAAAAAAAACGCGGGTAGCGCCCCGCCGCTGTGCATTAGCTAATCACTTTCGCAGGCCGGCCTAATGGGGCTCGAGTAATGACTGACAAGAGCAAAGGCGGTAAAATAAGACAAAGAGCTATAAATACATCCTTCCACCCCGTCCCGGCCAGGCCAATTAAAAGGGAACAGAGGCAGGAGGGAGTCCAGGGTGCTGAACCTTGATCTGTCAGCCGCGCAGTGGGGAATGTATGGCAACTACGGCCCGGCTGGCCTGTGGATTATTCAGGTGATTAATACCGATCCGTAAGAGCAGAAGCTCGCGGGGAGCAGATAAACACAGTCTGTCTCCACTCCTCCTCCTCCTCCTCCTCCTCCTGGCAGTGTATTTATAGAGCCACGGCCCTGCACACTGGCTGGCCACAAGGAACGGATTAGGGGCGGGGGAACGTGATAAAAGATCAACCGGGACACCTGGAGCCTCCTAAACTCTCCCCAACAAATGCACAAGTAGCTCAGTTTGAACTCAGAGGCTCTTGTTAGCGCCACAATGTTACATCAGAACGTTTATTTGTTGCAATTCAACCTTAAAAAAGAAACCAGATACTCATTCAGTTGCTGCATTAAATCCTCTTTTTGAACATTAAGACAGAGAATCACTGTGGCAGTGCAGATTTAAATCATTCCTACAGATTTCAGCATTTGATGGCGTTAATCATTTCTGTTTCGAAAGTGCATCTTAGTGTGCACATCTAATGGTCACTTCATACAATGGCTCTGCTGATAACCTGATTATGAGCCATTATGTGTGGAATCCAGAGAAACTCTGAAGGACTTGGAGGGGCACTGAAATCAAAAAGCCTACATGGGACTTTAGATTAGGTGGTTGAGAATAAAGTCGTTAATGGACCCAGCGCACATGAATGGTTGCTAATGGAGACGTCATGGGAGCGGAACTGTGCGTACTGCCTGCTATTGCGGCGATTTCGTGTTCACTCAGTCAGGAGCACATGGCAGCTACGCGGCGGTACATCGCGAAGACAGTTCGCGCAGCGATTACGTCCTTCTGCCTCAAAGGCATTTTATATAACCGCCGCGCTTCATGGTCAACGCCGTGCCAGCGCGGCAAAGCTCCCCGCACTTGCTTTGCCTTTGACATTTACCATTTTCTCCCAGGGCGCCGCTCCGAACGGAGGCCGATTATTACGATTTTATTAATATTCTTCGCACTCACCTCATCTGTCACCTTGAACCTCTTCAGCAAGGCTACAAACTTCTGCTTGAAGTTAGGTTGCTGTAACAGGAAAGACAAAGACACACAGTACATTTTTTTAACACACTCAAGTGAGAAAAAAAGAGGGCTGTGAAAAAGGGGATGGGGGCGTAGAACTGTCGCGATTAAATTTGCATGACAGCTGGGCTCAAGCTTATCACTTCTCCCAGCAACTCCACCACCGCTGGATTACTCATTCATAGCCGCTCTCCATAAAGACCATTAGGATTGGTCCAGTGAGCCCATAGCGTTCATTTACATGCTCGTCCACATGGCTCTAATGGCTTGAACAAATGGAACATGGTGTGCGCGCTTCTCCCTTTTTAAAGCGTGCGCGGCGGCCAGCGCGGGTCTGGAGTCGTTTCCTGTAGTCAATGATTGCCGGGGAGGCCACTCACTCTGGTCATGGAGGTGGTTCGGATCATTTTCCGCCGGGGCTTCTTGGGCTTTCTGACCTCGTCGTCCTCGTCGTAAAGATCCTGTAACGTGAACAAAAACTACTGAGTCTTAAAATTGCCTGCAAGCATTTTAGGCAAATTTAAGGCGGGGGAAGTTATGCAAGCTAAGTCTAAAAGGACCAATTACGACCGAATTGAAAGAAATGACTGCGGCAAATAAATAAATGCATCTGTTTATTCAGTACAATAACTAGGCTCCTTTCAAAATACTTTGAGTTTCACATAAGGTGCTCGAAGATGTGTCTGCAGCTGCAGTCAAGCGCTGACCTGGCCGTGAACTGCGTCGTCACTGGCTTCCTGCTCCGATGAGTAGCTGTCGTCGTCCTCCTCAGAGTAATTATCCATGTCTGGGGAGCGATCTGAGGCGGGCGAGCACAGACGCACACAAGAGAACGACAACGTTAGCGACGATCAAAAACGTGACTTGCATTATTTGTTTTTATTTATTACAAATGATTTGTTTCCATGAACCGAAATAGGACACATATCAAACCCAAACAATGTTTTTGAGATCAAAAGGAATTGTTTTGGACAAATACTCATATAATATATAATATACATTATTTTTCTTTTTCTCCACTGCTCATCTTCAACATTCTATTGACTTTCCTTGCCTGGGACCCACCCAGCGCCATGCGCTTCCAATGGGACAGATGCTAGTAAGCATGGCTGCAGGGAGAAGAAAGATAAACATGGTCTCTCCCTTTAGAGTGACACTGGCTCAATACCTGCTCCATGAGCTCATGTGTTATGTTTAAACGGCCTCTTAATAAAATCCAGAGCAGTGTAGAAATAAGCTCAGTGGAGAGGAAGGCGTGGAGTCCAATGCGTCTCCCCGCCCGGAATTGAATTAAAGCAAAAAATAAATAAATAAATGAAGTGTAAGGTAATAGGCCCCTGAATCTGTTCTTCTGTCAAAGCAACATAACAGCCAGAAGTGAAGAGACCAGCGTGCCCTTGGGTCATTGGTTGTCTTGGGATTAATGGAGTTTACTCTGTCTTCGGGGTGGGAAATAGGAACCAGGTGGTAAGGAGGGGAAGAGGGAGGCCTGGGCGGGGAGGGCTGGCTGCAGCGCGGATGAAATTACAGCCAGGATTCTGGACTGGCGGGCGGGCGGGCTGAGCGGGCGCGGGATTGTTTCGATGGACGCGCGAAAGGGGAAGGGGGGGGAAGGAGGGGGAAGGGAGGTGGGGAGGTGGGGGAGAGAGACGGCCGCGCCCACCTGAGGTTTTGGCCTTGCGGCCGGCCTGGCCGTTGCCGTCCTCGTGGTCGATGGGCTGGCTGGACAGAGAGTACACGCTGATCTCCGCCACACGCACTGGCGCCTCCTTCACATTGCTATGGAGACCCAGGATCTGTCCTCCGTCTGTCGGGTGTTGCATCACCTGGGCATGGACACGGGGAGACATGAGCAGAAAGACGGGTGAGGGGCGATTTTTAACAATAATGCAAACAGAATGCAGGGGACTGGTAGACCCTCGTTTAGCCGCGATGCTAAGGCTTGTTTTCATGCTTTCATGTACTGCAGCATGATCTGATAATCATGTTGCCGAGCTGTGTCAGAACAGAGTGTGCTGAATAAAAAAAAAAAACTTTTCAAAAAAAAAAAAGAAGAGACAAGAATTTTGTTTATCGAGAAAATGTTATTTCAATAAAGCAAAGCTGTTTTATTCTTCCAGCAGGCTGATTAGAAGCCGACCGTCGTCGTTAACCCATTGTGGACTTCTCAACAAGCCTTGCTAATTTGCTTATATCGTCTGCCGCTTTTGAGTCTGATTAGACGAGGCCCGGCTGTTATTTTAACCTATGTCTTGGGGGGCACATTCACAATATTTCACTTGATGAATTGCCGTCGAGGGACTCGGCTCATTTTGCTCAAACCCCCCGGCGGGGTCGCACTTTAATGCGGCACGCAAAGTCCAATAAGCGACTTGGTCCCGCGTGCTCCCTCCGCGGATCTCGAGCGAGGGCGGGGGAGGGGGAGAGCGTGCACGGCTGCGGAAAAACAGCGCAAATTACCAAACGGGATTCAATATAACGGCCGATGCAGCTTCACTCGCCGAGGCCTCACGGGCTGTTTTTGACCGCAGCCCTGCGCCGAATACAACCCGCCGGGACAGGCGGCGTTTCAAAATGCAATAATGCATCGGTCTTGTTAAAGACGCCGGTCAATTACTGCGCTGGGGCCGCTCCTGCTCAACAGTAATGGGCCCATCCTTCAGCTGCTGTGATTAAACTGCAGTAATGTCTCCCGCGTTTCTGCATTCTGCAAATGCGAGACGCTCAACATCCGTCTGTCTTATTTGTCCCCGCTGTGTCCATACAAATCGATCTGCGGCTCGACTGGAAAAGGGAAAATATCCGATGCAATTTTGGAAGCAATAACAGTGATATCACCTTGGAAATAAAAACGGCCCACTGTGCCCTGTTAAAATTTGTTCAAGGGGACCAACAGGGGATCAATTAGCAGCTGCATGCATGCTCCAACGTGCGCCCATCGTTATTGACAGCAGCGGCTGGCAACTGATGCGATGGCGACCGGGTCTGAAATGCACATCGTAATGCGGCACTGAATGTCCCGGCTTCTGCAATGTGCTCCTGAAAGCAGCTCCAGATGGCCCCATAATCTCACGCAGCGGTATGCGCGATGACCGTGAGTCATGTGGAACGATGCGAGACACAAGAGGGCCTTCTCCCCCGTGACACAGCGCAGCGACGCTAGCGCCGGTGTTAGCGGAGGGGCAACGGACGAGAAGGGAAAACTACTGGGGGGGGGGGGGGGGGGGTGCGCAGTACCTCTGCCATGTTGATGACCCCCACCGCCAAGGTCTTGTAGCCCAGGATGGTTCGGTTCTTGTAGCGTTTCCTCCTCTGCAGCATGATCTGCAGCCTGTTGGCGTCCCTCTTCAGAAAATGCGGGTACTGTGGAAAAAGAGGCTTGATGAACAACGTGGGAGAACAAACATTTTTTTTTTTTTTTTACAGGGGACACAAACAAAACGAGACGAGGGCCAGCCAAGTGCTAGAAAACAATGTCATTTGTTGTAAGTAAGTCAAATATCAGAACACAGCCTATTTAGGATACTGGCCTCCTTTTTCTTTATCAAGTAGATGATGTACAGACACCCTCACACACCTCTCTTAAAGACTTTCACTGTTGGGAGGAGTTCTGTTGTGATTCTTACAATCAGAAATTGACATGAAATAAAACCTTTCAGTGGACTATTGGCTGGACTGGCGCTGAACTGTTGAAAAGACACACTTCCCAACCCACTTTAGGGCCAAATTTCCCTCAAGAGCCACTGGAGGCTTCACTTTAAGTGACTTGGGCCGTGTTTACATAGCACAGGGTTACACATCAAGCACTTGCGCTGCGGCACGACCTGTTGTTTAAACGACAGCGGTGCGCCGGCGCCCTGAAATCGCAAACTCTCAGAGAATGGGCTTTCCAGGGCGCAATCTTCAGATCCTGCAACCTTCTTGTTTTCCAGCCGCGCCTGAGATTAATACTTTTTCCTCAGTGGAACGGCAAACGCGCACGCAACAATAGCAGATGACCCTGCTGCTTTTGTGCTCTCGGCTATGCAGCAAGCCTACTGTGAACAGCAGAGTGGCATGATTCTCGGTGTGTTTGTGCAAACCTGAAGAAATCACCTTCTAGAAGTCTAGAAGAACTTTGTTGTGGTATTTATTTAACAATCATTGCACATATGCAAACTCAATCGCAAGTATTTTCATGTTCTGATGTCTCTGTTGGCCTTTTTTTCTCCATCTTATTTGTCGTGTCGTGGTGACTGTCATGTGTCGTCAAGTGTTCCATAGCTGGATGCTCGTGATGTGGATCCAAAGTGTCTCGCCCTAATCGCCGTTAGCCACGTCAGACGTGTTGCTTCTGCGGTAAAATGACGGCAGTTTAGCCCGCCGCACAGCACAAGCGCTGGACTTCATTGAGGGAGACGTCACTGACACGAGCACCACTTACGGGGAGAAAACGAAACGCGGCAAACAAAGCGTGGGCGTTGCGGGAGAGGGGAAGTGACTGCTCTCCAGGATCATCCTGCCTACACTGACTGTAGGAAGTGCAGGCAGTCCCCGAGGAACAGAGGGGACGTGCTGCTCCGAAAAGACCTGTGTATAGAGTTTGGTGTTCTGGCATCTACCGAGATACCGTCCTCTGAGGGAGGCATCGTGTGGAGTGGAGACATCGACCTGCCGACTGTCACATATTGAGGAGTGCAGCGTACATCCACCTGAATGCTGCGTTAGCCTCCTGTGCTACTGCTGACACGGCGCAGACTGCCGTCTATCTCTACTGATGCTAACTAAACAAATCCTGAAATAACTTCTACTATCACTGTGTTTCATGTTCAACGAGGAACATTTTTACTTTGTGTCTCCCAAAGGTGCACACAAATCCTTCCTTCCTCCAATTTCTGGCTCAACAGGCCGTGAGTGTTGCCAACTTCTGAAACGGCTCTTCGGGAGGGGAAAAGGTCCCGACTGCCGTCACGAAAGACTGGAATCAAGAATCTGCGCTCTGTCTGTCACAAGATGATAATGGACAGTCTTTGGAAAACATCTTGCTTTACATTTGCTTTTGTACAGGCACGATAATCCCACGTGACAGGGATAACATATACACAAATAATAGGCCTTGGTTTTACTAGAGCAGTTGAATAGACAATATAAAGAAAGAAGCTTTCCAATGGAAGCGGTGACCTTGAAAACAGTATACGGCCACTGAAGAACTTCACACTGAACAACTCAACGCCAAAAGAGACTGGACTGTGAATCAATGTTAGAGAACAAGATGCCTGGCAATAAGGAAGCCTGTGCTCGGTTTAGCAGGAAACATATCAAGACTGCAAAACTTAGGAATGGTAGCGTGAGCCTCCTGGGCCGGTTTTAAATCAGATCAGCACTTTGCTGAGATCCTCAACAATTGTAATACGATATTCCTGACGCACTAGATTTTTTTTTTTTTTTTTTTTTTAGCGAAGAACACAAAGAGCTCAGCCAAACAACAAAGGACAATCAGCATTTGATAATAAATCATTGTCAAGCACAGAAGGATTTTGTTTAGTCTTAAGATGAATAAGAGCTCGTAGACAGACAATATTTGTGGACGTCTTGCGCATTCTTGTTTAAGGGGCTGAGTCCAATGTTTCATCAGCCTATAAAGCTTCAGTGAGTCCCCCCAGTGTGTGGAAAAGTGCTGTGTCACTGCCACTACAATCTGTCCTCAAAGCACTTAATGATCTCGGGCCGGCGGCTCTAACCTAAATTTTAATGAAGACCTTTGAAAAGCTTGTGTGGGCCGAGATTTCGGGAAACACCGAGGGGACTTGGGACCATCTGCAGTTGGTATTTGACCTCGTGATGGGGTGGGGGGCAGAGAGGACGCTGCACTTGCTCTTATTTATTTACTTTTTAAACACTTGCAAGACACAGGGTGTCACGCCGGACCGTTATTTGTTGACTTTTGAGCAGCTTTAACACAGTTCAACAAAACTAAAGGCCCTGACTGGGAGGCTTTTAGATCCCGTTCGTGCTGAATAACAGTTGCGGTAGCTGGAGTCTTGTCTGTTAAAGTATGTGAATACCCCAGTCGTTATGACTCGACTCCATGAATACTAAATTGCAGCAATCTTGTGATGCATGGGGAAGGGTCACCACCAGCGATTGCCTTGTCTCAGGACTCGGGTAACTGTCCATTTATATTGAGGGAAACCTTAACGACTCTTTCAAAAAAAAACCTGTCCAGCTGAATCAGTTTTATCTTTCCTTTTGATGGCGTGCTGACATAGCGATTTTCTCCTTGAAGGACGGAAACGGGGCCGATGAAGACCGTAGCACGGTAAATCTCATCTTAACCTTGAGTCTCTGTCCACTCTGCAGGAGCAGAGGGACCACCCTCCACGATGACGCCAAACACCTGCACGGACAATTCCAGCTTTTGTCCTCTCGGCAGTGATGTGCGATTCCAAGGTTCAGAACCGACTGCTCTGTGAGTGGCTTTGTTCCAGTGGCTACTGTACTGAACAAGCCGTATAGACCCAGCACATATTACCACGTATGTCTATCCATGGCGACCTACTTCTCTACTCTCTTATTTACCACTGAGAGAATCTTATTGAATTTTGTATTGTGATATTTATTGAATTCACGTCTAGAAAAATGGATGCCTGCTCTCTCAGATTGCAAAACAAATACTAATGGCCCATCTGCAACTGGCACTGAAGAAAGTGATCCAAACCTCTGTTCTCACCACTTCCCCTGAATGGAAAAGCAGTCCAGGCTTTATGCAATATGTCTGGCTACCCATCCACAAACGGGCAGGATGCATGCGGGGGTCAGTGACTCCAAATCTGTAGCATTGTGCCTGCCATAAAAACTTTCTGCTTCCATGAGTGCAGTAATGACTCATTTCTGCGCAGAGCGAGGTTGCACTTGGAAGACTGCCGTCGACAGACACGGCAGCGCTTCCTGTCCCCCCAGCTTCCCTCCCATTACAACAGACGCCAACACCTCTGATTATGAAGGGAGGCTAAAAATAATGGCCTCGCTCGAATTCAGTCTATATAAAATGTTGTAAACACATTTGTGGGGGAAACTGGTGCGTGCGTTCCCGACTGCCGACGCTCCTCGCAGGGGGGTTGGACTTTCCTGAAAGGTTGCAACACAATCCGGCCTGTCGAGCATGTCGCACATTGGCGCGAGAATTCGCAGTGAAATGTCAAGAGCGCTTGCCTGCAGAGAGAATGTGAGCTCCAAATCTGTCTCCATCAGTCCGCTGGGCGGGAGGACGTACTCGTTGGACCTCAGGAGACGCTTTGAACCCTGGATGGAAGAGCAAAGGAGACACTGTGAGTGCATCGATGATAAACGAGAAAAACAGAAAGGGCGTCGGGTTTTGTGCTGGGAGTAAATGACATTTGCCACGGCAGGGACAAACAATTCCCACACCGGTATTTACAACTTTGTGTGAGAATCAGTGCCGTGAAACCGCGTGCCATACAAGTCCGACCAAGATAAAGCATGAGACATCGCTCAGCCACAAAGACAAATGTATTTTGTTGCTGAAACCCAGAGGGTTTGTCTTGGTGCGAATGTGCCCTTGCACGTCGCTAGTGCGACGCAGGCTGTTGCCAAGGAGAGCTAACAGGTAAGCGAGGACAGAGTTTCAAGCCGCTAATCAAAATCAAATTTCGACGTATTATATAATGCTTACGGTCAAGTGAGACTCATCGCATAAGCTAATTCTGGGCCCTGGCTCCCAGTGTGCTTGGCCACGCACGCAGCGAGGATTTAAATGCCACGGGTTGCCACTTCTCTTCCAAGCCTCGTCCAAAAAAACAATATGGACACGCGCCACGTCCTCAGAGGACCCCTCTCAGCTTTGCAGCGCGTTTATGATCCTGAAAACAAAACCTGTAATGCCGCTTATTCAGTTCTGGTTAATTAAACTGCACTTCCTTTTTCACTCTTAAAAAAAAAAGGAGAAACAGGAAAAGACAGAGGGTCTAAAATAGACCTTGGTCACGCTTCAATTTTCTGTCATGTTGCAAAGTGCAGACAACGGGCATCTGTTGGCTAATATACACATTTTGACTAGACACGTCCTCTGCTGTGAAAATAAACACACAAATCCTTAAAGCTTCCACTGGGCATCTGCTGAAGTTGGCAGGAGTACAGGGCAGGGCAAGTGAGGATTCTGGGTAATAGTCTGATGTGTTGGGTTCGACATTTGAGCCCAGAGTCATCAGAGCTGCTAAATTATGTAAGAGATTCCAAATGAAATGGCCAGCTATCGCAGCTCAAGAATGCAGAGTCGAGCGATTTAAAATAACTTTTCTTGAGCTCACAACGTTAAAGTGAAAACCATCACAAGGGGGAGGGGGGGATTCTAAGTGCTTGACAAAAATGTTTTTTCTTGGATTCAGGGTGGACAGCAGTCGTGGGAAATGGGGAAGATCGGGACGTGGCTGAGGCGAGGGGCTTAGACAAAAGATACATGGACTCCAGTTTTCCGGTTTATAACACTATTGATCGTATTAAGGTGTGTGCACACCTCTGCCTGCATTCTAATTACTAGTGACAATGACCACTAGTGATGAGGACTGTGTCAATGTTTGCACAGGTGCTAGAAATGCTTGGGTGGGAAAAAAATAAACACTTTTATTGTGGCTTTAGAACTATTGGAAGCCAAGATTATTATTATGCCAAGGTGATACAACAGAAATTTGATTCTACTCTTCTGTTTCACTACCGTATTATTACGCTGACTCTTATTTATTCCTTCTACTTTTAACAAATGTGATGTTTTTGTGCTGCCATCACATTAGTTTAGCTGATGCCGCACAAAGGGCCGAGGCCGCAGTTGTGCAGGGAGTGCGATGCCGTCAGCACCTGAGCTCAGCATCCCATTCCCTTGAAGAGATCCCCAGGTGGGAAATCAGATCCAGGCTAATGTCACATAATGCTTACTGTTCACGTACACCGACAGAAAAACAGGATACTTAAAACAATTATAATATGTGTATTGGATTCAGCAAGTTAACTTCAATTGAATACAAACTACTCACAGGGCTCATTTACCTATCTGACTATTACATTAGCAGAGCGGCAAACAACCAGAGGCCCGACTACAGGCACTGTGCTGCATTAGTCTCGGTGTGGATGGCAAAACAGGCACAGCGCCACACAACTTTTATTTTTTAATTATAGCGGCTGGAAAACTACGCCGGTTGTAATGTTTTGTCTCAACTTTGGGTTTTATCTTCTTAAAGCAGAGACGTCTGAAGGGTCTGAAGGGACTGAAATCCTCCGGGGGCCTCAGACGCATGTGTCAGGCGCCGTTCCAAGTCACTGAAGGAACACTAAAATGGCACGGCTGAAGGTTAAATGGATCGAGATGGAAGGAAGGAGGCGGTAAATATTTCTCAAGCTCAAATGTAGTTAAATTTATGCTGAGCACAGCACCACCCACTGTAAAAAAACAATAAAAAAAAAACAGTCTGCAATATAAAACCCCATATAACTTGTTCCCTTTGTCATTAGTAACAGGAAGAACAAGTGCGGAGCGGAGGCGCTGTGGATCGCTGTTGTGATTCTTTCGATAAATCTTTTCAATAGAAGGCATGCAGACACGTTGTGCCTAATTGTCAATCTCATTATTTGTTTTAATTGCAGCGTATTGCTGGCCAAAAAAGGGGCGAGGGGCGGCTAAGTAACACCTCATTACATGAAAGTTTCATGTTTTACGTGATCACTTTCACGTTGTTACATGAAACTATCAGGTTATTGTGTGAAAGTTTCAGCGATACGCTTCCATAGAAAAGGGCCCAGTCCAAGTTTAGATTTTTTTTTTTTGTTTTTAAAAAATATTCTAATACTTGAGGACAGGCATGGGCAAACTACGGCCTGGGGGCCATATGCAGGCCATTAAGATTTTCAATCCGACCCGCTGAACTTGAAGAAATGATATTAATAGAAAGTATTTTAAGAGCAGTGTTGTTGGGATTACTCCATAAAAGTAATGAATGAAATAAAGTAAAACTTCTGATTACTTCTTTAAAAAGTAATCTAATTACTTTTAACGACATTGTTTCACAAGTAATCAATTACTAATAACTTTAGTTAAGAAAAGAAAGTAGCAGTCGAGAACGTCTCGTTTCCTGCGCATGACGTACAGCGAACCACAACATACAACGCAATCGCTGCTTTTTCTTTTGCTGCCGCCATGCTTGTTTTGCTGCGTTTTGCGGCACATCAATTACTTTGCATGCACGGCTGCATCGTCAATCTGCAACGTCGTTGTTTTTGGTTGTTTTTCTAAATTTCAGACATTTTGTGGATAATAAGACCTTTCTAGCTTGCAAGATATTGCAGAAAAGTAATGGGATCGTCGCTTGATAAAGTAATTATGATACAATTACCAGCTTTGCCACAGTCATCCCGTTACATTCCACTGTTAGGAAAAAAAGTATTTTAATTACAGTAGTGGATTACTTAGTTATAGATTACTTGCCAAGACTGTTTAAGAGTCATTTCAATAAAGAGCTTAACACCGTGGGGCTTCAAAGGCAGATATTTATTAAAGCTCTTGTTCATTTTCAATAGGCATTAAACCACGTGTTTTCTACATATCAAAAGATGTTTTTTTCTGCCATGAGTTGAGTCACTAAAACACTCCATCCACCTGCTCCTGCTCCAGCCCCTCTGTCAAATTTTAGAACCCACTGTTGCCCGTAAGTCAAGAAGTCTGCCCACCCCCGCTCTAGGATCAGGCAGTGCTATTTTAAAGGCTTACCGAGGCAAAAGAATAATAAAAAAAAAAAAAAGCATCGGTTCTCAATACTCGACGCTGCATGAGCTGAGACTTCAAAGAACGGAAACAAAGTTTTGCAGGAGCGAGGGGAGCGCGGGGATTAAAAAACACGTGCAAATCGCTGACATTTGCAGAACCTCCGGGGCGCAATGAGCTTTTTCAGAGGCTCGGTGACGGCAGGACGACGGTATAGCTGCAGCCCTTGATGGGCCCAGACTAAAGCCTGACCTCTTCCCTAACCTGAGCGCCACAAAGAGGCCTTGTGCGCGCCTCTTTTCACCCGCTCGGCGGCGGGCGCGGTGAATCAAGGCGGGCCGAGGGCGAGCGCTTTCAAACTGCCCGACGCGCGCGAACAATACGGAGCCTTGGCAAAGGAGAGCGTGCACTCGGTGCCCTGGACCCCCGCCGCCCCAGTCCCCCTCATTCCCCTGCCCCCTCTCCCCCTCCACACAAGCTCTTCCACTGTCTGTCTGGGGGCCACATGGAGGGAGGCAGGGATGCTTGGAGACCCCCCCCCCCCCCGCCCCATCTGACCCCTCCGCTGTGGGAAAACGATTCAGACTTCACACT
Organism: Nelusetta ayraudi; assembly: GCF_046127955.1. NCBI lineage: Eukaryota > Metazoa > Chordata > Actinopteri > Tetraodontiformes > Monacanthidae > Nelusetta > Nelusetta ayraudi. The sequence continues at coordinate 6,533,024 of NW_027466058.1, read as the reverse complement.
TTCTCCTCTTTTTTCTCTCCCCTCCTCTTTTCTTGAAATTGGCTCGGCTGTTTTGCAGCAGTGACAGGATATGGTTTTGGGTCAGCACAAAAGGTCAAGGCGCAATTGTATTAGAGGGATTCCGGAGCCTTCGCCTTTGCCCGACACACACACACACACACACACACACACACACACACACACACACACACACACAATTAGATCATATATGTGTGTGTACGGCGAACGGGAGTGCTCGGCGCGGAGGCCGGCTTGCACCGAAATGAGGTTTTCCGAGCCCTTTTTTTTTCATCTTTATCATAATCAGGCTGACACGAATGTCTGGTTATAACCTCAGGCACCTATGGGTGCACACACACACACACACACACACACACACACACACACACACACACACACACACACACACACAGCAATAACAGCAACACAAAATGCAGCAGCAGACAACGTTGCGTGTCGTCGCAATAGAAAATGCTGCCGGCTCCCAGGTAAAGACGACGAGCGCTTGCTTGGGAGCGACGGCTCCTCCGGGAGGTTGCACCTACGGCTGCACGACATGCGGTACTGGCATCCCGTGGCAGTGTGGTTCGAGAACAAAGAATCATTTTTAAACAGATGAGATTTAAACAAGATGAGGCAAACTGATTAAACAAAGCGTGCACCATATCTGAACTCCCGCGACACAGCTGGAATGCAATAATTCATTTGGATTGCTCATTTTTAAAAGAACGTTCTAAATTCACAGCGCAGGTGACGGCAATTTGTCCCCCCCCCCCCCCCCCCCCCCCCCTGGGAGGAGCGATACGAAATTATTGAAAAATAATGATTTGTTAAAAGTATCTGGATGGGAATATTGTGGAGCCCCTCGCTAACATCGTCGTCCATCTCCCTGGAGCTTGGGGAAAACGGCCAAGTACAAGTGCTCTGTGTGTGTGTGTGTGTGTGTGTGTGTGTGTGTGTGTGTGTGTGTGCGTGCGAGCAGAGGCCAACGGACCTGATGAGAACCAGAGAGAAAAGGGACGGCCACGGTGTGCTGAGCAGAGGACGGATGACACGGCGTAATGAGGCTTTGTCGTGCCCCGTCTGTAAACAAACCCCCTCCCCCCATTCCCGATCCCCCCCCCCACCGCCCGCATCTCCTCCAACTGTCTCTTTATCCCTTCAGTGTCTCTGTTCCTCCTGAACAAACCTGCTGGAAATTGCATTTAATGCTCCAGTTGCGGAGCGGCGGCGAGCCGGAGCCTCGCTCGCCCGTCCGGAGGGCAGCTCAGCAGAAATGAAGAGATTTCATGCTCGTGAGACAACGTGGCTCATGGACGCAGACGCAACTCGGTTATTTGTGCGTTTTCCTGGAGGAGCACATGAAGGTCGTAGCGTGTGCTCAACTGTTAGCGGGGACAAGCGAGGCGGTGATTGGAGGCAAATTACGGAAGGAAAGCTTGAGCTACAAGTAACGTGCATGTGGACAAAATAACCAAAAGTGGGTGTGTGTCTGTTGCAGACGCATCCCCCCCCCCCACCCCATCACGTCAGACTCGGCCGGCTGAAGCAGGAATAAACAAAATCAAATTCTCAATCCTGTTGTTCGCCGTTAAAGCAACAAAAGCACTGCCCGCCTGTCACTGACGAGGTGCACTGAACGCCGTGTATGTGGAAGAGGCTGTAACCATGGTAACAACAGTCGTGTGACACTCGGACTGAACTTGCGCTCGAAACTGTGGCAAAACTAGTTTGGCTTTTGGAAATGAAATGATACGAAACAGGATTTGCGCGTCAGAGGGGGACGACTCTGGTTGTCCCCGACACAGCACAGTACCTTCAAACGGTATCTGTCGTCTTTGTCAGCTTGTTCAGCACCTTTCATAAAGGTATCTCAATTCAAACGCACTTTGGAAAAGCAAAATACAATAAGAAATACGCGATTTTGTAATCGCTTCATCCACTTAAAACATCACATTTAATGACAACGTACTGCGCGACAGTCATGTGACTTGGCGAGCCACATACATTTCGAGTACTCATGCGGTAAACAGGCCGTGGAAAGTGTTTGCGCCGAGGGCGGCCGGACAAACCTTCAGTCGATCACGTTTGTCGCAGCTGGTTTAGCCGCACGGTCAATCTGGGGGCTTCCTGCGGGAGCCGGGGGCGACATTAGCAGCACCTGACTGCTCCACAGGCCCCTCGCTGCGCTGATCAACTTGTCGAACCCAGTCGGGAGCCACACGAAAACATCTTGCATTTAAGAGCCAGCTTAAAACATGGCTCAAAAGCAATCAAAATTGCATGCATTAGCTTTTTTTATTTTATTTTTTTAGCAAACTAGCACTACACACTTGACCTTGTATCTCTAGCAATCTAGGACAAAGTGGAGTGGCTGTTGCCTGAATGGTTCTTGTCTGTGCATTAAATGTGATGTCTGTAACTTCTATCTCTGAGATGACATCTTACATGTACATCCTGTCTCTGTTTGTATTGTGTCAACGGTAATATGGCTTCACTGTGATGACATACTGTATGTCCTTGTGGTTTTGTGGTGTCTAAATGTGACTAAATGTTTAATTTTATTGTTATTTATTGGGTACTATGGATGGAATTTAGCGGCAAGCTAACTCTGCTATGTGCATGTTTGGAGTACTCTGTATTGTGAACATGTCCATGAATGTACACTGTACAGTTTAAATAAACAATAAACTAAAAACAAACAAACAGTCTTTTGTCCTAATGTGAAATTGCTGTCTAAGTCTGATTTCAAATGAAGCGAGACGCCCGGTTTGCGCTCCGACTCTCAACATCTCCAAGGAGCGGACCAAGTGGTGCGAAAGCAGACGACAAAGTTCCTTTGAGCTGAATTATTTCCAAATGGCCCGGGTAGTATCGATCGCGTGTCAGCGTCTGTTGAAGGAGCATGAACGGCGTTGGCTCTTCGACAGACTTAACGGAAATAACAGACTGAAAAAAAAAAATCCCCAGTGAACTCTTCCTGCAGACTGCAGCCCTGAGGGCCAACCCCATCAAGTCGAGGATCTTTTTATAGCCGACGGTATCAGTGACTAATGTCATTCAACGAAAAAAACACCAAGCATCTATTGCGTAACACTTTTATCTTAAGAGGAAACATGAATTGAGTTCACGGCTATTGTTTGGTAGTAGAAAATGGATATGCGTAAATTATGTAACGCTTTATTCAGGGCATTTCGTCTTCAGAACCCCCCCCCCCCCCCCCCAACCCCAATGGCCCCATTAATCTATTCCTCATACTTCACAATGCGCCCATGCGCTATTGTACGCGATAACATATGGGGCCGCATGTCGCAAGTCAACAAACTGTCAGCGTCGCCTTGGACGTTCATCGTTCTCCTCCTGTTTTTAGCAAACTAACAGGAGGGAAGTCTGGGGTTTAACGTTAATTCAACAGAAAAAAAAAAAATATATATATATATATTTTAAAAGAGGAGACTGTGTGTTGCTATGGTTTTGTTGTTGTCTGCGAGTGTAATCTGTTGGATTTTGTAATCAAGTCTCCCTTTATGCACTTCTGTTTGCACATTAAAGGTGAGGAGGATTCAGTTGATGCAGTGAGTAGGACACGGCCCTGCAGCCGGGTTGCATTACGAGCCACGCTAACCATGTGCCAACTGAGAGACGAACAAAGCCCTGACATATACTATAAAGGACACGGGTCAGTAATATGGAGATGGTCCAGGTAAGGAGTGAAATGATCCTTTCTTAACTGATCTGCCCTTTTCAAACAAAGGGGAAGAAAACTGGTCTGCTCAGATTGTAGTGGCTTTAACATTCTCAGCAGCCTCGCTCGTGATGACCTGCAATGATAACTACGACTTGCCCACTCCCTGAAAACATCTCTTTTTCTTTTTTCGCTTCTCTTGAGTGTTCATTAACTCAAGATTTAGGGACGAGATTCGGCTCATTCAATTTGGTTCATGTAATCAATTGCATCCATAGATTTGTCCCTTCTGTATCAACTAACCATGTTAGCATAAAAGTGCGTTGGCTTCTTTAAAAATCAAGGCTTCAAATAATGCGTGCGACTTCAAAGGGACTGTCAGAACAAGGCCTGGTCCGCAGGCCTGGAGAGACGGAGAAGCATTAGAAATTAAAAAGACCTCCGATCCTTCTTAGGGATGCTAATGCTCCTACTTAGGAGTTGTAATGCTAGTCTGGCTTTTCTAGCACCTGAATGGCTGTGACTCACCACAGCTTCCTGTGCAGCTCAGGAGATTTTGCTTTTTTTTTTTTTGAAATCAATCAACGGGATAAGTGGCATGTCTCATTGCCACCTCGATGCTGTGATTGTGTGCAACGGAGCGCAGCTTCACGCACAGAGCAAAGAGAGAGAGAGAGAGTGAGGAATAAAGACTAAACCTGCAGGCAATGACACATTCGGCTGTCAATGTTCCGCAACCGAGCCGGTAGCACACATGAGATTAACCCACCCACCTGTATTTTGACGGCTATAGACAGGGAGTTCAGCTCTTTGTCCAGCTCCTTGAGCACGACCAGCTTTTTCAGTGTAAGGCTGCAGAGCCTGCGGAGAAAAGAGGGGGGAGAGGAAAAAAAAGAAAGATTAGCGGCATGACTAATGCCTTTGTGAGCACACCTTCGTGACCCGCAGTTGCATCTGGAGGAGAAATCCACAGATACAGCTGCACTGTACACCACAGCGTCTGTTCTTTATTTAGTTTTCGGTCTCAATACTTGCATGGTGGAAGAATCTACCGGGCGAAAAAAAAAAAAAAAAAAGGAAAAGAAGAATGGTGCAACATTCATGGGCCAAAACAAAAGAGGATTTTTATACAAACACATATGTATAGTATTTGCATATATACATAAAATTATACCCGTATGTGTGTGTGTGTGTCTGTGTGTGTGTGTGTGTGTGTGTGCGTGCCAAGTCTGTCTGCTTCATTATGCTGTTATACACACAATTGATTTGTGTTTTTCCATTTGACAACTGAAGATTAACAAGCCAAGCCAAGTACGCTGAAAGTTAAATACACACGTATCTAACAATCTAAGTAAAAAAAAGAGAGAGAGAGAAAAAAAGAGGGGTGCTGTTTCAAGCCCCGATTCCCAGCAAAATAAGAGAAATAGAACCAGACACTCAATAAAGTCAACAACGCTCAGGCCGAGTTTGCTCCAACTTCCTGCTGACCCACTTTTTTCGCCGGCGGTCCTGCTGCACTAAATTGTGATCAGTTTGAGCCTGAGTCAAAGGGGAGGAAAGAAAGACAAAGCAAACAAAAGCCATCCAGTCACCCACTTTCTTGAAAAAAAAGAAGAAAAAAAAACAAACACTCGCCAACGCTGGCTGGCTGCATCCAGGCAGGCACTCCCTGCTCGGCAAGCATGAATCACTGGGATCATCACTTTCCAGCACAAACGGCCTCGCTGGAGTTAGGAGACAAACAGCGCGGTGGTGGTCTATCACAGAAATATTAATAAATAATGGCAGTTTTTCAGGATCCGGTGGGCCGTCGCACACTTTCCTTTCACGCCACTAAGCGTCGGACATTTGGTCTCTCAGATCATCCAAAATACAGGCAATAAAAATGAAGGTTATTTATTTATTTACAAGGGATTTTTCCAGAAACTCAACAAGCAGTTTGTCAGAGACTGACCACATTCGTCGCTGTTTTTTTTTTTTTTTAAATTGGGTCACATTTCAAAAGTCCAGCTTGCAAACATGCCAAAACTTTAAAACGCATTGCGCCCAACCTTCTAGAGGCAGAGAGGGGAAGAGGAAATGCATGGAGTGGCCGAAGCACAGCTCAGCTCAGCTCAGCTCAGCTCAGCAGGCAACAGAATGTACACCGCGTTCCAAATTATTATGCAAATTGTGTTTAAGCATCATAAAGGTATTTTTTTTTTTTTTTTGGTTTTCCAGTGAACCTCATGGATGGTATTGTGTCTCAGGGCTCTTGGGGGTCAGTGAAATCAATCTCAGACACCTGTGTCAATTAGATTGCCAGGTTAGTCCAATTAAAGCAAAAACTACTTAAGAAGGACGTTCCACATTATATTACGCAGACCGCCATTTTCAAGCGACATGGGAAAGAAAAAGGATCCCTTTAGTGCCGAAAAGTGTGAAATAGTTGAATGCCTTGGACAAGGTATGAAAACCTTCAATATTTGATTAGAACTTAAGCGTGATCATTTTACTATTAAGAGATTTGTAGCTGATTCAGAGCACACACTGATTCGTGCAAATAAAGGCACAATGAGGACGGTGTCTGCCAGACAAATGCATCAGATTAAGAGGGCAGCTGCTAAAATGCCATTACCAAAGCAGCAAACGGGTATTTGAAGCTGCTGGTGCAAACATCAAGGTGTAGGATCCTCCAGAGGCTTGCAGTTACGCATAAACCTTCCATTCGCCCACCATAAACAATGCTCACAAGCGGAAATGGCTCCAATAGGCCCAGAAATACATGAAGACCACTTTTCAAACAGTCTCGTTCACTTGATTAGTGCTGTGCAACCCTGGATGGTCCAGATGGATGGAGTGGTGGATGGTTGGTGAATGGCCACCATGTCCCAACAAGGAGGGGGCGGAGTCACGTGTTGGGCCTGAATCGTGGGGAGAGAGCCGGTCGGCCCCGTGAGGGTCCCTGAAGGTGTGAAAATGACCTCTGTAAAGGATGTGGAGTTTCTGACTGACCACTTTCTTCCATGGTACAAAAAGAAGAACCGTGCTTTCCGGAACAAAATCATCTTCCTGCATGACGATGCAACATCTCATGCTGCAAGGAATACCTCTGCATCACTGGATGCCATGGGCATAAAAAAAAAAGAAAGACAATCTCATGACGTGGCCCCCATCCTCTCCCGACCTCAACCCTACTGAGAAGTTTTGGAGCATCCTCAAGCCAAAAAAAAAAAAAAAAAAAAAAGAAGAAGAAAGATCTGTGAGGGCGGGAGGCAGTTCACAACCAAACAGCAACTCTGGGAAGCTATTCTGACATCCTGCAAAGAAATTCAAGCAGAAACTCTGCACAAACTCACAAGTTCAACGGACGTTAGAATTGTGAAGCTCCTATCAAATAAGAGGCCCTATGTTAAAATGTAACTTGACCTGTTAAGATGCTTTGATTGAAATAGCTTTTGATTTTCAGTAAATATGACCTGCTATTGCTTCTAATTTAACAAATGACCATTTTCAGTTCTTTACAAACAATAACGTGGCTTGAAACTCTGTTGTGCATCATAATTTGGAACAGTGCATTTTAAGGCATTTGAAGTTTTTATTTTTTGAAAAAAATACTATCGTCATTGGGAGGTTCGTTCACTGACATTCGAATTGTACTCTAAGGGTTGATAACTTGGAAATCACGACTTCATTTATAGTGACCATTTAGGAAAATCATCATTTGCATAATAATTTGGAGCGCAGTGTATTCACTGACTACACAATGCATGACAACTACAGCAGTGTTTTTCTGAGCCACGGCATATTTTTTTTACATTGAAAAAAGTCCCATGACACACCATAAACTGAAAACAATATAAAATAAAATGACACTTTTTTAGCCTCATAATGACAATGTAGTCTCTTAATGTCTTTCTACTCCTGGGCCTGGGCCTGTTTAGACGCACACAAAGCTGATATCCTGGGAAGAACTGAGGAGGAAAACAGACTTGCATTCCTTTTAAAGCAGTCACTCGACGATGGAATGCCATTTTTTCTTTTTTTTTTGGACCAATTAAATAAAATTGGTTAACTTTTCACGGCACAACTGGCATTATCTCATGGTTGCACTTAGTGGACCACAGAACTGAAGCGGGACCTGAAAAAGTAAACCAGACATACACCGAGATCAGCTTGGCGGCGTGATTTTTTTTTTTTTTTTAAGTTGTCTCACATATCTTAGAATCTGTCAAGTTCATTTTTCTCAAAGCAAAAAGCCAGCCAGATGTCAGGTGTATGTACCAGCAGGCCCAGGGATCGAGCTCGCTGTGCGACTAAACGAACTCCCGCTTGTCCACAGTTTCCCATCAGGAGGGGAGACGGCGATGAAAAGCGACGCTTCGGCGAAGTACCGGCGCAGCTCCGTTGCTCCGTCCCGGTCGCCCGGGATTCACATGTAATTAAAAAGACTGAAGGCGCTGAAGGGGTCACCTAGGCAACCGGCTCGCTCCCGCTCCCCCTCCCCCACCCGTTTTGTCATTAGACAGAGGTGTTAGCCTCGCTCGGGCATGACTCCGACTGGCGCGGCGCGCAAAACACGCGGCCATCTGTTGTGGCGGCGCTCCCGCTGGGCCCCGTGCTCCCACCCGACCAGCGCCAGTTTGGCTTTGCCACCTGACCAGTGACTACAGCGACGGACCGGGCGTCACACAACAAGAAGAAGAAGAAGAAGAACAACAACAACAGCTCCAAACGCAGCATCACCGTAGTTCAGAAAGACAAACGGAGCAGAGCGACGCCTTTGTAACTGCGTCAGGCGGCAAATAGTGCCGTGTGTTTCAGTGAGTAAGCTGCAGCCAGCAAGGCCTCCTCTGCTGGCCTAAACATACTTAGAAAAGTACATTTTCCTGTCAATATAACAAAGTTATTCCATATATATATATATATATATATATATATATATATATATATATATATATATATATATATATATCCACAGTCTGTTATTTCACATCACCTCATGGAATATCCACTTGGTTGCGTCGCTTCGGTTGTTGTGTGTTATGGTAGAGTTTTTATCCAATCAAATTTCAGCTAGCTTGTGTTGTCAGGTGCTGTGAAATCTGCCCGAGGCCAGCAGAATCAACATTGTGGGCTGCTGTTAGTGAACAAACCTCAGTTTGTAGCCTCAGGTAGTTGCGATAGCTAATCAGATCCCGAATATGCGACGCCGGCTATCTGACCTCACGGTGAACTTCACGCGTACGCGGTGTCCTGTGATTGGATAAGTCCTGAGAACCTAACAAACTTAACCTACCCTGGAGATCCGGTTGCCTGCATGACGAGCCCTCGACGTTTGAAGGAGGATGTAAAGATTTCGTTGCAGAATCATCTGCAATTCACAATGCGAATAACGTGGCGAATAATTGTTTAATTACTCGATTGAACAATTACTTAATAGTCCAATAGCTTGTATCGTTATGGTTTAAGCTCACACAGTACTTTTGGAGGACTTATTAAAACTTTGTTGAGGAATCTCTTAAAATTATTTTATTTGTGTGTTTTGAGAGTATCAGTGGCCTTAGTTACTGAAGTTTTAATTGCGATCTAACTGCTATGGAAACTTAAGCTTTGCTGGACTAGGTCCCCTATATGAAGGTGATGTAATGTATAGGTGTCCTTCTGTATGGATTTGCGAGCCATGGTGCCATATTGAGGACATTATGAGGTGTATCAAATATGACGCCGCCGATGGCCTAGGTTTTAAAATGCACGGCCCGCCACTGGCACTGTGGTGGTCTCCCCAATCACTACACAACAACAACAACAACAACAACAGGGACTTCAAGAGGCCCTTGAAACATTGATCAATCCTATATTTTTTGTTTGGTTCCCAGAGAGGCGCTCCGAGGTGGGATCGCGTAACGCCTCCGCAGCCAAACGGCATCGGAAAACAGCCGAGCTATCGATCTGAGTGAGAGGTGGGGGTGGGGGTGAGGGTGGGGGGCGGGAACGGGCGCTCCACAGAGCAGTGCGCAGTCCGGCGCTGACGTGAACTGGCGGCGGGTGGCGACAAGTGACACGTTTTCTGTCTGTTTCCCTGTTGATAAGAGAAGCGTGAGGGGGAACCCCCCCCCCGCCCCTTTCAGACGGGCTGCTGCCGAGCTCCTCTGACTGGCTGATTATGACGGTCTACGCGCTGTACTGATGGCTACGTGCGGGCTACCGCCTCAGCATTTATTGTGTTTTCTATTTTTGCAGCACTGTACTTCCCAAATCTTCATTTCAGTCAAAATAAAAGCGTAACCACTCAGAATAATTTGCATTACGTGACTATTTCGACTCAATGGAGGAAGAAAAAGACTGCTGACTACTGAGAAAGCTCACTGCACATTCAGATTTGGTGGAGTGGTCGACTGAAACGGATATAAATATTAGGACAGCAGACTATGAGCATAATACTATGTGCATATATTCAATATGTATATAAGTTATGAAAATTAAGTGGAAAAAATGTCGACGTAATCTGAATTTAAATAACGACAACATATCCACCATGATAAACTAAAACAGCAGCATTTTGCATCAAACATATTTTTTCATCTTTTTGAACGAATTTCCATTCAAGAAGACAACTTTTTTTCTAGAAGCTTTCACTGACATTAGGGAATTTATTTATTGAATCAGAACCTTAAATGCACGCATGGACCAATGATGACTACCCCCCCCGGAAAAAAAAAAAAAAAAAAAAAACAAACAAAAAAACCCCCCAAAAAAACCCCAAAAATCCCCCCAAAAAACAACAACAAGACAAAACGTGGATTAACCGATAATTTAGAGTGTAAGAGCAACTTAAATACAATACATGTAGCGATTGAATTTAGAAAATTAGATCTAGGCACAGAAATTAAGTATTTATTTGCATGACATGTAGCCATTTCCAACCAGCGGGATGCTCTGAAACGTCACGTCATCGTCATCCTCTTCTATTATTGACACAAAACTGGCAGAACTTACGAGCGCCACTCTTTTGAATGCCGACCAATAGGCGGCTTCGCACTTTATAGCTAATAGGTTTAGCCAACGCGCCGGCGCTCGCTGCACGCGGCACGAGCGGCAGCTCCATCTAAGCCCATTAGCACGGCCAAGTCACTCCCCGCGCCGACATTAACTGCTGACCTTTCCGAGGCCTCTAAAGTACAGGCGAGGCCATTAGATTACCGGGGCGCTTCCTGCTTTCGGATGATACAAAACGCTGCCACTGGCAATGCTGCTCGGGAAATGAAACATTTGAGGGCGTCGGGACGCCCACACATGTGGGAAGTGAGGAGAAAGGCTCAGACGCGGGGAACCTCGCCGAGTACGAGTAAAACGGTTAATCTGCTTTGGAAGCGGCTGAGTCGAAGTGACGAGCGGCAACGACTCCCTCACCACGGTAGCGACCGCAGTTCACATCACAGCACGGAACCATAACGACCAGTCACGATACATTCCTGTCTTTTTTTCCTTGTTATCTACTACGCGCAAGAATCTGTCAATAAACGTGAAGAGAAACAACGTGCATTTGAAAGCGGCTAGACGGAGAGAGAAAGTGTATGAGCTACTGTTGAGGCCCCTACGCTATGGAGATGACTTTCATGCGACTCCACTTTGAAGCCTTTTATGGCTATCTGTGCTGAACAAATCAAATAACTTATCAGGCAGTGCACTCAAACAGCTGCGGTCAAATATTTAGTTTCAGATAAGGGGTGTGTAATTGCAGTCTAAAGGACAGCCGGCATTATCTTATCTCAGCCGCTTTGACCACTGTCTCACCAGCATTTCCATTCTGGACTCGATGTTATTCTAGCTTTTTTGTTTGTTTAAGGAAGGGGCAATACTACAGCAGAATTGATGAAGTCTACAGGGACAAGTGTGCTGCATGGCACATTGCTGATGTCACTGACCATCAGGAGAAACTTGGTCGTGAAAGACAACCTGCTGTGCCTTGCTCACCAGCAACGCAAGAAGGCACAAAGCTGAAGACGCCTGCTGAAACCCGAGATCTGATCGATATCTGTGCCCCTACACCAGATGATGATTGACAAAGATTCAGTCCAGAATACGGGCACAATGGGAATCAGAAGTGACAAACAAAGAGGATCGGTACCTTTTGAGTGATACAGCAGGCAAATTGTTCTGTTCCAGTGTCTCTTCAAAGCCTCCCCTTTCCTTTCAGAAAGTTGCCTGAGTTAAGACTTCACGCGAAATGATGCCGAGCATCAGATCAAATACAAAAATCAATTGCCGGGGAGGGTGTGTGGATTAAAGGTAGGCGGCCGGGTGAATAAGATGGAGTCAAACCCCGGGGGACCAGCACATTCTCCGCAGCCAGCAGTGCCCTTGGCCGGCCCCCTTCTGACCTCGCTCCTGCTGAGACTGAATCTTACGTTACTTTCAGCGGAGTCGGCTCCTCAAAGAGCAAACTTCAGCTGCTCTTCTTTGACATTTGTCTTCTCGAAAAACTGTTGCGTCTCGTCTCATGGACGCTCGGCACTGTTGACGTCACGCCGGGTCATGGGAGGCCCCCTTAAAAGACGAGGAAGAAATCTGAAAGCAACTCTGCAAACGTGCATTTTGAGGAACTGGGGAAGTTGAAAAATAGGGAAATTGTCAGTACACGGTAAAACAACCGTGAACCACAGAAGTAATTCTTTGTTCTTTAAATTGTGAAAAAAAAAAGCGGCAGTGATTCTTTTTCTGTTGTAGTTCCAACAAAATGCTTCAACAGTTCCTGGTGGAATTTCCACGTTGAAAAACCTGCAACCAAAGTTGTTCGAAACCACTGCTGTACGCAGTACGCTTGTTTTTTGACATCACCGTTTCTGGGTGACTTTTAATAAGGGAGCATCTTAAGTGACAGCGACACGCAAAAAAAAAAACAGCGCGATGTTTAAGAGGCCACAAAGAGACAGACACAACGTTACAACGAGCTACCGGTCCAAAAACAAGAGATCGAGTGTGAAAATCACCCTCACTGTCGGTTTCGACAACAAAACCACAACTAGTACTAATGGGGCCATTGGAAAAGTTCATCGCACAAATGTGGACGCGTGTACCTTTAAAACAACAACAACACACAAGCGAGGCCGCGCGGCCAGCGAACATTCCAAATTCGACCATACGCCGCTTAAACAAAAACACACTTTTGTAATTCGTTTCCCCTGGTCAGCAGCAGCAGCTCGGCTTGATGCTTTGCCAGTTCCGTGCCCCCGGCTCACTGCACAGCAATTGTCAGGGGCACAAAGCGGGAGGGGTGGGGGTAGGGTGGTGGGGTTGGGGGGGAGTTGCAGGATGACTGATGTAACAGAGGGCTGAATAAAAAAGCAACTGTCTGTGTTTGGTATGTGCTGGGGCTTCCAAGCTCTGAGGGGTGAGGGGATGGTGGAGGGGGGAGGGGCGTCATGTCATACTTTTAGTGCTCTCAGCGCTCGCACTCTCCTACTCCCTGCCTCAGATGTAAAAGCGCGCTGGCTTTCTTGCCGTGTAGCACGCCGGAACACAGTGCCCAAGATGGCTTTGTGAAGGATGCAGGGTATGTCGGTTGTTTATAAGTCGGCGAATCAAAGGAGGAGAGAGGAGGGGGAAAAAAAAACCCAACCCTTTCTGCTCAGTCGAAAGCGTCGCTCTTTGATGCTCCAGAACGTCGTTATTTGTTCATGTTTGGTTGCATAATTTAGTTCAGACAAAGAATGGCAATCTTAGAGGCACTTCTTGATGGTTTGTTCTGCTGTGTGTTATTTCTTTGCCTTCAAGAAAGGGAGATTAAGTCTATTTATCAGACCACAGGGATGAACTGATGCAGTATGCTTCTTCTTCTCCTGCTCAGATCTATTATTTATAGACGTTCAATCACAGTGCAAACAAAAAGGCGCAAAGAAGCTCAAAATCCAAACCCACACCCACACATTAATGTTCTTTAATAAATTTAATAAATGAATTTTCTGCCTCGGCTTGAGCCGAGACTGAAGCCCAGCGAACAAAAGGGTAATTTGGAGGCAGATGAGTTCATTTATGGAAGCAGCCGACATCACCAGCGATGGGCCCTAATCCATGAGACTGATTGATTGGTATTAACAAGTTCCACAGAGTGGGATATGCCGTGGGAGCTTAGTAGCCTGCACTTAGCTTGCGTGCAAAATCTATTTTAGCCCCCCCGTCCCCCCAAATATCAGGTTGGGAGCGCCAGATGGCCATATGCTGCTGGTAGGACTTTAATTCCCTGAATGAAATCTTTAAGGCCGCGGTGACAGGGCAGGGAGACGCTGAGCAGACCAAAGCAGGGTAAACAAAGAGAGCAGGGGAAGCCGTTATTTTGGTGAGGCTTTCTGGGACAGGTTGAAAGACGAGGTTAAACGCAAGAAAATGACATTAAAATCAAAACAGACATTTGGACTTGGTAACTTTGTGAGAAAGGGTGGCGCCAAAAAAAGTATTTTTTTTTTTTCTTTCTTCTTCTTTAGTCCTTTGGACTGGGGTGGTCTGGTTCACATGCAGCAGCATATTACTGAAGACTCGACCCGAGCTGTGCGAAGCAAGTGTTCTCAGAACCGGAGGAGAATACTTGAATAGAATAGAATTACAGAAACACAATCACATTAAAAAAACAAAAAAAAACAAAAAAGGTCTTCTTGCAGTAGTAGTTATAGTTTTATCTTGTGCGCCTCAGGATTCCAATCCAGCACAGCAAATAATTAATGATGAAGGTGCAATCAACTCCAGAGGAAAAAGCAACTTTTGAACAGAAACACCGCTGTTGAGGAGGACTGACGGGCCGAAAGATGCAAATTCATTTTTCAAACCCTCGTTTGATGCTGACTTTGCGTTATGTCACTGCTGGGGGGTTGGAGTTAAGCTTAGGTAAGCCAGCAGGTGGCCGTGGGGCATGAGCACCAATGCCATCGCTCAGGTGTAAAACAATGCTGGGGTACATTTCGAAGAAAGAAAGGGATTAGGCAAATGATGAAGCTGTTATTTTCTGTCTCCAATAGCTGATGACACCTGCACTCGTATCTGATTTAATACTCTGTGATACAGTCTTTGTGAACTCTGCGGTCAAAGGGCTCCAGAGTCGCTGCGGCGGGATCCGACTGAAGCGATTACCGCAAATTTTATGTAAGCGGGACAGATTTTTGGATGTGTTTGGTGATTTAGGCTATAAAAAAAAAAGAAGGAAAAATCTGTGTCTTTGAAGTGTGACTCAGTGTTTTGACCGGTGCACTCGTTTTGTGTGGGTGGCCTTGCGCCATTCAAAGAGTTTTTCTAATAATAAAGGGTTCGCTGGCAAGTTATGTTTGAAGCCTAAAATTATGCCCAAAATGAGAAATTATTTCCCTCTTTACAAGCAGTGCTTCCAGATGCAGAACCACATCAGACCTGTTCTCTAGAGTCAATGACTTCACAGCCGATTGCACGTACGGGCTCGTGCTGCACCAGAGCTCGGCCATCAAACTTCATTTCCAGAAACTCAACACGACTCTGACATTCTTTTTTGCAAGTTTTTTTTTTTTTTTTTGCTGTTACTGCAGTGCTTAAAGCTTTTTGTTTTGTTTCGTGATGAACGCAAACTGATGACGTCAGCAGGGGCCCCCGGTTTGCAGACACAACATATTTTCAAAGGCCAACATCGAAGGGAAGTCGGAAAAAACACGAGGGATGCTTTCCGAGAGGAGTGCATTTCAGGCCACAATTTCTGCTTTCTCCAATGGACTTCAGGGGAATATTGACCAGAGCCCACATTCGGCATTCGTTTGAAGCATAATAAAACTACAGAATAATATAATTGAAAATTCCTCTCACAGAAAAAAATGAAGTGAAAAATAAAAGTCTGTATAGTTCAGGAAAGACATTTCGGGGGAAGTTCAGGAATTATAGAAATTTGAATTGATCATTTGAAATGACATTACAGCATTTCAAAATAACATAACAATAAAACATACTACGACTATTCCAACTCTGACGCCTTCAGACATTACAACACATCTTCAACGTAAGCAAATTTTAATATACTTAGACATAGTCATAATGTCATTTTTCTTTGAATGTGTCCACTGTTGACACAACCAATCACCTCAAAACAATCTCGCATATTGAGAGCGAAAACTGAGGACGGATCCTGAACAACAACACCAATATTCTGACTGAACTCTGAAATCCACTTAGCGTGGACAGGCAGCAGCGCTCCTTCGCCAGAAAAGTACTAGCAGGATCAAAAGCTCAAGGCCAAAGCTTTGCTTAAATCAATCTTCCCGTCTAGCCTACTGACCGGGAACATCGGTACAACTGCAGGCCAAGAGCAACTGAAATCAGCAGCACTCGCAGGCTTCTCTGCTGTACGTTGCCTGCACTAAAACAACCTCCTGGTCCCATTTTTGCTGGAGAGTGTTTTGGTATGTGTAACTCCATAGATGAGGAACTTGTAAAAGAAAAGCAAGTTACAGAGTGACTTTAAAAGTAGCAATTATCAAATGTCCCTGCCTAAAACAAATCATCTGCCTTCAGCATTAAAAATGCATGACTGATATCACCAAAAATGAAAGGCATGAGCAAATGACTATAATCATATTTCTAATGATTGACCCGTTTTCCATTTGACCTGCTCATTTTTTTCTTCACCATTTTGGACTTTAACTAGTTTCTTTTAATCTAAAAGTGATGTGTTTAAATGAAAAAAAGAAAAGAAAAATCCCAGTTGTTTTTAATATGAGAATGTTCTGACTCAGATTTTCATAAAAAGGGGCTCTTTTATGAAAAACAGAGTCTCTCAGCTCTTTAACAAGTCTTTTTGCGTTACTGTCATGTCAACTGACACACCAAGTATGGGGAAATTACAACTTGTGCATTTCTATGGATGGCTTTTACTGTGATGAAACAAGCCGTTTGGATTTTGCCCGACATTCTAGGTAAGAAGTTATCATTATCAAACTGATAATGACAGTTTGATAATGATAACTCACTGTAAAACCTCTGCAGACTTTTTTTTTTTTTCTTAAATGCGTGCTAGACATCACTACATGAGAGACGGTAGCCGTCTCCCCTGCTAGCTTGCGCTGGCAGTGAGCGGGGAGCAAAAAAATAGACAGGGTGAGTGAGAGAAACACTTGTTTTGTGAGGCCTGTACAGCTCAAACAAATATTGTATCTTGATGGAAGGAGGCCAACACACACACACAAAAAAAAATACATCGATTAAATCTGAAAAATGGGTCACAACGGAGCCACTTTAAATATTTTACAGACTGTTTCTTCTGTTGGTTTGAAACCCGTCTTTTCCAGATGGGCGTCACGGTCCCTGTTGGCTAACCCCAATTGTCTTATGTAAGCAAAATGCTATCCCCCCCCCCCTCCTTGCTTTCTCAATGCGTCCGCATTGAAAGTCGTTGAAGCAACCTGCACTTATTCCAGTTTTTGTCACTATTAAAGCTGCATGAGGGGGGAAGAGATGACGCGCTCACGCCAGACCTGCAGGGATTGAAGGCTGAAGCCGAGTGCTGCGCCGTTTGCTCCGTTGCACATTAATGCAACCCATAAGACCGTATTCATGCTAAACTCCATCAGAATACCGACGGGAAAATGGGAGAACGCATCGCTGCTCTCCTGCTGTAATATTTTCGCTTGCGAGCACCGCTGTTGTTTACCAGATCTTTAGTTTGATGCCGGCCTCCGTGTCCCCAGGGCGGCGCAGTGGCTCAGTGATGGGTCTAACACATTCACCTCCAGCTTTGTATTCTGAGTGGAGGTTGCATGTGTTTTTTTTTCACTGCCTGTGTGGTGTGTGGGCTTTTCCATGGTGATCAGGTTTCCTCCCACGGCTCGATAAACATTCAGCAAATGAGAGAAATGATAAAAATAATCACGGTGGAAAATAAGCTAAATTGTTCTGCTGCTCTCTAAAATGCAATGGCTAACATGCGGCAGTAACGTGGGGGGAACAGAAGAGCGGGAGGGGCGGGGGGGAATGAACGCACAACGCATCGCCAGGGAAATGCAAGCGAAATTTGTATTTTTTTTTCGTTCAAACCGATCCTCCTTTTGAGCAACAGCGGGTAGCAAGGGACCAGATTGCAGCTGGTGCTGTTGGTCAGGGACGCTGATTGGCCACAAAAAAAAAGCCTGTGCTGTGATACATGTTTTTGATTGTGGGGAAAGCCAGAGCACTGCAAGGAAACACACACACACACACACACACACACACACACACGCACGCACGCACACACGCACGCACGCACGCACGCACGCACGCACGCACGCACGCACGCACGCACGCACGCACGCACGACGCTCAAACTATTTCGCAGCACTCTTGCTGCCACGCTGCCATGCTGCAAAATAAGCTGTGCCATGTCGCTAATAATAGGGGCAGTAAAAGGAAAAACACCCAAGACTGATGGATACTGCTTACGTAACATCCACAGAGACTAGACAGTACATTGTGGTGTAGGACTGTCTCTATGAAATGATATACAAAAATAAACAGTGTGGATTGATAAGAATGTATCAATAGTTGCCAAAACATTTTGGCGTTTTTGTTATATAAAGCAATAACTAGCCTGGAAACAACTACACACACACACACACACACACACATATATATATATGTATATGTATATATATATATATATATATATATGTATATATATATATATATATATATATATATATATATATATGTATATATATATATATATATATATATATATATATGTATATATATATACACAAACATACATATACATACATACATACAAATAAGACATATATATATATATATATGTCTATACACACACACACACACACACACACACACACACACACACACACACACACACACACACACACACACACACACACACACACACACACACACACACACACCAATTTCTCTCTATCAGCCATATCAGTGCATTAACTCATACAGAGATGCAGAGATAATGAAGAAGTGATTACTGTGTACTGTGGAATTGCAAAACAGAGTGATCCCCGTACTTATAGGAGGCATTGCTTATGGAAGTTCCTTCATGCATATAAATATTTAGATGAAATGTCTACATTGGGAAATAAGTGCCATTCCCCCCCAGGGAGCCTTCGTTGACTGGAATATCAACTTAAAATCAACCAATTAAAATATGAATATTTGAGTGGTATTTTCCGCAACAATCTTGGGAGGCCGGTTGAGATGATACTTCTCAATCACGCGGGGGTCCGTTTAGATGAGTGAAAATGAGGGCCGACCAAACAGTTTCGCTGTCAGTGTCCCCGCATGCAAACTGTGCTGACGTTCCATCTAAAAAGCGTAATCAGTTTGTCCGTAAATATTTCATACGGGCCATATGGCGCCTCTGATGGAGCGTCAGGATCACGAGAGCTGTTCAACTCTTGCTATCGCCAATCTAATGTGTGTTTTACTCTTAAAAATGCAATGAAAATCCCACGAAGGACCATTACGAAAACAAGGCTTTACGATCAATAACTGAATAATGAGCAATGACGACGCAAATTCCGCAATTTCATACCTTCTCTCGTGCCCGCAAAACATATTTTGCTCTAATTGAGAGAGGGTACACGGAGAGACAGAGGATTCCAGACAGTTCAGACTCCTTAATCTGTGATTAGACAAGTGGGAAGGGCGGCCAGATCGCGGCTATTTCGGAGGCGACACTCTGTTCCCCTGTCCTCGACTCGTGGGCAGAGGAGCTAAGGAGCTAATTCTTTCTTGGCGTTTGCGTCGGGATTATGCGGATGGCAGCGAGCTTTAGGGGAAGGGGGGGGGGAAGAGATTGTGTCAATAAAAATATCTGAGTGAGACAATGAGCGCTGGGAATGTTTTTATTTGGGGGCGGAGTCAGTGAAGGAATGCAACGCTGGATCCTTCGGCCCTCCCCGTGTTTACAAATCGACCCTTCGTTTACGCCAATTCATCCGAACGTGATTGTGTTCTGCGAGGGCGATAATGGCCTCTTGTGCTGCCGCTGCCGCTGCTGGCACACGCGGCTCAGGAAATGCCTGAAAGGGAGAGGTGGGAAATAAGCGAACGCGAGAGAGAGAGTGAGCGAGAGAGAGAGAAATATGAGATGAGAGACAATGTCCCCAAAGTGCTTGTTTTGACAGGATCCCTCCCCTGCGTCACAGGACGGTCCCCCCCAACCCCCCTTAGCCCCCCACCCCTCACCCCACGCTCGCCCGCCTCGCCTGTCGGATCAGGAAGCCGAGGGGACTCGTTGCTAGCAGAGACCCCGTATCCACCCACATAAGTATCTGGCCTTTCTCACATGCTGAGGTTCATTCGGTCTGTGTGTTTGTGAGTGTGTGTGTGTGTGTGTGTGTGTGTGTTTGGGGGCAGACGGGGGGGGGATTTTCTTCCCTTTTGTGAGGAACTCAACTGTTCGGTCCGAGCCTGCTTCCTCCTGTGACGCTCTTGGCCAGTCGGAGGCTAAAACGTCCAAGTTGAGGCGAACTATCGGGGCCCCCGATCACGCCACCATACCCTCCCCCCCCCCTCCCAACCCCGCCAGAACAGCTTGTTGGTCAACAACAGAACAGGGGGTGGGGGTGGGGGTCTGGGGAGGGAGTGAAGCAGCCTGACTTAGCAGCAGCCTTCCAGTTGCCAGGAATGCAAAACGTTTCCCAAGGAAATTCCTCCTCCAACAGGAAGACGAGGGAAGGAAACCAAAAGAGTTTCTTGACACATTTCAGCCAGTGGGAGTGAGCACAGAGAAGTGGGAGGGCGAGCGTGCCGATTGGTCGGCTGCCGGCAGTGGCGTGTTTGAAGCGGTGTGAAGTGGGGCAACCCTTGCTAAAACTTCACCACTCTTCGGTTCTTACTTCCAACCTTGGAACTCAGTGGCTTTCAGCACGTCTCTTGCGTTCGCATCATTCTCAGACGAACCCCGACGAGCTTTGAACCCGCGGCCGTTCTTCACGTCTCACCTCAGCGGATCCTGCCCGGCCGCAACTGTAAACAAATGGGCGTGAAGTGCGGCGTCACCATCTCGTGTGTCTGAGTGTGTGTGTGTGTGTGTGTGTGTGCGTGTGGATAGGGGGGGAGACGAGGGGGGTATTTATGATTGCAGAAGGAAGAGGAGGGATTAAGGAGACCACGTCTGTGTGCGGCATCAGATTACGAACTCATCTTTTCCTGTTATGAAATCAGATTAGCGCGGCTCCCCTGCCGGGAGAAACAATATCCCCGGCCTTGAGACGGACGGGTCATCGCGGGGGGGCGAAAGGGGATAGTGAGCTTATAAATCTAAGTCCGGGGCCTTTGTTTGCAATCGCGATTTATGAGTTTCATTTTTGGCTTGAGAAATGAACATGCAGGGACGTTAAATCGGGGGAGATTAAGGTCACGGGTGATGGTGCGGATTGCACGCTACATTCTCAAACTTCCAGCTTCGTTAAAAACAGCCGTGTGCGGGGATACAAGTACAAAGGGGCCGATGGCTTCATCTCCACTGGCCTGGAATAAACAACACATAATAAAGCTGCTTTGGCCCCGGCCCAAGTTTGTGTGTGTGTGTGTGTGTGTGTGTGTGTGTGTGTGTGTGTTTTTTTTTTCACTCTCCGGCATGCGGCATGCACCAAATTCAATAAATGACACAAAACTGGGGCAGAAAGAATCAAACATCTGACCGGAGCCTGCAGAGTCGGCTCAATTAATGCGAAGACGGCTCCGTCGCTCGCCGGAGAAGAGGGTCATCTTGGGACTCGCATGAATCAGGCTGCCGGAGGGGGTGGGTGGGGGGGCCGAGAGAGCTGTTCGCTGAGCGGAAAGACGCCGTTCCGTGCATGCGGGGAAACTCCTGCGAGGGTTCCACACATCTCTCGACCCGACCAGTGGTACTTGAAAGCCAGACACGTACTCCAGAGTCAAAACACTCGGCGAGAGAGCGCGTCGCGCGGAAACACATCCAGATCCCTCATTCAGTCGGGTTTGCGTCGCTCACTTTTTTTTACCGCCTGTGAGCTTTCCGTCGAAACAGCGGCGGCGCAAATGTATTCAGAGAGGCGCCAAAAGCAGCTCGTCCGGCTTGCCCTCGGAAAGGCAGCGAGGACGGCAAAGGTCGCCCCTTTCTAACCCGAGCCGGGAAGGTTTCGTGAAGTTGGGCGGGAGCCAGCAGCCCTCTCCTGCTTTTACACATTCTTTATTGTTAGTAGATAAACATGGCACCGCGCTGACCTCTGCATTCCTGCAAATACCACATCATTCTCGCAACAAATGCTGACCTGCTCAGGGTCAAAAACAAGCCCGTTGGGTTTTGAGCAAACTGCTTCACTTATTGTATACGCAAAAAAAAAACCAAACAAACTTAAATCACTTTCATTACCGTTGGTGTGCTGCGCAAATGGCTAAGGTGAGTTCGCTCTGTAATTATGGGTGAAGTTGCTGCAGTGTGTTTTCCTCCCACTTGTTTCTTAGCAAAGGAAAACAGACCTGTGAACTCAGAGCCAGTGCAACAGAAAGTAAGGTCAGGACGCAGAAAAGCACGGAACAAACAAAACAAATCAAAGCTGCTTTTGAGTGACACCGAGTCTACCACGCAAAGCATTGCACACCTGAGCTGCAAGTAGGTCTAAAAAAAAATAATCCAACAACATCTACATGTGCTATACGCTCAAAGCTAGCAGAGAGTGACTTTGACTGCTCAAAGTATTATCAAAATGCTTTGCGGAACAACAAGACACTGGTATCCATCTGAAAATGCAGTTCCCCCCCCCCCCTGTCTGTAGCGTGCAAATATTTGTATGCCTCTTGCAATAATATAACCCAGGTATGTCACAATGACTTCCACATTACTGTGCTACGCTCTTGCAAGACAAGATTGGATCAGTACGTGTACAAGAGGAAAAGTGATGGTATTTACATCATCAACTTGAAGAAGATTTGGTATTAGCGGGTTAGCGGGTTCCAAAGCCAGGTTGGCTAAAGTAGCTGAAATTGCAATATTGCAATTCCCCATCATTGTTTTCCATTTTTTTTGCGGTTGAGTACATACACATAGCACATAGCCTTGTCTCTTCTTGCGTTTATATGCTTAATGCGGGCACTGCACTAGTTAGGGAAAATGTTTAATTGCTTCTTAACACAAATTCCTAATCAGCCAACCACATGGCAGCAACTCGTCTGTGGCGAAGACGACTTGCTGACGTTCAAAGCCGGCATCGGAACGACGATCCAAGTGACTTTGAACGTGGTGAACACGGTTGTTGGTGCCAGACGGGCTGGCGCGATTCACAAACGGCTGATCTACTGGGATTTTCACACTGGCACGACCATCCTTAGGATTTCCTCAGAATGGTCCCAAAAAGAGAAAAAAAAAAAATCCAGTGAGCAGTGGTTGTGTGTAGGAAAATACCCTGTTGATCTCAGGGGTCAGAAGATAATGGGCAGAGTGGTTGTAGACCATAGAAAAGGAAGAGGAAGTGATATAATAGCTGGTTACAGCCGAGGCTGGCAGA
This sequence comes from Nelusetta ayraudi, assembly GCF_046127955.1. NCBI lineage: Eukaryota > Metazoa > Chordata > Actinopteri > Tetraodontiformes > Monacanthidae > Nelusetta > Nelusetta ayraudi. Next base: position 6,509,885 of record NW_027466058.1, on the reverse strand, counting down.
ATAGCACATGTGAACGCACAACACCCAAGGAGCTGCTATTAGTTGTGGTTAGTCACAAGTGACTTAAAGCACATGCGGTACAGAGTGAAATCAACATTGTGGTTGAAGGGAAATGACTTTAGCGGGTTACTGAACGCGCTCCGCTCAAGTGATTAAAAACACTATGATGAAATACAACCAAGTCAGTCCATTGTGACACACATCAGCTGTAGTGACTTGCATTTCTCTCAACTTGTCGGAGAGGGAAGGTTTCCTTTTACCAACACTCAACCCACTCTGTGAGGGCCACGTTAGCAGGAAACAAAAAGCAAACCGGCAGCGGCTGTGTGTTACGCTGCATTTCTGTATTCGCCGTGAATCATTGCAACATCCGACACGCTTATTGCTCCACTGGTTTTTGAAAGTATCACGCAGGCATACTGTAAACAAGACATGTTTTGGCAGTTACAACTATAAACTCTCTCTTGTAGATGAAAAGAGACATTTAAACCCACCCTTTGATGAATCTGCCTTGAGCATTTAGTGTCATGGAGGTTTCTGGTTGGTGCTCAACACCGTTTGACGTGCCTGGGTCAGCGATTCGCTGCGCGCAGAGTTAGGGGAATGTGTGGTAAACCATATGTTGCAGCACCTCATCTCCAAGAGCAACACCATGTGCACATGAGTCTGCAGACTGACAGACAGCTCGGAGCACAACGGCGCTTGCACATATGTTTGAAAAGGACCCGAGGCAGAGACTGCATCAGCACGTAGGAGAAAATCAAAAAGTAAAATCCCGCGCAGCAATAAAATCTGATATGCAAGCCTGTGGTAGCATTAAGATAGCACTCGCATCTGTGATAAATAGGCTTGATATTTTGTGAAAGAAACCACTTGCATTTTATAATCGGTAAGTATGTACAAATGAAAGGTTATAGAAATTCGGACGTCCTGAATTCACAGGCTCAGTCTCATCATTCCGACAGCATCAGGATAAGGAGCATCCCAATAGTCCAAAGCTCCGAGGACATAAAAGGGCTGACAACATATTTTCCATTGTGAAATAAAATATTTTCCCCCTAAGCACTGCCTCTGGTAACCAAAGTAGCGCGGGCCTAATAGGATCACTTATAAAAAGCACACACAATCTCTTTAATGAATAACATCTGGGGTGCTTTCATGTACCACCCACAAAAAAAAGTCAACTGCTGACAGACATGTGCCCTCGTGTGAAACGGAGCCTCGTCGCTGGACACCCACTTTTTTTTTTTTTTTGCAACAGGCTAGTTGAGGAGCAAACAGCTGCACACAAAACGGCCCAGCCCCTGAAAGAATGCCAAGGGAGAATCCCTAAAACAGACCTTGGGTTGGGCCCTGTGTGAGCACTCAAACGGTAATCTAGTCCAAGTCCACATAAAGCAGAAAAAGGCTCGGCTAATTACTTGGCAAAATACCTGGTTTACATTGAACCACCATGGGAAAATGTTGGACATAGTGCAACAACAAACAAAACAATCGCTGCTTGATTTCTAATATGTACATGCATTTCTATTCTATTCCATCAAGGGTCGGGTGTAACAAACGACCTCAGCACTGACGTCTCGCTCCGCTGCAGGCTTCTGCTGAACAATTGGAGGTAAACTTTTATTCCCACGTCTCATCAATAATCCATGATGATCCTCATCCTTATCCATCATTAATACGGCACCCTGTCACCCACCACGCAGAGCGGGCGCAGCATGCTGAGGCAGAGATGCAGCTAATAAAAGTTCCATGTGTGGTGCAAGCTGCAAATGCACCGACATGCTTTTGTCAGTGGGCCAGTGGTTTTAAAAACCTGCAAGACACCAGGATCAGAAGCGTGCTCGGAAAACAGCTGTCTTACAAGATCTAAGGGCTACATGGGAAACGTCCTCTTGGGCAAAACCTTATCATCCTGTTTTATTTATCTTCAACACAATTAGCGAGCTGCAAAATTGAAGAGCAACACTGCCCCTTAAAATCAAAATCATTTCTTGCTGTAGCTGCCTGCCTATCTGTCAGCTGGGCTGCCCAACCCGAAACAGAAATCGAAAGATCACAACAACCGCAAATGAAAACCAACACAGTAAAAGTAGATCATAATTATTTCACGACACAACACACACACACACACCCATGCTGGATCCTCACTGACACTTGCACACACATGCAGGCGCCGAAGAGCCAGCGTGCAAAAACACATCGACTGTGGAGGAGAACCCTCCCCTTGCAGGCCCGCTGCACTTCCGATGAGTGGAACAGATCTAGGTCAAAGCTGATTAATGTGCCCACAGCTCCCGGGAGCCTTCTGGTCAGGTGGCAGCAGCAGTGCCTGCTTGGGCACGGTGAGTATTAATGCGCGATCACTCCACAATGCCGCTGAAATTGACGAGCGATCGCACAAAGGCGGTGCCAGCGAATAAAATATGCGTGGCTACGGCACAAAAAGCGACGATCAGCGCCGCTGACTGCCTCCGCCACAGCCAGCTGCTGTGTCAACACCATTAAGGGGGATGTGTTTCTGTGTTGGTCCTATGGCTTGCGCTACGACCTGTTAGCCGAGCTTTGCGGACATAAACATAAACACTCCGCGGCGTAAACGCGAAAATCAAGTTGGTCGGAGGCGAGGTGCATGAGCTCGGGACGCTTTCAACGACCCACCGTGGTGGTGCAGGAGAATAAAAATGATACACGCTTCCTTTGAGGCGGCTTGGCATCCGTGTCACTGTATATTTATAGGCGCGTCGCTATTAGATGGCATGCATTGCGTAAATCACTTAAGTTTATACGGACAAAGGGACGTGTAATAACAGACACGGACAGGCACAAAGCAGAAGGCAGAGCCACAGCAACACTCCGGACCATCCGGATGTAAAGCTGAACTTTTGAGTCAAACTAACAACAGTCATATTTTATAACGGTGTCATTAATACCTGGGACCTAAACAATTCCACACTTGGAGACATGGTGTGTATATACATCGTCGCAAGCAAGTTAATTAAGCAAGCAAGGGTTCTTTAAACAAAGGGCTTGCTTGACATGTTTATTCGAATTAAAAGCTTGAATATATAGTATTTGTTTAACAGAATATATTTCTTCCTTTTAGCACACAACCTCAAAGTAACTCCAAACCACTGCTACCCGCTAGGTAGCTTTAGCATTAGCCGGGCTGCTAGTTAGCTTGCTCGTAAGCCACCCAACCCAACGGTGTTTAGCAATGTGTGGAAGCCCCAGTCCCCCTTTGCCTGTCGTTACAGCGAACCAGGGCGTTGTATGAGCGACATGTCACAGACGTGGTGGCAAAACAAGAGCAGCATGCACCGTGGGGTTTCACAGCATTGTTGTAACGTTACCTCGGAACGCAGCTGGGGGATGAGCGGTCTATCTCCCAGGTCGCGAAGAGGTTCATGGGCACAGGCATGCTGCCGGAGCCCATCACCACGGCACCGGCTAACGCTCCGGTAGGGAGGCTCGCTGGTCCCGGACCGCCGCCGCCACCGCTGTTCGGGTTCAGGAAAGCGGCCCGAACGCCTCCTCTCTCTACAGCCGCCGCCATCATCACCTCCACTGCCTGGGGAGCAGCTCTAGCCAAGTGTCGGACGAACGCGGGAGCCGCGGGACTCTTGTGCTGCCTTCTCCTGCTCCTGCTCCACTAGACTCCCAGCTCCACTACGCCGACTGGAGATGCTGATAGGCGGGGCGGGGCATGTCAGTACTGATAGGGGGCAGCATGTCCCCGCCTCGTGGATGGGACATTTTCTCTATTTACCTACCTTCAAAAAACGCACGGCTCTGATCGCACGCTTCATGCTGTTTAAGAAAACAACAACAACAAACATTTGCAGAGTTAGATCGTTTAAAATGTAGCTCTATAAGCTTAGCTTAGCGAATAGCCAATGTAGCCTAACAAACCTCCGCTCTTTCTGAAATTGCCTCTCAGAAACGGCAAGGCATGCTGTAAAAGCATATACGAAATACTTATATATATATTTAAAAAAATAAAATAAAATAAAAATAAAATAAAAAAATCGTGTTGTATGCATAATGGTAAGTGAAACATAGCTCACTGTCACAAACATAAAGCTAAAGCAGATCAAAGGCATGACCAAGGCTACACAGAGGGAATAACATAATTGCCAGGACCATATGTGTATATGGTCCTTTTCTTGGATTGAATTAAAGTAACACACTGTCAGCTACCTAACTTTAAAAAATGACTGGTCCTCTTTAATGGAAATAATAATAATAATAATAATAATAATATTCTTACAATTCAATGAATTGCAATGGGAAGACGGTCCCCCTGCCAAAACAGTGCACTAGGTTAACCTGATTCATTACCTGTTCAGAATGGACTGTGTGCTCTCACAAGAAGGTGCTGGACAGGCAACTCCAAGCTGTATGGTCAGTCCTACAGTATATCTTGCCAGGCAGGCACAATGCCAATGCCAGTGGAGCGACTCTTGCAGTTGTAATTGTTGTAAAAGTACAATTTTAACTATGGTCGTTAAGGGGAGAAATTCCAGTGTTTATTTAAATGACAGGCGATGGCTGTAAAACTGGCATCAAGTGGTAAGTGTTCTGGAGCGATAAGACCGCACGATAGATGGTATGTAAAGTAGTTGGTGCATTCATAGTTGTGTTTGTGGAAGCCGCTGTAAAAAAAAAAAAAAAAAAAAAAAAAAATACACTTTAAAGTCCCATTTTCTCCACTTGTTAAATTTCTGATATTCAAAAATGTCTGCTCATGTAAAAAAAATAAAATAAAATGTGGCACTATCTCACATTATTACATTTTTATTCATGAATTGCCATTTCGTCATCACATAATTATAATGTAGGTGCATGGTTCTCGCATTTGAACGCTGTTGTGAAACCCGTTGACTGGAAGTGTGACTAGACGGGCTCAAAAGCTAACATGACCAAACACGCTCTCGGGGGCTGGGTGACGTATGACAGGCCTATTCAAACTGAGTGAACGAAACATACTTCCTTCTTTGGCTCAATGTCACGTAGTTTGCACAGTCAAAAACTGTGGCCTAATAGCACAGTCATAATTCCAGCTTTCCTGTTGCATTTCACGCTGTGTCATTTAAACTGTCAGGAAGAAGGAAACACCTGGAAAACCGTATGACTGTGTGAATACAAAGCTAAGTTCTGACCATCTGACCATGTATAATATCCTCACTATGCACTGTCCACGAGATGTTTATTTTTGTTTTTTTGTTTTTAAAAAAAAAAATCTTTTTACTCTCCTAGTTTTTCCCAATACATCACATAATACATTTATGGAGTGTGTCTCCACCTAGTGTTGAAAGCTTTTATTCCACAATAACTTGACTTAAAAGTAGAAGGTGTTTCTTTTAAATCCGCCCGCTAGATGGCAAACTCTCTGCACTACTCGCAGTGATAACGCGAGCTCCGCTATCTAAAAGTGAGAGTGGGCGGGTGACGCCGCTGATGTTTCAGCAACAGTGTGACAACCTCATACTGCAACCCCTCACCTTTATTGAGTTCTCGAGAGGAGATTAAAATACTCCAGCAGTAGTCTGTCACGTAACACGGTGACAGGCACCCTCCTCGACTGAATCAAAGTAATTGTTCAAATCGTAATGTCAAGTGTAAGGAAAGGCCTTGAGCTATAGAAGAGAGTTTTTTGTTTCTTAAAAAAAAAAAACAGCCTTTCCTGTAAAGAAAGTTTCTGAGAGTCCATCTGAAAGCTTGAGGTTGGAGAGCAATCATCACCACAGTGTGTGTCTCTGAACCTTTGCATGCAGGAAGCAGATATTCCTCACTTCTCACATCATCTTGAAGGTAACCGCATCTTGCATCCCACACCCCGCCTCCTCCTTCCACTCCCTCCCCTGCCTTCTTCTGACAGATCTCTCATGGCGCTTTAGCGGTTTCCAGGCAGCTCTTTATTTTTAGGTTGGTGCTTTTGTTTGCGACATTGTTCTGCATGCCACCTCCACACAATCAATGTCAACAGTTCTAAAGAGCCGGCCTTTGATTGCAAGCTTAAAACAAAACTTTCTTTTTCTTCATCACTGTACCTCAGCTGGAAAATTGCACAACTCAAATGTGCGACGGTATCACTAAGTAACGACACACCTACTTTAACTTCTATTCTTACGCAATGGCATCTGTATAGCTTTTTGTTTTGTTCCCAGGCATTACATGTTGTAAATCAAACATCATGACTTCCAACTTAAAATAATGAGACTGCATTCAGTGCAAACCACTTTTGAAGAAGCTTTGTTCATAATCAATAGTATCAAGTGTTAGAGGAGTAAGAAGGTAAACTGCTTTATGTAGGCCTCTAATGAGTTGGCAAATGGGGATGAAAAAAAACATGTCATGTTGGAAATCAAAGTATTTGTAGTACAGAACGTGTATCACATCATTCTAGTTTCTACCACTGAATAAAAGTAGCAGGTTAGTCTCCGGTGAGTTTGCAAAAAAAAACAAATTCCACCTGATAATGCTCCAACGGTAAGTGAACGCATTATATTGTTAAGTATTATCATTACGTTTGCAGTTAAATGCATTTGAAGATCGTACATAGCACAATCTGTGGCATATTAGCACATTAAGACGAAAAGTGATCACCAAAGAGGCACAAAAGAAATTATGCGCAGACATTCCCTGACCCCGGAAGAATTTAGGAAGTTAGGATGCTGCAGATTTGTATGAATAGTGTGTGTGGGCGTTATGCAGCACAGAAACTGTTTATCTGACTGGAGCCAGAATCAACATCTGCCTTCCTACTCACTTCAGACTTTGTGATGATGGAAACACTAAGTGAACGAGAAAAGACACGCTCAAGCGTTCACATTTTCCCTTTTCCCCCCAATTAAATTGCACCCATGAATATTTTAACGTTTACTTTTCTTCTCCCACATCTGTGACTTTAAACTAAAACATATCTGCATGCATATTCTGTCTGTGAACAAGGAGGCAGTTGATGGCTCGGTTGGAGAAACCGCAGTGGAAGGAGAGGGAAAAAATGGTTTGGCCAATCAGAGCCAACCCATTTAACATGACTTGCAGGGGATCTCATACGTCAGGGAAACTGTGCACAACATTACTGTTATGTTTCTCATTTCACACACATATTACAGCCGGCTCCGGGTTCAGTGAGGAGTGATTGGTCTCCAGTGAGCAGTCAGACACAATTTAAATGTCCTGTCTATTTGTAATGTGCCGCAAAGATTGCCACATAGCCTGATACAGTGGAGTGGATCAATGTGAGACACATCTCGTTTTCCTCCATAAGCCGTCTGAACACCTCTCACTCCTAATCACACTTCAAAACACCAAGGGCTTCAGATAAGCTGCTGATGTAATTAAGGTTTTGCAAGCCCAGTAAATGAAGGATATTAGATGTCACGGATCATATCCCTCATTTGATACAATCAATGCACAATTTCCTGCATTTCTAGTCAACTCAGGTGGCATCATTATGCTTTTGCAAGGGTTGTGTAGAGATACTGACTCTGAAGATATTGTGAATTAGGGCAAATGTTTCTGAAAGGGTGAAACAGAAGCTTCTCTCTGTTGTGATATCAGAGACTTTCCATTCACAGCTCGAGCTTTTGAAGAACGCTATGAATGTATTGTTATATTGTATTTACAATAAGAGGCCACTATAGATTTAGACCCTTTGGTTCTGCACCTAAAAGGTCAATTTTAAGCATCACATGCTACAATGTTTTACACAGTTGCATTGGTTATGTTCAGCAGCTGCCAGCTGGAGATGGATAAACTGAGGTCAAATTTAGCTGCGCTTCCATCCCTTCTTAGCATTTAATTTCAAAATCTGTGGGTTTTATTTCCGAATTCACTGACGGGTATAAGAGGTCAATTTTAAAGGGAGGCATTCATAAATGAATGAAAAGTCTGACATGATAGCAATAACCTGTGGTCCCACAATATAACTCTCCCATTCCACTGCCAATTTTTTTCTGATTTTGTCCTTTCATTGTTTTTCCAATTTGAATAGGCAGCAGCACACTTATATACATACTTTAAAATGTAAGTGAAGTCAAAAGTGTCTTTGTGAGACAAAATAATAAAACGCCTCGTCTTTTCTCTCTCTGTGTGTTTACCATGTGATATGTGCCACTTAGTGGAGCTTAATGGTTTCTAAAGCCTCATTTTATCATGGGAGAAAGGGGACGGATTCTTAATTTCGTTTCGCTACCTACCCCAGTGAAGACACGTGAAAAATCTCATTTGGAGGTTTCTTTATGGCAGGATTCTTCAACATAGGCCCATTATCATCACATAAAGACAGCGCAACCAGAATGCATCTGTGGATTGAAAGAACTTAGAGCATATTTGCACATGAATGTTGCCCACACTAGATCGAGCCAACACGTTTCTTTATTCCACACATTTATGGCAAGTGTGTGCGATGCACAATGTGCAGATTTACGCATATAGCGACAACAAGGGCGGGTTGAGAATGATTACAAAGACGAGAGCGCAAAGGCAAGTAAACAGAGGACGGGAGCACTTGATAATAATCCTGTTACAACATACAGCATGCATATCAAGGGAGGCATCATGGGCATAAGCCTTGAATCTTGATCTTACAGAACATGGACTCTGCACAAAGCAAATTCATAAATCCCATCCATTCAGTGGCAATGGTGCAGCTCCACTGATCTCTGAAGAATGCGCAAGCAGATTCCCCCGGTGCTCATTGTGTTTCTGGACGAAGCGCTTTTACAAAAGAGGACGAGCGAGACTGTGGCTGTGGAGCCCATTTGCATGAATGTCGGTCGCAGAGAAAGTAGACGGGGGGAAAAGACAAAAGCCCCACATGAGTCCCGCGGACCAAAGCGTCTTCTGTGACCTGGTTTCTCTGCACAGCCAGGTGAGCCTTTCAAAAGCCACCTCTGGCCGCTGGCCAGCATTCGGGGGGGTGGAGGGTGGGGAGGGTGTGCGGCCATTAAACATTCTTATTTAAGCAGAAGCACAAGCGCCGTCCTGTCCTCTCTCCTCCCCTCTTCTTAATGTGCCCAGATGAGAGCCATAGCTGAACGGGAATCGTTTTGCATTTAGATTTCCCATAGTAAAAAAGAAGCGCAGGTCAAAAAAATAAAAAAGAAAAAGAAAAAGAAAAAAAATCCCAGGCTTGGCGACAAGTTAGACGGCGAGACAGCTCTCCTTAATGAGGCCCTTTTAAGCTTTGCTGATTATTTCTGTGCTTTTGAGTTGTGCGGCTGAATTCACTGCCACATGTTTTCTCCACTATTAACCCAGATATCCAAAATGGCAGCCCTGGGGTACGTCTGATTGCTCTTCCTCAATCCTTTGAACTCCACTGGAATCAGACAACCCGAGCCTCAGCGAGTTTTCACCATGAAATCGAAAAAGGTATCTGTCTATCACAGTCCCCCCTCCCAGTCCATGGACGAGAAACGCGTCTTTGTGCTGAAAGGCCGCCGTGGGTCGGTGCTGCCAGGGGAGGATGTGCCTGAAATGAAATCTGCGGCGTCCTGTGTGAGGCATGCAGATGATACAACCGTTTTGATGTGTGGAAGTCAAACCTGGGTCTGTCTCCGCCACCACTGAGAAAAAAAAGTTTAGGCATGTTGTCGGGACCAAAGTACACTTCAAAAGTAGAATGTGGACCATCAAGGCTAATCAGAGGTCCTTTAAAGTCTTCTGACATACAGGACAGACAGCTCTTTACTCCCATAGCTGTATGCTAAGCGGTAAGAATGGTCAATTTGTTGAAAACAGATTACAATAGCACCTGTGTGATGGTGAAGGTTAAGAGAAAAACATTTCTCGTTCTTTTCTCAAAGGATTGTACAGGGTAGCGACAGCTAGCTCTTTGTAGAGAGACTTCTTTATAGGCACGACGACAACCTGACATTTCCATCTCGCCTGAAATCATTTGACATTTTCTCGCTTTGAAGACCCGTGCAGCTGAATTCTAAATGGTTTACAGAGTTTCTTTGTGTTTTTTTCCTCAGGTTTTTGCCAAAGGTTTCTAACATTTTCTGGAGAAGAAGCAGCAGCGGCGGTGGTATGTGGGAGGAGCCAAAATTCATAACAAACGCAGCAGACTCGTCCTCACATTCCTGCTAAGTGAACTGTCTGCCATGGAGAGATTAAAAATAGAAGACTGCATGGCCATCAGAGACATACTATCTATCGCAACGCTCAGGCGTACAAGGTGAATTTCATTGTCAGGCAAGAAAGAATGTCCAGAAAGAACTTAACCTAACCCAAACTCCCTTCTACCTACATTTGAGTTACTAAACATAAATTAGACTGTGTGGAGTAAAATAAGAGCTGCTTCTGATGTAATTTGTCTTATGTCCAGATATGACAGAAAGACAAAAGGCACATCGCAAAGTATTATCTTATTGGCCTGTGTGATATCATCACTATTTTGAAAGCTGTTGCAGGGGGGCAGCTTGATAATAGGTAATTAAAGGCTGCATCTTAACAGCTTTGTAAGAAGCCACCTCTGAATGGCTGTGGATAATTCCAATTGTTGATGTATATATATATATATATATATATATATAAAATTTAATTTGGCGTAAAGAAAACATTCTCTCGAGATAAAATGCAAGCATAAGATTCTGACTGTTGTTTTCATGTCTGTGTTTCAGCACATCTGATGACGTGTGGATGAAAACATTAAGAAACTATATTGAATGTGAACTCCCTGCTGCTCACAATGACTGTGTGCCACTGTGTGCGCTCCAACCACTGAGCACGAGCACTGGAATGAAGTTTACTGGAGTATGTTTATTTTCTCAACCACGTGCACGGCTCACGCACACTTCCCTGGCCCGAAGTGATTTTTGAAAAAGTTGCTTTTACTGCAAAACTTACTTTGCGCTGATAATATTCACGCTAAATGTTAATTATTAAACAAAGCATTAATAATTCCGTTTCAGGCTGATAGAAACGTAGACAAAACCCTGCGTGGACCGGACCGAGAAGTACTAAACAAATTTCTGCTTTGATGTGTGGATGGGGCGCCCTTGCTGCGAGCCCCCCAGCAGGCGCGGCGGCTCAGGATGTTGTTGTTTCTCTAATGCCGCCCACGCCGCGCTGCGGATAGGCCACGTTTATCCAAGCTGCCAGTCACGCAGTGAAAGTGCCACTGTTTCCTGAGAGGTGACAGGAAGCGCTGCAAACTGCTGGTGCGAAATAAATAAATAAATGAATGAAGAAAAAAAAAAAAAAAAGAGCTCGTCCTCGCTTTAACTTGCCCTTCAGGAGGCAGCAAGCTGTGACAGGAAACGTTACAGCCCATCCCGAGCGTCGACAGTGCCCGCTTTGACCTCACCTTTGTCCCCCGACTTGTCACAGATATTTCTCATTGCTCTTCCTATAGAGACATTTAACAGGCGGAGCAGAACGGGAACATGCAAAGGATCGCTTGGCAAACGCTCCCTGAAGAAGGGCGGGGGAAGGGGGTGGAAAAACAGCTCTGGCTTTGTCCTGTTGGCGCCGTTTTACAGTTCTGTGCGTGTGACCTGTATCGTCCGGACAGGCAGGAGTTTCTCAAAACAAAATGAGCCGCTCACATTTTGCAAAAAGACTCATGTTTGTGTCAAATAAAGCTCTCGCAAACTGGCAAATATTTACTGCAGCTGCCAAATCAGATAAAGTGGAACTGACACCGGAAGAGCATTTTTCCTACATTGGGCAAAATATGGGCTTTACAAAGTGCCCCAGACTGTCTGACTGTGCCCTAATTTACAATAAATTTTTAATTAAAAGTTAGAGCCCACTAAAGCGTTGCCTTTTCTTAGCAGTCCCATTTGTCTAGTTTTATTTTCACAAACTTCTTGAAGTGAATATGATCCACAAATCTACTGGCTCATTAAAACTTACCCCAGGCCAAGTCTCGCTGGCCCATTAAATGTAGTGAACCAAATGTGACGCCGGACGGTGTGAGGAATGGCTGCGAGACGACAGGAAGTGGATACGATATGCTTGGTACTGCTGCTGTCACACGCGAGTCCTCCCTTTCTTTATGCTATGCATGCAGAAGAAGCTAAATCGGTTTAGCCGAAACTGCTTTGGTAATGTTTTTAATGAGAACTTAAAGAAGCACAGGAAGGATTCACTAATATTACTTTGTATTAGTGTTGGATGTGACGTAGTGCTTTACAAATAAACGCTGATTGATTGATTTATTGAACAATTTAGTTAGCTAGTATAGCAATATATGGTTGAGACTAGTGGTGGCAGTAGTTAGCACTGTGGCTTGACAGTGAGAAATTTGGGGGTTCAATTTCCTGGACTTTCTGTGTGTGGTTTGCGTGTTCTCCCTGTTAGGGAAGTGGAAACAGAAAACGTATGGATGGCTCCGTAGCTGGTTTATAGGTATAACTTTAACTTGGAGCTCTCCAACTGGCTTGCTTTGCTGTCACTAGGATTTCAACACTGAAATAATCATTTCATCCAACTTCCCAAATTCCAATAGGTTTGTGCTTGGACTCACTTACCAATTAGATTTTCTCAGCTGTGACAGAGCAAATCAAGCTGCACTTAGAAGCCCCGGAGTAAGACAACGAGAAATACAGCATCAGATGGAAGACACAGAGGAGACTTGGTTGTTTTCCAAGCAAGCATCAGTTTTATCAGAACTGGATGTATATTTTTGAAATACTTTAAGACCAAAGAATGAATTTCTAGGTGGGCGACATGTCTTGAGTGCGACTTACAGATCATTATTCTAACCACCTTTCCATTTTGACCAGATGGCTCCACAGCATAAATCGGCTTAGAAAATGTTCTATCTGGCATGGCCGGGTGAATTTGATGCACTTTAATATGAACCCGCTCACACACCGTACAATTTCAAAGCTGACCAAAGGTCAGCCTCAAAGATCAACAACATGACCCGGAGTTTTAACTCACAATGGGAATACAGCTTTTGCATATTCCCACTCTGCGTCAAATGCCTCAGTATAGTTTGTTTTGTGTCAAAAATCCCACGCAGACTCTCAGCGTGCCTTGACACGCAGTTGAGTGTGACAGAAAGCTGAAGGGCGAGGGGAAGCAAAGACAAATCAAAGCGCCGTTTTCCAGAGAAGACACAACTTAGGTAGGTTCTCAGCGGGGTATTTGACCCAGATATGTGAACAGAGTATGTAAAACAGCAGTCTATATAAAGCTTATTATGAAATCCATAGTCTGATCTTTCTGCAGAGCTGAACTGGTGTTAACTCTTCATCAGTTCGCATGTTTTTCATGTGAAACACACCCACGCGAGCCTTTCACGCAGCAATGCGGAGATGTATTTTGCCCCCTTCAAGGGTAACAGTTATTTTTTGCCCCCTTTCTTTCTGATGCAAAACTCGGTAAAATGGTTGGGGCTCTGACAAAAAGTGGTTGACCATATGGAACAGGAGCTTATCAATGCTCATCACCTGATTGATTGGCTGTGTCCAGCTTTCGCTGAGAGTAAAGCAGAACTGAATCTGACACGCTGATGAGAATTTTTGGTGTATTTCAGCATCTACTAAATAAGATGGAAAAAAAGAATGAAAATAATGCTTTATTGTTATTGCACGCCCATTGTTTAAGTTTTGGGAGGCGAGGAAAGTGACAGACAGAGCAGATTTATTCCAAAGCCCGCAGATGAAATAATGCAGCTATGAAAGCTGAAAGCCAATTTGGAACACAGCGTTGGCTCGCTGATAAATTCAGGTCATTTCAAGCCTGTGTGGGAAACAGCTGCGCGCACATAAAAAGAATGAGCCTTGTTAATTTCTTGAGGTCTGCGGTTCGAGAAGAGTTTGTTTATGTGCGGCTGTGCGGATGATTGCTGCGGCTGCTAGACGCCGCCTGGGCCAAAGGGATCAGAGCGGCGTTGAGGAACTGAAATGTAAAACGGTCTGTTATCTCGTGCCAGGGAGGGAGTGTGGGGACCAGATGCTATCGTTATGCGGCTAATGGGTTATCACATCTTGGGGTGCAGATTATAGATTTATTGTCCCCCTTCTCCTATTATTGAAGTTTATATTATCTTGTCCGCAAGCTGTCACCTCACCGACTCGGCTCCGTCTCCTCGGCGCAAGCACGCGACCCCCAAAGCTGCTTAGCCCTCGCCACTTCATTCAACCTCTCACACCAATCTTAATAGATCCACATCTCCATCAGCATACCCTTGGATTTCCTGAGCTGACATCGCGGTTATTAACTTTCACGCGGACGGTGTTGAAGCCGGGAGGCAGGAGGAGGTGGAGGGGAGGATGCGAGGAAGGAGAATCTGTTTACTCGTGGATTGAGATGGTTAACGCTTGTTTGATTTTTTTTTTCTTTTTTTTTTTTAGCAGGGATTCTGAAGGCCAAACAGCTTTCTGGATGTGAAGTCCCTTGTCAAAACATAATGAAGATGCCGCACAACAGTCAACCAAGGGGGAAATATTTGATCCGGCTCATTCATCAACTGTCTGCGCAACACGGTAGGATCTGGAATTAAGTCTCAGGAATGCGTGAATTTTCCCGCACCTCATCACGTTTAATTGCCCAGTTAATCAATAAGAACTTCATCAAAGTTTTCTGGGTTAATTACTCAACTTATTTCAAACTGTTATCTGTCCTCGTGCTCCAGCCATAGAGGAACACACCACCGGCAACGGAATGAAATGGGATTAAGATGTATTTGCGGGGTCTGGGTGAGCTGTCGCAGTTTTGCGCACGAGCCAACGTGAGTGGTATTATGTCAGAGGGAGCAGGGGGTCTAATATTTTTACTCACATAATCACCCCACATCCAATCCACATTGCTTTCTTGGTGTTAGTCCCACATGTGGCAAGCATTAAGCCCTGAATATGTCTAAAGTTGCCTGGTGCTAGCGGCGCAGAAGAAATGGGGAAAGAAAATGCAATTTGTTTTTATTCATGTATAAAAAGAAAAGAACAAAAGCTGACTGGATGCAGTTGGCCGGCATGCAGCAGATGGTTGAAAAGATGGTTGAAAAGGAAAGTATACAAGGCCTTGAAAAGATTCCAAAGAAAATGAACAAATGTGCATATGCCAATGTCCGGTAAGTAAATGGGGTTCGATAAAATAACAAGGAAAAAACACTGCAACACTGACGTCAAGCGAGATATTTTACGCTTGAACGGAGGGACTCTTTCCAAACAATTTACTGAAAATGACAGTGCTTTATGTTGCCCCCATTGGTATTTGGCAATTGATTCTCTGCTGGGAGCTTACACATTGGCTCGTTGTGTCCGTGACTTGCAAAAAAATTGTTTGCTGCTGTCAGCAAGGCACTAACCGCTGTCAGCCACCCCTAAATCTCTGGGGAACAGGTTAGACTGTCACACAATTGAGAATTTGTCAGAAGTAGTATTACAAAAACAACAAAACATAAGGAGACAGCTATCAGGATGAATATGATAATGAACATGTCTCAATAATGTGATAATACCAAATTTCCAAAGGTCATTTCACTTGTTTTTTATTATTTTTGGTCAATTTCAACTAATTTCCATCACTTCACTAAAATAATGATAATAGTGAAAAAAAAACAGTGTTTGCAGTTGGATACCTCGATCACAATCCACTAAATCCAGTAGTTTTTTTTTAGGCATAACACCCCTAAATAAACCCTGGTGGTGTCTTTCTGTCAGGATTTCACTGAGTTGCTGACTGACATGACCCACTGTTTGTCACTGCATGACTGACATGTTTGGAGCTATTTATACAATAAGCTGTCAGCACACTGATGACGTCTTTGTCTCGTTCTTTTCCTCCTCCTGCTCCTCCAGGTTGTGCCATAACCAATCATCTGCCTCCATCAACCTATCTTCTGCATCCTCGTCTCTCGCTACATCCATAAATCTCCCCTTTGCTCCTCCTCTAGGCCTCTTTGCCTGGCAGTTCCTTCCTTCTGAAGATATTCCATATATTATACGACACATATATGTATGCTTAGAAACACATCACTCTCCTTCCTCTGATATGCTCAAACTACTACTACTAAACTAATGCTACTAAACTGGCTTCATCTCCAACACATCTAACATGCACTGTGCCTCTAGTATAGTGGTTGTGCGATATATAGAAAATAGATTTTTATAGATAGAAAGTGTGTCCACTAAAATGTTTAAGTCAGAGTAGTGGTAAAAACAAACAAACAAACATACAAATAAAAATCTCATAATGACTGGATTTTAAGAACTCTGTCAATCAAAGAAGCATTTCTGAACAGGAAAGTGCCTTCAAAATTTCAAAATGCTTCAAGTCAAGCCAAGTGAGACATCATGGAGATGAGGGTACCAGTTTGTAAGTACGGATGCCTTCAACCTTCCCCCTCCCCTCGACACACACAGGACAACAAAGTAAAACGAAAAAAAAAAGGTGTGTGTTTGAACGGAAGACAAAAGTGCAAACAGTACACGGGAACTGTCGCGTTGCCTTGGAGATCTCCGGAGATGCGCTCACAAAATCCGACAGGCAACATCTGACAAACCACCATCACCCATTGATCCTCTGAGTGCAAACACCATCTTCCCGAGGAAGCGGCCCAGACATCTGTCCGGCCGAGCCTTCCTGTCATTTATTATTGAGGAGCCAGGCCCGACCTCAGCACTGCCTTAACACCAGCGCCTCAACCTTGGCACTGAAGGATTCACCTTTGTACTGGCACTCACTCGACGTTTGCAGTTATTTGATCTGAGACTTTATTTGAGTTGGGGAAATTCCGATTGAGGGCAAACTCGAGAAAAAACCCCCACTAAGACCTGTTATAAAATGTGGTTTAATCAAATTAAAATCTGGTCACTGCTGTCCTTTTTTTTGTCAATAATTATCCTGTACTTGGGGTTGCTGACTGGCTGGAGCGTTTTGCACCTTATATAGGAGTGAAGGCAGTGCACACGCTGAAGTTGATCGCAGGGCAAACATGCAGAGACAAACAACCGCCCACACTCATGATTATATGGATAACTCAGAGATGCCAATCAACCTACAGTGCATGTCTTTGGACTGAGGTAGGAAGCCAGGCAGACACGGGCAGAGTGTGCAAACTCCACATTGCTGCACCAATGTGCCACCCACATTGTACACTGAGCAAGCTTGAGCAATACAAGTCAAAGTGCAATTATTATGACCAGGACTATTTAGTTGTGTATATTTGCACACAAGATACACATTTTAATGTGCATTAATGAGTATAGATAATATAATTAAGATTAATAAGACGGACTATGAGGCAGACAGGTTTTCATCTTGATATTCAGAACACTTTTGACTTTGTGCTTTTGGCTGATTCTGTCCACAAACTGAACACTTTTTTGCTGTGATTTTTAAACTGGTTAATAGTGACAATTTTAGCTTTATTTTGTTTAATTTTGTTGTTCTTTAAGCATTCCGAGCTAACTATGATGGCTTGTATTCAAAGCAAAAATAATCACACTGATCTTGCAATTGAATATTGTGAACTTATTGAGGCGCAGAAAGTGCTTTATTCTAAGAAATGCATTTACCAAGCCCAAACAAGGCAATGACAAAGAAAATGAATGTGAATCAACAACCCAGGGAATGTCCCCTGGGGCCTCACTGAAAAGGTAAATCATCACCATGCTAATTTATATAAAGCTCACATAGTGAAAATCACCAATTAAATGTGTGCATTGAGCGAGCCTCTGCTGTCTTCACACTCTTTTAGCCATCAAGATGAGTACTTAGCCCTGAAAACGGTTGTATAACCACCTGGAGCATGTGGATCGGTGGGGATTTTCAAAATTTAACAAAAATAAATCTGATGTCTTCTTTTCATTTCTGCAGCTTTCATGCGTAAAGAGGGTGACACATCGGCACGTCTCACTTTCGCTGCATCCCAAGCTAAAAAGACTCCAGAGCTAAAAAAAAAAAAGAAAGAAAAGAAACAAAACAAAAAAAACAACATAAAAAAAATAGGAAATGGAATGTATCCTGGATTGCATTGTGCTTCAAACCGTGCGTGAGATGTTTTAATGCGTCTCCGAATGAATAATTGAACAGCAAGTGCAACGCTGTTCCGTGGGAATTCAGCAAGACGAAAAAGCGAGCCGTGAAGTTGGGTCGGCGGCTGGCGAGTCGCTAAAAAAAAAAATCCAAACACTTCGGCCAAGGAAAACGTCATGGAGAGTTTATTAGCTGCTTGTATGGCTGAGTGTGTATGCCCTCAATAACCCTCATTCTCACACACACACACACACGCGCGCGCACACACACACACACTGTAACAGGCTTACCGAAGCAATCTCATCCTCATCCCTCTATGCTCGGTCCCAGCCTAATTTTTTCCCTCTCACATGGCCCAGCGTGTACAGCGGGAGTGTGTGGTTTGCCACGTGCTGCCTCGCCTCCCTTTATTCTCAGCCAGATATCCGCTTTCGGCACGGGTCTGATATGCACAACTTTCGCAGGAGGCAGAAACTCCACACGCGGTCCGATCGATACAAGCGGGCTATTATTAGGCGACGATTTGTGGAGACTGTTTTGGGAGACTGGATGAGCTCCCTTATATAACGTCGTAATCAATCTGAAACTGACACTTCTTTCTTCCTCGGCACAGGGCTATTTTTAGCCCGCCGAGAAGACCTCCTGCAGTTAGAGGGTCTGATCCTCTACCTGCAGCCTGCAGGTATAAACTTCCCCCCTCGCACAGACACACACACAAACCAAATATGCATCACGTCCCAGTCATCAGCACGGCTAAAAACCGCTATCTCGTGCACGGTCTTGCGGAAATGTTTTCCTCATTTTGTACCGTGGGCTGCAAGATTGTCTGCGTCCTCCTCCCAGCAGCCTGGCTTTGGCATTCTCTTGCACCTCGGCGATGCAGGTGTTTGAGGGTTTCCATTTGTTTCCCCAGCAGCAGGAGTTCAATGCACCGGAGCTGAATATTAAGGAGTGCAATTTTAGGCTTAGCGCGACGCACAAAGCCTGACTGTCACAAGGACAGATGCTGGCTCAGACTACAAAGGCTCACAGTATAATGGGTGTTATGAGTCCGACGTGTCACCGGAGCCTTTTTTGATTCTGAAAGGAAAAAAGAAGAGCATTAGACGAAGGGGTGACACTCCACCCCACCAACCAAGCTGAATATTCTGCGATAACCTCAATCAGGGCATCAATTTCAATCTCAGAGTATTTTAAAAGCAGACGGCAGGGAAACCTCCACTCTCATTTCCTCAATAAATTCAAGGTGATGAGTCAAGATGGAAAAGTGACTTACTTCTCAAGTCACGAATCCAAAGAGTCCTCTACACACAAAGGTGGCACAGCTAATGAAAGGAGACATATCTTTACCTTTGTATATGGCTTTATATACTTAAACATGAACATAATCCCAAAGTGGATTAAAAAAAATTGTCCTGAAATTTTTTTTTTATTGAATCCTTCTTTGATCCTGAGAGCCTTCAGATTCATTGTGGAGACCTTTGAGGTGGGAAAAGCTGTTTCATCTACCAAAGGCGGCAAAGCCGCTCAGCTTGTGTTTGTGTTACACAACATTTCCATGATAGTGGCATTAACATCGTAGCATTTAAACAGCAATGATGTCTAAAGACGACTGAATGCAAATGACAGTGTTTACACGCCCGAACTCTGAAGCACCACCAGGTTGAATATTAAGTCAGTGAACGCTGCAGGGACAACAAGCACGTAATCCTTTTGTTGTTGTTGTTGAGCTGCTCTTCTAGTTGTTGTTTTTTTTTAATCTAGAGGTGATGTTGATGAATGGGGAGAAAGAAGCGGCAGTAGCGAACCGTATATTAACTGCTTCGACGTCAATGTCAATGAGATTTTCATCGAATTAAAGTGTTATCCATCCAACCATCGCTCTGGATCCATGAGTCAAATAGTTAGAGCCAAACGTTAAAGATAAAGAGCAGAAAATAATTAAAACAGTGTTGGCTGTGCATTCTTTGAGCACACAAGAAAGGGCTGAAGATGAGTGTGTAAGCGGCTGTGTTACATATTCATGGAGTCTGAATACCAGGACCGCAAAAAAATTGAAAAATGAGAATTAAAAAGAGACACTAGCATTGTCAAGTTTTTTTTGTTGCATTCATGCATTAATATCATTTGTGTTCTTTGGTAGTATTTCTTTATTTACTATGGATTCGATGTAAGTGGCTGACTATAAACCCGCACTTAGGTAAGCTTGATAAAGTTTTTGTGCATTCAGCAACCTTTGATTCTCCAGACACCACGGCATTGCTCAACAGGTGACAAAAACAATGAGCAACCCGCATCCACTATCGGCTGCAATGGAGCAAATGTAATGTACTGCAGGTAGTAAGAAAAGGAAGCCATTTTATGCTTTACTTTGGTATGTCGCTTTTAAAACACAATAAAAAAAACATGATCAGTAACGCCGTAATCCCGATTTAGTTTGTTTTCTTGGATTAATGCCTTCAACACATCTTGAGCAGCGGTGCGGTGCAGAGTCTGAGTGAGGAACGAGTCATATATCACAGGCTAATCGGCTGTCACTTTGTATTATCTGCCTGTTTTCGGAGAGAGAGAGAAAAAAAAACTGCTGTCCCGCGCGATTGTAAGACAATGAGAACGAGCAATCAAAGCAGGCCTCGCGACGGCCAACTTCTTAACGCGCCTCCTGAGCCGACGGCCAACATTTCCCCAACTTCAAAGAACTGTTTTCACGCCCACACTCTCCCGTGAATCAAATAAGATATAGAATATAATTGCAGCGCATGAATAATTCAGTGGCGGGAATTTGTGGTAGAAGACAAACTTCTTATCTGGGCTTTCCCTCAAGGTCCTGCAGGATGCGTTCCTCATTTCGTATGTGGGGCTGCGAGCCCCAGGTTCTGAGGTCTGTGTCTTCTCCTCCCTGTCCTCTGATGCCCACCGCGAGAACAAAGTCAGCAGAATTCGCGCCGACTGACTGACAACAAGCCTCCCTCTGCCAGTAAACCAAGTGAGCTGCCTGTGCTGCCGCGCGTCTCTGCAGATCAAGACGCCACCCTTTGCGCTTCACATGCAGGCAGATGGCTCCTTCCTGGCCAATAGTTCTGTGAGTCATCACAAAAATCGTATTTCTCAGGCTCCATTAGCAGCAATTCAAGGTCCAGAGGGTGTGAAATGTCCTTTTGCGCGACAGATAACACAGTTTTGATGATTATTGTGACTAAAGTTTTTTTTTTTTGTTCTTAAATTGCAGGTGGCATTTCTGCAGGAAGGCACAAAATCTCGTGAATCTTCCCTTTGAAGATCTTTAGCGCTTTAAAGCACAACTTCTCCCCTGTGTGCTCGGCTCTTGACCCGTAAAGTGCTTCCGCTCCTCCCTCCAACTAAATCCATTGTGAGTCCCCGACAAACTCCTCTCCCTGTGACCACTTATGGGAATTAACGTACCCGGCAACTTTCTACAAAAATGTCAACGCAAAGCTTTTTTTTTTTTTCCTTCCGTTGAGGACAAGGTGTTTGAAATGATTTAAAAAAAAAATCCCTCTCCCTTTCACAAAGAGTCACCTTCAAATAAACTTTGTGCGCACAAATAACGCTCAAAAAAGGTAGAACAGAAGTGTGTGCAAGCGTCGTGAATCGACAGGAGGCAGCCGGCGCCTTTTCCTCGCGTGCCAAATCCATCGTTGTGAACTATGGTGACTGGCTAATGGCTTCAAGACACTAATGTGCAGATGGAGCTGAGTCACTCGGCCTGATGGCACCGTCTGTCAGTTGACTCGGTTCGGTTATGAAGAGATACAAAGGTGTGACCTCGGTAGTTAGGAGCCCCGGCTGACTGTGGGAGGGAGTCAGTGTTCAGACGTCCTTCCCTCAGGATGAAGAGAAGCTTTGAAGATGCATGTTTTATGTTTTAAGCTGACCTCTTCCTTCAAGCTCCTGCCCCTTGTACGCACATCACACGGCAGCTCACAACAGGATGCGTTTGAGGGAACTGGTCCCCGGATCAGATAGTGCGGCAGCTGCAGGGCGCTCCATTGATCCTCCAGCCAAGAGGAGCGGGATACCAACTGGACAACTGCCTTGATAGTGGTGTTATCCTGAAGCCGACAATACTCACTTTTTTCCCTTCAATTATGCCTGCAGAATGGTTATATTGACACATATGGTTGTATTAATGTATTTTAGTTCTGTGTCAGCCTCATAGGTCACAGCACCGGGATTGAAAAGGTTTCTGTTCTCAAATCTGGCACATCCAACTTGCCAAGCTGCAGCAGAAGTTGCCTTGATTTTACAAAGCAAATTCTGGATTTAGAATTCCATAAACCACATCAGGGGACTATTAATTTTGAAGCAACTTCTGAGAGCCCCAAAAGAGGGCTGTCAAGAAAGTCCATGGACGCTATTTATCAAAGTAATTGTTTGCATTTTTACACTATGAAAGAACACAGAGCAGCACTCAAGGCTTTTTGTGATGGAAAGGGATATTCATCCATTCAAATTACAGGTTTTTCTGTATGCTCAGAAAAAAATAAATAATATGGCTTTATTCAACTTTGAAAGCTGTTGAGCTCTTGAGACTGCAGCATCTGTCAATGAAACCATCTAATGAAGAAATCAAATCAAATTCTAAACTCCCCTTTTGGCTACTGACAGAGCTATAAAAGACTAAATAAAGGCTTGGCAAATGTGGTTGTTGACAAAATAAAGTTGCGGTTAAAATGGCTGGATAATGGGTGGCAGTGTTGTATTGTGTGTGCAGATGTGCAACTCTACCATGGAGGCCCACTGGTATAACAGAAAAAAACGGCTCTTTTCTCTGCCCAGTTAAGTGACCAGTATACATTAAAGGGTTAAGAAGAGATGCTGGTTCTGCTGGTCCATTTTGGTTAGTTTGACATAACCTGTGAGAAAGCAAGTGTCCCTTTCACAGAAGGGATTTTCTTGACAGATATTGGCTCACTTAACGTTCAGAACCAGCGAAGGGTGAAAACGCGCCTAACCCAACTACCCATCAACCGATCTGGATCACAGCAAACAAAGCTCGGGTGTGAGGTCATGCTAATTCTCTGCCTGCAAAACGATCAGTCAGTCCTCCCCGTATCCGACACGGAGATGCTTTTCGCACCTTGCAGCGGCCATCAATATTGCAGCCGGGAGCGGCAACGCGTCAAAACCCTTCGCCTCAGCCCCTGGTGGGCTCTTGCGCACGGCAGGATGTCCCATGCAAGCGTACAGTTTAGGGCCGCCGTCAGACTCTATATGTCATTCTGGGGGTGAAGCAAATGCTGCTGTTTCCTTTTAGCACCTCAGAGTCCTTGGAAGCCTGCCCTAAAAGTAAGAGACATGGAAGCTCAGAGTGTTGACCCATGTTGGTCCCTGAGTATGCATTTGAAAGCGCCTCCTGTCTGTGCTGTGCAACCTTGTGACAGGCCTGCCCTGCAGTGCTCTGGGCCAGAGGCCTTGACAGGTGAGGGCTTTATCTCATGTGACACTGTAACCTTCACTCCGACTCCGGCACTGCGCTCTTCCCCCGACCTCTTGGCACAGAGGAGCATAATGCTAACTTTTCTGACAAGTCACAGTTTGTCATCTGACCTCAGCCTCTCCCTGTGTTTAGACGCAGGCGACAGTCGGCTCTCCAACACAGCGACTCAACATCATCTTCATTTTCAAAGCTTATAAAAGAGGCCAAGACTTGAAATGACTGTTTAATTTCAAAAAGTAAACTGATTAAGTGCATGGAATGTGTACTTGAGGGATTTTAAAGCGCTGCTCAACGCTCAATTTTGAGTATAATTATGTTTGAGTACCCGCAAAGAGCATGGACTTCAATTAATGAGGGGTGCATGAACACGCAGACACCTGTTTTAGATTTTTCTATTTTTTTTTCTGGAGAGCCTCATGCATTTATTTTATGCAAATGTTGCCAGTATATTGCACCAATAATAACATACATTTTGGTAATCATCTGAAAAGAAAGAGGAAAGTAAATAATTTGTTGTTGTTTGTTTGTATAAGGCCAGAACAAACTGACTGTACGTGCCACTTCTACTCTATGATTGCCATCAAGGCCGTGTCTGTTCATGAAGTGATGACCCGACAACAAAGCGGTAGAGCAGAGGAGGAGGCGCACATATGCCCGTGTATCTGATGACACAGGACGTAAACGGGAAATTGACAAAGAAGAGAAAAGAAACAGCCTGGGCTGGACTGATCAAATAACACCAGTATTGAGTCAATACAATACAATACTACGTGACAGTATTGATTTCCTGGATCTATCTGTCCTAAATTCTCTTCTGCAGCGAAAGAAAAACATGCCGCCTCTTCACCTTCCTATGACATCTATCGAACTTACATCAGAGGGCCACCGTCATAAAGCATGAGGAGTAGCACAACCATGATGAGATAAGATGAGATCCACAATCTGTTCATTAGAGACATAAAATTGAGTCAGTGATTGAAAAAGCACACGAAGCAATGAATTCTTTGCTGGTGTGATAAGGCATCTGCGTTTTCTCGAAGATCTACATTCAGCCGAAGCTGAAGACCAAAAAAAACAAAAAACAAACTTGGTAAACACTTTCAAGTTCGCTTATAGTTATCCAGCTGTCCATTTCTTTAATGTGCCCACCTCCTTATTTTACAGTTCAGCCTTTGAGCCTACTGGGGTTCCCTTCGTTTCAGACTTTTTTTTCCCAGATAAATTTCCCTTCAAAGGAGTCAATTCTTCAGAAATGATGTAACTAGAAATGAATAATGAATGGATCTCAACCCCCGTCCCCCTGCCCCTCCAAACTTCTCTTAATCTCCCACATCCAATGCCGGGCGAGTCGGCGGATAATAACATTACATTTGCAGGCGCAATGTTAACACGGATCGTACCTTATTATGCCAACATGGCTCCTTGGCACGCCTTCAACACAGTGGATCCACGTCCATGCAAAGGACTTTGCCTGTGTCTTGAGAATAGCAATCAGAAAAAGAAAATATACGGCTTTACATTAACGGCTGCTGAACAATGGCGACCACAGCGTCTCCCCACGAAGCCGTTTAATGAAGAAATATAATCAAAATCTAAAATCTCCTAATGGCTACTGATGGTGCAATAAAAGACTCAAATCAATAAGGGGAACACTTCTTGGCGGGAATCCAGCTCTTAACCACAGCGCTTTCACTGAAGTTGCTCTGACACAATGAATTTATGGGCAGCGAGCCACTGGAAAAGAAAGCTAAGGTCGCGTCCTATAAAGAGAGCGCTGGCTCGCAGCCCCGCAGGGCACGTTTAAGAGTCCGCTGTGGCTTTATTTAGCAAGCAATTAATTTACATAAAAAGGTTGATGGCAACTTTACAATTGCATGTATTGTTGGGAGGGGAAAAAAGAAATTGAAACATTTTGAAGCCAAGGAAATACCCGTACGCTCACGAGTGCGCCCGCTCACGCACTAGCACAGACGCGCGACTTCCTCCGCGGCGTCAGAGAGGAGAGAGGCTAAGGATCGGGGGAAAAAAAGGACTTAACACGGCATAAATTTCGAGTCTTGTATCAGTTCCGCGGGGAGCTGTTTGACACAACGAGTGACGGCTACAAGCATTTAAAAGGGTGGCGAACACGCGTCACCTCCGCCGGAAAAAAAAAAAAAAAAAACACGGCTGGCTGTGGATGAGCTTCATCGCATGTTAATAGAAGCTCAGCGGACGATAAATAATTAAAGGGCGGCGTTGCATAATCGATGAGCTTCCTTTAAAACGAACATTGTCCTTGGCTGCTGCTGCTGGTGGTGGGGCAGGATGGTCTTGACGGGTCCGCCGACATGGGCCGAGCTGTACCCTCGGACTCCTGTGGCAGGCGTGAGATCAGAGGAGGGAGAGTCCCTCGTGTGGAGATGATGGCGAGGAACGAGTGAAACTGGAGAAAAAAGGAACAGCGGCTCCGAGGTGTTTGGCTAGAATCTCGTTCTGTCTGTTGACTGCTCGCCGCTTCCCGTCTTAATTAACGCGTAAGTCAATAAGCGGAGGATGTCTCGGCTCCCTGATGGAAACACGCAGCCCCTCGCTGAACTGCCAGCGCGCCTGCATTTTGGACGATAGTTTGTCAAAGAAGAGGGGAAAGAAAAAGTCAAGGTAAAATAGTGCAGAAACCCAGCTCAGAAATAGCTTCTTTTTTGTTTTTTTGTTTTTTACCATGGCAACCACCCTCTCACTTCTCTGTATGTGGAAAACCTCGGAATGACATTGTACATTATTGAAAAGCATGTGGATTTTCAATAAGCACATGGCTATTTTCATTTTTCTTCATGGGCCTGTATTATCCTTTAAGCCCCACTGCCTGTGTTTAACAATTTAGCGATAACAACTTCTACTTTTCTTTCCCTCAGAAAAAAAAATAATAATAATAAAAAAAAAACCCATTGCTGCTCGAATCGAGTTTGCCATAAATGGCTAAGATGAAAACTAAATGAATAAATAGATGTGCCTTTGAATAAAATTGGAGATACGAAGAAAAATATTGTAAAAACAAAAAACAAACAAACTAAAAAAAGTTTTTTTTTACTGCCTAAAGGGCTGTTTCTGAATTGTCCCTTTCAGGAAGCACTTGGTTTCCATCTGAATTCATTTTTATACCAGGGAAAAATGCAGGTTTCCATTTCTATCCACCATTGTATATACATTTAACGTTGACAGATCGCGATAAGCTACAGGTGGCACAATTTATATCAGACAAAAGTCATTACGCTACTGCAGAAGAACAGGGCGGGAGAAAAGACGCATTGTTTCCCATCTAAAATAGGTTTTTGTGCCAAGAATGTTTGCATTGTCTTATCAGCACACTCTGTACTTTTTTTCTCTTTTGCCACTGCCATTTTGCCGTGTCCTCTGTAAGCAAGCGAAACATCGAGCTTGGACTAATGTTCGATTCATGCGGCTGCTATGCTTCATTATTTATTTGCTCTGACTGCTTCATGGCAGGTACCTCGCTGGTCCAGCGTTTCAGTGGCTGTCATCTCAGTTCGGTCCTGCTTTTCTACTTGGATTTTGTCTCTTCTGTCGTGCCATGAGTGGTTTTGGTCTGCTGCCTCCCACAGTCCAAAGACTGGACGTTTACAGTAGGTGAAATGCACTCATTTTGACGTCACCACATCACGACAACACCAAACCTACCAGGCACATGTTTTTTTTCAGACGTTCTTAGTCGCTCACCACTGCTGTTATTTTGTTTCATTAAATTTAAAGAAGAAAATATTGCATGTTTATACCTGAATGCCATTCTTTTGTGATATAATGTCACTGTAGCATCAGCTTTTTACACGTTGCATAAATTTCATCACCCAGTTGAATGTCCCGAACCTTAAAGATAAGTGCGTAAGGACACAAGTCTCTGTGACATTTGGTCTGAACGCAGCCTAATTGTGCGTTCAGACCAAATGCAACAAGGGTACCGGAACGTGAACGCAAGAAATGTGCATCACTCGATCAAAATTAGTTTCGACTTGTGTCGAAGTTGGACCTGTTCCAATTTTTCAACTTCAAGCAATAACGCAAATTGGTAAGTGACATCTGTCCATTGTGCGTATTCTCATCGCATGTGCAATGCAGCAGGGCAGCCTTTCTTGCTGAGTGAAACATGACATGTTCATGAAGTCACATGGAGACGCTGAAAGAGTTTTTTTTTCACGTGGAACAGCTCTCAGCGGGAGATACAAGGCAGTGTACTTTGAAAAAGTCATGAAGGGAAGGATAGGAATGGTTGTTTTTTGGGGAAGGTAAAAAGTTGCAGAATGGAGTTTACCCCCCGCTGATTTCGCCGGCTGCATCGGCTGCCATTTTAAAGTGTCTGATACTTTAAAAAGCAGACGGTCTCTCTGGATTCAGCACTGTGTGATTTCTCATAATAAAAATACTGCATCAACTTGATATTTTGTCTGCTCTTTAGTTGGCTGCAGGTTCACTTGAAAGACTTGGAGCTGTTTCATATTTCTTTTTCTTTTTTTTTTGTGTGTGTGCCCTGTTGTCTTGCTGATGCAGCAGCATCCAGGGGAGGCTTTCAAAGTAGAGAAACAAAACAATATATATATTTTTTTGGAATGTTCTTCAAATGGGCTGATTTTTTAAAATACCTTGCAGTTCTTTTTGGGATAAATGCAAGACTGTAATTGCTTCTTTGTTTAGCCAGCGACTTAAGGGGAGGATGAATCGACACCGGCTGACAAAAACTACTCTTTCCTCTGGAAATAAATTAAACGCTGAAAGGCTTTTCAACAGTTGTTGTCTTAAACACTACATTCGTGAATACCTTTCTGTTAAATGCAGGCATAACTGTGCACGCACTATTTCAGATGCTCTGCTGTATGCCTAGCCAGAGACCCAATGTGTGACATTTAAAGGGATGCACTGGCATTAAATGAAAAATAAATAAGTGCTGTATTTTCATTCGCTAATTATAAGCATTTATTTGATAAAACAAAGGGCCTTTTGTCAGGAGGCAGGCTTACTGTTGCCCCTAATTAGTGAGTTTTCATAAAGCCTTCTAATGCGCATGATTTAGTAATTTGCCAGAGAAACTTAACTGAAAAATAGCATCATTTGAAACAGCATTCTGTAATTTGCAATAAAGTTTGTACTCTTGCTTCGGCTATTTTTCTTTTCCGAATATGAGCTAATGCGGGGTTTGTTTTATGGAAACAGGTTTGCTGAATAATCTCTCACGTAGTGACGTCATCACATGTGATTTGCGCTGTTTGCGTCTTCCAGGACGTTTCCACAATGTGCAGTGGATGAGGAGACCAAAGTGTTCCTTGACCCCCTTCATGAAAAAAACAGAACATCCATTTCTACAAGAAGTTACGTAGGCCTCGTTAATTCTCATCTTATCACTAAAATGTATATATATATATTTTTTTTTTTAATTTGTAATGCGAATTTTCCAAAGTTCCCTTTAAACTTCATGGAGATGCATAAAACTCTGCTGGTATAGCAAGTAGACATGTGAACCATAGGCATGAAGCTGTATATGGGCGCTCACTTCTGTCCCCCGATGTTCTTTCTTACCGCTTGCTGCTTCGACATCTTACACTCTGGGCCTTTAATAGATGCAGAGAATAAATGAGCAGTTTTCTCTTTCACCGTCAGAGTCCCGCACCGTTAGTCAAGAGAGTGAGTCCTGATGGGAGGCAAAGCAAACTAAAAAACTGCTCATGCCGAGCATTAATTGCTACAGTTGAACGGAGGTAGACATTTAATAAGCAATCGGGGGAATTATACAGAGAGTTCGAAGGGGAGATCATGGAAATGCCAAAGGTCCACGCCACCATGGCCTTGTTCAGACTGCCAGCCAAAATCAGAGTTTTAGCCCATCCAGATTGAAACCGGATGGCTCTTTTGTAGTCTGAACAGTCACAAACCACATGAAATACGATTCTTGCAATACGGATTGAAACCACATTCGGGAGGTAGTTTCAAATCGCATTTGGACAGATGCGTCTCAGTCTGAACAGCTCCAAACACACCCATCGGTTTTTGACTGTCCATGACGTCGCTCTATGCGACGATCGCAACAAGCGCTGCTGTCGCAATCATATGACGTCACACACGACACGCGCTGGTCGACGCCTCCGCTCCAACGCCGTCGCTACAGCAACCTGTCTGATGGATCAGTAATGTGGCCCAGTCTGAACAGAGCCGGATTCCATTTGGACACTTGCTAAAAACAGTGTGGACAGTCAGGCCTAAAAATCGGATTTGAGAAGGAATGTGATTTGAATCAGATTGCAGAATGCAGTCTGAATGGCAGCCCTTGTTCCATAGGGATCTCCTCAAAAGAAGGTTCAAGCTTCTTTATGTCTAAATGGAATTTGTTTCTCTGTTGCTGCAGGCACCCAGGGGTCGGAGTTTCAGCTGAGTGCTACCAACCTGGCCCGCAGTTACAATTAGCACACTGCTTGCAACATGCACTTCTCCAAAAACACACATGCATAAATTCTTGATCTTACTGTGTGTCCGCAACATCAAGAATTTTTCGGAACAAGTTGAGTTATTGCACCTTATCATATTGTGCATGATAGTCTAAGAGCACCTTCCTCTCCCCCATAAATTGCCATTAGCTTTTATCCACTTTTGTCCTTCAACATCAGGTGTTGCTTAGGGTTTGATTCATCAGGGATAAGCACTTCCACTCAGCATAGCACTTGCAATTTGCTTTGACCTCGGCTTTGTGGAAGGCCTTCAGTGTTAAACACGAAATGCCCTTTAATTTTCTGATGTTACTAGGTTTTCCTACTTACTTAATTTGTAAAATGGAGAGAACAGTGATGAAAATACACTTGAAAATGTGGCTTTAGTCTTATCACACATTTGCGACTTTTCAGTCTTTGTGAGCATCTCTTTTTGATCCGTTTTTCCCTCTTTAAATAATCGTTTTCCATACATTACCCGACGCCCTCTGATAATAATTTGAAATGATTTTTCTGGCAGCCCCACTGACTTCAAATGAGACTTTTTCATCGTCAACTTTGCCTTAGGGCCACTGCCGTGTCACAGCTTTATCCAAAACTTTGAGTTAATCTAATATGGTCTTATAAAGGTCGCTGTATTCGTAGAGTTAAAAAAAAAAAAGAAGAAGCAATTTTTGAAATGTTCACAAGTCCATAGTTACATTTCAGCTGTAATGGAGCAAACACTTTTCCTAACTTCAGACATGAATCCATTGAAACTCCAAGTCTTTTGGTGATTTTATTGTTCTGGATCAAATCAGAGCTAGAATTCAGCATTAGTACCGATTAGTAGTATTCAGTGTAGAATTGCAGATGTCCACATTGGGCTCTTGTGTCTCACGGCAATTAGAAAGAGCAGACCGAGACGCCTCTGCAACAAGACACAGCCAGTGAACGGTGGAGACAAGCAGAACAGAGCGCGAGGGCCAGCAGAGAAAGAAGACCGACTTGCTCAATTATGCTAACAACTGACACGTCCGTGGAACAACAACAACAGAACACAAAGGATACTGTCCTTGTCCTCTTTTATTTTTCGTCTCCTGGAGTCAGGTTGGAACACTCAAGCATCTGTGAGACCTCCTGTCTGTGTAATAGCTGCTATTCAACTGTCACTTCCAATTGCAGGTATGTAGTGTTTTCGTCAGTGACAGATTGTCCGTTGTTTGCCGAGGCGCCGGGCATATGAGACCCTCCTGTGATCCAATTTCAAACTCCAACACACCAGCAAATTCCCAAAAAGCCAACAGCTCTAAAAAGTTATTTGAAATAAAAAGCTTGTCATAAAACCACATCTGACTGACAACGGTGTAGATAACTCAAGGTGGGTAGAACACAATTGATTACGTTTTTTTTCTCCACAGCACCCCGAGCGACAAGCACCCAACACTGAAAGTGACAGAGGAGAGTTACAGTCTGGGAAACCTGTCACAGCCAGTAAAGGCACATTCAGCATAAACACATGACTACAGTTTTATTAAAGGGAACAATGCAAGTTCTGCTGTTTTGGTCTGTAAAGCGCCCCCTAGAGTTTTGTGGTGTACATCACAAAGATCACGTTTTGCATATCACGTAGGTCAGTAAAAATATACAGTTAACACACTACTGCTGCTGCTGCCGCTTCTACTACTACTGATACTACAACGGCGATATAAAAATAGTTCAGACAGGGTCACTTTGTCAAAATTAACAATTTTATTATACAATCAAGCACGTTAGGTTTGGCGGTATGGTTCTGCTTGGGGTCCCCCCACCCTTTCCTTTGCATGCCCTTCCCACCCTTCACGAGCCATCGTGACAGGCATAAGGCAGGGAGGGCAGCTCAGGTTCAGTTTGGGGACTCCCTCTCCCAACCGCTTGCGTGAGAGGCCTGGGCAGGAAGCTCTTCCTGCCCTTCACGAGCCATCGTGAAAGGCGATGCAGGGAGCCCAGCAGCGGCAACTACGAACCAACCCTGCAGAACCAGAGCTACAGACAAAATGGTAGTTTTAATCGTGATGGAGGAGCAGGGGAGGAGGTGGGTTGTTCACTCGCCGGTGAAGAAGCAGAGGAAGACGATCAGTTGGGGTGGCTTTAAAAAAGGCGCTTCTAAAGAGGCTGACCAATAGGAGCTGAGGGAAGTGATGTGAGCCTACAGCCAATTAGGGCCGCACGGCGGGGAATGCTAATAAGGCTGACGTCGTGCCCTGTCAGAACTAACGCTTCGCTCGATCTTTGTGCAGGTTTTGGCTCGGGCAACTGTAACACACACAGTGAAATTCTCTCGCTCCACCCAACTCAAAGCTGTATGACAGCATGACTTTAAAGAAATAACTGCTGGATTTCAGGCCTGGTGTTCAGCGGCTCTCTGCTGACCTTTAATGAAGACTGTGCAGTAGGAATTTCTTTCTGTTGAAGAGGTCAGTAGCAGTTTTCTGGCCAAAAAGCTCTGAACAGATGTCACACCGATTTCTAAAGGCCAACCGTTTCGCCACAGCACAACTGGTCATTTGTTTGTTTAAAATTAATACTAACTAAAAGTTGTCAATTTTGTCTTTGAATATTTGCTTAACAACAACAAATAATTCTATGCCCATCAATTACAATGCTGTTTTCTGTCCACAGCGTTTTCTGCATCATTGAAATGTAGCAGCTACAGGTTCACGGGGGAAAAAAAATTAATTTTCTTCTTGTATTAGACCATTCTATTTATCTGTATATGCTAGTATTTTGCATAATTCAGATTAGCACCACATCTGTGGCTGCGAGGCACATTTATAAACTCGTGACACAGGCCAGGTAGCTGGAGTTCGACCATTCAATGCCATGTAATTACAGGAGCAGTATAACCCCTCAAATTCAAATCCATCTATAAAAGGAACACAAATTCTTGTGCTGTGCAGCCTACAACAGTGCAAAGTTTCAACATTTTGCCACGCACACAACGGTAGACAGCATGCTAACATGGAGCCTGGTGGTTGGTAAAGCCCAGGTGCGCGCGGCTCCTGTGGGATTGAGGCAGATCAAGCTGGCAAGCCTGCGAGATGAACTGTGGGGAAATCAAACGATATTATTCCACACATCTCCTCTGCTTCATTGGGAGCACATCAAAGAGACCACGTGCGTTTTCCTCAGAGGTGCCCCGCCCATGTACGTGATCGCTGTTCGCTGCAACAATGCGTGGGATGTTAAAACAAATCACTTGATTGACAATCTGATTTACAGCCTAATTTTGGCCCCGCGTTAAATTATAGAGCCACACAGATTTAGAAGCGATACAATGAAAAATAGGATCCTGTCTCAGATCAAATGTTTGCAATACGTCGGCTGTCTCGAACGTCCTAAAGAAGGATGTGGATGTCATCTCGCACCCAAAGATTCTTTGATAAGATTCCAACCTCTAATCCAACTCCCAGCAGTTTGACAAACATCCCCGCTGCTGCATGCAAGCCAGTGATGATGGATGCATTATTTAGAAATGGAAAAGGATTTATGAGGAATGATGCACAAATGTAAATCTTGCTGGCACCAGGTTTTAACGTGAGAGAAAAATGTAAAATAAAACCTTATTTTTCCATTGGAGAAACACCTTAATTTATATATATAAAAAAAAAAGAAAAAACATTTTAAATGACTGCATTTGTTTATGATTTTTTTTTTTTTTTTAAAGAAATGAACACAGAGCAATTATTAGGCTAAAATGACTTTCCCACGACGGATCACTAATTGCCTTACTTTGTAAATTACAAACAGCGAAAGGATTGCTCACACAAATGAATGCACAGTTTATGTAAAAACTCACAGCTGCAGTCGTGTCAGCCACCAAAGAAATACCAACAGACTGCACCTGTACCTGTATTGCTGCACTACTCTGTGGCTTCTCAGCTATGAGCCATTTAAACAAGGGGGATGGTTTCATAGACATATGAAATATGAACACAACATGATGATCAGGATATTTAAAAAGCAAAACCGAACTTTTTCAACAGTCACTTGGTACAATGTGAAACACTTTTTTTTTTTTTTTTTTACAAGACACCTTATGGTTTAAGAAAATACCATATCACAAAACATTGGAACATACAATTGTAATAATAAGTCAAAATTCATGACTTCAAACTTTGACAAGAGTTGGAGGAGGTCAAAACTCAGTGATGGGATTGTTGCCTGGAAGCACAAATAGCGATGGTTATCAGCTGGTGTTGCCTCGCTGTGTTTTATTACCTCCAGCTTCAACACAGTCATGGAGTAGCAGATTTTCGAGCACTTTCTGCTTGGTGTGTCTGCTGACAAGCTTCATGGGGAAGCTCATTTCCATTTCCCTACAGGATTTTGCACCTGCCCACACTGCCAGAACGGCATACTGGTTAGCTGATCGGGGCACTGTGCTCGCGTGGCCAGGCAGCGCTGTTGGCCTGGAGTCCACATCTATGGGGAAGAGGATGGACAGAAGACCAACGGCTTTTCGCTTTTCGTAAAAATATGCTAAAAACAAACAAACAAACAAACAAACAAAAACAAACCTGTCAGCGTGACATTTTTTAAATGGAGTTCTGATTCATTTTGGCAAAAAAAACCCAAATACATAAATTTTTTCTAAATTGCATTGATTTCAAAGGATTGCGTGGATGATACTGTTTCACTGTAGCACTGTGAACAAACTGCATTTACACCGAAAAATAACCACATTCAGGGTTTTTACATCACCACTAAATCAAACAACGCAATAATGACTATGATATGGTCTGCGTGCTGTGTTGGTGGACCTGTGGGAGAAAGTAATTAATATGTTTCTGTCTAACCTGAGATTCACTTTGCATTGAACAAAACAGATAACTGGCCATTAATAAATCTAAAGCACGGTCTCAGGCGCGCTATCATTATTTATGGGTCCCCTGTGTGAGTCCCAGTACTAAGGTGGATGCTCTCTGTCCGACATCTTATCAGCACTTACTGACGACGGCTTTAATTCCTGGCACTCTTCCTTGGCCTCGAGCAAGAGCTAAATGCACTCGTAGGAGGCGGCCCCGAAGGAAGAGTGACAAGCAGAATGGCGCGCGGCCGTGACCGGCTGAGAGGGAGGAACTGAGAAGATGCCCGAGGGAAAGAAAATGTGGATACTGGGAACTTGCTGCAGCCGAAGCGCAGAGCTTGTTCTTTGTTTTGGATCTCGATGAAAAGTATGTGCGTGCATAATGTTGTTTATGCAGAAGCTATGCACGTCAGCTCTTTGTTTCTTTTTGATTCTCAACGTCCTTGTGAGACAACTTTGTAACTACTTTTTGTTTTTGTTCTTTTCCCAGCTGATTGGTGAAGGGACCTTGGGTTCAATCAGCCATCAACAAAGACAGACAACTCTATTTGTGAGCTTGCTGGGGACGCAATGCAGATAAAGGTCTTATTAAGGCGTAAATATATGGCATTTGTTGAGGACACTAGCGGGCGGTGAGGACAAATTTGCTCAAGGCTGAGGAGCGCGTCTACCTGCGTCCGTTTTTATATTTTAGTTAATGAGCTTGTGGCTCCTTGGGTGGTCAAAGGGGAACCAAGGTGGAAGATACCGCACACTGTGATATCCAGCAGATGACAAATGACAGCTGGCGAGGCAAATGGTCCGGAGTGCAAACATCGATGGTAATTACAAGATAATTATCCAGCATCAATGCCATATGGAAAACAAGCGGAGAGCCATACATCTTGTTTTGCACCCTGAGACGGATCAGCGGCTCAGGTGTCATCTGCGCAGATGACCTGAGAGAGAGACAGTGAGAGACGTGGAGAGAGAAACGCTTTTCCGGAAAAACCAGCCTCATGAAATATCTCCCAGAAAATAAAAAAAGGGAAGAAATTGAGAGACAGTGAGTTCAATCTTAACCAGTCCCCACGCTTCATGCCCAGACAGAAAGATGAGTCAGGTATGCTAAGTAGACTCTTCCCAGATGGACAAATTATTCATGGCAGCCTTAAGATTCCGCCACAGTGGGAGGATGCAGAATGTTCGGTCACGCTGACTGCAGGTTCGTAACTTCATCTGAGGGAGACTGGAAGGTACAGCGGCGTTAGAAGCCAGAGAAATCATGTTGTGTTCCGTTAACAAAGAAGTTTTAGGAAAAAGAAAGTCTTGGATGAAGCCCCCCCCCACCCGTCAGAGAAACAATCACAGAAAAACATGATGGTAAAAGTTCCAGAAGAATTTCAAAGATCTCTTTTTGGGAGCTGGAATTTCCAATGACCTCCTCTCGCTTGGGCTGTAATCTCGTGTTTGCCAATGAGGATGTTTTGGTTTTTTTTTTCACCATGAGAAATAGACACAATGAACCCACATCTGTGCCGTGATTCATTTTTCACACCTCTTGCAAAAAAACCTCCTGTGAGAACAGCCATAGACGTGACCCCTATCATTGATCTTGTGAGGCATAGCCACAGCTCCAGGAGCTCACTTTTTCTTTTATTTTTTTGATCTTCCTGCCTCTGCTGAGGTACCTCACACACCACCTGCTCCAGTGAAGTCAACGTGTAATTGATTATGTGCGCTTGTCACGCTAGGCCCGCAATTTGTTTTCAGATCTTTTTTTTGGGGGGGGAAATTTCACTAAATCATTATCAGTTTTTCAGCTTTTTTTCCCCCACGCGCGGTAACACGACGGAGTGCAGTGTCGCTTCCGGCTTGAGATTGTGTATTAAGATGCACTACCTGAGCGTAGGAAAAAAAAAAAGGCAGAAGATAAAGCTGCTTTCTCAGGAAAGACAGCCGTGTCCTGACTTAATGAAAAGCTAAACAGCCTTCTGAAGAAGGTTGGAGGTTGAGCATGGAAGTGTGTTTGTGTGCTTTCGGAAATGCACTTTGGAGAGTGTTGCCAATGTGGCGCTCGAATACGGTAAAGGCTCATCTCAGGTCTAATTTCTTTTGAGGGTTTGCAGAACATGTAGATAAACTTACTACTGTATATCTCTTAATTGTTTGGAATCCAAATGCCGCGGTACAAAATGCGCTTTTGTCTCACTACTAATATAACAGAAGCACTATTTTGCCCAAGACAGCTATCACAGAGTCAAAGCGCAGGAAAGATCTCTTGCTATCAAGGAATAGCGTGCTATTCATTATTCAAAAGCCGACATCAAACGTGGAGACACGCAAGAACCTCTTAAGACTACAAACCAGATTGTGAATCCTGCACGTCTGGCAGGCGCGGATGAAAAGTTCTGCTTTTAATATTTAATCCTAATGAAAGGATTTTGCTGTTTGTTTGTTTTTCCGAAAGCTGTCCACAACATGGAGTACATGCAAAACTTGGTTAACGCTGTGCGTTCTCTGGCGGTTTAGCAAATCGAATCACTGATTTGGACTTTGCCAAAAAAAAAAAAAAGAGAGAAAAAGGTCGGAGAACCATTAAATCAAACAACTGGAATAAAACTCGTGCAAAAAAGGAAAATGTTGGGCTGACAAATAATTTTCAAAACCATTCATGACTGTCCCTGCAAATATTGGATTTATGGTGCCGAGCATTAGGCTTATGAAAAAGAAAAAAAATCAGGCACTTTGTGATCCCTGAAGCTCACCTCGCGTTCATTCATCACGAGTATGAAGGCGGCTCAGATTGATAACTGCTCATAAAGGTTGGGGTCCAAAACAGGCGCGTAACCTGTGGGACGCCCGTATGTGATGACTGAAGAAGAGGGAGGCGACGCAGAGCAGCGTGGTGAGGACAGATATCTGCTGAAGATACTGCTGGGTTATTGATGTGCTGCAATAAAGCTGCGAGAGGCCTGTTAGTACAGCTCGAGACCTTGTCGCTGACTCCTTATGACGATCAGTCACACATGCATTTATAGCCCATTAACACCTGCGCATTGCACCAAAGCCAGAAGTTATTATCTCTGTGTTTTCACCTGCGTAAAAGTCCATTCAGGAGAGAAGGTATTAATGCACATCGTTTAAGCCATGGGCGTGTATCAGTGGATCCTAATCTGTTACAGGCTGCCCCTGTAAACAATCAACAACAACAAAAAAAAATACACTGATAATGGGCAAACTCGACAACTTCAGTTCTCCTGTTCCATCATATTTGGTATTTAATCACCTGGATCCTTATTACAAATTCTCTGTGATGTTAAATCAGCAGTCAAAACGCAGCTTCAGACACATGAAAAATCCATGAGGTTAAAAAGTTAAACAGGTTATACCTTTCAACAAGTTTCACGGCCCCGCAAGAGTTGCTGCCCTTTCATGTGCTGGATCACCTCCCTCTTCCCTCAGGCTGTTTATTAATCTGTAAGATCTTTCAGACTTAACTAACTGTACAAGAAGGTATCAGCTCCACTCTGTTTGTTCACATGTTGCAAAAACTGTACACATATCGATGTGACGGATGAAATGTTTCCCAAATTTGGATTTAGTTTACGTCACTTCACCCAGTGAAGGGCCCGCAGATGATAAAAAAAAGGAGTTGCAGATAAAAACTTGAAAAGGGTCAGGCCGATCTCACTATCTCCGACTTTCGGTCCTGATTTACTTTGAAAGAAAAAAAAAAAAGAAGTCAAAAACGTTTTCTCCACTGAGTGAGTGATGGTTTGTTGTGTCCATTGCGTCATACAAGAAGGCATCAGGTCCTGTTAACACCACTGCCACGGCGGCATGATCTCATTGGTAGTTGCTCCTTCTGCGTGAGTGTAAGTGTGCGTGTGTGCGCGCGTGTGTGTGTATGAACGTTTTAAAGGGTCCTTCTGCAATTCAAGCTCAGATTGAAAAGAATTCAGTGGGGAGCTTTTCAAGATGTCGCAATTACAGCCATGAACTTTGAGTGACCTATCTTACATAGCGGTGATACCGACACCGTATCTTTCCGTGTGCCAGTTCATCCATAGGTCAGAGCAGAACTTGGTGTGTGGACTGATGCTGATGAGAGTTATGTGGGGAACACCAGGAGAACTGTGCCAAGACAAATCAGACAGACAAACTAATATCCTAATCCACAAAAGTACAAAAAGTACAAAGGACGTTTTTGTGTTCTTGCATCTGTCTGTGTGTCTCGCTCGGAGCTCTATTTCCTTTTTGTTTTTTGTTTTTTGTTTTTTAAGTTTAGTTCCTCTGAGAAACTTCTTGACTCTGACTGTTGTCACCACTTCTTACAGCAGGATTAAAGACTTGGCTCCTCTCCTGCTTTTTATGATCTACTTCCGCGACGGAAGCTGGCAACATCGATTTTGTTTGTAGCTTGGCAGCTAGGTCAAGACACCAGCTCCCTTCTGGAAGACACAAAACCAACCCAGTGTGAATTCAATGAGGAAATCTGGCAAGTTAACAAGGCATTATTGCAGGGAGGAGGGCAGTTTAATGAGTCCCAACAAAGAAAGTAAAAAAATGAATAAGAACATGAAAATCAAAGCAAGTAAAAAGAAAAAAAAAAAAAAAAAAAAAAAAATCGAAGTGTGCAAATAATGTGGTTCTGAATCACAGACTTCTGCAACTTTGTTATTTTGAGCACTCAACATTCTCAACAACAAACCCTCACACTCAAAATCGCTCCAGAAACTGAATAAGGAACGACGACTCCTCGTACCCTCAGTGAATGCCACGTTCGCCACATAGCAGAAGTGCAGTCATTGGCGTTTCTGGCTGGCTAGCTAATGTGCTCCTTGCTACGTCGGCACATTTCATACAGGCAGTCGACACAGCGGCGCACTCTTGAATTATCTGAGATAAATTGTCGTCTTTACTGTGTGTTTTGCGCTTCTCTGTAGGACAGAAAGTGTCAGGTAAAGAAAAAATGTTCTGCTAAGTGCAGTGAGGGATTTGGGACACCAGCACCCCTGGTGGAAAAATTTTGCTTTGTGGCGATCATTTATCAAGCGGTGCATATTCAGGTGGAAAGAAAATATCTCCATTCAGAGTCCACATGACAATGAAAGATGCACTGTTGACCAGCTACTGCTACACAAATTGCCAAGTGTTGATGAATGTGAAGATAATTACATAAATAAACAGCTACACATTATTCATTCAGGATTTAGCCCGATTCACCTCTTCCCTTGAAAGAAAGAAAAAAAAACAACCTTTCTGAGCAAGAAAATGATGCCAAAATGAATGAAGCAGGCTCTCCCGCAGCCTTAAAGTTGGATGAAAGTGAGTCAAGGCAGTTTGTCTGGAAGGAAATAATTAGAGAGAACAAAAAAAAAAAAAAAAAAAATCCCCTGCTGATAATTAAATATTTAGGTTCTGTGTCTGCATTGTACATCATCTATTGCCTTGGCTGTACTGGAAATACATCGCACATGGAGAATGAAACATCAAGATACAGTAAGTAACACAAACGAAAATCTTGCTGCTTTCTGTCATGAAGTTGAACTTTTGACTTTCGCTGCAGCCACACTGATTTTGGTACTTTGCAACTATTAAAAGCAGACTTGCTAGTCTAAGCTAATATACCTCGAGGCTGTCAGATGTGTACCGTAATGTAAAGTAAAATTTTAGATGTCGCTAACCTGGTGCCAGATTTGGTTGGGCCCTGCGATCTCATCCAAGACGGAAGTCAGCTCACCGCACAGAGTACAGCGTCCACCATGCTGCTGTATGCTCACTTATAATAAGTGAGGCCCACAGTGTGTATACTAATGGAAGCGTGTGATGTGAAGCACAGCTAAAGAGAATATTCAAAATAAAAGAAATTCACATCACTAACTAGGAACAGGCAAAAAAACAACAATGACAAAACACAATTTATATAGCTCTTGTATGAAATGACACTAAACCAAAGCACACTAACACTACAAACTATCAACTGACAGCATAAGAATAAGCTGACCCCTTCCGCATAAATCACTTCGGCCACTTTGACATTATTTATTGATGGGAACTTGAAAATGTAATCCTTGTATTCTCTGCTGTAGGAAAAAGAAATGTATAAAGAGCTGCATTAATCAGATAATTATTGTTCTAGACCACTGAAACGTAATAAAGATTTCCTAATCTTGTTCTTGTCATAAAAAAAATAAATACTTGAGAGTGGATCCAGAACAGATGTGGATGAATTAAAACTCATCATCCTCTGCTACGTGCTGACTTTAAGCCATGTTGCTACTTTAGCGATTAGGAAAGGAGCAACAACCCATTGCTTAAATTTCGAATGAGTCGGATGTCTCTCCCCGGAGCCACACATGCAATAATTCAGAATGATTGACAGGAAATTCAATTACTAATACCTTCTTATGTTGGCTCTGATTCCCGTCGAAACGCCTCAAGTCATCCAATTTGCATTCCACACCAGCTGAGAGACTACGGAGCTGAAACACACTCACTTTATGTGAGGCTGGGTAAGTGGCGCTACTGTTGTAAGGCTCGAGGAGTGGTGATGGTGGTGGGGGGTGGGGGGTGGGAGGTGGTTGAAATCCTGTCACTTCTGTTTAGGCTCATCAAGTCTCAGGCATATGCTGATGCCATGACATGGCAAAACGATGGCCTGCAAAAAGTTCAAATAAGAAAGTTGTCAGGTTAAACTGCTGGGAATTTCCCCAGAGTGTTTTAGCAGCGCAACCCAGAGTTCCGTTATACAGCGCTAACGCAATCTGAGCTTGTGTAGCCTGTGACCCAGAGGCCACTGGATCAGCATCAATATGATTTGAAAATGTTTTGAATCAGCAAGCCTCCACCTTGCGTTGATATCTGCTAGCAACATTTCCCCCCCAACCTCGTGGCCCCTTTGTTTGGAAAGATAGCAGCCTCGAGCCCGCCTGCTCCTGCTTGGTTCCAGGTTTAAATGACACGACTGCAAGTGGTAAAAAATTGGCCACACACATTTGGGTTTTTTGATATCATGCAACACAGGCCAGCTCATCATAAAAGCCTGAAAAACGGAAGACACTGAACTCGAAAGTGGGAGACGCGCCACAATTTCCACAGAGGTTGCCAATTTTGAAAAAACCTGGGGTACACGCTAAACGCACCGGCTTCAGCAAAGGATGGCGGCTAAGTTAGGGTGGGGGTTGAATGCTGGGTATCACACATTTGATGACAGATGAAAACTCTTTGTAGCGCTATCAGCTATCAGCAGATATATTAATTAAAAAGGTTAAATGGTTGTTTTACCGTACGTCACCTGCAATAACCTGCATTTATTCTGCACAGTGGTAAGCACCATTAACTTTAGGCCCTGTAGTGATGATGTGTTTGGTATGAAAAAAGGATTTTCTGTGACGTTTCTCTCTGTGATGCAACCTAATTTTATAGTCTCAAGATAATTAGATAATTAGATATCCTGTTGTTTGATCCATCCATCCATCCATCCATCCATCTGAGTGCATACAAGGGAAGACTGCGATCACAGAGAGACACAAAAACTTTATTTTTAAAACTCATTAACATGAATTAAAATGGAGACAAAGCTCCAACTTTTTCTTTATCAGACCAAGTGTCTTGGGTTTGAATTAATGTGGTTCAGGAGTCCAATTGCCTTGACTGGAATTAATCACGACTTTCTTAAAAGGAGACAAGAATCAATAAGTCACTCACGCGAGTCTTCCTTCCCAGGCTCATAAGGACACGGAGGGACGGCTCCCCTCTTCTCATTGTGAGGCCGTTCGATTCCCTGACGATCGTCATACATGTGGTCTGTCTTTAAAAGGCAGTGCAACAAAGACTCAGCCTTTCTCTTGTGTTTTCAAGTCACCACTTGTTGGCACGGTATGCTTAGCTGGAAATCGGATTAAAAATATAGCGAGGCACTCCAACGGGGGATTGTGGCATCAACGGCCTCTAAGTCTTTGTCGTCCTGTGTCTTGTGGGGTTTGCTGAACAGAATCCTTCACATGACACGCAAGAATCAGTCACGACAGACCAAACACCTGTTGAAATGCAGCAACAGACAAAGTGTACAGTGTTCAAACTTCAGCCAAGTATTAACATATTATATAATATAAAATATGTATACATGGTTTAGCTGACTGTGTACCTGGGTCCTTTTGTGACCTCCCAGTTACACAGATTGCAATTGATTGATAGATTACAGTATTTGTTTAGGTAAATGTTTAAGTACATAAACAGAACTGGAGTCAATGTCACACAAATAACAGTCCAAAAGAAAAGGCAAAATGACAAACAAGACAGAAGGTCTGTCATCTGTTCTTGCTATGTGTCGTAATTTCATAAGAACATGGAAGCAAAACACAAACAAACAAAATCAGAAAAAGGTTTTTGAGTTTCAGTGGAAGATTATTCCAGATTCAAGGATTCATTAAAAAAGGCCTTTTGCCTATGCATGTATGCAATGCATTTTTATTTCCCTTTTGGACAATTATCTAAAAAGTGAAAAAAACACAGTCACACAGTCACCTGTGTTCTTGTACTTTTGCTTTACATGCACTACAGAAACCTTGCTTTGACCTTTTCAACTCACCTTTAAATCACTGATGTGAACGAACCTTTTTTTGACTCGTGGCAAAATTGTATTTTCAAATATTTATGTTGGTGTTGGTGGAGTCGTATGTGCTAGTTTGAAGCCACACTCTAATCATGTTCCGAGGTCGGACTGGGGTTGGGGTCCCAAGGTGTATCCTGTATATTTACTCATTTTTATGGGCTTGACAGATGTGCTCCAAGCTTCACAAAGCTCCAACGTTGTCCATGTCCATGTGAAGATGCTGCTCTAAGTGGCAACCCCCTCCGAGACTCTTCCGGCCTCGCTAACCGAAACATCTCATTGCAGATAATCCGCGGGAAGCGATTAGCGTCCGAGATGAAGCATTGCGCGTGAAAAGTGATAAATGTTGCCACCCAGCGATCTGATGCCCGAGTCATCGATACTGATCACCGACACCTTTCAGCCCCACACCTGCAGATGGATGGCGTTCATTTGGAGCTCGGTGAGAGAAGCGAGAGGACGTTTGTGCTGCAAATGTGCCGGAATAAAAAAGAAACCAGACGCCGAGCGGGGA
The DNA here is from genome assembly GCF_046127955.1 of Nelusetta ayraudi. Taxonomy (NCBI): domain Eukaryota; kingdom Metazoa; phylum Chordata; class Actinopteri; order Tetraodontiformes; family Monacanthidae; genus Nelusetta; species Nelusetta ayraudi. The sequence goes on along the minus strand of NW_027466058.1, from coordinate 6,466,067 downwards.
ACGGATGTGACCGTGAGGCCGAGGAGGATGATTTGCTGTGGAAGAAAAAAACAAGATGTGACCATGAGATGGACAAAAGGTGAAGTCTGTCTTGAATTATGAGACAAGTCCCTGAGATGATCCTTGACCCCTCCACTTCTTTGATGACAGACTATAGAACACCTGGATAGAAGTGAAGCGAAGACAAGACAAACTCCGGCTTCCTCCCACTGTCCGAAAGAATCCACGTGAGGTGAACTGGGAACTCTCAATTGTCCGCAGGGTGTTTGCGTGAGTGTCAATGGATGTTTGTCTTTGTTTGTCGCTATGTGGCCCTGCAATGAACTGGTGACTTGTCCTGGGTGTCACCCTGCCTTCGCCCTATGACAGCCGGGATAGCTGAGTCCTGCAGACCCCTGCAACCCTGACAGCAGGAAGAAGCGGGTATCGAAAATGGATGCAATGAAGATACGATATTCCTTTATTAGTCCCACAGTGGGGGAAATTTCCAGCATTACAGCAGCATAGTGGATTATATATGCAATTTATGTGTGTGTGTGTTTGTGTGTATGTATTTCTCTCTCAAATAAAGAGCTGTTGATTCAGAATTACAGCCACGAACACACGCAACATATTCAGATGATCTCTGTGTCTCCTGTCACTGTTGCCTCCAGTCGGACACTTGCGAGCCGTCGGAGCAACAAGCGGCGTCGCGAGGAGCAGAAGCGGCGGCGTGCGTGCGAGACACACATCGCAGAGAGAGAGCCGCTCGAAGCCGCTGTCACAGCCACCAGCAGGACACCTTTGACAAAGGCAGGGGTCTGTAATTTATTCTGATAGCCGGCGCCCCCGCCCACCCCGGCTCACGGCTCTGAAGGTCACCATCCACCCCCACCCCCACGCTGATAAGAAGGCTGAAAGAAAAAAAAAGCATTCTCGCCGGCGATAATCAAGCGTTTATTCGTTCAAATGCCATGTCTGGGAGGTGGCGAGCGCCATCTCGCTGTAATACCAGCTGTCAGGGCTGTCGGGAGCCGCTGCGAGGACTCTGGGGCTTCGCTCTCACACGGGTGTCGGCAGTTGACAAACAGAATTGATTGAGGTGGTTTTCCCGGAGGCGGAGAGCTGAGAAATACTCATACAACAACTCACACAAAGAAGCCAAAGAAACAAGTTGACTTCTTTTTTTTTCTTTTTTGCAGATATTCGGAAACATATATACGTATATCTGCGTGGCTGGAGTATTTGTGCTGGAGTGAGTGGGAGGGAGGACACACACACACACACACACACACACACACACACACACACCTGTGGTGAGTTTCAGAGCTCTCGCCACGTTTATCCCTCAGTCACGAGCTCCGGAGAACTCTGGGGCAGCGGCCTTTTTTGAAGTCTTTGAGACTTGAAAAGGAGCAGCCCTCACTGCGAGCACGTTTTGCGTTGGATTTAATTCGGGATTGATTCGGCAGGAACCACAAAGAAGCAGCGACTTCAAAGAGGCCTGGCGTACGAGGACGAAAATAATACGGAATCGGGTGAGGAAGCGTCAGAGGAGAGGAATTGATTGTCCCGGGGCATACACCCGGGAGGTCGGATCACGTTGACCTAAGGCACACTTGCTTTTTCAAAGTTGTTTTGAGACACAGTTTGTTCGGTTGATTTAAACTATTGCTTATATATTGTACATATGAAATAAAACATAGTTTCACATTTTCTAAGATGTTTGCACAACTATGTGTATATATATATGTACATATATATATATATATATATATATATATATATATATATACATATATATATATATATATATATATATATATATATATATATATATACATACAGGAGGCGGGGAAGAGAGAGAGCAAGGAAGCGAGCGGCCTTCATTAACAATCCCTTCCGGTTCACAAAACAGCTGCTCGGGGACAAGCGAAGCGGCCGGCTTGAGTGCCCAAGAGAGGAAGTGGATCGCTTCCCTCAGAACACCACGAGCGACCCAATGAGGGAACAAGACCTTGGACCCAACAAAGCACTCATCAACCCTGCTCCACCAACAGCAGAGTTCAAGCAGAAAGAGAGGAAACGATCTAAGTACCAGGAACTAGTGGAGGAGTGCCGGGGCAGGGGCTGGAGGACATTCTATGAGCCCATAGAGGTTGGCTGCAGAGGCTTTGCAGGACGCTCACTCTGTAAAGCGCTCAGCCGTCTGGGTGTTACAGGGGCGGCCAAGAAGAGAGCCATCCAGTCCGCAAGCGACAGTTGAAATTGCGTGTCACATCACTGGGAAAAAAGGTTTTTGTTGTATTTTTAGTTTATTTTAGTTCTGTGTCTATAAGTGTGTGTTTTTCCCCAGCCTTTCAGTGCTTATTTTATATTTCTGCTATTTGATTTGGCCTTCAGTGGTGTTAATACATGAAAAGAAATGGTTTGTTGCAGAGTGCAGATGGCGAGGGTTTTGCTTGCTTTTTCCCAAGCTTGAAAGGCAGCTTATTCTTATTACACACAAATGGCCATCAGCTGGGTCTGCATGGTAGGAAAGTTCACCAGTGCCGCATCAGCAATGTTGCTATGGCGACATTAGCTCTCATAATGGGATCAGAAAGACTTCAACAGGTTGTCATACGTAAGGGGGGGGGTGCAATACCTGAACATGTTCCAAAACCAATCCACGGTTGCGCTTCAAAACCTGTCAAGGTTTCGTGTTTTTGAAGTTATTATTATATTTTCATTATAAGAGTTGAGCAATTGACGGGATGAAAACCTCTGCTGTGGCATTTTGGAACGGTTCATTAACCGCAGCAGCTACCGCGCTGATACATGAGCGAATGTAAAACTAATCACAACTTTTGGGCTGAACTCACGACTCCCTCCGCATTAAAATTCGGGTGCTGCGGGAGCATTTCCTCATCCGTTCACACGGGAAATAAAAGGATCAATAAACGGAGAGGTTCTTATAGCGCTTACAGGGAGCGGCCGCGGGTTTACATCACAATATTAAAACTGCCTGCAGTTTATCAGCAGGATTTGAGAGGGGGCAAACAGATGATTAACTCAGGGGATCCTGGACGCGTTTCCACCTCGCCTTTTCTTGATTTTGCTTTATCCGAGCAAATAAAAAACTCCAGGGATTCACTCACGCATCGATCAACTCTTGGTGCAGGCTGTTGAAAAGAGCCCACGAGTCTTTCACTTGCAACTTAATAGGCAGTCAAAGCTCCCTTTCGCACTCGCTTGTTGCGACTCGTCAGCTATGACGCAAAGATCTCTGTAAAAATGATCTTGATATTGGCAGCAACACCTGGACGTGAGATCAATGTGAGCCGGCTGGCCGCTACATCCTTGAGGAACATTTGCTGCTGCTAAATGGAACCTCAGACATTTCCTGAAACTGTGCCAAAGAGAAACTTTTACATCTTCATCATCATATCATTTCTTTTTAATGCTGCACAGCAAATGTCAAGCATTAAAGAACCGCTACGCCGATCAAATGGCTGCTTTTAATAATATTTAAAAGACTCCAAACTCTACAGTGAATTAAACACTTTCAAATGGTGAGGCTAAAGTGTGGAGCCAGCCAAGCATAACACAAACAAATTGTGACTTTGTGCATATTTTTGTCTGAAAAACGTGGCTCTGCTACAAATACAAGAGGAGGCGTGAGCGAGTTTAACGTGGACTGAATCCTGCACCGCCGACTCTTGTATAATTACATAGCAAATAAACATTCAACCACCGTGACTTCCACCTTCTGTAGCGTCGGCGATGCCAGGATGCCCGCATTTAAATATTCCTTTGATATCATTGTTTTCATGCAAACAGATCCGGAAGGCGCACTGACAGTGCTGCTATTTTATTTTTTTTTGTCTTCCACATACATATGAAGGGACTGCAGCAGAAGAAAAAAAAAATCAGCATTGGCTTCCTATCAAGCATTGTGGCAAGTGAGAGCTTAGTGGAGAGATACAACACACCCTGAGAACTGCTCTCGCTGCTAAACATGCTGTTCCTCGCACACCTCTGCCACCGTCTCTCTATTATCTGCTGCAGGCTTCTCGCCGACTTTCGGCTGGACCGAAACAGACTGTTGGTGCCCAATGCCTGGTGCATGCTGGAGGATTTTAGAGGCTTATCCTATTTTTAAGACTTGGGGAAGCATAGACATGACAACAAATTTAACTGCGTTATAATATTTTAATCCTAAGAGGGCTCAGTCAGGTTGCGGGATAACACGTGGAATTTGTCCCAAAACATCTTTAATATGGTGATTCCGGCGACTTGGAAAAGTCATGTGACCAGGCGGGGTCTCCTTGAAGCGAATGTGGAGTCGGCTGAAGAGGAGTTGAGCCAAAGTTCAGCTACAGGGCCAATTTTCAAGCGCAACACTTTCACAAAGTGTCACTGTTTTTTAAAGGATGGCTCCATTAACATTATAATTCAAATTTAAGAGCCTGAAGTGACATGATGTTCAAATCGGCAGCGTGCCAGGGAACGTCCAAAAGCAAGATGGGCTACTCTTTATGAATTTTCATAAATTAGTGAAGAAAAAACAAAAAAAACAAATCTCTCCGGCACGGAGTGAGGGGCCTTGCATTGTTAAAGATTGCTTATCAGCTAGAAACTCCTGGTGTTCAAAATATAAAATACTGAAGGACTGGGCCAACCAGATATCATGATCATATCTGAGGCAGAACCTATCACAATACAGGATTATTTGTCAAATATTTCCTGCTCTGGAACTATGAAACCCCCCCTGCGGATCCTTAGAAGCATCAAATCAAATCCAATTTCTGGCCAGTGATCTGTTAGTGAGGGTTTAGCATCATGGCAGTCTGTCACTGTTTGTTTTTGTCATGAACCGACCTAAATCATAGAGCCAATTCAACATTTTTTGCATTTCTATTTAATTCATTAGGGTAAGTGCAAATGGGTGAATGGGTTCACTGTATATTACTAATGTGATGTGAAGCAGGGGCAGATGATAAAAAGATTTCACATTATGGGAGATTTCATATTACCTCCCAAACTTTGACACAGAAACCGAGCACGGCTAAAGTTTCACCGTCTTTTTGAAGACCTCCAGCGTACGTACACTGAATCATATTAGGCCAGCCAGAGTTGGGATGCACACTCACACTGCATTCTCAGTGTGACTCTGCTTCGTCTCTTCGCCATTTTTCAACAGTCCTGCCGGCCTTTCATCAGGCCTAAGCGAACCATCATTACAACACGGTCAATACACTGAAAATCCTGCACTCGGCTGCGTGGCACAACCTGGGGCATACTGATGAGTTTCTGTGCCCAGAGGCATGGCTACAAATTAATTTAAGGTCTTTCTGCTGTATTATGAGGTGGGCGTAATGGCTGAAATGTGTAAAATGAAAACTGCAGGAATCCTGATGATGTTGAGCTTCTGCGTCTGGGAACCTCATCATCATTTATCTCCTGACCCGGCACTTGCACAGACTTTACACAAGGGTTTAACCAAGACTCACCCTTTGAGGAGACAAAGCAGCAGACAGGATTCAAGCAAATGATCTGAGACCCACAAAACCCAAGTTATCAATATGAACACAAAGAAAGATCTTCTTGGTGTTGTATGTCTTGTTTAAGAAAGCCAGCCCATCTTTCAAATTCAAGTGCGCACCTACCAGCCACACCAGGAGACAAAGCAAGAAAGCAATCAATAGCAGCAAGCCTAGAAGGAAGTCTATGGGAATCAATAATCAGAAGTCAGAAAAACTTGTGTTGTATGAAACAACAAAATGAGTACATTCATTGCCTGGGACATTTGTTCCCTTTAATGTAGGCATACAATACATGTGACATATTCAATAGATGGGAGCAAAAAAGGAATGATGAAAAGAATTAATAGAATTATGAATAGCATTGTGACTCATCAACCACAAAGAAAGAAAGCCATTCACACAAAGATATAGTATTGTATGTATTATAGTTGCTTATACACAAGTCTCCTTGGCCAGGTTTCCAAGACAAGTTAACAAGTTCTTTTAACAAACGCCCGCTCACCTAAATGTGTGATTACAAGGAATTAGAGAACTGTGTGTGAAAACATGATGATCAAGTAGTCTGGCATCGAATGATTTAGTTTCAGGACAGTGGTATTGGACAGCTCCACGAAAGAGCGGTCATAAGATTGCTGATAAGAGGTCATCTGGGAAACGCTCTAAGAATTGTTTGTATTAATGTCATCATTATATGCATTCTGCGTGGGTGACTTCCTATCCACATGCAACACAATGAATGCAGCCTCCAAGTTGACAATCAATACAGCTTACATATTGAGCTCAAGATGCTCGTGACTGTATCACACGTTTGCATGTCCACTCTACAGAGGCGGGTTTCTCAGAAATGTATAAGAGGCACTTTGGGAGAGAGGAAGTTCCACTGGATTGTGAACTGCTCACTCCTTGCAAGTAAGGAACAAAGGCAAGAAAGGTCTGTCGATCTTCCACCACTGATTGCTGCAGGTCGGGAGCAGCTTTTCTTATTTTCCTGACACACTCGTATCTGAGCGCTCCTTCTAAGGTGAACCCTTCTTACCAGCCTTCTTAAATCCTTACGAAGGGTCCGACCTGGGACACACCGCCCTTATCTGTTTCACCTCCCAAGCTGAAAACACTTATAACCCCTTCCTTTTGACAGCTAAATTACAACCCCCAAAACCCCGGCTGGCCATAACATGTTTCACTGCAAATTTCCCTAAAATATAAATTCTCTTTCATCATGGAATAATTTTCCCTGGAGAGTTAAGACTGGGCTATTTGCCAATATGCTGATCATGTTTCAGGGAAAGGAATTTAATGAGAGGTGCTAAATCTCAAGGGATATTTACTCAGCTCATAATTTCAAGTAAAATATATTAAGGTGCCGCAAAGAATTCAATTCAGTTCGAAAAGTAATTTGTTATTATCAGTAAAAGATGATATTTGAAGCAAACTCAAAAGATGCATTCTGGAATGTGAGAGGTGCGGGACAGTCGGGTGATACGTTTGTTTACAGCTCAGCCGCATAACAGGAAGAGAAAGAGGCAGCCGAGTTAAATCAAGAACAGAGATGTGTTTGAGTTGGCTAGTAAAGCTTCCGACTTAGATTAGCACTCGCACAACAGTGTCCAGTCAGGGAGGAGTCAGTGAACAAGTTCATAGAGACGAGGTATCACAACGTACTTATCAGTAAAATGATGTATTTCAAACAGTTCATTCAGGATCCACATAATTCTTTTATACCTTGGTTTTGCATGAAAGTTAATTAAATCTGTCACAAAAGGTGTATAAAGTGAGTCCCAATAGATCAGTAAAGAGGTTGTAAGTTTTATGAACCCAAACTAGATTAGAGTTGAAGTATAGTGCTGTGAGTTTCAGCTGAATAAATAAACAGAACTTTGAATTTCCAACTAAAAAGTTTTGCCAACTTCCCCCCCCAAAAAATAAAAAAATAATACATTTATTTGCTGAATGCTCTGTGAACAAATTTGGATACAGATGCTCCACTCAAGTTGTCCTGATGCTGCTGTTGAACTTCGCCGGAAAGACTCTCCACGTCTGCATTCATGCTTTTTTGCTAGCACAGTTTAAATGGCCATCAGAATGTGACATGAACGTGACAGATTGCCTCCGACCTAAAGAATGCCTTGTTTTTTCAGTGCTCGCATAAAAAAAAATGTGGTCCAGCTGTTTGGCTAATGAGCCTGATAACCGACACACCAGGGGATAAAATGGAAGTTTTATCTGAAGTGCTCCGGATTTACATGCTAATTTATGCCTTTTAACACAAGAACGCATTGTTCAGAGGCTATCGCCACTCAGTATGCACCCCACATCGCTCGCCTTTCTATTCTCGCTCGCATTAATAAACAAACAACAACATGCTCGGCGCTCGTTTCAGCCGGCCGTTTGGCGAGTGGAGCTGACGTGTACAGTAGCGTAAGGAATCAAACTGGCGAGGAGCTCTCAGAGGGAGGAGGGAGTCGAGGAGAAAAGGGGATCATCTTTCACTCAGACCTATTTTCTCAACTCGTCTTAAAAGTTGCTCTTCTCTTTTGTCATCGCCCTGTCTTCTGTGCTCCAGTTCTGTTCTCTTACAAAAGCAGGCCTTGTCAATTCATTTCTGTTTTCCCACATGTTGCTTTTCTTGGGAACAGCAAAAAGGGAATAGTTCAACATCTGTTGTCCCGCTTGATAAAGAAAATAAGAGCAGCTTGGAGTCTTGCCCCGAGGCTACAGCAATGTCAGGTGAAGTTTTACCAAACAACCCAAAAAAAGAAGATAGAAACTTTTTTCTAACCTAAGTAAACGGAAGCTCCCCAAACCAATCTGTCCTGATTCATGACTGCAAAATCTCCCAAATCCAAGATGGAAAAAGAAAAGACAAATCCGAATCATTGTGAACCTGCAGTTTCGGTTCCAGTAATAAAACGGTGTACATCCTGGCCAATCCAATCAATTGGAGATCTTTTGGCCGCTGTGCATTCAGACGACAGGCCAAGTAAGTTTTCATTTTATCTTTACCCAAACAAGGCTGCAGTAATGCGCACTGTTTCGTTAAGTGCTGCGAATGTGTAGTTTCAGCCTTTTTCTTGCATATTTATTTCGGTCTGTTAAATTCTTACTTTAAGCGTATCACTTAGCAGTGGGAAAAAAGAAGTTATTGTTTTTAAATGCTGCATAATGACAAAGGAAAAATGACAAATGAATAAGTAAAACAGAGACAGTGGGGAGGCTTTGGCAATGAAGTGAAAAAGAAACAGTGCCATTCCAATCCAGTCTGTGGTCTGGCGGAAACACTCAAGGATTTGCAGTTGAGTTCTGTAGAGATAATTATTGGAGTCTGCCTCAAAACAATGTGTTCATGTGTGGTGGCAGGCGGCCAGTGGGACACAAAGACACACAACAGAGGAGTTCATCTCAACAGCTCAACGAATGCTAAAGATGTGGAAACACCTTCACCCTGAATGTAAAGGGAATCAGCACATATTCAGAAACAGCAAAGAATTTTAAATTTAAAGATTACTGGAGGTTTGCCTTGAACCATTAAGCTTAATGTGACGCTGCACTACAGAGAACACGCTGGTATGCTCCGTTCCCTGTCCTCGTGCCTGCTGAGGGGAACCCTACGTGCTGAAGCAGGCAGAGGAAACACCTGAGGCTCAGACAGGAGTGGACGTTAACTGAATCGAACAAGAAGTTAAAGTCCCTGCAGTGAGTCCTTGAACACCGGAGCCGGTGCGATGACCACTGACAAAGGAGATTTCATCAGGGTCATGCGGGCCTTGGCGACAGGCCAACCTCATAAGAAACAATATAACGTGCAATCAAGGCAAACAAAGCCCAACATTGGGCATGGACTGCCAACCGTGAGCAGACCGGAGGGGGAGAGCGTAGGAAGGGTTTTCAAAGGGACGTGGGCAAAGTGTGCAGCAGCGTGAGAAGAGATTCACTCTGCTGAGGCAAAACAAAGGATTTCATTGCTGTGTCGTCGGTATTTTGAAAACCATTAACCAATTAGGCTTATCAATTACAGCATCAGTGCAAAGTATTTGTACACAGAAGAGGAAAATAGAAAATGGATGTAAAAAAAAAGTATATACAAACTGCAGGTTATCATTGTCACACTGTGGTGAGGTTTGTCTTGTCTTGGTCTTTTTTTCCCCTGGGTCCTATCATTTCCTGTTTTATTTTGAAAAGTAAGAAACCCTCCTCACGTTTCAGAGCACTTTGCCCTTCCTCATGTGCCACCTGTGTGCCTGACCTTATTACCTATTGTCTTCACCTGTTCCCCATTAGCCTCCGTGTGCTTAAATAGTCTGCATCTCCCTTGTCTTGGGCCAGAGTGTCTTTGTCTGTTTGGGCAGGCGCCCTGGCCTGTTCACTGCTATCGAGGTCACTGCAGGTAAGCCAATTTTACTTGAGACGAGTAATTTTTCTTTTCTTTTCTTCTTCTTCTCGGTTTGTAACCTTTATAGCCTACTTTAGATTTCAAGTCCTAGTTTCTTTTCATAGCCTTTTCTTTTTCTCCTTCAGAGTAATTTTGATTTCATTGTTAAAGTTTCATAGTCTTCCTTAGGTTCTTTATTTTAGGATATCTCCCATTTAGTCTGGTTTTTCCTCCTGTCGGAGCGTTTTGATTTGTATTTTTTTTTTCTCTTAGCGGTAGCCTTTAGCCTCTTTCCTCCTGTCAGTGTTTTCAGTTTACTTTAATTTCTTGGTTTTAGATTAACCATTATCATCCTCCTGGAGTGATTTTCTGTTTTCCTTTTTAGACTGTTCTGAGAGCCGTGTCAGAGTTTTATAGCCTTTTACTTTGCCACTCTGTTAAGAGGTCATTGGTGATTCAACTAAAAACAGCTATATCTGAAGATCTCTGAGTCCTGTCTTGAGTCCCAGCCTGACAATTATGTACACAAGCATATGTACCACTTCACTCAAAAGTACAGGTGCACAATAATAAAGACTGTTAATCTTAATAATCACTATTACTCAGAGGTTGTTCCTCAGAGGGAAACTGCGCATCTGATCTGTAGTGTTCAAAATAACATTTTCTCTCAGCCAATCAACTACTTGCAAATGAAATGGGTCTGACTGGAAAGTTCCAGCAGGATTTGCACTCCAGGGCTTCAAAGACGGTGAGGGCTGGACCTACGACACTTGATTATCACTGCGATTTGCTGACTAAAAAAAGGAAAATAAAAAAAAATACAATGAAACGCAACAATTAAACACAAACTATTCTAGTGTTTTGTTACTGCTAGCTGTAGTACTACTACACCTAAGTGAACCGCGTCATCTGAGCGCTCGCTCCCTCCCTAAAGCGCGCACCTTGCATGTGAGTGCAGTCGTGGAGCCTCTATGGCTTGACCTGACAGCTACAGACACATGTTGCCACAGACCTCGCACAGGGGGGACCATTTTCAGCCTCCGATTTAAGCAAGAGGCGTTCGCTGATGTGAATTGCAGGGTTGTAGATGAGAAACCCGAATGTCAAATCTGAATTCCTCGATCACAAAAGGTCTCAAACACGCCTCCTTGTTGCCATCTCCGAATAGCCGGACAAGTGCGGCTCATTCATTCTCCTGCGTTAATGGTGACGACAAGGAAAGCTGCTTGCGTAGACGAAGATTTATTCTGATTGAGCAGGGCAGTGTGCAGTGGCATTGATCATTCATATTAAATTAAAAAAAGAAAAACCAGAACCAAATTTAGTAAATTGCAAAATTCCCATCTGTGGTCCTCGCGCACACACACGCAGACACACACACACACACACACACACACATTTTACCAATGTAGTTGTCTACAATGTCTAACCTATTAAAGAGCACGTTCTGTAGCTAAAACAGTGTTGTAGCAGCTGTAATAGTATGAGTGCCTTTCATACAAAACGGAAGTGTTTCTAAAACCTATTAAAATGGCTGCACTTGCATTATAAATGCACAACATTCAGAAGTCAAATTAAAAACTCTAACTCTAACTTTTACCTATGGAAGTGCATGTGCTGGCAAACAGTTGGTACAATTGCACAATTGAAGGGCTCTGGTTTAGCAGCACATGTGGGTAGTGATGCGCAGTGTTAATTTTGACAGCAAAATTTGATTTAGTTTTAGTCACTCTTTCAACTAAAATGTTATTTAGTTGTAATCATAATTTAATAATCTAAATAGTTTTAGTTATAGTCTAGTTTTAGTTGATGAAATATTAGATTTTGTCAGTTCCTGATATCTTCATGCCACGGTTTTTACAAAGTGTTTAATTTTCTTCCATATCAAATGTGAAGTGCGTCCGAATGTCCTGTGGCCTCTTCCTCCTCAGTGTTGACATTTGGTCTCAGACTAGTCTGCACCAGATAATCTGTGGACGCACTACGTAATTTCCCGACCACGTTGCTCTGATTGGCTTTCTTCCCAACTCCTCCCACCACTTTCTAACTCGTCATTTCCTTCCACAAACGAAATGAGCTCTGATTGGATCTCGTCTTGTACAGACATTTTAAATACACCTTGTCACCGTCTTAGTCCTTGTGAATGAATTTTTATTTATTGTCTTGATTTAATCAGGAAATAAAGGTTGTTGACGATATTTTTCGTTAACAAATTTAACACTGGTGATGCAGTCAAGACCACCTTTACTGAGACCAACGCACTACCAAGACTGGGGGTATAGAGACAGAGATGAGACCAAGACCAAGGCAAGACTGAGCCTGAGTCAAGACCAAGGCTGAAAAAAAAAAAATCAACAGGACAACAAGCATCACCAATTGTTGATGCAAACACAGGCCAGGCTATAACTAGATCGAGACCATGTAAAAGTGGTCTTCACACCAACGCCCAACCCCTCCCTGAAGTATAAACCCCAGTTTATGACTCATTTATATTTGCTCTGCAGTAACAACACTGTTCAACCATTTATTGCCAGTAGGTACATCTATTTAGTGGAGAAAAGTAAGTTACCCTGAGAACACCTTTTATTCATTAACCAAAAAGGAGTGGTTGATAATTAGTTTTTGAGTCCTTGAGATCAAACCACACCAGTGGGAGCTTACTATTAGAAATGTGCAGCCACTTGTAGTTCACTCGAGCAGTTGGGGATTCACGCCTGGGGATTTGGAGCACAGCTCCAAAGTCTCTCTCAAGGAAAATAAAAGAGGAATGTCTGAGTTATGCAAATCTGTCCCAACAAAATGCGATAGTGGCATAATGTTTCGGGCTCACTTTGACTCGCTTTGCCTGCCGCAACGAGGGAGCGGAGCCGCTACAGCGTGGCATCTGAGAGGCATCACAGGCATGTCCTTCAGTCCCAGATTGGACAAAAGTCAAATGTGTCACATCTCCACATAACACACTGTGTAACGTGCGTCCTTCGCACACTTCTTTTTCACAAGATTACCCATGCGTGTGTAAGGCATGACCTCAACCAATCTGTCCTTGAAGAACAATTTCTTTCTATTTTACAGTGCGCTCAAGTCGCCGATGAGTCGTGGCTTGTTGCTGGAGAGGAATCAGGAGGTGAAGGTGAGGAATAACAATTTTGTATGAAAGGGGTGGAGGCTGAATTTCGACACACAGGTGTGCAGGGGTGGAACTGAACCGCGAGCGCACCCACAGCAATTCTTTGATCTCAATTATTTTTTTTCTTAAACCAAAAGATGCTTGAATGCGTGGATGGCTAAGGGGTCCTCATGTAAACAACCACCATGGGGCCAAGGATGCAGGGAGTGTGAAGCGACTTAAGCCTCTGTTCTACTAAAGTTAGCGCGAGGGTCACCATGTTTTTGGACGCGGGACGTCGCGGAATCGATCGGCATTGAGTGCCGTCTCCACACACCAAACCCAGCCGGGTGTCACCCCCGCTGGCAAGCTGCACCCCTCGCTGCGCGTCATCTCGCTGAGATCGCGGGGACGAAGTGCTACAGTGTTCAAGAGTCCGGCGGTGGCCAGTGTTCTTAGTTGTTGGCCACTTTTGGCTGTGGTGGAACGATGACGTCGTTCACGCCAGACTTGAAGCGGCGCGCACCTCCGCGGCCGGTTCCCGCCATGCAGCGGTTGTTATAGTCTGAGTATTTTCATTCATTTTTAAACCTCTAGAGCTTCACATACCAATTTTTTTATTATCTTAAATCTGACAATGATGAGAATTTGTTTCTTTATGAATGTGCTACTCCACCCCTCAACTCTTTGATGAGACTTCCAGGCTAGATAAAACTATAAATTACATCAGACATTTGACATTAAGTCAAATGGAAATATATCTCTGACATACATTCACTTGAACTTTAAATGCCGGCATTTAATATGAACTTTAACAGTGTTACTATGGAAATGTTGGTGACTGTTTCACAATAAATTTGTCTGGGAGCTGCTCTCATCATGTCTAATGATTTAGGATGATCACATAAATACAGCATTACATGATTACTTAAATGTTTGAATTGAACATATAACAGTGTTATTAAATGTATAACTTTATTCACTAAAATATCAATTGATTTTTATGTTAAATGCATTAATTTTTTTTTATCTGTCACCCTCTACCAACAGAGTCAGTGGGCGGCTCTGAGGTTGACTCCAGATAGTGGCTGTGTCTCAATTCAGGGTCTGCATCGTTCGAAGGAAGCGTCCTCCGTCGGAAGGTGGGTCCTCTGAAGGACCCGGCCGAGAAGAACGAACCAAAACCCCCCTCCCCGGTAACCACATGGGACGGTTTAGCCTTCGACGTATTTCCTGGTTGTGTCACCGCTGTTCCCTACTGCTAGCCAACCCCGGAAGTGACATTTTTATAGCATCAAGCTAACCATTGGTTCGCCATCCAACGATGGCGTTGGATGTTCAAATAAGTAAAAACCTTATGTTAAAACCTAATATTTTATGTGAAATTTCAATACTTAAATTTATATGTCGTGTCTTTGCCAGTAGGTGCCGCTAATTTCAGCTGACTTCCTGGGATCCCAGGATGCTTTGCACCAGCACGCAAAGCATCCTGGGATACAGAAGGATGCGAAGGATAGTAGCGGTGTATCCTTGGAATCGGCTAAATGTAGGGTGCATTTCGAGGGCGCATTTGGAGCGCCCTTTGGATTTTTGGGAATTGGGACAAGCCTTTGCGCAGTGCTATGACGCAACTGGCCTTCAAATGCATGCTGAATTGAGACACAGCCAGTGTATCGATGCAGAGCTAACAAACACGTCGTGATCACAATATGTAGAGCAATTGTGGTTTGTATTCTTTATTTAAGAAAAAAAAAAAACTGCTGGGCATAAAATTAGTTTACTAGTCAACAAAATAGCGTTAGCTGGCAGCAGTATCCCAAGATAGAAGTTGACGGTGTTTTCGTTGAATGGTGTCAAATAATGGTGGAGCCAGAAGGAATTTGACACCATGTCTTGAAAAGCTTCAGACCAAAGTAATACATTTATGTATTAAAAATTACTGTAGTAATACAATAATACACAATAATACATTTGATTAATTATGCCACTTTCACTCTGTAAGTTAATCTGTTCATTTTTTGGTAAGGTGTCATACTGTATTTCTGATTTTGAAGCAGGTTGTTGTCCACAGGCAGTGATTTATTCATGGAAGCGGTGCTGCTTTGGACAGCTGAGTGACAGAGGACTTGGCATTTCTCGACAATCACCATTCAGTCCCCCTACAGGCAGCCACCAGCCAACACTCTTCCTGGCCTTACGCACCAAGTTTTTTTTTTTTTTATACAAGAGGTGCTTGACTTTTAAAGAGGAGAAAAGTGAAACTTCAGTGCAAGTCAAAGGCGACACGCAGGCCGTTAAGAAGGAAAAACTCTTTTGATGTATAGGAGGGGAGTTTATCTTTGGTGTGTGGGTGATACAAAAAAAAAAAAGCACAGGAGACGTCTGGCACTAAGTAGCACAGTGCAAGACCGAGAAAAGGCTTAAGTTAACGGAGGGCATGTGATGCAACGGTAGCACAGGGGTGGGGTGTCCGTCTTTGAAAAGGCAGGAGTGAGAAGCAGAAGGTGTCTGATGAAGACTTCTGGTGGCTGCGCTCAATCAAGTGAAATCTTCTCCCGGAGTTTTTGAGATGGCCGAGATTGACTGGGATTACCTCGTCCCTCTTTGAATGAGATTTGAAGATCCCATTTTCAGATCTATGCTTTTCATTCAGGACTGGTTTGTAGTCTTCTGCTAAAAACCAGCTGCGGGTACTTTCTCGTTGAGATGATTTAGACGCTGACGATTTTGTTGTACATCCCGTGCGTAAGGAAGTGGGACAGCCATGACTGATAACACCTGGCCGGGGCGATTGGGGCGCTCACCTGCGTTGGTTATCAATGATGAGAGTATTTCAAGACGTACTGTCTGGAAAGTAAAGTGACAAATGATGCAAAGTTTGGACTTTTCACATTTCTCTGGAGTTCAATGACCAGGCTAGAGACATATTATTCTTTGAAAACATAGGTGAGGTGAATTTGGCCTAAATGGCCCCATTGGTAATTTTCTTTCTGAGAATGACCACTGATGGCCATCTCTGTTCCGGTGATCGTACGGAACCATCCACCTGGACATCCGAATGGTAACCCCCCCCCCAAAAAAAAAAAAAAAATTGTCACGCAGACACTGGTGTTGTCGCTGACAGACCGTGACAGTGGCCATTATCAGCCCCCCTCGCACTGTCTGAATGGCTGGCTCAGGTTATTATCCGCTGGAGTAGCTGGCTTTTGGCTGGAAGAAGAAGAAGGGGGGAAAAAAGGGAGCAGCGGTGCTGAGAGAAAGACGGCGTTACACTTCCAGCAGTTCTGTAGCCAAGGGAGCAATGGCTGCACTCAAAGCTACGTGAGGCACGCAGTTGGTCTCATTTTCTGCCGTGCACTTGGACATTTACTGGCCTTTGCGGGGGAAATAGATTGAAAATGGACTGTTTAAAAGAACAAAAAAGAAAAGAGAAACTCTCACAAGCAATCTAAAGTTTCCCAGGGGACAGGTGGAGTGCATTCAGACAAAGAGAAAAATAAAGGTTGGAATGAGATCATTTGCCCTCAGTGAAACTAGTGTGACTTTAAATTTTGCATCCTCCGGGATGTGACAATCAGTGGGCGTTTAACCTTTAGCTTCTCCAGACAACATGTCAAAGAAAACAGAAGGGACAGATATAGAATGACACAGTAAGAAAATGTAGCACCTCACACACTGCGATGTTCTTTCTGGATGATTACTTCTTAGTAGTTATAGTTACCGTATGCTCTCAAAAATTCCACGTCACATTCGTTCATCGTCACTCACTTATTCACCATGAAAAACGCAAAGTTGCAATGCCCAAACAAGCCAGTTATTGTTGCTGCAAACTTCCAGGGTGCCTCACGAGGGGCTTGTTTTTGCTGCCTTGTATTGAGTCAGTCAGAAGGTGTGGGCCTGGATCAAAGAGAACCAGTTTATCAAGCGCTTTCATCTCCGCAAAGGCTTTCTGACAGAAACTTTGCTGTCTTTTCATTCCATCCGCAGAGAGAGAAAAAAAAAAACAAGCTTCGCTTTTGCTGCTTGCTCTGCAAATATTGCCAGTCCGAACATTTGTCACACTCAAATGATGCTTACATCCCAAAAAGGTGAATATTAACACTGTTATTATTATGTCCTGACGAAATGATGTACCTTTCTTTCAAAAATCAGGTACGAAAAAAAGAGTTCCCGCACACATGGCCAACTCGCAGAATTTATTGCGACGTTTCGGTACTTGACCTTTTTCAAGCAAAGCAGCCTCCGACGCACCTGCCAAGGAAACAGATGTGCGAAGAATATTTTTCTAAAAATCATGTACAAAAAGGTCATTAAAAAGTGACTTTTCGCCAAGTGTTCTATGACTGCTAAAGGATTGCTCCTCAGTTTGTACCATTGGATAAACTTTCTCAGGTCAAATCAGGCCAGATATCGAAACCAGTCATCTGCAACGGAGACTTGGCCACAATGAGCACATCACCACTGCATAACCCCCACACTCCACCTACTTGGCCACACTGTTTTACATTGTTTTTCATACACTGCTGCGACTGATTGGTCCTGACAAGTTACTTTTCTAAGAGGCTACTGAGGGAGGACACTACCCGGCGTATTTACATGGATATGTTCATTAATATGCACTGTCCCTACAAAATGAAGAATGATCAAATATCTAGGTCAGCGTTAGATGAATGTTTGCATTTCTTTTCCTGGTCTGAATGTCCCTTACAGCAAGCACAATTCATGCATTTATTCATTCAAAACATCATACATGACTTTTTTTTTTTCCCTCGCACACCTCTAAAATGATGAATGTTTTTTTTAAGCAACAGATCACGGCGACACATTGTTGTAATTCATGACGACTCCGTTTTCCTGTGACCACAGCAATCCGTGAATGTTTCATTCCCCCGCCCCAACTCCCCGATGATATCAATTTGAAGCCAAAATAGTGTGACAAGGAATGATTTTTAGGGCTTTATATTACAGGTGGCTAAATTGCTTCTGCCTCTGGCTATTTCCCAGTAATGAGTATAAATGAATTGGAAAATGTAGATGGGGCCCGAACTGGCGCTGGAGGCATTGATTCCACACCGGCTCATACCGCCATGCTAAAAACAGAGACGGAGGGGAAAAGGGAAAGAGGGAGGAAATGACTGAGCACCATTCACGTGTTCCTCTCAACCTTTAAGGTGTTTAACCTTGCTGCAGTGCAGCTTTTTTTATACCGTTTCTGAATTAGAATAATCAGTATGGATGTAGGTCAGGCTAACATGAAGGGTGGCTTAATGAAATAGCCTTAATGTGAACGTATTGCCGATGTTTGCCCGAGAAGGCATGAGTCAGGCCTGAGCTTTAATTGTTTCCGCGCTTCCTAAGTGCACATTCAGTGCAGTAACGAATGCGACGGTACTAAAAATAAGCATTTCCTGCGGTTGCACAGAACAACCCCACTTAAACTGCTCCCCAACATCTGACAAATTTCGCCAAATTGAATGCACTCCCGTGGACTACTCACTTTGTTTTGTCGTCGGCAGAAAAAAAAAAAATTTAAAGAGTCAATTTTCAGCCCCCTTCTGAGAAGATTTGTCTGGTCTTAATCTGAGGCTGCATTTATCGTCTTGTAAGGGTGCAGATTAATTTTGTCAGGCCACTCACATAAAGGCTGCATAATTACTGTCATTCAAAGATTTTGCAGACTCACCTCAGGAGGGTGCCTCCTGCTTCAACGCTCTGTAAGATGTCCCAGACAGGGCGTAGACGTTTTAATGAAAGAAAAGTGTCGAGAAAAGACTTGGGTGGACGCCGTTGCTGTGGTATCTCCAACCACACTGAATGCTTTTCTTGGTAGACAACATGTTGTTCTTACTCCCAACTGGCTTTGGCGAGAGCTTAATTTAACATTGTGGTGAAGACTAGATAATTAAGGGACAGAAACAAGCTAATGTTGCTCTTTCCATTTAGGAGCCCCAGGGTGGAGAGACCTGACTGATTGGTGTTCCTAAATGCGATTGAAGATTTTTCAAGTCACCTGCCCCTCTGTAAACGCTGTCCTCGGGCACCTCACCAGCTGGACAGGCGAGAGGGATTTATAATAAATGTTGTGCGTTAGGTTACTTGGCTGATTCTCCTGTTTTAAGGAATATACACGCAGCGAAATGTCGTGAAAACAAAGACAAACATGTTTGTATTTGCAATTCTGCCAAATAATTCATGACTTTTGCCCTAACAGATACACCCTGAAGACTTTCCTCTTGATATGCTTATTGTTGTTTTCTATAAATCCTTCAAGAATGCTGCGTAAACAAATATTTTCTTGTATAAAATATTGATAGGTCAGAAAACAACTTGTAGCTTCTGTTCTGGGAACGCCAACAGTAAATTCCAGTTTTAAATGCTAAGAAGGAGCCTGTCTCAGGGATTTGTATTCTAAAACCCTGTGATATGGCTCACTTTACTCCCTAGGACAGAGTAGACGCAGCAGCAGGGACTCTGATGTAAATTGTGGCGTGTCATTATTTTGGGCCATGTTTGGTAACCCGATGATGGTAGCATGTAATTTCCCCTGATGGTGGTCAAAGAGCGAGAGAGGAGTCTGCGGAGCGCCGGGTCTTAAATTAAACTTGTTGAACCTGGAGTGAGTTGGCAGTTAGGAGACAGTCTACTGGGAATTTGTCAATCAAAATGTGTCCATCAGTGATCTATAAATACCACCTCTGATTGGCGATAAACAAGGCTCAAAAGCCCAATGTGGCCATTTTGTACATTGAATGTACCCTCTGCAGGAAGGAGACTAAAGTAAGGTAGCTGTGAGGGGTTGTTGTTGCTAACCCTGAGAGGAGGGTTCACAGCGTTGGCGAGTAATCTATTACTCAGTAATCCACTACTGTAATTAAACTAGTAACGATTAACGATTCTATTACTTTTCCAAAAATATTTTGCAAGCTAAAAATGTCTGAAATTTTGAAAAACAACCAAAAACAACGATGTTGCAGATTGGTGATGCAGCCGTGCATGCGACCTCATTGATATGAGATGACGCCCCAAAACAAGCTTGACGGCGGCAAAAGAAAAAACAGCAATTGCGTTTGGCAGCTGGAAATACAAACATTATTTTGAGTTCATCTCGTCGAAATCAAACAATATCGTGGTTCGTTGTACGTTATGTACAGGAAACAAGATTTTCTCCATTTTGGAAATATCCACGTCGAACCTTGTAAATTGTTGAAAGCCATGTTTAAGTAAGTAAGTAAGTAAGTAAGTAAGTAAGTCGGCAGTACTCTGCACAGTAGAGATCTTTTACCTACTGTGCTTCTGATTACTTTAACGATATGGGCTGTGCAAAAGGCAATTGATTACTTATGAAACAAAGTCATTAAAGAAGCCCAACAACACTGAGGGTTCAGTACCCTGTAATGTCATAAAGGGCTGTAACCCTCCCCTCCCCCTCACACACACACACACACAGAGTGAAAGAACCCCGAAAGATGCACTATTTTGTAGTTTTGCATAATTGTGGTCCTTTAACATTGCAGAGGCTCCCATCTTATATGGAGAATTAACAGATGGCTGTGCTAAAAGCCTCTCTGAGGTTGTGTGATTTAGATACACTTAATGCACATCAGCGTTTGGCATGAGAGACTTCAACAGAGCAGAGATTGTCCCATTGCAGACCGTACACAACGAGTCATTTTATCAATGCCCCCTGCACCTTCTCTGGGAAGCACAAGGATGAAACAAAAAGGGCAACTTTTGAACTCAGGAAACTATGGTGCTACAGCAAATGTCCAACTGTGCATACTCTGCAGACTACCTGCAATCGTCCTTATGCTGAACGGCAAATATGGGTCAAGGACGAGGCGAAGGTGAAGACTCTCATGCTGACTTTTACACCCCCCCCACCCACCCCCCCAGCAATTATCACTGACAACGACATGAAAGGGCTGCGAGTCTCACAGCACAAAAATCCATCTATCTACACTGTCAGGTTGGTGGAGCTTTAACCTCAGGCTTAGTGATGTAACTGAAGAAAAGAGTCACATGGCCATTTTCCATTATAAGCTTTTTAGCGCCTCGACTCGACTCGGCCTCGCTCGCTTTCAATTAGCATTGAGTACCACCTCAAGGTAGGCGGAGTTGTCAAGACAAGACTGCCCCAAAGTCCCTTGATGTCATATCTAATGGTACCATATTCATACAAGGGTATGCAACCTTTTGGTTTTTCTTTTGATTTTCTTTCGTCCGTCACCTTGCACAGAAACTAAACAGAATCTGCACCGTGTCTTCTGAAACCTGCGTGGTTTGCCAGCCAGTTCCATCGACTGTTTGGGATGAAAGAAAAAAAAGCATGGTCGCTGTTGCAGAGGTTCTAAAAATGGTGAGTTAGATTTTTGTCAGACATCGTGTATTGTCTCTTCCTCTACAATCAGGGGCCTGTTGACTTAACACTCCTTGCTTGAAGTACTACGAGCTACTACGACCTAGTAGGAAAGTACAAAATGAGTGCAGCTGAGATGATGTGAGTGGAAAGCGGCTATGGACAGTCAGCAGCGGAAACAGTGTCCTGCGGGGGAGGAGCTCAATCTGAAACGCATTACAAGTGAAGCAACCTCAAACACTTCTTAAACCCTTATCAATGGGATCAAGCTGGGATGGGAAGGTGGGGGATTAGAGAAAAACAGGGAAAAAATGGATTGTGAAGTGGTGGGAAGGCCATCTCTTGCCTTTGGGGGGGGAAAAAAAACCCAACACATTGCACTCTCCCTCTGCTCTGCATCCTTCCGGGAGAAAACGTTCAAGTGCATTCCTTGCTGGCTCTTCCCTCCAGTCCCACCTCATGCAGTGGGAGCGGGTGCCCCGTGTGAAGCTCAAGTAGAAAAACAACAACCACTTCTCTTTGACAAGGGAAAAAAAAAAAAAACAAGTCTCAGAAGCGGCACTTCTGTCATCTGTCGCAGCACATATAGAAAGCGTAAAACAGACTCCACACTCACACTCGCTCCATGTCGCAGCCGGGCTGTGTTCCCTTCTTGGTTTGAATTCACAACACCCTCTGCTGCCTCTGGCTGGAGATGTGTGCTGGATCATCCACTTATCAAAGTGTATCAACAGAATCTGTAGATTTATACTTATCATACTCATCACTGCTCAATGTACCAGGCTCTTCAATTTCTGTACATGTAAGACAACAGATTCACTGTCTGCAATTTGTATTTACATTTATTTACTTTAACTACTCTATAAAATAAACAATATTTTGTCCAACTTACCGCTAACTAACAAATCAGGCACTACACTACACGCCTTATTTTTCTGTTGCGCATACAAGTAATCAATTAGGTAGAAAAGCATTCACGCAAATCATTGGAATCACCTTTCTGTGGGTATTACATTGTCTCTATCCTTAAGCTGCTTTAAACAAGCCTTATTTTCCTGTTTGGAAATGACATGTTCACTCCTTCTGAATCTGTCACCATTTGTTATTGACATTTTTCAAAACTGAGGTTGCCACTTGTTTAAATTATTGTTTGTCCTGTCTTGTTGTTTTATTTTTCCATTTTGTTGTCTGTATTTTAATTTAATTTAATTTAATTTAATTTGATTTGATTGTTTCTCATTCTATACATTGTGCTTTATAGGGTTGTACATTGTTTGTTTGTTTAGAAAATGATGTGTGTAAGACCCCCTCAACCCGAGGGGTTTATCCTATGAACACACTATCCCATAAACGCAAAATTTGCCACGGTGGCTCCGCTTCAGCCCCGTTTTCAGTTTGTTCAAATCTGGGCCGGCGCTGCATCGTGGCCACAAAAACAGCAGCGGCGGACGGCGCCTCGGGGCGCTTGTGTCTCTGGGTGGTGTCCGTCTGACTCTCACAGGACTGCGAGCGACGGAATGACCCAAATACACAGTTTGAGCGTTGGTGGCACAATTTTCACCCAGGATGAGTCCTGAGCTTCTTGGCGCCAAAAATAAATGGCTTACTTGTGACGCTCTGGCAAGGATTTTTGTTTGTTATTGTGTCTCATTTTTCTGTATGGTATTTGTATTGGGGAATGCGGGGGGACATTTCAGACTGTATTTGAACGTAATTACTCTTTTAAACTTGCATCATTTTTTTTTTTTTTGTGTTGATATCTCAAAGGAAAAAGTCGCCTCTCCACAGGTTGCTAATTAGCATGGCCGTCTCTGCTGCAACCTGACCAGCTGCTGAGACCTGATTGTTGCTGCTGAGGTTTTAAAATCTCACTCCTTTTTGGAACAAACCGCTCGCAAACGTCCTCCTCTCCAACACAGGCCCCCTTCCCTACCCCCTACCCACAGACCCCCACCTCGCTGGAATTACACAACACGCACATTTCTGGCTTTCCAAAAACTGACTGAGTACTCTCCCTGTCTTGGAACCCAAACCTCTCCCATGCCCGCTGGAATTTCAAAGCGCTCTCCATATTCCTGCCCCCCCCCCCTCCCGCCAACATCTTGCATATTCTCCTGCTTACTGCTGTGCTGGAGCACGAGCCAGCGAGAACATTTCACACCCGGGCCAAAAAAAAAAAAAAAAATATGGATGGAGGGGGAAAAAAACGACATGAAAGAGAAAAATTTCTGAAGTATTTTGGATGGTGATACATTATCTCGTAGCAACATTCCTGTTGCATTTCTGCCCTAGTTTGCTGAAAATATGACTTCGCTGCTCTCCCAAAATTAAAGGTTAGCCCGTTTGAACTCCCGCCCCTTTGATTTCTTTTCTCTTTTCTTAATACCTGGAACATCGCAAAGAGAGATATAACAAAGATAGAGGTCAAACGCTGAGTCTACCTTTGTTTTGGTGCCTCAAATAAAGCTTAAAACAGATAATAGAGGAGGAACTTGAAAATATATTGGCCTACATCAAAGTAATATACAGAAAGAATCTCACTTCGACTGTGACCCCTTGACTTGTTAGGGTCTGGGCTACACTACAGGGCTGGTGTGAACCGCACCAATATGGAAGAGTAAAAGTAAACAATGAGAAGGTTGTTCAATATGAATATTTCAACCATTGCGACCAACAAAACCGAGCGAGCCAGGAGGATCCTCCTTCATCTTAACTTCCGCTTCCTGTGTCAAGATGGTCAGCAAAGTGCTGAAACTGCCCTCCGACAAAAACAAACTGATTAAAAACTTTGAGCGGGAAGTCCTCAAGTGACTCGATTTCCCCGGAGCTCTAAGGAGTCTCTGGCTGTGAGCTCCAGCAGCACGAATATAACTGCTGCCATTGCCATCAGCCCAAGTATATACAGCGAGTCAAGTGCCGCGCTGGTATAAGACAGATGCTGTGCTCACAATAAAGTCAATGATCTACAAAACGGCAAGATGTTATTGCCACACTGTCACACACTTCATTAGGAGCCGAGCTTCTAATTCCCATTATGGGGACCAAGCGCTGCACCTTGGACGGTGCTGGAGCAGGGACTCCATTCATTCATCCATCCATCCATCCATCCATCTTCTATTTCTTGAACTCAGGGCTGTTTGGGGGTATCCCAGCAGTCATTGGGCGAATGACTTAGACTCTCTGTACTCAATTCAGAAATTGCCTCGATACCCAAATTACTCATTTAAATAGCATACATTAAGGGACTTCCACAATCCCCAAAAAATGATTTTGTCGTATTTTTTAATTACCTGAATGTTGTGCACCCCCCCCCCCTCCAGGATATAAACCTCCACCCATTTGGCCCTACTTCATTCTTTCCCTCCAAAATCACAGCCCTATAAGTGTAATTTTATTGAGCACATTTCATTTAACTTCATCATAGACCTGTATAGCAAATATTTGAAAAACAAAAAACAAAAAAACAAAACAAACCAACTGTTTGTTCTGGACTGTATTTTATGTTAAATACCTTTCGTGCATTCCCTTTCCTTCCGAGCCCCGATTGCAGGTGCATTAATAACACAAGTCAGTTTTGACGTAAATGCATTATTCATTTTGATTATTCATATGATTTGCGATAGTTAATGATTTTTTGCAATTGGCATTTTTCTTTCTGCCTAGAATAAATCATCCTGCAATGCACAAACTGCAAATGAATCCCAAGCGATCCTGGAACCTGTGCACAACACATCAGATGTCCACTGAGCCACTGCCAGCACGGCTAAGTGAGCTTTTTTCAATTTTGCATTTGCTTAGGCATTTTATCTTAAGTGTGTTTACCTTGCACCATGAACAACACTGTATAAATCACATGAATACGTCCAAGTTTTCCCTTGACGCTGGGACTTGTGTGTATGTGTGGGCGATAATGCTGCACGAGTAAAAGCCCACGTTGATGCTTCGCCACATCAGCCAGGCGCTGAGTCGCAGTGCTTTGCAATGCGTCACACCTGTCAGGTGTCAGGTTCTGACATGGTGCCAAACACGTCCGTTCAAACCGTCTTGTCCACCGATGCCCTTTGCCGATAGCATGAATGCGACAGAAGACCTCCCACATTATTTCAAGCGGGCTGCCCTGTTAACAATGAGCTCCCCTGAATTCACTCTCGGCGCTGCTGCCGTCAATGTATTGACCTCAGAAGCCCAAACGTTCAGATTTCTTTTCACCCTCGGTCAGCCAGTGCTGATTTACGAGCCTGATGGTTCGTCGTCCTTCTCTCAGCTAATTGCTAGCGTCGCATTTCATTTTGGAACACGTGCGATAGTACAAGCTAATGATTATGAAACAAAACCGTCCTCCACTCGCTGCGTGATTAATGGCCATTGTCAGTCACGGCACAACATTAGTTCGGCCATTTGCCGTGGGCTGTGTCTTGTGGGAGCTGCGGAGACAGGATGGTACGCACCGCAAACGTCCTTCGCACCCAGATGACATGACTTATTGCCTAGGAACTTACACGTCGAGAGACTTCTTGTTGGCCAGAGTTGGTTAAATTGCGACTGCACACAGAGATGCGGAGAATACCTTCCACGTGTTAACTGATTATGCTAGCAACGCTAATATATTTGCCTCGGGGGGCATCCCGGGTTACTCAGGAGGCTTCCGTCCTCATAGCAGGTATGCGCACACACACTCAGTCCTGCCTCATTAAGTCAGGTAAGCATTCGTTTGCAGGAGAGTTGGGCCAGGGCTGCAAACTTTTTGCCATTTTCAAACTACTTTCAGGAATCAAAGGTGAGGTGGGGTGATGGGAAAACATCACACTGAAATCTTCCTGTATAGCAAAATGCTGAGGATTATGAAGCTAACTTTTGTAAAGTAGAAAAAATGTTTATATAGATGTATATTATGTATATGATGATACTGATGTGTCATATGTATATATGTATATACAAATATTTTTCTTCTTTGTTATACAATATATATTTTGTCATTTGTATGTCTATAAACATAATTATATGGATTATACATTTTGTAATGCACATATGTGGCGATGCAAAGGGCTAAGAGTTGTTTCTTCTGTGTTAAAGTTTTAACACATACGAAACAACTTTATTCAGCTTTCAAATTATAAACAAAAATATATATACATATATATTTAAAACAGAGCTACGTAGCTCAGAACCCTGCTGTGATGGCTGAGGCTTACTGGTCAGAGGGGTCAGAAGGGGTGAGGAATCCAAAAGTACAGGAGGGACACCACTCTCACATGTGACACGCATACACCAACAGTTAAGTGCAAAGAAACCAAAATTCAGAATCACAGCCCACGAAGGGAACCCTCCACCCGGGACACCAACACCGTCAGCTCTCAGCAGCTGCGAAGAAAGATATAATACGATTAGTCGGCACAATTCACTAAAATAAATCCAGAACACCTTCCCTCTTCACACACACTCACTTTCATCCATGCACAATCAATCAGTGCGGAAGATCAATCACTCCAGCCTCTCTATCCTCACCACTGGGCAACTGCAACTGGAGCACGCAGCTTGGTGACAAGGTCCGGCATCAAAGGACCGGAGGGCCGAGCCGTAACTTTAGGAACCCGTCACAGTTGCATGCAGCGGCGACAGCAGGCGAAGTAAGCAGTGGTGAGCGAAGCAGAGAGCGAAGCGGAAGCAGAGAGAGCGAAGCGGAAGCAGCACGCACAGTTGCTAGTCTATGTAGCTCCAACAGCCCCCGCACACTGAAGGTGGGTAAAGCATCTTTAAGGTTCAATTTTCAGCCACAGGCCCCGATCACCAGGTGCCCTCTTGGTGAGGAGAACGACGATGTTATATGTTATATATGTTAGATGTTATATATTTTAATACAACTGGTAGGGAACAGTAATAAGGGGTAGGAATTGAAAAGTGGTTACTTCCCCCTGCTCCTTTATAAACAATGTCCACATACTTCATTGTGTCTTTTTTTACTTACCAGGTGAATGGCATTCTTCAATTTTTTGTGGGTGTTTGAAATATATTCATTCATTCATTCATTCATTCAAAACATGACTTGAATAACCATTGAGGTTTACACGATAGAAGTATCTGCAGTCTGGAAAATGAAGATTCTGGGAAATTATGGTGGAGGGGACCTTAGAACAGCCTGAATTAATTAAACTTGAAAGTAGGCGGTTGGATTCATTTCTGTTTTATTGGGGAATTCCCACTTGTGCGAAGGGGCGACTCTCGATCCCGTCGCTACACTCTTACGAAATGCGAAGTGCAAAGTCGGCTCTTGCCACAGCAAGTGTTGCTCTTCGTCTGTCTGTCTTGAGTTTATCTATTTTGAACTATGGCGGAAGCTCCCGCCCCTTTTACTGAAAGGACACCGACTGCTCCAACAACACTCTGTTCTGAAACGTTTTCAATGGGAGCTTTGCAAGACAGTTTCGCAATAATACTTACCCACATTTTTAACACTGTTAGTTTATTTCTTCAGATTTCTGAAACGTGCCAGCATGGCGTTACAGTATACAGAGCCTGCAAAATGATACTTTCCCGAAGTTATCCTGACAATAAAAGCCATGCACAAAAATGTTTTCTTCCACGTCATTTTGTGCGCAGTTATTACCACTTCTTCTCCGTAAGAACCCAGACGGGAGCGCACGGTTATTTTTATGTGTGAACTGTGACGCACTAGCTTGGCTGCATTCAATTAATCAGAGTGAGTAAACCACACAGAGGCCTGTGCAAACAGAAGATTCATCAATGATTTCAAGTCCAATAAGGCGGCAGAGAAATCATGGCCATCCGGCGGGCCTGTCGGGGGGCCCACCTCCGCTGGCACGCAGCGCGTTATTTGTCTTAATATTTATGATAATATCGGGAACTTTCTTTCATCTGCGCCGCTGCTCAGAAAGGAGATTTATGAGCGTACAGAGATCCTGAAAGGAAACCTGTAACCTCATCCATTCTGTCAAAACGAGGGGGAGTCATTAATATTGACTGAGGGGCCTCGGCAGTTTTACTTTCTGCGTCTTCGCCATCTATTTCGCTTAAGTCGCTCAACATCGCGGAGCCCAGTGGAATGCGTGCGGTGTGGCGCTGCGGAGAGCAGACGGGTTAATAAAAAAGCCCTTTAGCAGGACGGGCTCCCTAATTAGCTCATCAAAACAGCATCCCAGGGCGACACGCGGTACACCTCCACCATCATCTAAATATTTACTTGCAAACATGGAGAATTGCCATTGGGAGAAGTGAGATAGTTAACGCTCACTGTTGTCCCGTTACGGTTAAAGATGAAGAAATTCTGAAGGTCCGTGGCTGCGGCTGTGTGTCTTGCCCTCCACCAGCTGCATCTCGGCCCATGGAGGGCCGCCTCCTAATCAGTTATTGATCTGACTCTCGTTTGCCCATTGTGTTCTCCAAATCCCTCCCCATCCGCCAGGCCCTCTCCCTCCCTCCCTTGCTTCCTCAGCTCTTGTGGGTTTAGTTTCTGTGAGTCAGTTAATGAAAGCATTGCACTGTTCCCCCCCCCCCCCAATTACACGAAAAAATTAAAAATGAGAATGAGAAAACATCATCTTACATCCAGCCATTCTGGAGGGTGTTATTACCTTCTTGGATCGCATTTGTTAATATTCTTGATTAATGTGTCGCAGGCCAATTACTTGCTGTTAAAACTCTGAGAAACTGGCTGCGGATTTGTTTTTTTTTTTTAACCAAATAAGAAAGTGTTTCTTTCCATAAAAGCACCCGAAGTCCTCCTACATACTGCATTTGTACCAAAACTCCAAAGCAGTTGTTTACTTCACTTTCTATTCAGCAGTCAGGGCAGCTTATGCAAAATAAAATGGTAATAATGATCCAAAGGCCCTGCGTTATGCAAAATTCATTGTTGCTGATGTTTTCTGCCAAAAATAAGTGTGGGTAGCGTCAGCGAACCGTGCAGAAAAGAGAAAAGTCCACCCTTTGCAGTTTTGTCTTTCTCCAATTTTTATACATGTGGCAAAAAGCACAGCTTCGGCTCAGCTCTTTGTAGTGTCATGAGATTACCAATACCATTCCCCAGACACAAACTGGCGTAAAAAGATAATGAAGATGTAAAAATGTGTATGAGACCGGAGTTGAAACAAATCCCCCTAAATCAACACAGTCCTCTGAACTATGTGGATCTCGGCTCTATTGGCTGCAGAGGGAGACCCTGGTGGCTCCTGCTCTCAGATCAAATCAAAAAACTGCCTGGGCTGTGCTCTCACATTGAGGAACGTTCCGAAATGTGAGTGTAGTTTTATGGATAACCTCGGGGACTTCGAAAACCACATCACCACCGAGCCCGTTGTGAGGCAGTATTTATGTGTACATTATATAAATCAACACTCAAGAGATAAATATTATTACAGACATCAAGAGGAATCACACTGAGATTTTTATGCATTATTTTGATATCTTGTTTTGTTTTTTTTTTTCAAACAGAAAATTGATTTTTTAAATAAATGTCTGATTTATAATGCAACTTTCTCATCTTTGAGCATCTTTGGGTACTTTTGCAGAATATGGTCACCCTTGTGTGGCAACACGAAGGAGCAGTGTGTGTGTGTGGGGGGGGGGGGGAAGGAAGATAATGTTGAAGAATTTACATAATGTAAGGGGGTTATTGTTAGGGAGTAGGGATATGGGACGACAACACCACCTCAAGTTGTTTTTGAGGAATAAAACAATGAAAGGCACACAGGTGTTGTTTACAAATGAGCTGAGACGTGGTTTAGAAAGAAAGACAAGGCTTTGTTATAATTTAAAGGAAGTGTACCTAAACAAAAGGAAATCCCGGCAGTTACGGATTGGAATCAACTAAACACAGAAAAAGGAAACAAACAAATTTATGAGTAAACTATCAATACCGAAAAAACAGGAGGGGAAGCACCGTTCAAAACAAACAACTTACGAACAAGGGGGAACAATTAAACAACAAGAACAAATCAAATCAAAGCAAATGGACGGGAATAACAAAAAGAAACACAATTAGGAGAGATCAAGGATGCGTATGCGGAAGGATGCGTATACGGAATTAATGGTTACACTCACACAAGCACACACACACACACACACACACACACATCAGGGTTAGGTATACATTCAAATAAACAAAAATACACAATTAAATCAACAATGCAACAAAACGAAAAATAAACAACCAAAACAAACAAAACGATAAGAAGTGGTTAGGTGGTCACTGTCAGGTGTTGGTGGACTCAAATGCACGACAACCACTGATGCAGTTCAAGAGGTTTATTGAAGAGTCGAGGTCGGGCAGTCCAGGGTCGAGAACCAGTGCAGGCGGTGAGAGAGGCAGGCGAGATCGGCGTCGGGGACGGGCGGAGGTCGAGGATCGGAGAGATCGGCGTCGGGGACGGGCTGTGGTTGAGGATCGGAGAGATCGGCGTCGGGGACGGGTGGAGGTCGATGACAGCGACAGGATCCAGACGGGGCAGACGAGGAACGTAGTCAGAGCCGAACAGGGTCGCTACCGGGGAGTCGGTCCGAGGATGAAGCGGAGGCAGGGTCAGAGACGGGCTGTGGTCAACCGGGGAACGAAGGAGCACAACAAGGAGACAGGCGCTGGACTACTGGTGCCAAGCAAAACAGATAATCTGGCAACGGGGGAACACGGGAGACTGGTTAATAAAGGCAGTGCAGATCAAAGGCGAAGATTGCTGGCTATCAAGATAATAGGGGAAGAGTGTTGGCTATCAATATCAAAGGGGCGTTGGCTTGGAGACCGTGACAGTCACTACGCGCCGACTGCCACAAGCCGAACGGCTGCGTAATTCGGATCTTAATTGATGACGTGATCGGACAACTTTCAGCACATTTGACTGGTTTTAGGCGCTGTCAGTACAGCGACAAAGCCATGTTTCCTGGCGGTATCGGGAGTTGTAAGAGGCAGCACATGCCGAAAGAGCCACGGCGCAATACATGCCAAACCCTGAGGCAGACGCGGACGGGCGCTAGGAAGCGTGACCAAGGCAGCGGAAATGACGTGACGGGGCGTCAAAGTGTAGTAAAAACCAACTGTTTCCACCCCTCTCTTTATAGCACGGCAACCCCCCAATCATTGGCTGACGAGCCAGGCAATCATACATGTAGGGAATTGCTTGAATTGATTAGCTGCATTTCCATTACAGTTTTTTGCAAAATAAAAGCGACGTTTCTAAAATATTGACCAAGTACAATTGCGATTTGCAGGTGTTTCCATTGAATTGTGTGAAGTGCATAAGCCATAATTCTCATAAAATCTTGTCTCGCCGGACGTAACGCTCGTAAAATCCCGCGCCGCGAGAATTACGTTTGCGATTACTTAAAAATAATTCGTCTCCTCCTCCGTCCAAACAAAACGTCCCACTTTTACTTCAAGTAAACTGGTCACGTGACCCTCGTACGTCGCATCTGGTACCGCGTAAATGCGAAAAAAGTTTTTCCATGACACTTTTGCGATATACCTCGATATCGATACGTCTGGAAGACCACCTCATGAGAGCGTAAAAACCTCTTATATATGAGATATATATACGCGATATGTGAGAGGTTTTTCGAAATTTAGGCATTTCCACAACCAGTTTTTTATTGCGAGATTTAAGTTTTTGCGCAATTCCAGGGGTGATGGAAACGCAGGTACAGACGATGGAGGTGACAGGTTGCCGAAAGCCTTTAAGTGCAAACTGGCTTCCAATTTTTTTGACTTTCATGAGGATCATTCTCTCTCTCTCTTTAAAAAAAAAGTCAATAAAATGCAAATGTTGTTCCAAGCCAATCTGCCTTGCCATCAGTTTTCTGCAAAGTTATTGGACTTGTTCGCAGACATTGCTCACATTTGACCCGGAAAGTGGCGGCAAACTTACCGCACAACACTTATACGTTTTTCAGCCTCTTCCGAATGTGACTGAAAGCTCATTATCCGGGCACGGTGAACTGAAGTGACCTTCACCGCCGTAGCTGTCTAAACATCGGGGAGGAGATCCACCCGCTCGTCCTTGATGTAAAAGCCCCATGGGAAGCAGCTAATCCCGCGCACTCGATGTTGCCCATTTGCCAGTTAGAGCCCTGATGGGGCCGTTTAAGGACGGGACGCCTTTACGCCCCCACATTTGTTTTCCTCAAGGTAATCGATGGGCCAACTCTGGGTTACAGCGATGGTGATTTACGAGTCCTATTTCCACTGTTATGCTTCATGTACAAATTGTCTTTGGTGATGTAAATCCTCCCAATCTTCTCGCCACTTGCTGACACAGGAGCCTTCGCTGCCAAAACCCTGGGCAATTAATCCAGCTCGGTGCCCTGGCAGGAGGAGTCATGACATGTTGGATTTGGTCGAGATTTCCCTCAACGCATCACGCCGCGGGCTCGAGAAAGGAAGAGGAAGGAAAAAACACACTTTAAAAAAAAGAAGGGGGAGATTCAGGCATGTTTCTTTGTCAAAACCCGAAATGAGTCAAGAGATAAAGCGGATTCGTGGCTGAGTCTGTTTGCACAGAGACATTTTTCATACTCCAATCTGCTGAGCGTGTCATCCACGGTCCACACACAAAGGAAGTCAAATCAGCCCATTCACTCATGCCCTCACAATTAGCCCATGACTGGTGGATCTTGGCCGTGCACCGGATATGTGCCGGCGTCGACCTGCTTTAGCAGACCTCAATAGACAATCACCGGACAGAGGGGCAGTTCAGTTATTTATCTGTTTTTGTGTGCGAGAAACATTCTTCTCGCCAAATGCTCGTGGATGTATGATGCGCTGGAAAAAGGGGGGAAGGTAATTGTTATTGGTAAAGAAAGGAAGAGGGTGAAAAATTGGCCTTTCACAGAGGTGGCATAAATACTGCAAACAGAGGCCGGTGGAAGAATAGCCTGCTGATTAAAACGGCGACCGCAATCAGCCAAAGGGATGAACCGCGCTTCAAAGCCGCGGCGTCTTGCCACGACATTGCACCCAGCGTGCTTTGCTCTTTTCTTCCCCCACCTTCCCAAAGCCAACGTGTCACTACTTCAGTTCAAGGTGCAGCAGGAGGCGCTGAACTCCCCCGTGTCCTCCCTGACACCAGGGGAAGACAAGAAGTCCCTTCATGCTGTTGTCAAGGGAACATTTCTGAAAACGATGATGATGTGCGCGCGTTAGTGCGCTCACATCGAGAAGATGGGATTGGGGTTGTTTGTTTGTTTTTTTCAAAACAGAAGCTCTTCCTCAGACGGGGAGGATAAGGCAGCTCATTGGCTACCCCGCTCTGAGCCCCCTGATTGTTTTCCGCCGATGCTCGACGGCATGGGGAAATGCGGCGGCTGTTCTTTATCATCCGCTATCTGCCATGCGTAAGCCTGCCCGGAGCCCGAGCACTGATGAAGCAGCGTCCCCAGTTCAGGAGCCAAGGACGGAGCCTGATGGACGGAGGGCCGACGAGGACAGGCGAGGAGAGCGGGAGGGGGGAAAAAAAGAGAAAGAAATTTACGAATGTGCTTCAATCAGCCGTTGTAAATCATAAAATACTGCTTCCCGCTGCTGTTCCTCATAACGACATTAATCTGGACTGAGATACAAACTGTAAAAGGAAAACCCTAAAACCTGCACATAAATCAGCTTCATCATACCCAGACAATTACCCTTTAAAGACAGTGATGTGATTTACTCCAGGATTATAAAACACACACACGCGGGCGCGCACACACACACACACACACACACACACACACAGAGGAAACACTGTGTATGAATGATATCGACACATGTGGTTCAAAGTCCAGGCCCAGGTTAACCGCCCCTTTTTTATGGAGACATTAACAGTCTTGGGCAGTGTTGTATCTTCCAAAAGGAACAGATAAATGATAGATTAATCAGGAAGATGTGGAAGAAATGACAAAAAAAGTTGTCAGCGACACCAATCTGCAGAACTCTTCCAGCGCTGTTTAACGATCGCAGTTCGGTTCAGTTCAGCTCTCGCCGTCGGCCATCGTCACTTTACGCACCCCAAGGACACGTGGCTGTTAAAGGCAGCCCAGTCTCGTGAAGCCGACCATCGAGTGTTCCCCAAAAGAGGAACTGTACGCTGCATTTATTTTCACCAGAGTTATATGGCTGCGGTCTGTAGAGTTCCTCTGATGGTAAAATGCATCACAAGGAGAACAAGGCTGTGTGCGCACCCCTGCATAGCGTCCGTCTCACACCAAACACGGAGAAACACTGAGCTGCCTTGCAGCACTACGACACAAACACTCACACCCGTTGCTGCTGTTAGCGGCAGCTACAGCCGCTAAAGCTAGCCGGGTGACAGACAAGAAGGCGTGGACGGGATTTGAGGAGAAGAAGAAGGAAGAAAGAAGAAGAAACGAGTCTTGCGTGCTTGAGCTTTAGGCAAATAAATCAATATTTTTTTGATCATTTGTCTTGTACTCCATGCAATTCTGCTTGTTTTTGCATACTCTTTACATTTGCTCTCAAATGCTAATGACCTTAGCCGTCAACCCCCTATAGTTTGACAGGCGGGACTGCACAAATATATACTTTGTCATTGGACCCACGGGTTTCCTTCTCATTTTTCTCACCGACTTCGATAAAAACAACTGGACATGGCCAGTGGGGTTAGCTGCAATGTTTTTATAACCAGTGCCATGCACTGCGGAACTCTAGGGGGAGCTCTTCTGTTTCCCCTTAAGATGGCGACTGCTGAAGCTGTAAAAGAAAGAAAGAAAGAAATACAATAACCTTAGAGGTCCTGTGGAAGCCCGGTATTTAAGGTAGCCTAGCACCTAGTCCTAGGCACTAGGACTAGCAAGGACTCTTATATCTCTTGTATCTTGTATCTTCTTATGTTAATGAGAAGGGTAGGAAAACCAAATTACTTTTATTGTTATGTGAGCATACACTTTTATTAATGTATTTATAGTATGGTAAGCTTTCACCAATATAAAAATCATCAATCAAGCCAAATTTTACACACAGGACGGTTAAAGCATTGTTAACAGATGATAACAATTCACCAAAGGTAAACGTGCCATCACTTTGTCCTCAACTCAACTCCATTTGTCACGGCTCAATTAGGGAGGAAACGGTCAATAAACGAGCATCTGCGTGAAAGGCAAGTGGTTGTTTGCCTCAATTTGTTTTTACTATGCACTCAGCGGCAAAGCCGTGACAGAAGTCATCTGCGACCGCGGCGGCCCGCCGTCGCCGCCCCGGCAGCTGCTAAATCTAAAGCCGTATCTGGTCCCGTGTGCAGCGGCGTGATTGATCGCAATTACGCTCCGCCGTCGTGGCACGAGTGTGATGAAGAGTGGAGGCGCGGCTTTCCGAGGAGGGGAGGGCGGGTGGGGGGGCGGGGGGTTGAAAGAAAAGAAAGGAGCACCCCAACAGGTTTTGGATCTTCAATGAGGGCAATTCATGACGTGAGCAGTGGAAGGCTTCATACTGGTGTAATGAAAGCCTTCCTCCGAGGGAGCATTAGGGCTAATTGGCCCAGCTGGATAAACAGAGGCGGCGGCGCGGAGAGAATTCACCAAACTTCTCCCCACCTTTGTGAAATGTCGAAGGAGCGCCACGCTCGGGTATTACATCTCAGCGGATTAAACATGTTCGGTCGGCATTCAGCTTCACCTCGTGCCGCCGTCCTGCCTCTTCATCTCTCCGTTATCCTCATTTTATCCCCTTATCCTGCCGCCCCCCCCCCAACCCCCCAACCCCCGGACCGCCACCCACTCCAAATCTACCTCCCGATCTGCCCTCGTCTCTGTCCCCATCTCAGACTCCTGATTCACTGCCCTGTCAGTGGATCAATAGAAAGGCTCTCTGTGACAGGGGGGCCACTGCATGCCCAGACTGCACACCAACATCCTGCTAAAAAGTCAGCCTCCACCCTCCCTCCCCGCCTCACATCTCCCCCCCCCCCCCCTGCCTGACCCGACCTTATTACCGCTCCTCTCTGGGTCATTCTTTACATCTGAGCTGAAACCCTGATGGAAAATTGAAGAATAAAGGAAGAAAACAACACAAAAAAAACACTATTTTCTTGTGAGAAAAAGGAGGTTTTGGAGGTGAGAGCAATTAAAAAAAAAAACAAACAAAAAAAAAAACAGCTAGAGGACACAAGATATGAGCCCAAGACACATTACGAAAAGAAACAAGGGAGGCAAAGGGGGGGGGAGAAACAGGATGAGGGAGTGAGAGAAGTTGTGCATTCAGGGACGCTGCATAGGGCTGGCGTCTTCCCCCACCCCCTGCAAAAGTGTTCACTCTCTCACTCCCCCCCCGCCCCCCCCTCTCTCTCTCACTCTACCTCTTTTCTCTCTGGCTCTCTTCTGCAGCTGTGGTCTGCCGAGCGTCACCTCCACACAGCAAGTGCCTTCACTTAAGCAGAAGAGGGAGAAGAGAGAGAGAGAAGGAGGAGGAGGAAGAGGAAGAGGAGGAAGGGGACGCGGCGAGGAGGAGGGTGGAAGGGAGCCAGAGAGAGAGAGAGAGAGAGAGAGAGAGTCCCAGGGGTGTCTGCGCAGCAGCAGCCAAGTGAGAGGCGTCCCTGCGGCTCCGCGGGGCTGACAAGTGTGCGGTGTGCGCGCTGACCGGCGGGCAGAGGTTGTTCGGCGGCGGCGGCGGCAGCGGCGGTAGTGGCGGAGCACCGGAGGATCACCGGAGGAGCTGAACCCAGCGTGGCCGGGGAGGGCGGAGACAGCGAGAGGAGCTCGCCAAGAGGGGGGCGGGGAGGGCAGCATCTCACCACCCCCCACTCCAAACCCACCCCCCCTTCTTCTTCTTCTCCCGGAGGCATCCACACACGCGCGCGCAGACGCAGACACGCACACAGGCGCACAGGCGCACGTGCACGTCGCTGAGTTATTCACACTCTGCGTTGGAAAGACTCGCAGCAGCAGGACCAACTTTCAGCGCGAGGGGTGGGGGGAAACAACGTCCGAGTGTTTTTAATTCCCCGCGCTTCAACGGATGGATGGATGATGGTGGAAGATCTTTTTTTTTTTTTGGACAGGGGATCCTTCTGTGTGCGGGACTTACGGCGGACCAGACTAACTTTATTTCTTTTCTTTTTAAGGGGGTGCAAGAAGCTGAAGGTCTAAACCCTCTCTGCAGCAAGCACAACACACCAGAAAATAACCTCAATTCAGAGTCGCAGAGATTGAGAGCAGTTTGTGCAGACGTTACAACGATCCCGATTCGGTCTGAGCCGTGAGTGGATTACGCTGGCAATATTTTGGATTTTTTTTGTTGTTGTTTGTTTTTGTTTTTTGGGGGGTTTTCACCTCTGCTTAAACAACAGAAAATTCAAGTGAAACAGCCCGGCACCGATGGATTTACGTCTGTGAGAGAAGGGGGGGGGAAATCTGTGCATTTGCTCCTCTCCTCTCCTGTGGATTACAGATGGGCTTTGTGGTCTCCCAGTGCAGCCTCATGGATGATCGCTCACTGCCAGTCATTAGGATAAAGTACAAAGAGGGACACAAGTGAGTATTCAGCTGGATTTTTTTTTTTTTTTTTTTTTGAAAAACACACATATCTGAGAACTAAGGATTTTATGAAAACAAGAGTGTCGGAAGTGAATCTGTAATGAGAGCACATCGCGACAGCCCCCCCTCATGCCCTGTCTCCCTCTCTTTTGAATCTCAGAAAATGTGTTCTCTGATTTAACCGCTGGCTTTGTTGACGAGATGACTATCAGTGCGTGAGCGGCGACGGACCCTGAGGTTTATTCATTTCTCACAAAAGCGAAACCCGCGTGTTTGCAAATCATTTTGCCCATCAACTGTCATTTTGCCAAATGAGGGGTGCCGTCTACCCGGCAGGTGGCTGAGTGCGAGTTGGGGTGGGGGGCAACTGATTGAAGTGATCTGAGTGAATCCTATTAATGCATCTTGGATTCTGGCCAAGGAGGACGCCATGGAGGGGAACACCGCCGTCTAGTTGCACTATCTGATCTGCCCCATCGCCGGACAACCTCCGCACTCCCTCCTCTTCCTCCTCCTCCTCCTCCTCGCTCCTCCTTCCCCCCTCGACCCCGGCAAGGATGGTGCCCCCGCCTCCCACCAACAAGCCGCACGTGTGCCTCTCCACGATCTTGATCATGAGCAGCATGGCGCTGATCGACGCCTACCTGGTGGAGCAGAACCACGGCCCGCGCAAGATTGGCATCTGCATCATGGTGATGGTGGGTGACATCTGCTTCCTGATCGTCCTGCGCTACGTGGCGGTGTGGGTGGGCGCCGAGGTGCGCACGGCCAAGCGCGGCTACGCCATGATCCTCTGGTTCCTCTACATATTTGTGCTGGAGATCAAGGTCTACTTTGTGTATCAGAACTACAAGGCGGACAGGAAGAGCCTGGACGCCCTGGCCAGGAAGGCGCTGACCCTGCTGCTGTCCATCTGCATCCCGGTGCTGTTTGTGGTGCTGGTCGCCATCGACCACATGGAGTACGTGCGCGCCTTCAAGAAGCGGGAGGAGATCCGCAACCGCCTCTTCTGGGTGGTGGTCGACCTGCTGGACATACTGGACATCCAAGCCAACCTCTGGGAGCCTCAGAAGAAGGGGCTCCCCCTGTGGGCAGAGGGCCTGATGTTCTTCTACTGCTACATTCTGCTGCTCGTGCTGCCCTGCGTGTCCTTGAGCGAGATCAGCATGCAGGGCATCAACATCGTGCCCCACAAGATGCTCCTCTACCCAATCCTCAGTCTGGTCACCATCAACATCATCACCATCTTTATCCGTGGTGGGAACATGCTCCTGTACAGGGACGCCAGGGTGTCGGGAATCCTCATAGGGAAGAACATCTTGGCCATCATCCTAAAGACCTGCAGCTTTGTGCAGTACAGGAGACAGTTGCAAAACTCCCCCCCCGCCTTTGGGGTGGAGCTGCAGAAAAACTCGGTGGCCCAGGCCCGCGCGGCCCCGGCCACCCCTCAAGTGGTCATCCAAGAGCAGACGCCGCTCCCCGAGGTGACGACGTGCGAGCACACATGACAGACTGCCGACGTGCATCCTGAGAAGATTAGCACCGGTGACCCTCAGGACACTGGCAGGGTGCAGCGCCCCGCGCCTCTCGGGCCATGCAGGCACTCGTGCGAACACATAGAACCTCATGATACTCGGTGTTGCTCGATGGCACGTGGGACACGTGACGTGCCGTGCGCGAACACGGCACCGCTGTTCTGAAAACGCTGCTGCGGTGCAAAATGACAGCGGCAGTCGTGACATTGGATGAACGTTGCCAGTTGGCTCCATGTTCTGTTAAGTGTGTGTGTGTTTTTTTTTTTCTAATTGTTAAAGAGGAAGAAAAAATAAGCAATTGTTGCAAAACTAGAGAATATATTTTTGAAGTGTGTGTTGCATTCTAACCTAAAAATCTAAGGGTCCGTGTGCCGTGGTGTGTGTTTCTGTTGCTCGGATGTTCCTTGTAGTTGAGGATTTTAACATGTCGGAATCAGAATGAGCAGCCCACAGGAGACTCAAATTCTCAGACCGAAAGATGAACCGTGACAAAAAAAAAAAAACATTCTGAAGTTTTCTCTGGAAAGAATTGTTTTTTTTATATATATAAATATATATATATATATATATATATATCCTGTGTGATTATTTGATAAGGTATTGTGTACACGATAAAAGCTTTTTCTGCTCTCACACTGGCCATGTAATGAATCTTTCATTAAGTCGTCGGACCAAATGAGTTGAACATTTTAATTAATTCACTAAATGTTTCATGAAACTGGGTTGCAAATAAAACAGAAATCGTCCCCCCCCCCCACCCTGCACTATGACTCAATGCACAATTAGAGTCCACTTGATTGCTGAAGTGTTGCCTTCGCAATGTCATTCATCTGGAGTCACTGCAGCCGCTTATTTGGAACAGAGCAGCGACCGTTAAAAAAAAAAAAAAGAAATCCGGAAAGAAAGCCTACCTGCAGTAATCAAAAGGTTTCCAGGGTAAACATAACAGTGCATTGATAAGAGAAAACACTTGGCAACAGGCAATAATGCAGATGGATAAACAATTCCTGAATCAGGGAAAAAAAGTTTCACAATCCACCCAGGAGCATTCTGTGTATGTGTTTCTGCTGAGTGGGAGGCAGAGTGAGCAGTGTCACTTCGTCCTGGACAAAAAAAAAAAAAAAATCCAAAACAAAATGCATTCTCCGGCTGAGTGATGTGGATCAAAACAGCAGCCAAGAACATCACATCCTCCACTGTGTCTGAACCACTTTGTGTCTTGACCAATCACATTCGCCCCCATCACCACCGGAGTTTGGCCGGAACATTTTATCTTTACGGCAGCCGGGTTAGCATATATCTGAATGTCAAAAGAGAGAGCAAAAGAGAGAGCGCCGAGAGCATGAGAATGTTGGACGTGTTTTCTCTGAGGAGGATGTTCGCTGGATAGACAGATACAATAAACACAGCGAGAGATGCAAAGAGAAAAGACGAAAGAAAGTCATAGAAAGCAAGGTTTCCAATGGTGCAGCGGGATAAATAAACAGGCACATTACAGCAGTATATTCCTTCTTGCTTCTTTACATTTACTTTGGTATTGTTCCTCATCAGTGTGCATTGTTTCCAGATGTTTAAACGATGGTTGCATAAATGGTTTCATTGATTTTTTTTTTCTCTCGAAAACAGAACAAGGTTTGCTGTTGCACCATATATAAACCGTCATATATGAGCATCTCTCAAGGTAACAGATACATTAGGCTTCAAAAGAATCTTTAAAAAGAAGAAAAAAAGGAACTCACCCGTAACCACTTTTTCATTAAATTTCAGGGACTTTCAGGTTTTCAAAATATAATCAAATGTAGAATGAATCCCAAATCTTTTGGCCTAAAAATTAAGTTAACCAATCTGTATTGCGAGACATTCAAGCATGTCTGTTATGTAAGAACAGACTGACTCTCAGCTCTGGCAGGGGTGAAAGAGATTGTTTATGTATGTCTTTTTTCTGGATGTATATATATTTTTTCTTACAGAAAGTCAAGGTAGGAAAATGTATTTTTTTGCAGCTTTTGTGAACAGTGAACGGCATGGATGTAGAAGGGAAAGTGGCGCTTCTGCAAGATTACAGTAATGTGAGCGCAAACACGGATGAAAAAATATTAAACATGGCAAAAAACAAAAAAACAAAGCACCTGGAGCCAATTTCAGAACTCAGACAAGACGAATGGAAACCAAAGATAAGATTCAAACCAAGGTCTCTGTCACAGTAATTTCCCACTGGAAGCACAACTTTCTTTGAAAACTCTTACTGCAACTTTCATGAGAATTTCTAAAAGTATTTCGCACAGTTCCAAAGAAAACATGACGCTTCCGAAGCAGCAATAGGATTTAATGTTTTATCAGGTCTTCCTGCTGCCAAACATTCACCTAAGTGATGGCTTCATATCATGCACATTGTCATTCAAACAAAACAGTATTCATGTAATTCCCAAAACTGCAAGTGCGCTTTTGAAAAATAGTGCCCCACTCAATAAATTATGATTCCCCCCTCTCCCGTCATATCATCCTCTCCACGCTGCCAGAACCCGAATGAATGCTGCATTTATTCCAATTGCCACGGGCTCATCTCGATCGTTAATAAAACTGGGAGAGACCGCGGGGTTGGGGGGGGAGGGGGGCGGGGGGGGATGCACCTCCACACTTACACTGACAAAGTGGACGCTGCCAAGCCAGTGAGACAAACGGTTGTAGTAAATCCACATGTCGACCTTCGGCAGTCTTGGATGGCAACGCGGCGGGGAAACAGATGTATTTTTCATGGTGGACACGTTGGAGCATGACACGGACAAACCGGTGGGGAAAATTGATGCGCGCAAAGTATGGATTCCCGCGTTCGACGGCCCAAATGATCCACTCCGAGAAAAAAAAAAGAGGGCTTTTCATAAATAAATAACAGCGGCTTCTTTGTTTTCCGATTTAGCCCGGCGGCGGTGTTGTTGTGCTGCTGCGGCCTGATGAATGCCCTCGTCGTGCTGTAACTTGATACCTGGGGGGGTGGGGCTGGGGGTGGGGGGGACGGCATCCTTCAAACGGACCCGAGCGGTCAGGTGCCATGCTAATGAACGTCTCTGGCCCAAATTAAGATGCGCCGCACGCCAGCGAATCAACTCCAGGTCGGAAAGTTATCTCGCTGAGTCGTTGGAGAGTCA
Organism: Nelusetta ayraudi; assembly: GCF_046127955.1. Classification (NCBI taxonomy): domain Eukaryota; kingdom Metazoa; phylum Chordata; class Actinopteri; order Tetraodontiformes; family Monacanthidae; genus Nelusetta; species Nelusetta ayraudi. The sequence goes on along the minus strand of NW_027466058.1, from coordinate 6,423,581 downwards.
CCGCGCGCACCCCCCCCCCCCCGCCCCCCCGCCCTGAACGAAAAACGCACCTTTGTGCGAGCGTGAGCGATTATTCCGACAATGCGCAGTTTGGTTTCCCGGAGGGGTGGGGGACAATTTACATCCTTGAACAATTTTTGCTGAGGAGTCACAATTATCTATTCTTTGCGCGCGCACAAGCGGCAGGTTAACGTAATTTGCCTCAGCGGCCGCCGCTCGATCTCGACTCCTCTCTGTGACTTGCTCCAGCTCAGTCCGACGGCGATTAACATCGGTTGCGGCGCCAGGACCCCGGAATCAAACCCTTCGGCTCACATCTCCGCCCGCGATCTCCCTTTTCTAATCAGGTCACTCAGCAGGCCTGCCGGCAATTCGCCGGCGAGCCAGCGGAGAACCGAGAGGTGTCTGAAACGGGGGCAGCCTGCCTCCGTCGAATGTCAAGCCGAAATATGGAGACGGCCCTTCAATATTTAAAAACTCGGTGTGAGATTTCGAAATGGAAATCCGTGCAACTCCGCAAAAGGTTTTTCCAGCGCGCGCGAGTTGTTGACCTATAAAAGATTCAGATGGTTCGTGATCCTCTCACGTCGCTTACGGGGATTTTTTTCTTCCCCCTTTTTTCCTCAAACGTTCATTCATATTTAACGCCGTCAGAGGAGTCTCGAAAGAAGTTAAGGCGCGTTAATGCGCTTGTTATGCGTCATACGTGGTAATGTTGTTGAATCACCGCTCCTCTGTGATAATCCATTCTCTACAGTACTCTTTTGCTGCAGGGAATGGATTTGACTTGTTTGCCTCACAGGGAGCGAACTCGGTGTACGAGAAGCGGTTTCGGTGGAAATGATTTTCAGTCGATGTTTGACCTGACCCTCTTGTTCAAACTCAACAGCGAGACTTTAAAAAAAAAAGAAGCACATTATCTGTTCCGCCTCTTGCTCTAAAGTCTCGGCTGCTACATCTGTCTCTCGCACTGACACTGGTCTACCTTAGAAAAAGCCTCTAACCCTCCGACCCACCACCGGGCTTCAATAAAAATGAAACGGATGGAGGCCAAAATCTTCCTCAAAGTTCCGCTTCAGATAAATAAATGGAATTCTGCAATGAAATTTGTGGAGCTGTTTTTGCAATCACGGAGACCGGCATCAAAGCAACTCCGTTATTTGTCATTCTAATGAGGTCACAGAAAATTACTACTGCACATTCATTTTTTTTTTCTTAGCAGGATCCTTCCATGGTGCAGGAAGTGGCGCCGTAGCGCTGAAGCCTAAAAGATGTTCACTTGGTGGACATGCCACACAGGTTCATCATAGATTTTTCAGCCAAGAGAGGAATAAGTGATTACGCCGGCTGAATGTGTCAGTAGCAGTAGAGTCTCAGGAGAGACACAGCCGAGCTGCAAACACCCCACACCGAGTCTTAGCAAGAATTCCTCGAAAAAAAGGTTAAAAGGTCATGCTGGGCAGCTCGCAATTAGGTGGGAAGTGAATCCCGCTGGCCTGATGCCTGTAGAACCCGGACCCGAGAACATCGCAAGGAGTCAACTTGGATCTGTGTGCAATTTAGCTTCATTTGTATTCACCTGGCAAAAGTGGGCACATCTTGCGTCATCGCATTCCACCAGAGCCGCAACCCAACTGGGTGGGACCTGCGCAATTTGAAGCGGAAGCGTGAGCGCAAGAGCAGCTTCCTCACCGCGCTGTTTATTTGCTGCGTGGAGAAGAAGCACGCACCCACATCGCACTAATGATGTGTGTCATATTGCTTTGAATTTGCTGTGGGCGTCTCCCCACGGTTTGACCTGCGCTGCTCTGTTGCGAACTGCGGAAACGGGATGAGACGAAACGTGGTTTTTCCGTCAGACATTCCGTGACGTCAGCCAGTCACAGCGACATGGAAAAGATGACCCCGTTACCGAAGCGAGTAATTTAAAAATTTGGAAAGCAAAAACTGCAGAGCATGTTGGCTTGGACAGGGGGTGTTAGAATGTTGAAAGTAAATCAATTAATACAGGGCAGCCTCATCATCCTTAATTTCTGTGGCGCTGCTGAAACCCTGAAAGACCAGCTCTCATTTTCAAAGTCGGCTGTATTTATCTTTTTTTCCAGCGCAGTTGAAAAGTCAGGCTGAATGATCTAACCGCCCTTTTGAAAAAGGAAACGATCTCGGAATCAACTTGGGAGCGATGCATCTTGCTCTTTTTTTCTTTTAAACTCCAGATTAAACTAATTTTGAACTCACACCTTGATCCTCTTCTTCTGCCAATTAATTTTGCAGTAACACAGCAGCGGTACGCCTCTGGCGCAGAGGCTGAAAAGTGGGAAAAAAGAAAAAGGAGAGGGTACACATCAGCTTGAACATACACCGCCAGACGGCCTCGGCGAAAGCCTGGGGAGCAAAGATGATTGAGAGGACTGACGCTCGGTGCGCAACACGTATGCAGGGGAGTCTCGCTGGTGTTTAGGGAAGGCCGACTGTGGAATACATAAAGACAGAGGCGCTGCAGCGTCGCCTCACGGTGGCTTTGCCGAGTGGTTGGAAACAAAAAAAGAGAAGGACGATGACTGAGGGGCTCCCCGAGCAGAAACGACCCCGCGTACAGAACGCACCTCCGGGGAAATTGTTTAGCCAAGATAGCGCAGGGACGGGAGCCATTTGCCCGCCGTCACTGTAACCTGCCCGAGTATTGATGGCCGGCCCGGTGACATTCCCCAACACCTCTGCGCGTCTGTGGACACAAGAGAGATTATTTATAAGCTTATTAAACCGTAAATTCTGAGACTGCAGCGGACGTTGATAGCAGGCGTGCATAATGCTGCCAAGCGGATAAAATACTGAAGATTAAAGGGCAATAATACACCTAATGCTTTGACGAGCAACACCCCCGCGCTGCTGCCACTTGCACGGGAAGAGCCGAACCCCCCCGCCTCCCCGCCCCCGGCCAACCCCTCCCGGCGGACCGCCGCAAACTCTTCCTTTCACAATCGTTCACCTCCATCCTGGAAGCTGAGGCGTCCTTGTAGGGTTCCGTCCGCCGGTTCCCCCGTGAAAACCTCGCTTGAGTAACCTCATTAGTGACAGCAAAGTGAAAATCAAGATGGAACGGAGTGGAGCGGAGGTGGGGTCCGGGGTGGGGGGGTGGGTGAAGGTAATGTGGCAGAGAGAGAAGGTCGAGGAACCAGGACGTCAGGAGCTCAGGTTGAAAGCGGAGGAGACGCAAGCGCCGGGACGAAGCGACATTTTATGCAGATGTCTCTTGAATTTACACGGGTCGCCTCCGTCTGCTCGAGAGGATGTTGATTTCCTCCACCGTGCATTTGTAAAGTGATGAGAGGTGACAAAAGAAGTAGTTCGGCTTTTCAGCGTTGTGTTGTTCACATCATGGTTTTCTGTCAAATTGATTGTACCCACAATGGTAAACACAGATTATTTCAATCATGTTCTTGTTTGGTAAAGCAGGAATGTATGTTTGGAGAGCTACTATTGTGAAAAACACGCTTTTTCAGCTGTCTGTCATTTTATCATTACTGACATGCCAGGTAACCCACCCAATACGAAAAGTGACAACGTGTGCATATCTAAAGGGATGGGTGTTGTCCGTGTTCCTGCATTGAAACTGTTTGGATTTTAATCGACTTTCTTCGTCACGAGTTGAGATGTTGAGGTCATAGTGACGCCCCTGCAGACTGTTTTTCAAATGTTGGCGAGACGTCTCTCTAGCTAGCAGCTGGTTGGCCAATCACAAGGGAGTGGCCAGATGCTCCAAGGCGATGCCACAGACGAACCGATGAGAGAAAGACTTGGTTTGTAAGGTTGACAATTATCTTTTTTTGTCCAAACAAACCTTGTTTATTGTCGGACGTAGACCGCCAAAATGAATTGATTAATTCATGAAATGGCCAAAATAGATCCCCTAGGATCATCACAGCTTTTGTATGATAGCCTATCAAGTACCAACTAAATCAAGGAAATATATTGTTACCTGTCCAAAAGAGCCACAAAATAACAAATATACAAACACAGAAAACCATTCAAACTTTCTTTTTAGCTGTATATCTCTGTTCTTTCATGTTGGCTTTATAAAGGCAATAAAGCAGAAACCATCAAGATGCACAGATATATTTGGAGAAACATTCCCTTCGAATAAGTCTCATGAACGTGTCACACATGCTAAAAATACTGCATGTGACATTTGCAGTACTCAGTCATCTGCCTTGGAACCTTAAGCCGTTAAACTATTTAGCCTGATGCTGTCACTCAAGGGTTACAGGGAATTAATTCTAAAAAATACATAGTAGCGTCAAGAAAAGGAGTAATAAGATTAAACGCGCAAGTCCTCAGCGGCAGTCTCAGTTCAGCTGCCAGTGAGCGCTTCATGCCAAACCTTGCATGCACATGAGCTAATAAGCTGCCGTGACTTGGAGAGTCTTCAGAACGACTTAGGGCTTCGCCGTCACTGCGCGTGACAGATCGTTGTCCAAAATGAGAGCCGTGCCAGTCAACGTCCAAGACCAGTAGGGTCGAGTGAAAAGTTGGTTTCAGTCAAGGGCGGTCTTTTCTGCTCGCCCTATTTTTGATGTGGCTTATTTTGTTCAGTATTAGCAACACAAGTGTGTAGGATGCAGTGAAGACTCACCTCCTCGCAGACATCAAAATCATGGCGCCAGGACTGATGTAGAGACAACAGAAAAAGCAAGTCAGAGAGACACTTCAAAGTGTGCTCTTTCAAACAACCTCTGTTCTTTCCGTCCCATGTTACTCTATCTGGTAAACAAGCACTGCTTTTATATAGTCTGAGGCTCGGTTGTTACACTGATAACAGCGCCACTGAGCGCTGCTGGTGGTGAGAACGACTGTTTTATTTCTGAAAATGTAATTAGTTTTTGGGCTCTCCTCCCTAGATTGCTGCCCTATGGCAGACCCCTATATGATAAAAACCTATACCATGCTTGTTTTGACGGCACGTGCAAAATATTCTAATGGCTGTATTGCCTCTTTGAGATAACAGAGTGTCCCCAAGCCTCCGTTTGATGTTCTCAAAAGCCTGAAGCCCACCTACCAATTTACATTTAACACTCGAACCCCATTATCAACCATTCCTCTAAACTCAAGCAAACTTCCTGAAAAAGCTGTTTCTTTCTTCTTCCCCCCCCCGCCCCCCCAGAAAAAAAACCAAAAAACCAAAAAACTATTTTATATAAACATTATTGCTGAAAACAAATACTGTATGAGCAGAGTCAACCTGATTTTGTGGCTCCTGTTGGCACATACTGATGAACACATTGATATTGTCATTCTTCCTACTCATTTTTAAAAACTATTTCTATCCTCTCCCCTTGTAAGTGTCTCTTGGATACAGTGAACCGCCACAGTTTTTTTTTTCCCTTTTGTCCACGGACCTATTTGGCATTTAGTGTTCAGTGTTTGAACGTCTTCACTTCTGTCCCACTTACAATAGTTTGTCAGACTAATTGGCCAAAATCCCTGTCTTCTGTGGCGCGCTTACTCCTGTGGAATCCCCGAAAGGTCACTTCTGGACCTCTTGCCGCTCTATTTACAAGCTTTCCTCTTGGCTGTGTTAATGTAGCCATTTGTTTTAACCACCACACAGGCAAACCCCTGCTTTACTGTGTGTTCCTCTTGACTTTTAGGAGCCAGATAAAGGAAATGTTTTGTTCTCCTGCTTCGACAATAGATGCTGAAAGCCACAAGACGGCAATAATTTTCTTTTTTTTTTTTTTTTTAAATGCAAAAACACATTTCATGCTTTTATTACGGGGCATCTGGATTATAGCGACGCCTTTTATTTGAATATAAATTGTCTTCTATTGCGTTTTAAATTTTATGAAACAAAGGTGCCGGTCTTTAAATTGACAGCCTTTTCTCCTGTGCCCCAAAAAGGCCGGGCAGGTTTCTGCGGTGATGGCATTTCAGTCACAGAGCTGCCTACTAACTTGTATTTAAAGGTATGTATTTAAAAACATCTTATTCATTATCCCCTTGACAGCAGAATAGTTTAAAAGACAATGTCCTCAAACTAGAGAATAGAATAAAGTTCAATTACGGAGAAAAAATATGTTCACACGTTCTGCCTTATTTAAGATTTTAAGCTTCACAGCCAGAATACTCATAATCATTAAAGGCCAATAATTATAAAGAGAGTTACATCTAAAGGGCATTTAGCTTAAATACTAACCATGAATCATCTTAACATTTTTGTGGAGGGAACTTTTAACTAACATTCATTTAATTATGCCAAGAAAAAGAAATCTCCTTCTACAAAAAGCTATGCTTCAGATAATAAGGCATCCAGCGTAATTACTGATGAACGGAAAGGAACTCACCAAAGGACACAACCTTCCCTGTTGATGAGCGATTGTGGTGAGGTAAGTGCTTTGGCACCCAAAGTTGACAAACTAAAAGCTTATGTTGTGGGTTTTTCTTTTAATTTTTTTTGGCAATGCGCAAAAACGGAATTAATGGCTCGTGCTTTGCGGGCCAAATTGCGGTTTAATGATTCAAGTCACCCCGAACGCGGCCGCTGGAGTCATTATCGCGGACGCGGCGCAAAAAAAACGGCCGATATCCTCTCATGGAGCATCATCGTCGTTTTCACGGCTTCCACCTGTGCCTCAATAAACAATAACAGTGTGAATAAATTACATGAGTGTAAATGGTCCCAGTGGGCTGAACCGAGTTCACACGGTGTTTGAGGTACAAATGTCATACTTAAAAGATGCTAAAACGCTGAGCCTTAAAGTTTGTTTTTTTTTTCCCATTTAAAAATGCAACGTTTGGAGGTTTCTTGCACACATGCAGGCGCTTGCGCCACACACAAGAAGAAGGGTTCAGACAAATAATTGTTTTCACCCTGAAATAAAAGCAGCCCCATTCCTCTGGGACTGCGGGGAGTCTTTGTGTTTTCCATTACGGGTGTTTATTTATCCCAGCGCCAACAATGGCCACCTCGCCGCCGAGTTCTTCAGAGAATCCATCCTCCCTTTGTCACCGTCTCTCAACCTCCTCGCCAAGCTTTTTTTCCGCCCGGCGGTATCCTCTGGAGAGATCCCCGGCTGAAAATTATTTACTGAGCACCTCCCCCAGCCCCCTTCCCTTCTTCTCTATGCATCCAACATTTTCACCCAGCAGTCTGAGGTCTGGACCCCGTGTGACAGAATCCATAAGGTTCCGATTTTGGGGGGAGGAGATAGATGTGAGTGTCTGAGGCGGGTCGGCGGACAGAGGCAGCAGCCGGCTGTCTGTGTGATTTAACAGTGTGTGTAAATCAAGCGCGAGACGTCGCGCGGCCAGCCAGCCTCATTTCAATCCGTCTACAAATCACACCGCGCGGGCGGCGCAAAGGGGGCAGAGCTATAACGGCACCACGAAATAATCATCCTTCGCAACTCTCTCTTTCTTTGCCTTTCATTTATTAAGCAGATGACATGTGACATCATAAAAGACTGTGGAGATGGTGCGGTCTGGCCAGATAGCTGCTGAGGTTTTAGCTCAGTTTGTCATCTGCGGGTTGTTGGCTTGTGCAGGGTGGTGGGGGAGTCCAATGTTCACAGTGTGGAGAGCAAAAATGTCCAGAAACACTGGAGTTGCTCCACCAGGCCAGAGGGAATGCTGCCTCACGTAGCGGCGGGAAACGTTCCGCAGCTTGGAAGAGACTTATTTACGATGTTTGAAGAGGATATCGTATTTGCATATCTCTTGCCATCAGCCGGCTCGTATTGAACTATATTAGAGTGAAGCGTTGCCAAAGAGCAGACAACGAGATGATTCAGTGCTGGCACATGCATCCACCGCTCCAGTCTGAGGGGCACAAAACGTTTGGAGGGAACATGGTAGCAAGACCGACCGCTGGACAATCAACTCCCCAAGGGACGACCCTGCACCTCTGCGGGGGTCTCTCAGAAAAAATCACCTAACTCGAAGTCTAATATTTACATTGCTGGTTGCACATAACAATCACAGTTTTGCTGATGGCTCTCTGGTATTTGTCAGGGGTACACACGGATAAAGTACACTGTTCATTTTCATTGCATTTTCCATTACAGCCTCTCCTGCGCTCTGTGTGGTGGAGTGTGCTGGAGTCTATGCCAGCTGTCTTCAGGTGAAGGTGGGGTTACACCCTGGACAAGACGCCTGCAACATAGAAACACAAACGACCATTTGCACACGTCACTTGCATGTTTTTGGACTGTTGAAAGGAAGCTGGAATATTTGGAGAGAAATTTGCCAAGATTCTGGCCAGGACACTTGGCCCGCTGATGATCCATCGAGTCCATTATGACCAAACTGGCTTTATGAAATCTTGCCATGCTTTTGACATGTCATCTGGCGCCTTTTACATGTCATCAAGGGTAGTGCCAGCATCTGGTGCACAATATGTCTCTATGATTAGTGTTCTGTATTCCAATCCCATCGCCAGAGTCTTGACAGGTAGCACATACTTGGATTACTTATTCATTTACAGTTGCACAAGACAAGGGGGCCTGCTCAGCCCTTTGTTTGCTCTTTTGCTGTAACCATTGGCCAAGGTGATACTCGTGGTTTTACAAATCACCATTTGTAATACTAATCACCATTTTGTTGTATGCTGATGAATTACATTAAGGATATGTCCAGACAGCTTCCTGACTTGCTAAATACCTTCATTAAGTTTGGGTATACCTCAGGCTACAAGACATAAATTGGTATAAATCAGTGGTACTTTGAATAATGCATCTGTTGACCTTAAGACAAGTATCCCCGTGGTTCATTTCTTTTCATTCTGTAACAATAATTGATAACTATAACAACACTATTAATTCTATACTGGTAGATTTGGCAAGATTCCTCAATCTATTCGAGCACAATTCTCTGTAATAAGACTGCAAGGAGGAGCCACAGCCACTGATGGATCAACACAAACGTTCACTTTGCCATAAATGCCCCGATATAGTTTTGTGCGAATGCTGTGCTGCAAACATTGTACTGAGAGCCGCAGTTGATTTGAGTGTGGCTTTGAATGTTTGATGAAGTATTTTTTGCTTTCACGCCAATCAGCGGCAACTTTGCTGCTCTATGGGGAAAGAAACGTTGGTGAGGCAATCAGACCCACGTAGTAACAGAAAAACTTGAGCACGGAGGAGCACCACTTGAAGACAACTCGGAATAACAACACAGGGAAGCCTTTTGAAACTTGGTGAGAAGTTTTTTTTTTTTTTTTTTTTTTAATTCCATCCTGTATCCACAGAAAAACAGACAAAAAAAAAAAAAAAATACAACGCCTCATTAGAAGAACATGAACTGGCTGTTTAATCTTTTCAGCCTGTAGTTGTAACTCCACACTACACCCACCTGGAAACAACCCAAGTGCATTTTTCATTTTGATGAGTTCATACAGGCTCCGACATGGACAAGCTGAGTGCAATATACATTAGAAAGGTCTGTGCCAGTGAGGAGGACAGTGAAATGGCCTTTGGGGAAAGCTGCTGAGTTGCAGCTTCTGTGTGACAACCTGCTCATATGTCAAGCAATCAGCCATCAACTGCTGCAACACAGCGTTGTCGCGTTTTACTCCAAATTAAATCAGACAGACAGACTCGTGCCAACTACTGAAGATGCTGTAAGCATTTCAAGATGAATTAACCAGTGGGCGGCACTGGAAGTGTTGAGGAACTGATGGACGTTTCGCCTTTTATCATTTTAATTTTAAGATTTCCTAAACCGAGGCTTGCGATGCAAAATATTTTGCCAACCAGTTTAGCACTTCTCACTTCACTGCCAACTGGCAGAAGAAAATGCAGAACAAAGCGTGTTATTGAATTATTTTCCCCAATTAGAGTAGAACAAGATTAATCAAAACAAACTTGTAAAAAAGTTTTTGGAGGTCTTGTGACTGAATTGTAACTGAATTCCTTCATGAGGGAAAAAGAATCTTAACCCTACATTCAGCCATGCTAATAATGTGGGGCTGCACTTTCAGAGTGTATTAAACCAACTTCATATATACATATATTTCTGTGAATTTCTGTAAAGTTGTTATCATGTGCAGCCAGAGGAATGGAGATCCGTCTGAGCCTTTGTTTGGTCTTTCTGTGGTTTTTCTTTTCTCTCTCGTCGTTTCTGTGTTTTGAACTGCTTCTTGTTTTTGGAGTTGCTCTTGTTTTGTTTCCAGTCCAGCAGTCAAACAGATATTGACGTTGTTAGATGTCTAATTTTTTTTTTGCCCCTCAACGCTCCTCAGGCTCAGATCTCATGGTGATGTTTCAAACCCAAACCAGACCCCTTGTTTTCTTTTTATGTCTATTTCTAAACTCTCCATCCTTCCATCCATCCATCCATCCATCCGTCCATCCACTTCTTGCCCAGCTAATCCCACATTCAAACAAAATTGCACTGGCGTGGAACTACCAGGGGTGTAACTCTTACATTACACAATGGTAAGCCAACAGGGTTTTTAATGGCATTTTTCTTAGTAAAATCCGTGATTCTAATTCTAATCATGATTCTAATTTGCACTTCAGACACTTTACCCTAGGCCTGAAGATTTTCATTTTCTCCATGTACAATCCCTTGACCCATATCAACGTAAAACCCTGAAAAATTGATGTCACAGACCTCAACAACTCACATCCCTGTTTGTTTGCTTGTGTAATTGGCATAAGACTCTTCACAAACCCCAAACAGTCAATAGCAATAATAAACTATTAAAATGCAATTTTTCACAGAATGTCACTATGGGATTTACAGAGAGGAAAAAAATGTTCAAAAGTGGAAATTAGGACCGTTTCTAAGGAGCCCTTCCATAATTAATTAATTCCCTAAGCTGAAACAACACCGTTAATTAAGAGGGTGACTCAGTCCTGGGTGGGGAAATGGTTTAACCTACGCATTAGCAGAATGCCACAATATCATGTTTTATTCAGTTGCATTAATGCTAAAAAGATAGCAAAAAGTGGTAAGGGTAAAAAAAAAAATTTGTCAGCCGCAGAGACTATATGATTATGTCTGCCAAAGTAGCCGTCACATTCCGAGTGGAATTGTCCTAAATGGCCAGCTGACTTCCCACCTCTAAACCAATTACTGAGGAAAACACACTCGCTGTTTTACACAGGGGGAATAGTTGGCCAAATGAGAGAATCACAATGGTTTGAGTGATACTTTTTTTTTTTTTTGCGAATATAATTCTAATATAATAATGAGTTGGTCAAGTCGAGCACACGAGGGCTGAATTGTGAAATGTTGACATAACAGGGTGTGACTGGATGAGTGGGCGGGTCTTTATGGTTTCAATGCAGATGAAATGATTATAATTTGTAGATAAAAGAGAATTAGTTGAGACAAAGTGACCAGCGGTGGACATGTTCCCAACAATAGATCTTCAAGTTATCTGATTAAAAAAAATGAGACGAGTGTCATTTGTGTCACGATCTATCTAAAATACATTTGTGAGCAAATCTTTCAAAATTCCAAACAATAATAATAATGATAATTGCAAATTTTGCTTATTGAATTTCTGTGTCTCTTAGCCTTCTCTGTGTTATCCTGCAACTGTAAAGTATGCACAATGGCCCTCTCCATCATGGTGAGTACAGCATTTTATCTATCTATATCTGAACTGCATTCATTCACAGGTAATGAAGGAAGAGGGGCAATTCTTTTTCACAGCAGTTTGAAAGTTTTAAACAGTGATTAAAGTTCATTTAAAGACCACCACAAACATGGATAAACACTTTAGTGATGGTAGTCACAAGTAAAATGGCGAAATACCCCACTTAGGTTAGAGGTAATTATTTTAATCAACAATATTACCATAAACACATGGGGACACACTGTGGGAAAAAACTGTTTATTTAACTTTGTTCAAGATAATAAAGTTGGGTAATAGATTAATGATGGTATATGATGTACTTGCACTCTTCTCCTTCACTCTGCGTCTCCCTGTCACTGTCTATTCTTTACTTGATTAATCAACCCCTATTTTTGGACTTTTTCTTCTTGTTCCCTCACAACATAAGTGAACCACGTCTCCAATAAAGGGAACAAAGGAACAAGAAATATACAGAGGCGACCCGCCAATCACCGTCATATGTAAACAAACATTGTGGGCGTCCCCGAAAGCAAATGTCACCTCTCTGAAGAGTTCTACAGCCCTGTACAGAGGTAGGACTGCATTTCTGTTGAGGCCATTTGGCATAACCAGCAACTATTTGTAATGATCCAAGATTGTGTTTGTATTTTATTTTCTTAATTTGGGTTTTCTGGTCCTGTCTGTTCTACGTTACACCAGCATGAGGAACCAGGAGCCATTGAAATGAACCAAAATTGTGTTTTGTGATTCTACAGTATTCTATTTAGCATTCTATTAGAGGCACATCTGTTTACAAGTTAATAAATTGACCAATTAATTAATTTAAATCAGCAACCTTGATAATGATTTATCCATTTCAGATTTTTTTTTTCAAGAAGTAAAGCCTGATTTCTGCTTCATAAGTTATGTTATTGTTTGTTTAATCTTATTTGAATTGTGAACTAAACATTTGACAACATCACTTTGAACTTTGTTTTAATTGCAATTTGCTGCCATTTAAAGGAACAGCAATTAATGAGCAATGGAAATAATCACTAGCGAAGCCCTACACCATTTACCTAATTGAGCTAAGATATAAAGCAATCCACACAAAATGACTTATTGAAGAGACAAAGCGTTTCAATAAAAGCCTTTTTGCTTAAAGAAGAACGAAAAAAGGACATTCAAAAACACTCATAACAGCCGTCGCCAGACGGTGTGAGTGCTGAGTGGTGCATGAGGCTCAAGCATCTTACATTTTGTGTAAAAGGCAAAAGAAACCACGCTGTTACGTTTTCAGGCGTCTCTAAGTAAATTCAGCCGACCCTTTTTGGACCTTGAAAACCCAACATTAAATATTGAGCATTTTAAAAGTTTAAATATTTTATTTATTTATTTTAGCATCCATATAAAGCCTGCAAGTACTAACAAGGTCAATGCCATTCAAACACTGCAAGCACACTTCAATGAAAAAACACCATTAACGTCTGCGTAAGCGCAAGTGAAAGATGTTATAAGGTCCACTCATGCTTTATCTTCTACTGGGCTTTTTACCATTTTTCAAAGTTTTCCTCCCAAACTTTAAAAGGGAAAAAAAAATCGACTGCTGTTTGAAAATGTTGCCATTAAATATTTTCTATTTTTATTTAATTGCAATGGAAGAAATATCACTCTGTATTGTTCAAACACGCTCACATTTCCCAAGGAATGAGACAGAAAAGCTGCCAAACATAGCGATCCTCCTCCTCCTTCTGCAATCACCCCGAATTAGAAGACAATTAAATAACCTCCCACGTAAAGAAAAACAACGCAGTTGCTGACTTCTCACCACACGATTGTGACTTTGTGTTAGGTTCAGGTTCAGGTTCAGGTTCAGGTTCTGTCTGCCAGGAATTTGAGTGAAGGAGTTGCATGTGGTGGAGCACCCTAATCTTGAAGAGGAGGGAAACAAATTGGGTTTATATGAAATAGAATTCCATCGACTTGCTTTTTTTCCCCCCTATTCAGCTGATGTTTTTTTTGAGATGCAAGTAAATTGTGATATCTCACATCCTGTTTGTGGAGGAAGTGGGCTGAGTGGACTGCCAGGGAGCAATGCTTGGCTGCAGGCGGTGAGGAGGAGGAGGAGGAGCACACAGATGTGAAGGGCTAAAGGGGGGGAATCTTTTTCGGTGAGACTCTCGGGCGAAGCCCTCTGATTGTTTCAAATGCTTTCCAGCTGGAAATAGATTTGGACATTGATTTTTCAGAAGGTGAATGCTGCGGGGACAAAGCAACCGTGTGCGCATTGGCGTAGCTGATGCCTTAAGAGAATCACATGCCAGGATCAATTTAAGGTAGCGGGGGTCTCCGCCAGACTGACAGCTTTACCGTGGAAGCTGGATGAGGGTGGGCAACACATGATTACAGCAATTGCCCTTTTTTTTTTTTGTCTTGGATTCAGGTCGGAAACACACACGAACACCATCACGTGCGTGTGCACGCATTTGCACGCGCGCTTGCCTGGTGCCGTCTGCCTTTTAGCATTGCGTTCCAACAACAGCAGGGCCGGGCGAGGAACAAAGGTTGCAAATTTTGGAAGAAAGACCTTCAAAAGAGGGAGCAGTTCACTGGTCGTCCTGCAAATTTATTCAATGCATCCGTTTGGACCAAAGGGGGTCAAAAGGTGAGGAACCCATTGCAAAAGACAAATCAAACCGTAAGAAGTGTCCAGGATGGACTGTACATTGTGTGAGTGAGTCAGCTGACTCCCAAGCCTCAGATCCTGTCCGTAAACCTCTGTCGGATAGCACCAGTCAACCAGGTCAGTCCCTGGCCAGTCCCTGCAAAGTCAGGTTCCCTTACCAGCTGTGTACCTCCTTCACAGCTGGTAAGGGAACCCAGTCCCTATTTGCTACATGAATACAGTCAAAGAAGCTCACACTGGAGGTTCTGTCCTGACTTCAAATGCCAACCCTTAACCAAACCTAAACTGAATTGCCATCGCTATGCTAAAGCTAACCTTGCTCACCTTGACTCAGTCAAAGAGACCGTGTCATTTGTTTGTTTGTTGGTTTGCTGAACGATCCAAAAGATTCATCTGTTTAGGCTGACTGAACGGCGAAGGTCATCTGTGTGTCTCCCACTGTAGTACATTTCAAGAAGCGAGAGATGACTCGGTAGATTTTCCAAAGAAAAAGGACAAATACCTTCAAAAAGGTGACCTGTAGGGTTTTTGATCTCAGGGAATAAAGACAGAAAGCAATGATTTTGACCTAAACGATCACAGATCTTCAAATGCTGTTTTACTTTTCATTTATGGCTTAGATCCAGACTGATAAATTACACAAGGTTGTTTGAAGGACAGAGTATTAAAAAAAAAACACCTTCATACCATATATTTCATGGTGGTGTTCAAGCCGTGTCTTTATTCAAACCGTCTGGCCAATATCAAGACAGTGGTGTAGATTAACATGAGAAATTGATAATGGAGCATTAAAGGACCATGAAGGAGCGTCTTGTCGTGTTCAAATAACCATGGGGTCAAAGTTGGATGGTGACTTTCATTTCTGCCAGATTATGTGCTGGAAAACTTGGGAACGTTGACTGTTTAATGTATTAACTTTGAACAAAAAGTGGGTCATTTTAACTTTAACTGAGAGCTGAGTTTAGTGTGTTCCACAATGAAGACTGTCTATAAAGGTTAAAAAAAATAAGAAGGAAAATCAAGATGATTGTGAAATGTGCTGCGGCACCATTAGGGATGCAGGCCCTAATGCAAAGCAGCGCAACGGTTCAGGGCTGCGAAACTAAATTTGCATGACACCAAACACTTTTAAAGGCCAGACGGATGGAACGTTCCCCAAAGCGACACGCCAGCCCTGTCGCACACGAGCCCGTCGACACGAGCTGAACTTTGGCGGAGAAGTGACACAAACATGAATAAAACATCATGTGTGCGTAGCAATAAATTGTGAGAAATCTCAGTCGGATTTACTCCGAGTCTGCTGAGCGTGATGCAACACGAGGGGGATTCTTGGTGCTGCTGGTGTCCTTGTTTTTCATTCTCCAACTCTCATGCAATGCTGGGAAGGCAAACAACTTTTGTTGCCCTGCTGTTGCCTGTTTCGGTGCGAAACGATGTTTGATTACACAGCGCACGTGTTTAATTCAAGGGGCCTGCGGGCTTTGAACGCAGCCCTGTGATGCGCGCTAGCAGCTAACCGGAGGTAAATGAGCCCGTTGGTACCTGCTGACGTGGCGGAATCCTCTCCAGATAGTTCAGCGTTGCACCTCAGCTTCCCCTACCCCGGCTCTGACAGAGACTAATGACCCAGCATTAAGCGTCCTGCGCCACTCTACATTTTTTTTTTTTTTTTTTTTCAAAAACAACGCTGCGTATTAGTAATGCAGTTTGGCTCCGCCCCTCCAGTCTGCAACACGGTGAAGGATGGAGATAGAAACGCGTCCTGCTTCCTTATTCATGGGCCATAAATAATTGAGGAGCCGGATTTGAGTAAACAGTGGTCAGTTGAACAGGACGCAAGTCACACATTTGTCAGCGCTTCCGGTGTAATTACAGTTGAGGCTTCGCAGCCAAATTGAGCATTAAGAAAATGCATGAGGCCAGGCCGGCTTTGTTTTTGGAAGGCGGCGGCGGCAGTGTTAAAGAACCTGTGTGTGTGTGTGTGTGAGAGAGAGAGAGATTGAAAGAGAAAGAAAGAGTGAGAGAGAGAGAGAGAGAGAGAGAGAGAGAGAGAGAGAATATAAAGGGAGTTTTTTTGTGGGTTTTGAAAGTGTTCAGTGAGTGTTTACGCACATGAAGAGAACAGAAACAATGCACCATTAAAGGATTTGCCTCTGACTGCTCACAGTTGAATCCGAAACTGCCGACTGCAAACTGCAGAATGTCGGGGGGGGGGGGGAGTAGCAGAGCACATTTGATAAAATATTAAAGAGAGGTGATGAAATGACTTAGCTCTCATGGAGGAATTGGATAAGACATAGTCACTGTAAAATGTTCAACGACTCGTTAGCATGAATCACATGGCAGAAACTCTGCACGCATTGAGGCATGTAGACCTGGTGAAGAGAACCTGCAAAGTTCAAAAGGGGGTTTTAGATCGGTAGATAAATAGCTAGCTAGCTAGATAGAAAGTAAATGCACAACCACTTAAGTTCTGAAATGTTTATTGCGTGATTCAGGATTTTAGACCTAAAACACACATATTATTGCCTATATTATCTTTTACTAGTCTCAAAATAAATAATGGACAAAAACCACAAGGTTGTTAGTGCTTGGGCGAGAGAGAAAGAGAGAGAAAATCGATCAGTTTAATGGCACATCTCTCCCGGACAGACTCAGCCGTAAGTTGGCTGACGTTTTAAAAAGTCGGGCATTATTCTCCTAAATGAGGCGATTTTCTCCGTGGAAAACCTGGGCAACATAAAGGTAATCACATCATTGCTCAGAAGATCTCAGAATCAGCCAAGTATTTCCTGTTGTGACACTTGGACTCACAGCACTGGGCTCAGATGGAATTGCTGCGGGCTCTTGCCCCGGAAAACTCATTTATTAGTCTCGACTGCAGAGAAAAGAGCTCACCTCACCGCTAGTTAGTCAAATTCCAGTGACAGTGCACTTTATGGGCAGATATTTACACTTTTGCACACTGTACATGAACACTGATATTAAAGCCTGTGGATGGCAGCTCAGCATATGATCACGCAGTGGGTGAGGGGATAATTTGGAAAGGATTTTTGCAAAGTAACCAAAATTGGCGTGACAGTTTTAAGTGGCTCTGGGGGTTTGTTCATCCTGTTTTCGGACGCCGTTGTATATTAGCCTTATAATGCTAAGCCCTCAAACGCCTGCGCTCATGGCTGCTTCCGAAGTGGGTCTCTAAGTTCAGTAGTATTTGACTTTGGCTGACATTGATCGAAAAATACATGGGAGCAGTAATTTCCGTTTACATTTTGATCTTCACACTTGGAGGACGGGGGGGGGGGGCAGCGAGTTTGGGATTGATTTCCGTGGCCTTGTTGTAAACCACCGCCAAGGTTACAACCCAGTCTTTATTGAGTTCTAAACTCTCGGCAATTTATCGTAGAGCAGTGGGATTTAGGAAAAACACTGTGTTAACACAAAGTCACTGTTCCCCTGTGGTCCGTCCCAGCATTTGTAATGCCTTTATCTCGTGCCTTCAGTAAATAAAATGGCCACTGCAACAAGTGCAATCTGTGTATTTACATTATTAGATAAATGATGGATAATCTTGCTTAGTTTTAGAAACTGACTACAAAGATATTCTCTCTCTTGTCTTGTATCACCTACTGCACCTGCTGCCCTCCCTCACTAGTCAATATATTGCAACAGTGATTTTGGAAACCGTCACTTGTGGTCGAATTTACACGACAATAAATAAATGAATGAATAAATCAAGTGATTGGCTTAGGAAGTATTCGGTTTTAACTCTGCATATAAACTGGACGAGATGACGCAGGCACAGCCTGGCTGACAAACAGAACCATTAGTAGAAATGATGACGGGTCTAACGATATAATTTAATGGCAAACCGTTGCGCATTTGTGATGCACTTCAGTCTCTCGACCTGCGCCGTGGACCCAGCGACCGACACTGTTGCAGTACTAAAGCATTTTGCACAGTGTCTGATGTGAGGCCCCTTGATGTACAACGCGCTGCACTTTGCCTTTCAAACCTCCGCAAGTGCGCTAAATTTCAGCTTCATCCGTCGGCCGGCTCCTATCAGGTGACGGCTGCCCCAAAAACGGCAAAGTCCCTTCTGACCGAACTCATTAAAACGTCTCTTTGAGTTTGTCCTCCCTTTCAGATGTATGCGCCTTTGTGGCGATTAAAGCTGCGGCGCGGGAAATGTGTTTATCGCCAGAAATTCTCCACCTGCATTTCCCTGGGTGGTCTGCCATTATCTTGTGAGAAGCAGCGGAATCTGCCTTTTGATGGAGCTGCAAGACTGTCAGGTCCGGGCTCTGTTGTGCAAGAGGATTGTGTCCATCTGGGGACTTGTGAGGGACACATTGTAGCAGAAAAACCCGCACACGTACACGGACACACACACTTAGTGCTGTGAAAAATATGTATTTATCGAGGAACTGGTCCATAACGTTAAGAAGATGCTGCTTTAAAAGTTAACTTTTGTGCTTTTTTTTGATGGCAAACACCTTTTTTTATACATATATATATATATATATATATATATATATAATGTCATTGACTGATAAGTAATTGAAAATGCCCTTCTGCTCTGCCGCAACCCTCCAACCCCAGTAATTTATTGCTACACAGCCTGTGACTCTCTCGCAGTTACCTTTGAACCGAGTCTCGGAGGCCGGGCCTTGCATTTAAAAGAGCTGCTCACGGTCCATGTGAGCGGCTGGCTCGCGCCGCCCTGCATTTGGTGACAGCGTGATAAATATTTATACCTGGTCGCCGCTCCCCGCTGTTGACATTGCAATCATGCAAATTGCCCCCGCATTATGAATATCCATCACATATATGGATTTGTAGTTACAGCCGGTGTTGGGTGGACTCGCAGAGAATCTGACACCTAAACGCGAGCGACGCGTCGCTCCTTTATCAAATTCTGGAAAATGAACTTTTGTTTGCTCCTTGTTAATCCAATTTGCGAGTTGCAGACCTGCATTCATCCCCCTCGCAAAGCAGCCACGAGAGGACTGAAGAAAGTGGAAAACGCCTTTGAAATGTGATAGAATTATTTCCTCAATGACACTTAATTCAGAAACCCATTAAAAAGTATTTCCTCTTATTTTTCTTTTTGCCCCCTTCAGTTCAAATCCTTTGTGTAAATACAGCACGTAAGTGACAGGTACATCCCCGGTTATCAAACACGCCTGACTAATTCGGAGTCATTTCCTAAGCTGGATGACAAATTCTGCCTCCCTCCTGCTTATGCGTAACCGGCGAGTGACGCCGCGCATACAAAGTAGGGTGGAGGTTTAGTTTAGCGTGCCTCCGCGCCTCCCCGCATGCTCTCCCTGCCACTTCACTTCCAGTCGCTCTGTGAAAGAACAGGGCATTTTATTAATCATCTCCAGGATGATGAAAACACATTCCCTATGACACTCATTTCCAGTAAGAGGCCTGTAATTCCTTGATGTCATCCGCTGTCCCATGCTCAAAGAGAGAAACACAGCGACAACAGCAGCACTAAAGTGAGCTGTGTTTCCATGAAAACTGAGGAAATTGGTGAATATTACTGCTATAAACAAAAATCCACATACAAGACAAGACAGCGCATGTTTTTCCAAAAGAAAATTGCACTTCAACATCTTTTTGACCAAAGTTAATCTGACTGGTGCTGTGTTCATCCATGTGTTCGGCAAGAGAGGTGAAAAGCAGCGCACATTCGACCGACTCGGGCGCTTTCAGGAAAGAAACTCACTATTTTTTTTTATGTCAGGTCAAATTTAAATGACCAACTTTCCATTTCATTATTGGACCTGGAGTTTGTAAATAATTGATGTCGAAGCTCAGCAGGGGAAGAGGGTTCGGAGCTGGCAAGCTGCAGCCTCTTATTGATAAGTTTGTGCACAAGTCCTGCGCCAAGTTCTCAATAATTTGCAGGGGCAGCCAAGGACGAAGCTCTTGCAAAGTGAATGTACCTGAAGGCTTGTTGTGTGGTTTTGGTGCTTAGATTATGAAGGGTTAAGTGTGCTTCTTCTGAGCCAAATAGGGCGCTGAATGGGCTGTCTTGCGTGTCTGAATTCACTTTTATTATAGATGCATGTTTCACACATGAGCTGCGCGACTGAAATGTAATTTGTCTTGTAAAAAATGTACTCGTGGATGTTTAAAAGCTTCCATCTAAAATTATTCAGCGGCTGTTGCTTTCCATAAACGAGACACCAAATTATGTATGAAAAAAAAATGCACAATTTATAAACTGTAATAAAACATAAGAAGTAGCTGCCAATGTACTGAAAGTCTGATTATGATAATGTCGAATAGCTGCGTGTGTGAGCCTGCATGTGTTACTTGCTATTCCGGGGATATGAATATCTGCAACATAAATCTCGGCTTTGCATGATAAAAAAGTGCGAGGAGCCTCTCAATAGTGTTAGGGGCAGAGTCCTGATTAGTTTGACTATTACCCTTTACGGGTGAGTCTGAATCATCAGAGTTGTTGTGGTTTGAGTATAGCAGCAGTTCTGCCTTTTGTCCTCATCTTTGCATGACTACAGTCATGCACAAAATGCCAGAGTAACACCTCTGCTTAGAACAGCATGGCAATGTTGTCCTCTCTTTCCCCTCTCTGTGAAAAAGTAAATTCTTTGACCATCATGAAACATTAACACTTATCCGACTGGCCTGGAGATGTTGTCGAGCAACAGCTCTGCCTCCTGATGACGTGATTAAAGCGTCATCCCAGAGCCCTGGTTAGATTCACTGTAAGGCCAGTTGATGGAAGCACACCTGATCCACACTGTCTTTCTTGTCTTAAATTTCTTTTCATCTAACTTGACAACAACATACTCTAGCAGGCCAGTGTGAGTTAATCTAATGTCCTGACAACAATATCAGAAATAGAAGCTAAGGCTGAACCAACACATTTTTGTGGCTTCGTAAGAGAAGTTCAGGGGCAGAGAACTGTTGGAGAGATGCAATTATTGAAAAAGGAGATTTTCTTTTAATCAAAATGTTATTTTTACTTGAATTTGACACATTGGTGTTATTGAATAATATTAAAATAGTTTTAAATAAAAAATAAATCATATAAATGTCACATTAGCAAAATCCCCCCTTTCCCCAAATGACCAAATTGAAAAGAAACTAAGAACTAAGTGGCTCAGTTCTAGCCAGAACAACTCCAGACCTTACAAGAAACCCAAGAGAAGAAACTTCTGGGAAGTCTTTGCAAGTCCTTCTCACTGCAGCACGTGTCTCGTGCGCAGCACTGAGGAATGTCAACAATTCTGTCCTCTGCCCAGATAATGTATCGAGAACAGGCTTTGTTCTCGCGTCTCTGGACAAGAGAAGAATTTTCTCTGTTCTTGTCGAGTAACGACCATCATTCCTTCAGAAACATAAAAGGTCCACCATTTGCTTTTTTTGCTGCACATTTCAACAAGTGCACATTGCAGTACTGGATCTCAGCCCTTGTTGTCTGGACGTTGCACGATTTGCTTTCAAAATGAATTGTGCAAACTAGTATATGCAATTTCACAGATGTCGTGCCGGCTGCCTCGTAGAGGCAGAAATAACTTAATCTATGTTAAAATCCAATATTTGTGTAATGTTGTCACCCAGCTGAGGCAATTTGCTTGAATATTGTTCAAACTGTTTAGCCAGTGAGGAGTAAAGATGCCATGAAGTAAGCAGTAGATCGTTTTGATGAAGAGATGAAGCGATGACACATGACAACCACTAACCTGTTCAAAAGTCACCTGCACAAAGATCAAGGATGCAAAATGGTTTTTCTTCCAAATATGTTGTTGGTTTAGAAAACTGTGGGATGTATAATTACATCAAAGAAAATCCCACGGTGAAATTTTCCAAACTTTTGAAAGTTTTACTTTTCCTCAGAAGCAGCTGACATGCTTGTCTGTGTTCACTCGGCTTTGCTGAAGCCTGAGGCTATTTCAGTGGTTTGAGTGTCATATCTTGCTGAGGCTATTACGGCTGTTACTCTGACTACATGTTACTTCTGGAAGCTATGAAGGGTGAAGAGCAGGACAGCAGCAGCAGCAGCAGCAGCAACACCACCAGAAACAACAGGCTCTCACAGCCGAGGGGAAGCGAGTCCTTGGCTGTCGGCAGTCGGACCAGCCCAACCTCGGTTCCAACTGATTCCAGGCTGTGACTGATGCAGGTTTGAATTTAGTCAAGAGGAAAGTGCAGTTATATATATATAAAAAAAAGCACTCACTAAAATGGTTAAATGTGCGTTTTCAAATCCCCTTTTTGTGTCAGATGTGTTTTTAGATGTGCTCCCACCCCGGTAACCTAGGAACCAGTCAGCCGTAACATTATTGAATTGAAAAAGGTGTGAAAAACTACAAACTTCTTTAATGCACCTATTGATTTTGTTTCATGTGCTCTTTACCAGAATCTACCCAGAGGGCACGCACACATCTATCATACTTAACTGGAATCAAATTCCGTTTGGATTATTTTCTCCGGGGCTGGAAGCCACAGCCTGAGCATGAGGAGAGGTCAAATTCAGAAAAGCGTGCTGAATGTGATTTTTTTTTTCCTTCTTAAGTTTTATGAGAGAACATTTCTCTCATAAAACTCGTTTGTTTCAAAAGTCCTTTGGTTTCGCTCACACATTTAATTACAACGCACCACTGGAATTAATTGACTTGACTCATTCGTTTACGTTAACGTCTTTATCATGGCTCATATAATTTAAATAGATTAATGCCCTTAAATTTATATTGCATTTGGTTATTGCACGTACTTTCAAACTTGGCAACCAATCACACTTTGCACATACATATATATGCATTAGATACACGTAAAATAACACTTCATCCCACCCAACCAACCATACCCTTACGATGGCTCACTTCTTTTGCTGACTTTTTGTTTCAAATTGCCTTTCAACACAACGTCCACACACCCGGCTTGATGGGCTGCATGTGAAAATGAGAACTTCTGATGGCTCCAGTCTGGAGAAACACAGGAAAACAGACACCAGGGGAATGGGCGGGGGGTGGGGGGGAAACTATAAGAGCCAGACAGAAATGGACAACAGTGATAGCAGAGGGATGCTGTGAGATTTCATTTGACCTGAGTGGCGAGAGATTGAAAAAGATCACATGCTGGCAATTCTGCTCTGGCTCTGTCAAGAGGCTCAACAGCTGCAGAGGGCACTGATTCCACTCCACTCCCAAAAAATACAAAAATGACCCAGATACAAACAGATGGAGCTGAAGCGATTTACATATGTATATGCGCACATTATGCATCTCACCTGCTTAAGGTACTCAAGAGCTTCAGTTAAATTACCAGTACAAGTAATATGAAAAAGTTCAGTTCACAGATTTTAAAATGAACTAGCGTTTTTAACAAGCATTTTTTTTTTTTTTTCCTTCCAAAGATTGATCCACCGTTATGGATTTCTGTTGACTGGACTCATCTTATCTCCCAGCACAGCAGCTTATGTATAGACTGAACATGCGCTGCTGCAAATCTACAGGGAGAACAAGCAACCTCATTATGATGCGTTTTCTGAATCTTTAAATGTATGTATACATATACTATTGATGAAGTAGCACCACCAACATGTTACAGCACTTTTAAATGTTACTATAACTCCTTTCTGGACTAGTATATTACTCCAACTCACTGTTTTACCCTCATAGTTTTTACTTTCATTTCTGTACTGCTGCTCATTTTCATTCCCTATCTAAACCCCCTCCCTTCATTTCTCTGGCACCTGGAAAATGACCTCTCAGCCATCACTGGAAGTCAAGGTTTCTGACAGTCATTTCTCCCTTTGTAACAGCCATTTCATATCGAAACGCTAATGCCTCAGTCCTTGCTCTCGGCGGGAACAATTTCGAATGGCTTTGTCTGGGGACCCAAAAAGCAGCACATTGGGGTTGGGACACTTTAATTAAGTCCAGCTTTGACACTTGTGCTGCATAATTGGCACACTTCAAAATTGAAGGCAACTATTCTCCAGTCTCCAAAATGTCACAGAGATGTAGGGGGGACGGAATCAGGCTGATGGGGGGATGGGCAAGGAACAGGCAACGGGCACAGTCGCATTCAGAAGAGCAAGACAATCAGATCAGCAGGCCCGCAGGTAAAAGTGCTGGGAAGTCTGCGATGGCAAAGAAAGATGTGGCAGGTGAGTTTGGATGAAGCCGAGGGATAAACGCTGGCAGAGACAGAGAGGCAACAGGTGACGGCTGGTAGGCTTGATTGCTTGGGAGCAGCAGAGTGACAGGTGGGAGTGATTGTCTTGATTAAGGCAGCGCAGAGAGCAAGCAGGGGCGTGGCAGAAGACAACACAGGTGGGCCGGCAATAGTTATCTGTTATGAGGGGGTCTGCTGAATGCTTAGCGCAAATAAAGTTGTATACGCATATGCATTTGCCTTCTCAGCTTATATACTTGTGCTCATTAATCTTGTCATCTGACTGTTCCAGCCTGCTACCCCATCAGGGAATTGTTTTATGGACCATTCTTTTATAATACAAAACAGCTTTTTTCTTAAAGGAGTTAAGAGACAAAATTCAGCTCATGCTGAAAACAAAATTTTGCTTTGTTAACAACAAATAGCAGAAAACGGACCCCCACTCTACTCAGGACATGACATTAAAACATAGCAAATTGGTATCCTAAATTGTAACTTGTAAAAATAAAAAAATGAAACATTAATAACAAGAGGCCCATCCTTTCTCTTCATCACCCCAGGTGAGTTATGGGAGGTTCTGCATTGGTTTGTTTTGAAATGCATGCAGTGGGAAAGTATGACATCTACGGGTCATATATAGATATAATTCACAAAGAATGTTAACATCTAAACACAACAGCCTTGCTTGCAGCTCACCTTCCCACACAGAGAGCAAATAGCTATCAGTGAGCCACACAGGAAGAAAGCATAAAGTCCCAGTGTATTCAACACAAAAAGGGGAATTCAAACTTCTTCTTTTTTTTTCAAATCTTAGATTTTATTCCTTGGTTATAAAAGAAGTGCTGCCTATAGACACACATTTTTTTTATTTATTTATTTTTTATCTCCCCTTCAATCTAATGCTGACAGTGGAATGAATTCAGAAAAGAAGAGAGGGGATTGACAAGATCTCATTTCAAAGGATTCATCAAAGGGGGTAAAATAATTGATGTTGCAACAATGGCTTTCTCTGGTGTGCAGTCTTCGACCCAAGACGCATGGAACATACTAATCCTCCCTTACCACTGCAATGCATGCTAGTCATCAAGGCGAGTTGTGTTAGACAGGGTGGAATGTTTTCCACCCTGTCAAATACTCTGACAGGTCGAGGGCAGTGATGTCTTCATGCAACTGAAGTGCCTGCTGCAAACACCACTCATAGACACTTCATTGCAAAGCGGGGAGCAGATGCGTGATTGGAATTAGCGCCTCGTGTAGCAGGAGGGCGTCACTGTGGCCAAGTGGCAGAAACAACTCCCCTTAGCGACAATTAAGTGCATCAAGGGGCCAAACATTAACTGACATCAATGATTTTAAACTGCAGCACGTGGCAGTGCTGTGAAAACAAACAAATAAATAAATAAATAAATAAATAACCGGCGGTCAAATTGAAAAAGACTCGGCACATTATTTTAAGGTTCGACTGCCTCAATGTATCAAGCCGGACCGTGACCCTCACCCAGTTTGTCTTGCTGAAGTCTTCAGGCTGCCGAGAGAGAATTCTAATAAGCTCCTGTAAGTGCGGTTAGATGAGAATCAATGCAGACGAACATGATGGATTGATGTTTTTCCACTTGGCAAAAATTGGGCGATTAGTGAGGATAAACTGGATTGTCAAAGAACAACAAAGACAAAGTGGGGTGGGGAGGTAGATATTTGAAGAAATGTGTAATACTCTAATTGGCAAAAAAAAAAACAACAGCACACAAATAAAAAACAACACCCCAGAAACAAAAGATGATTGTAAATATTCATGACTTGTATTCATTTTTTAAAAATCAGATTCAATCAGACATTGTTTTAAGGGCTTTACATCGACCCTGATATAAGGCTTTAAGTAAAGTGTCACGGTCTCCAAGCCAACGCCCCTAGTCTCCAAGCCAACGCCCCTATGATCTTGATAGCCAACAATATGCCCCTATTATCTTGATAGCCAACAACCTTCGCCTTTGATCTGCACTGCCTTTATTAACCAGTCTCCCGTGTTCCCCCGTTGCCAGATTATCTGTTTTGCTTGGCACCAGTAGTCCAGTGCCTGTCTCCTTGTTGTACTCCTTCGTTCCCCGGTTGACAACAGCCCGTCTCCGACCCTGCCTCCGCCTCGTCCTCGGACCGACTCCCCGGTAACGACCCTGCTCGGCTCTCCAGCGCCTGTCTCCTTGTTGTGCTCCTTCGTTCCCCGGTTGACAACAGCCCGCCTCCGACCTTGACCCGCGTCGTCCTCGGACCGATTCCCCGGTAACGACCCTGTTCGGCTCTGACTACGTTCCTCGTCTGCCCCGTCTGGATCCTGTCGATGTCATCGACCTCTACCAGTCCCCGACACCGATCTCACCTGCCTCTCTCACCGCCTGCACTGGTTCTCGACCCTGGACTGCCCAACCTCGACTCTTCAATAAACCTCTTGAACTGCATCAGTGGTTGTCGTGCATTTGAGTCCACCAACACCTGACAGAAAGACTGTTCCAGTCATATAAATCGGAATATCGGAAAAAATAAAAAAGTGAATTTTTAAAACAAAGAGGTCATTCAAAGTTTTATTTGTGAAGTGACTTCACAAAAAAAGTCCTTGTTCACAGAAAAATAAAACATTCCTCCCCTGCTGGTTAAACATTGTTCATAAATGTCCCGATCAGAACTGGATACGCCCACGATACAAATGTAGGAACGTCGTCGTTGCACAAGGGCGCAAGCCTGCGAGTCCCGTGCGCTGTGACTTACGCTGGCGGTGCAATAAAAGCGTCCTTTAAAAGAGGAATCTCAAGCAGACAGCAGGGGGACAGGCGATAGATTAGCTGCGTCAGGTTTGATACCAGCCGTCTTAAGTTGTCACCCTTCAGACGAAACCTCGGCACCTTCCCTGCACGGCGGGCCTCCTCCTTCATCTTCCGATATGCAGACGATTCATGAATGGTAGATGAGAGATTATGACAAAAAGATTATGACAAAAAGCCAAACCCAGAATAGATTGAGTGCGGGAGATGACACATCATCAGCCTATGCAGACGTCAGGTCCATCCCTGCATTCTTCGCTGTGCCCCGCCCCCCGCCCCTTCTTCCCTCATGCTAGATATTCATCAATATCTGCCATCCCCAATAAACCCGTTCTGGATTTCTCATTGTCTCTCGTTCGAGCCTCCCCTCTAGCGACCCACCCAGCTGCATCTCCCCGCAACCCTAATGGCATTTTCTCATATCAGGCAGCTTATCAAATCCAAATTCCAGTGATGGATAAATGTGGCCCCGGCTGATGCGCCGGAGCGCCTCCTTCTGCTATCAATCAACGTGTTGCCAGAACGATTGTGTCCTGCCGGGATGTACGACATTATGAGGTCCATTCGGAGGCCCAGCTGAGTTACAAGGCCTCCAATCGCTCAAAGTCAATTCTTTTTCGACAGCGGCGGTGTCGATGGACAGTTTATCCCTACTCGTGTTTTCGAGTGAATGCTGAGCTGACACTCCGGAAACAACCCATTTTCACTGGGAATGTGTTTTTTTGGTCCTTTTCCCAAGACTGTAAATGTGCGTTTGTATGGCCCTCTTGCGCATGCAGCTACATTTTCAATAGCCTGCTAAAAGGTTACCTGACAAAATTGCTACGTGTGAAGCACAAAGACGACCTTTCTTCATGGTGCTCGAATGAAGTACGGATGGCATTCCATGAGAATGACAGCAGCCAAAGTGAAATGTGAAAGGCGGTTATGGCCACAAATGCGTATGACATAGTTAAGATTTCCGCGCATTGCCACACACCACTTTGTGAATGAGCAGCATTTTCTAATCTGCATAATCGCTCTGGACTTTTCATGGGTGCAAAGAACTGCATGCAACGGTCAACAGCTGTAGCCATGGCAACCAGGGCAAAAAAGACAACAGAAGAAAGAGCATAAGTGCCTCCACAATGCTTTTGTTGTGTCTTTCAAGTGTGTGGGAGATGCAACGGTATAGTTTTAATTATACGGCAATGTTTGAACTAAAATTATACCTTTTCAACCTAAATGTCTACTGTGGCCTCCTCGCAAGAAGCTTTCTGCACGATATTGAGAAAGGGAACATCAATTTATTTTCTTGAGTTGTTTTTTTTATTTTTATGTTGGATCCATTAGGTGGAATTACTCCGTCTTTGAGATTTCAGGTTGCATGCATTCGTGGATGTCACCGGAGCCTCGGCTCACAAAGTGGTGAGTGGCCCATGGTTTCATATCAATTTGATCAATTTTGGACCAGCTCTACCTTTAAA
The DNA here is from genome assembly GCF_046127955.1 of Nelusetta ayraudi. Lineage (NCBI taxonomy): Eukaryota > Metazoa > Chordata > Actinopteri > Tetraodontiformes > Monacanthidae > Nelusetta > Nelusetta ayraudi. Next base: position 6,394,898 of record NW_027466058.1, on the reverse strand, counting down.
TCAGGGGGTGTCAAATGCACGGAAAGTTTGGTGAGCTGTGTCGGGGAAATGGACGAGGCCTTTGGCATATTTCAGGAATCAAATCCTTTCGGCAATGACAGAGGCAACAGAGTCCCTGAGGGTCTTGAACTGAACCGCAGCCCTCTCTCAAACGCATCTGGCCTTTCAGCTCCACATCTGCACACCAATCACCAGCAGCTATTAGGACAGCATAAATTAAGGATAGAAAATTGATACCTATTAGAGACACGCAAAAGTCGAGCTGGCCGGACACATTCAATTACGCACAGAAACTTTCACATCATCGTCTCAAATTCAAACTCAATTTAAAAGATTGAAGTTCCCCTTCAGATATTTCCCATCGTGGAAGGATTGTTTGGAAAAATAAAAATGCTTTAAAAAAAATCATTAGAATCTGGTTGAACATCTTATGTTTCTCTGCAACACCAACCCACAATCACCTAATTGCCATCAATATATCGTGGTTTATATCATTCATATAAAACAGGACTGCCTCATAACATCGATTAAACCAGACGCCGCAGGTATCACCAGATGCAGACACTCATCACAGCTCACACTTCCAATTAAGTGGAAATGAAATTCTTGCCTGAGAAGCTCCCATTAAATTATTTGTGCTTAAGTGATGCACTTCCCGGGTTAATTTGATTGTTTACCGAACCAAATAACGCACCGAGTGAGATTCAACATTTAATTGTATTGGGCAATTGACTAAAGCATCCCACATTTTATTTCAGGCCTCGAGTAGATTCCGTCTGGAATTGGCCTGAACCACCCAAACATTCAGGGCTTGGACATTGAGATAGTGGACTCATTATAGTACCTGCGTGTTCATATGGACAATAATCTGAACTGGTCCTCACGTATCACAGCGATCTACAAGGAGATGCCTCCACCTTCTGAGGAGACTGAGATCCTTTGGGGTCAGTAGGGCCCTTCTCTGGACTTTTTATAACACTGTGGAGGCCCCTGTGTTGTGTTACACCATCGTGTGCTGGGGGAGTGGAATCACAGATAGGGACAGGAGTAAACTGGACAGACTGGTGATGAGAGCCAGGTCCGTCCTGGACATCCATCATGGACAACACCTCCCACCCCCTGCACCACACTGTGGAGAGCCTGAGCAGCTCCCTTCATGAGACTGCTGCACGCTCAGTGCAGGAAGGAGCGCTACCGCAGGTCATTCCTGCCCGCAGCCATCAGGCTGCACAACTGCACGCAGTAAAAGTCATCTTCTCACACACTTACACTTCATAAAGGTGCAATAAAACACTTATTTACATGTTAGTATTGTGTACATAACTTCCTGCAGCTGTCACCATATTGTGAATATGTCTGTGAAGGTTCTCAGTCATCCAGGGCATCTTGAGGTAGAGGGTTGAGTTAGGGCAACTGGACTTGTTTTGTGACAGAACAAGTCCAGTTGCCCTAACTCAACCCTTCTACCACCATAATGTGAATATCTTGTTTGTTCCTTCTTTATGTGTAAATGTTTTATTTCATTTCTTTGTTTCTTCTTAATCAATATAATCTCCATTCTTTTTCTTCTGTATTGTAGCTGTAATTATGAAAATTTCCCCAAAGTGGAATTAATAAAGGCTTCTTCTTCTTCTTCTTCTTCTTCTTCTTCTTCTTCTTCTTCTTCTTCTTATTTGAAAGGTGGCTTCCTTACTCAATGCTCAAATATTGCAGATGAAAAAAATCCATCTGAAATGATTTAGAATCTGACATGAAACGAGTTTAAAGGTCATCCCTGAAATTGCTTGGACACCAGCACTATATCGCAACATTGAGGGATATAGAAACAGGAAGGAAAAAAAAAAAAAAAGGTTATTTATGACCCCGTACAGGCTGAGCTGAGCGCAAGCCGTTAGCCTATGAATACATCAGGGCATATGAACTACAGCATTTCACGCATAACGAAGTCATGCTGTCCCCTTGATTAAATTACCGACCTTTAGCTGTGTGGGATAGTTGCGGCTGAAGGAGATTCTGACTCACACAATCTACTCCCCTCCGGCCCCTGGAAGCAAGCTAAGTGCAGCCATTTTGCCATTGTGCGCGGTGTTGAAGGGGCTTTGCGGAGGGACATAAATAAACATGCAGACGGGGGGGAAACGGAGGAGAAAAACGCGAGGCAGGGGGGAGGGGAAGTAAATGTTTTCTCTAATGAGAAAGATAAGACTTACACGATACGGAGGAGTGGAGTCTGGGTCCGTCTAGCGAACCAGACACCGTGAGCCAAACACGGGTTGCTGTTGAGATGACTGGCCCTGTTGTTTTGCACTTTATCGCTGGAAACTAGCACGCTCCATTTCCTTCCCCTTCCGATTTGTAGATTTCCTCATTGGGACCTGCTAGTTTGACCGCACAATAGAAGTCTGGAGGGTGCAATGCCGCAGCATAGCCAGGCTTTCGCCAGTGTTTAAAACACAATCACTCAAAATGTGTCTCACTTGTTTTCGCACGTTGTCGTGTCAAAGTGACTGGAGCTGGACTGGGATGCTACTCCGTGAGCTCTTTAATCTAAACATAGCGCAAAAATAATGAAATTTGTGCGAGTAGATTATTTCTTTGTTGCAACAATGCTTCTTTGAAATAAATCTTGTAAGGAACTTGCATTTGTGGGGTGAGCAGCAGAGCTCAGTATTTGGATTGTGCCCCTGAAAAATGCGGCAAATCCCTGCCGGGTCGGACAGCTTATTCTGCCACTGACTCTTGTTTGGTGGGTTGGATGATTGAAATTTGAAGAAACAAAACATATTGGCAATTTAGCAATTTATTCATTTAACAAACAGGAGCCTCATGCTGCTCACCAGCCTGGTCACACACTGCTGTGGGATGGCATCCCATTCTTCAACCAGCATTTGTCGCAAGTCAGCCAGCGCGGTTGTGTCGGTCAGTCTGCCACGAACAGCACGCCCGAGCTGATCCCACAAGTGTTCAATGGGGTTGAGGTCAGGGCTGCTGGCAGGCCATTCCATCCTCTCCACTCCCAAATTTTGGAAGTAGTCTCTGATAAACTTCGCTCTGTGGGGGCGAGCATTGTCATCTTGGAGGATGGAGTTTGGTCCCAGACTGTGGAGATATGGGATTACTGCCACTGGTTGCGGAATCCCATCTCGAGATCGCTCTGCATTGAGATTCGCCTCCAATGATGACAAGCCATGTTTTTCCAGTGAGCGAGATGCCACCCCACAGCATCACACTGCCTCCATGATGTCTCGGTCTGTCTGTCTTCGCCACACTTTGACTTTGACACAAATGCATGTTTCTTATATTTAAAAGGGGAATAAACAGGCTTTCCAACGATGTAAGATTAATTTCCAAGAAGTATTGTTACAACAAAGTAATAATCTACCAAACACAAATTTCCTTACTTTTTCTTTTATGTTTAGTTTTTTTTTTTTTTGTCCCATCTCAAAAACCCTGTTCCTCAGTATGTGCAGCGTCTTGAGCTTGATGACTCCAGCCAGCACAGAATCAGGCAGGATTTAAGTCAGTCATTTTTTAAACGCTGTTGAAGTTTCAAATCAAAGTGCCTGTCCAAATGGATGAAAAGCTGCACAATAACAATTCAGTTTAACGCATCAAACATCTTGACTCCAATCTTGATGTTTTTTCTTTTCTTTTCTTTTAATACATTTGCTTGAAAAACCACAATCAGGATTTGTCGCCCTGAGACAAAAGTGTTTCTCCGTGCGTTGTCGCCTTTTGGCTGTCGAGAGCAATCGCACGCTCTTTAGCCCCTACAATCTTCTAGGATTTCAGTGGACGAGCAATGATCTGAGTGAGGTGATAACCTTTTCACTTTCTGAAATCCCATTTCTGGACTTTGTCTTGTCTCTGTCAGGTGCTGAACGAATCAGTATTCCCCGCCTTATCTGGTGCTAAGGTTATTTGTAGGTGGAAATACATAATGCACACACACACACACACACACACACACACACACACACACACACACACACACACACTTTAATGCAATGAAATTAAAATCTTGCAATTGCGAGAACCTGATTGGCGGTGCAAATTTCATCCATCCGTGATTGTAAGAGAAGATACTCTATCAAAGGAGGCTGCAAACATTCCATTCTTTCCATTTATTATATATGTATTATTATCAACATGTCAAAATGCTCGCAAGTTATTGTGCTGCTTTTTTTTTTCTTGAGTTCTAGTTATTCAGAAGTTGTTTTACCACGGCGGTGCTGCTGATGTTTTTATTTATTTCTTTATTTTTTTATTTCTTTTATTATCAGTGCTGCCGCTCTGTGTATCTCGTTAAAGTCTTTGTATTCTCAAATGTCTTGGCAATTTCTCCGCACATGTTTGGACGCGTCTCCTTGTATTTTCTGCCGGAAATTTGAAACCACAAGCAGAAAAGGAAACAGAATACATAATTGATGAGAGTTTGGAATTAAATAAAACATTTTGCAACTGCTCAGCATACTGTTTGTGCTGTTTGTGCCGGTTCTGACGCCACCGCTTCCTTGTGTTTCTGGCACAAATAAAACAATCCTGGGAAGACACGATGATTACCACCAAAGGTCTTTTCTTTCGAACTGTGGCTCAGTTCAGTCTAATTGGTAAGTTGAAAGATGATTCATTGCTGATACAAATAATTGGAAGGTTTTGGGAAAAGAAGATTGGAACTTTTAATTAATCAAACAGAGTTATCTGCAAGTTTTAGAGCACGTTTAATAAGATAAAAGTGAAACATTGTTTTGTACTGAAGGAGATTCAGAGCACTTCATTCAGTCACTAATCATGCATTCAACAGTCAGTCTTTCTTTGACTCACGGGAGAATTTTTATGCATAACTTTAAAAATTTAAGCATGTCATTGCCATTTAATAGCTGATAACTTCTTAGGGAAGGTTTTTTTTATTTTTTTTATTTTTTTTATCATTATTAACTTTAAATGCACTAATCTGGGAGCAGTTGCAGTTTTTGGTAGATTTGGATGGAAGTTTTTAGCTCAGTGTGATTTGAGTGAAATGTATGATGTTGAAGTTCAGTCTCTTGGATGTGTAAACAAACAATTTGCAGACTTCATTCAAAAAAATAAAAATGCTACTTGGTTAACAGACAAGATCACTTCAACATTTTAAGGCTGCAAGATATGGATTTTTTTTTTTACAGCACAGTTTTGCTTTTCAATCAATTATTGTTGAACAACAACAAAAAAATAAGCTACCCATGTTCCCTGTGGCTTTCTACATGCTGAGGAAGAAATTGCTGATTAAATTCAAAACTGTCCCGGAGGTTGATGTAAAAATGGCTTTATCTGAATAAATAATTACACCTGTAAAGCACCTTATCATAAATTAGCTTCCTGGAGCATTCCTTGGTTGTTACAGTCGCCGGTGAAGTGTGCAGGGATGCAGGACTGAAAGGCAACATTAGCCCTTAATTACTTGTTGTTTTCATTTCTTCATTTGCTCGCCTCCAATTGACGAGAAGCCCCAGGCAGGGCAGCATCCTCGCCTGGCCAAATACAAGTTTACGCTGAATTCATCCTCCGTTTTCTATTTGAAACGCAAAGCTGGTCAGTCCAAACAGCCTGGTAGAGGCTTGGTTACAGCAGCTGATTTGTTATTTTGTCACTTTGTATCTTTTAACATAAACAAATGCAGCTATTTTTTTTATAAACACATATTTTTCTCTAATTTCTGGGGTTTCATTTCAATTAATTTAACCCCGGCAGAAAAGAAAAGGGGTGATAGTTGAGAACTACAAATCAGCCAGTCAATAGTGCCACACGGCTAATTGCCTTTACCTACAGACCCAATCGACAGCCCAGAAATCAAGGCTGCAGTGATCTGCATGCCTTATGTGCTGCCAGACTTAAATACCAACTGGACCACCGCTCAATAGGTTCACCTGCACACTCATGTTGTGCCCAATGGGAAATAATTTCACGCACGCCTCCAGCATGTCGTTTAGATTTCTCAAATTAGCCGCCAGTGAAAGTATCTTTCAGATTCAGCACTCTGGCAGCACTCGGCACACCTCCAGTGGCACTGTGATGCTCTCCATCTCGTCGCAAGGATGCTATGCTCTCCCCATCATCGCACATAATTTCTCAAAGACCAGTGGGACATTTAAAGTTTTTTTTTTCCCTCCAGTCCCAATCACAATCACTCTCTCAGTCCCCAATGTACACCCGCTTCAAAAAAATAATAAATAAATAAACAAAAATCATGTGGTGGCATTAATGGTGGCATGTTTCTGACGCAAAGAATGACCTGAAGAACTTCAATTTTGCAAAACCTGCGGCAGAGTTGCTGTGAGAGCTAAAAAAAAAAGAGTGACTTGAGTTTTCGTAGAGGAAAAACTCTGGATGTGAATACGACCTGCTCCATGCCACAGCAATCAGCATATTTTCAGACATTCAAACAGCTGCATGGGAACAAGTATAATTGGGCAATATTAATTTCAATTAGGCAGGTACACAGCTTCATTGGAATATTGTCAGTCTTGGAAGACAGCAAGAAAATTAGTGACAATTGTGGCATTTGTGCGAAAGGGTGCGCAGTGAATGAGAGAACCAGAAGGTTTAAAGGTTTATTCCAACAAAATGATGCCTGTCCATGGGATGTATGTGGACAATTTCAGGAATTGCCTCAGTTCAGCACATTCAGCCAAAAGATTCAGGTATTCGAACAAAATGTTCACAAGCAACACAACACGAGAGCGGGCCACCCCGACTGAAAAAACGCTCAGAAGAATGTGGAGCGTCTGTACACTCAGAAAAGGAGATGGGAGATCCAGCTGCTCCGTAGATCTGGACAATCTCTGCCTCAGCCAGTTCCCAAGTCTATTCCTGTGACTCTTGTGAATGTGTGAGACATGTGGCATTTGAAAACTGTGTGAGGTCAGCCGTGAGCACAATATGAAAAACCCAGCGCAGGTGCTTTGGAATCCATTCTCTTGGGTTTCAGACACCTGGGTGTGAGAGACGAGTCGAGGGCTACAGTGCTACAGTTTTTAATGAATGGAAACGTGCTTAGAGGAGAAAACGCACATCTACATCACATCCACTTAAACACACCACGGCAAGGTGAAAAATAAGTGCAAGAAATGATATGAAGCTCTTCAAGTGTGGTGTATGAGTGTGTGTGTGTGTGTGTGAATGGATGAACAAGAGACTTTGAAAAGTGCTTTGGGGTCCCATGAATGTGCTAAAAAAAAAATAATAAAAGCTCTATATAAGTGTAGTCCATTTACCATTTAGGAAGCAAGAGTAGGACCGGTGGCAGGAAGTGGAAGCCAGGACAAAATACAGAGGGAGGAGAACAAATCACATTAAACCAAAAGAAAAACATGTTGGTCTTTTGCCGTATCAGTCACACTGATAGTGTTTGTGTTCCACAACTCAGTTTTCTCACAGTTTTTATGATTCCGACAGCAAAGGCTGGTATTAGTTTGCCAATAGCCAACAGACCCAGAAAGCAAACAGCAAAACGGAAAATTCAGAATATCAATGAGGCCAGTTGTGACCTAAAATACACAATTTATTCTGGATTAGATGGAAGGACAAATTGGATTAGACAGATTGCAGCAGAAATTTGTTAAATACAGCCGCATCTGTCACTTTTGAATCTGGCTTCTTTTATTTAACATTTTAATTTTTCTTCTATCTTTCCTTTTACTTCAACGGACTTTAGTTGTTTCATTAAAACATTCCCTCGACGCAAGAGAAGAATTTCCATTTAAAAAAAATTACTTTGACAAACGCAATCAGGCCAGGCGCATGACCACTATAGTAACAAAAAAAAATAAAAATAAAAATTTGGAGAGCAAGTGCGGCATCTGCGCCGCTGACATCGGACAGCCAGCCAGGGAGGAAAACAAAGGCCACAGACAAGAACACAGCAGGCGGCTGCAGCGGCGTAGGTGAGCTGCACTGAACCTCTCCCCCTGTCCGGCTCCTTTCATCGCACATCCGAGGGGAGAAAAGACCAGACAGGAAGCGAGAAAGCGAGGAGGAGGGCCAGACTCAACTGGCAGCATCGACGGCTTGAAAAACAAACAAACACACACACACACACACACACACACACAAAAGCAGGTATTCCTCCAGTATGAGGGGCGACGGGTGCCCGGGACCTCATACCGACTGTGAAGCGAACAAACTTCATATTTGCTTTGGCGGCTGTGAGATGGGTGAGCCTCCGGTAAAGCGGAGACCTTTCCAACCACGCTGGGAATGTAATCCTGCTCGCTCACAGGTCACATGATCCCTCGGCTCCGGTTGAACAAAGGTGTCAACCCTGCTCAGTGCCATGATTTGAAGGTTGCAGATCAGCACATTGTTGCCATGTTAACACGTAATAGGGTTTCAAAGAAAGAAAAAAAAATAAATAAATAAATAAGAAATGAGAAACAAACAAAAACAAAAATCTGGCTCCGCACCCAGACTACCAGGAGCACTTCTGCAGCGACTGAAGCCGAGCCAGGCGCAGCTTCTCGGTCGCGGTAGTCGGCGCCACGCTGCGACTGCCAATCACGTGTCACAGCGATCCGACACGGACGCAAAGCGAGCAAACAAACTCTGTTACATGACTCCCCTCGATTGGTTCCCAAAGGCCCTGAAGGTCGGTTGCAGTGCTGCGGAGTAACTCAGGTCTTCCAGTGCTTCAGCAGCATGAAGGCAAAAAAAACAAAACAAAGCAGAGGCACTGTCGAATTCACAACTCATATTTTGCACGAATCGCCAAAGGTGTTTTTCTTAAAGTAGTATCATAAGTTTTAGTTATTTGGTATGAGACAAATCTAATGCTTCATATACGATTCCCAGAGGAAAAAAAAGAGAGGAAGGCAGATTTGGCAAATCTAAAATGCACCTGAACAGCTTTATTTCTGTAACTTTAACTTTCATGAAACTCGCCTTTTGGCAGGTCTGAAAGGTTAGAATGAGAGACCCATTTTAAATATCTCTCACAGCATTTTTGCGTTTGGGAATTTCATATTAGCATAAATTTACAAAGGAGGGGAAAAAAAAATTCCATTTCTGCAAAGGTGGACTGAATAATTGCATTGCAAATCTCCAATTCCTCAGGTAATGTGATTTGGCCTTTTGTAAATGCAAATCGGGAAACAGTGGAAAACAATGAAAAGGGATTCAAAGAGATTCCCCGAGGCCTCTAGACACTGTGGCTGGAGAAGGATTCTGTGGGAAAATATGCAATATGAAAAAAATATATACATATATATTTAAAAAAAAATGACTGGAAATGATTGGATTAAGTTCTTCCCACAGGTCATACTAAGCTGGAAATCAATAGCAGTGCTCTCAGGGTAATTTGTGTAAGTGACATGGAGCAAAAGCTGATGCTGGTCAGAATGAATCATTTCATTTAAGCTGGGGACCATTTTAAAATAGTCTACTATATTCTATCTCCAATGGCACCTCTGGCCCAGAAGTACTTTCACACTGTACTGATTGACAGCTCTAGTTATTTTTGAATGGAGGAGAGAAACACCTGCAGACAGAGAATCCAATCAGCCGTTACATCTTACACCCTTCCTAAAGTCTTTGCACCTGAGGGTGAAGTCATTGAAGGATGGCCAGTCTAAACTTGTTGTGATTTTTCTCTTTTCATTCCCTCGATTGCATCAAATTCTTAATCGCGGCAGTTAGGAAGTGGGCAAAGACATAACCTTAGACCACAAGCGGGCCTCGGGGTTCCACATGCGGTTAGTCCACAGTCTGACAGTGTGGATGTGCTTCAGGGGGAGAACCTTGAAATCAACATCAACGGGAAGCGAACACAGATATTCGTCTAGTACTTCCTGGAGCCGCTTCTTAAACCTTTTCAAACCACTGCGTTTCCTTCCTCGCCACTTCAGGGTGAGATCGCATCACTACCCCGTCAAAGGCCCACTGTGCACAAATGAAAGGGACCTATTGGCAGTAGAAGTGCAAGTAGAGGTCACATGTAAGTTTTAAGTTGCACAAAGTCATTCAAAATCAGTTAGTTATTTCCAGTCCTCCTTGTTATGTTTTCATACAAAAACAGGGCATTCTTCTGAGCAGACAATTTTGCACCATCATATTTCCACAGTGGCAATTTTACCTTGACACCAAAGCTGGTCCAGGAAAGATCAGAGATTTTCCACGAATCTCTGATCTTTCCTGGAAAATTGAAATTAACGTTCAATCTGTTTGCATTATTTATTCTCACCATTCGATGCTGCAAAATCTTACACACTTGCTCAGACGAAGTTTTTGACCTGCGGTAGGTTGGATACTTAAATGTCATGCAAATAGAATTGGATGAAAGGATGAAAGATCTGTGCCACATAACAGTGGGATACAACTGCTTTACATTCACCATTCATAGTACAAATATAGTGACAATAGCGAATGTAAACATATGTAGAGGTACACATACATATTATATAGCACGCAACATAACATACATATAATATATACACAGTCCATACATGTTTCTGCTAGAGTTATAGATGAACCAGGCTGAAAACTGCATCTTGGTGAGACACACTGCTTATTGATTAAGAAGTATCGCTGTTTTATAATTGCAGACTACAGCAAAACATGTTCAACTTCAAAATGCAACACTTCCTATGATGCCATAATTCACTCACTTGCTTTAGGCCCCCCCCCCTTTTTTTTTATCTTTAAAAATAAAGAAGCAACGTTCCTGTGAACCCACTTGAAAAGCAATAGCTGGGCTCCTCTAACTCGATGCATGTTAACTATTGAGAGATGGAGCACATGAGAGGGCAGAACTGTCAATGTAAACCCACAAGATCTTAAGTGCAATTATATTAAGAAAAAAAAAAAGTCTGGATTTCAGTGTTTAAAAAAACACAAGGCAAAAAAAAAAAACTCCCTTAAACTCAACAATTCCACTTTGTAAATCTCAAAGAACAAATGTTAAAATATTAGATTGTGAGAACATTTATTTAACACCATAGTGCTTGGATTAATTCACCTTTTTGCATGCTATTGATCCCCAATGTTTGTCAAGCACCCTCTTTGTTGCTTATGCTATTCTCTGCGTCTTTATGCAATGCTGCATTCTTTGAATTTTCAGCAAAAGCAAAAGCAAAAAAACAACAACAACCACACAAGAAAGCTCTCCGCTCCAATGAGCCGTGAGCCGCCAAACCTGAACAGTCCATTAATCCTCGTCGTCTTGCACCTCGCCTCTTTGCTGCTCACTTGTTGCAACCTTCTAAATTCCAGTCCGTTTCATTTATCGCCTGGCGCTGCGGCACCCCGCGGCAAGAAAGAAGACCAGCGTGATGCGGCCGCTCATATTTATGCTCACACCAACATGGTTTTCTTCTCTCATCCCTACAAGGGAAAGGTTCGGCTGCTGACATGAAAGTCCAGATTCCTTTGGTCGCTTCGTTTCAACGTGGCAGCTAAATCTGCACCAGGAGGAAAAAGTTACACCGCTCGTTCTGTTGCTTTCTTTCAGTGCAGATTCTCGCTGTGAGGTTTTCCTTCAGCGCTGTTTCACACCGTCAGTGGGGGACATTGTATAATTGACAATAGTAATTGTGTTGTTATCATTGCCTTGGTCTTAATCACCAGTGCCTCACACCTGTTGATTAGATGCAGGAGCCTCTGACAATTATCCCGAGATGAAAACTGATGGCTGAGTCTGGCACAAAATTAAAGAAATTAAATATGAACCATCAGACAAAACCAATTATACATCTTTGTATAAATATATTTTGGAACATTTATAAATATATAGCAGAAAATTTGCAACACCTCATCTCATTAAATGTAGACAGTTGCAGGTATGAATGACTTCATGAATACTATTCATGCGCTCCAGTGATCAGCCTAAGTTTGTTTAACCAGTTAACAGGTTTATTCATAACATGATTAAGCAAATCAGTAACTCTGCATTTAACAAAAAAAACAAAAACCAACAACCTTAATTTCATGTTTGTACTTTAGCTCGGGGAAAGCAAGGTAACTTTAATGAGAGGCAGTTTCAATCGATCCAATTATATCCAGTTTGAACTCAATGGAAATGCAATCAGGACCCAACATGCCCGCGTGAAACACGTGCACGCCGTTCGTCTGCAGCGGCAGCTCATTGATTAAAAAAAATAATTATTGCAACAAAGGATACGCGGGTGACTTTGGCCCCACTCTAAAGCGCTACACCTGGATTTGACCAGCAGCACAGAAGCACAATGGAAAGCGATGTAGAACCACCCCGCCCCTGAGAGAGAGGGGGAACTAAAGCAAAGTCATTCTGCACTCCAACACCGAGCAGGTGGAGGTGGAGCTTTAACAGCAGCAGCAGCCTGGCGAGTGCTGCATTGTTGTAGCAGAGATCAGTGTCGCATATCAAACGGCTTTAAGTGGAGAGTGACCGTCGACAAAACTCTGGTAAGTATCACATCTGGAGCTTATGACTCATACCAATGTACCCTCTCACCATATGTCCATCCTTTTTTTCTATCACCCCTCATCCTGCAATCAGGCCTGTGAACATAACCAGGTTAAGTTGAAGGTCAACTTGAAGGTGGAGTACCTGACGCTGACGCAGGTAGAGAATGGATAATTCACACAGGAAAAAACACCTTCTTTTTTTTTTTTTTTTTAAAGAAATTAGAAAGTAAAAATGTACTCTGGATCAACCCTTTCAGCAATGTTTTCTTCTTTTTTTCATTTCTACCTGTTTCTAGGCTACAGCTTGAGATAAAGACATTATTCCTTCACTGTAGGAGGATGCAGCTGCCTGAAAGGTCTAAATAGGCCCGGAGAGGGTTGCATAAAATATCACCATCCGTGCGAGTTTCGGGTCGATGCTGAAGTGGAGCAAGAGATAAAAAAGAGGGGGGGGGGGGGGGGGAAATGCTGCTTCTTATGGATCTGAAGCAAAACGGGCCGGCTTTTGAAGCAAATGAACACTGAAACATTTTCAGCTTCTTTTTTTCCCCCAAAAGCCTGCAGCAATAAAAAGAGTGAGGACGAGGCGGTGGGGGGGTGAAGCCTGGGGTGTTTCAGAGGGAGGCTGTGCACCTGTCTTGAGTCATTTAATTCTGAGCTTGTGTTTGCCCATGTTGTTCGGAGTCAGCAGACAGGAGGCTCCGCACAGCAGCGCGTTTTCACCCCATTTCCACTGTCACCTGTAGAAATCACCGCGGCTGCGTCGCACACTCACACAGAGCGCGGCGAGATTCATTTCAAAAACTAGTTTCATGGTGCAGCGCTGAATATTTAAGAGCTGCTGCAAATCCTCTGGAGGTGCGTCGAAGCCTTTGGCAATGTCTTTTCAATCCATCCATCTAACTGCTAATTAGATATTTACTACTGGTATGAACAATAATCATTCGAGTGAATCTTCATGGGAATGGAACAAAGCAGCCACATTTTTGCATGACAGAAGGCGCATAATCCAAAACCCTTGAGGTAAAAAAAAAAAAAGAAACAACAAAAAAACGCACAACCGTAATTCAATCCATGAATGTCTTGATTTTGCTACTGCATACAACGTTGAACCCGCTGCTTTTCGTAAGAATGCGTTCACTTGGCAGGAATTGAACCCAGTCCAGCCAATCAGCCAATCGGGTATCTCAGGTAAGGCAGGCATTTAAGTGGTGACTCATTGAGAAACACTTAAGGACAGCGGTCAGTAGCTGCGTTTCCATTACCCCTAGAATTGCGCGAAACCTAAATAACGCAATAACAAACCTGTAATGGAAAGCCTAAAAAAAAAAAAAGCTCTCAAATATCGCTGAAAGGTTTTTACGCTTTCATGAGGTGTTTTTTCAGACGTATTGCTAAAGAGGTATATCGCAAAAGTGTAATGGAACCCCTTTAATTTGCTCGCCGGACGCGACGTACGGGGGTCACCAGTTCCATTCAAGTGAAAATCGAGCGTTATGTTTGGAATTACGTCCTGCGAGATGAGATTTTACGACAATTACGGCTTATGTGCTTCACACCATGCAACTGAAACCCCTGCAAATCGCAATTGTACTTGGTTGAAATTTTAGAAATATTGAGCCATCGGCTCCGGCGGTCTTGTTATTTCCTCGATGAGATGACGCTGCTTTATGGTCCCAGTGTTGGATGTGACAGACAGTTTTCTCATAATTAACTCTCTGTGCACTGCTTTTGTGGCGCAGTTTGCTGGTGAAATAATAATTACCGGTAAACAAATCTGAATCTCTTTATACAATTGTCAATTATCCCTAATTAAAGGTTGTTGAATCGCTGTTTAAAAGCAATATCACACTTGTGCTGCTGTACTGTGGCATCGTGTCCATCACAGCACCGCATCGTGATGTTCACGAGAGAGGCGCCTGTTCTCCAGCGATACCGCTAAATAGTTGCTCTATTGAAAAGAAACTGCCTGCACTTCTCAACATACTTGGGCAGTGCTTTAATTTACACCAGCACTTTGAAATTTTGCAACCAATGACAATTATCTCAGGAGAACAGCATGTTTTCTGGCCGTCTTACGCAAGTCTGAACCTGGTCGTTGCTATGGATTCCATATTCAGCTCCTGCAGTATTCAAGCTAGATTATAACCATTTCTGAGTCTCTGGGTTCAACAACTACGGAGGGTACGTGAAGAGGCTCTGCCCATGTGGACCTGTGGTAAACTGGCCACTTGTCCAGGATGTAATCCCACCTCCCCCAACCCCTGACAACAACAGTGTGAGGCTCCACACTCCTGGTGTGGATGGGTGGAATTTGGGACACAGAAATGGCAAGAATCCAGCGTGGATGGAGGCTTTTGCTCTTTCTGCAGTCAACTTTTAAAAATTCACCCCAACACGGGAGACCCTCAAGTAGATCAAGATGTCGAAAGTGGAGCGTCAGCATATTGCAGCCAAGCTTTCCGCAGGTTGCCACAAACATAAGGGCTAGTTTTGGGGGGTGCAGAAAGCATTCACGTGCTCCATTTTTCCTTTTTTTTTCTCATTATTTGATGCTGTCAGTCAGCATGATGTTACCTCTCAACTTTTTACCGCACAATGCTTTCAACAAAGTCAGTGCCTGCATTACTAATATTAACCCAACTCTTCCCATGTCAAATTTCTCTAGGAATATATATGCACAATGTCAATGAAACTTGTTGCACATTAAGCGCCTCAATAAAACATGCACTAGCGAGGAGTATGTCCATCTCTTAGGTGGGAAGTTGGTGTCCAGACTGGCAGTTTTCTGAATTCACACCAATACACAGATATGAATCCATGATGAATCCATGATGAATGATTTATGCAATCCAGTTACATATTTATGGGGGTTCATTGTGTGATTGAAGCAACAGCCTTTGGCTTTTCCTGCACTTGCTCAACTCTTTAACAGCTGTTTTGTTGTTGCAGAAGATGATTGAGGCGCCAAGTGGAGTCGTGCACAGCGGAGTCAAGGAGCGGCCGTGTTCTGATCAGCCACAAACAACCGGGCTAATCCTGCCAGTGGAGGATAGCGTCGTGCCATTGCACTCTTATACCAGAGA
This sequence comes from Nelusetta ayraudi, assembly GCF_046127955.1. Classification (NCBI taxonomy): domain Eukaryota; kingdom Metazoa; phylum Chordata; class Actinopteri; order Tetraodontiformes; family Monacanthidae; genus Nelusetta; species Nelusetta ayraudi. The sequence goes on along the minus strand of NW_027466058.1, from coordinate 6,379,398 downwards.
AAGAACACTTATCTGGCACCTCTTATACAAACTCCACGATGCAGTCCTTCACAGGACACAATCAGTTTGCTCAACGGACCCTCTCATCAAAGGGAGCAAACCGCACGCTTTGGTGAGACGTGAAGATCGCAGCCCGTCTCGCAGTGTAACGCAGAGCGATGCAGTTTGTCTAACAGTCTAACAAACGCCTTTGTTTTCAAGAGATGAATCAGAACACGGGCTTGTCTCGTTGCCAAACGCCATGCATTGAGTTCAGACGGAACTCGCTACATTTCATATCCTCCGATGCTTCGATTCCCCCCAATATCAATGTGTTCTGTTCTTTCAAAAGCCTTTCATAATTGAAATGGCAGAGACAAACGAGGCAAAGTGGAGGAAGGATGACGTCAATGAGCAGCTTACAAAGAGCAGGGGTCTTATTTATAAAACTGTGCGTACTAGTCACATCAGAAGGTGATGTATGGATCAAAAACAGGATGTGCTTAAGTTCAAAGATATTTGGATTTACATCAAAGTGCTCATTGCGCGAATGGGTGCCTGCTTCTGTTTATAAATCACTCTCAACTCACATGGGAGAGCCCTCTTATGAAGCCCATAGTTGCCAATAAATATTCAATGAAATGGAACCATATTAATATTCATTCGTACCAAGACGGATGGAAAATGGCAATAAAGGAAGCAAAAAGGCTGAGTTCTTTCAGCGTGAATTGTGAAGTTGTTGCTGGGGAGGTGGAAATAGAGAAGGATCGAGTGGTTGCGGTGGCAGAGTGTGGGAATAGGTGGCAGCGTGTGGCAGACGCTGTAAATGCCACTGGCTGAAAGCAGCAGATTCTCTCCAAAAAACAAACAAACAAAAGAAAAAAGTTGTTGGATCTAAAAGTGGAAACCTAAAAGGCCCAAATCCTCACACAGGAGGAGTGTGTGCCCTTCCCCGCTGGCGTGAATTTACATTCCCGTGTTAGAAAAACCTGTGCATCCTGCTGTGATTCCCACGTTCCGGCGTTCCCACCGGGGGAGGAGGAGAGGCCCACCGTGCAGGGACCTCAGCGACGGGATTGACGCCCTCTACAAGGTGACAATCCCGACCTGGGAATCAATGGTACGCCATCTGCGGCAGCAGCGCAGCCATCTAAAAAAAAAAAAAAAAAAACATTCACCCACTTTGATTGCATGATTTATTATGCCGTTTTCTGCGCGGGTGGCCTGTTCAAGGAGCCGCAGCGTGTCGGAGTAAGTCTCATTTCCCTCCACGTCTGTTGCCCAGCAGGACCGGCGGGTCCCTGGGCGGAAACAATGTCTTGAACAAATCCAAAGCAGCGGGCCTGCACCGCCACCAAGAATCACGGCTGGAGCGTCGGAGCTCCGATATTAGCGTCTCAAAGTGTGGGAGGCAAGAATCGGAATTCGTTTTTTGCAATTCATAAATGCAGAGGTGGACCGTTTGGAATGGCAATATTTTTAACTGCAGGGCTTCAAGGGATTAATGGGGCGTGCACAAACCATCGTTTACATCCCAATCGCTCACCGGCCGTTCAGCCGTATAATGTGAGGTGGAGAAGTTGAAGGTGTGTTTTTTTTTTTCCAGTTAAGATAAAGTGACGTGCAATGGTGTTGCATGCAGTGCACTTTTTTTTTCTGTGATCTGTGAATCACAAAATCCCCTCAAAAGAGGTTGAGGTTGATCATGTTTTCAACAGAGGACTGAGACAATATTTCTGGACGCGATATTTCATGCAGCCTGTCAACAAACTTCAAAGCTAGGCAAGGAAGTGTTTGTATTTGGAACGGCAAGAGAGAGAGATGCGTTATCGTATGCGAAATGGAAACTGGTGGCACCCGACACGACCCCGATTCTAATCGGTTACCTCTCAATAACGCCAGGCCTCAAAATGTCAGGCTCTTTGATTAAATGAAACGCATACGTTTATCAGCTCGGCATTTCATCAAGAATATGTGTGTGAGTGTGTGTGTGTGTGTGTGTGTGTGTGTGTGCGGGGTGGTGTACCGGCACTTTGTAATGAAACCGACTCGCATAAGCTCCCGGAGAGCACATGAAACATTTCTGCACCCGAATTCCGACTTGACGCCTGCTGCATTTTATTGATATCTCGGCAGCGCAGCGTTTGGTGCTGCAGGATACACTCGGCGTAATCCTCCAACAAAGTTACACCATAATGGAGCTGCCAGAACACGTCAGACAGACAGTGGCCCAATTTTTATCTCGGCACCGCCGGGGGATTATTAGTTCCCATCACTTTGCGGAAGGGAAAAAAGTCTCAGACGACAAAGTTTACGGCGCGGTGTCCGATGGCTGAAGATAGACGGCTGCGTTTTCAACTTCAACCACAACTTCACTGATTCATTCTCTCTAGTCTCAACTTCTCTTTAAATATAAGGGGTCACACACAGAGGTTAAGACACATCTGAGTGAATTGTTCCAATTTGAAGATTTAAGATGAAAACATTCCAGGTGGCTGTTGATCTCGCCCGACAAAACGACATCTAGGTTGGGACTTTGTTTTGTTGTTCGCTCTGTGCTACAGACTGGAGAGCAGATAGAAAGAAAAAAAAAATAAAGCGTCTGGCTGGCGGCCAGACTGAATTGCAAGTCAGCCCCTCGTTTCCCCTGGAGATTTAATACACAATGGCAGATCATTTGCATAGAAAAAGCTAAGTTCATAAAGAACGTGTCGGAAAACAGATGGTGTCATTAATTCCCGCATGCGTTACAATGTGCAAACAGCTTTACTCTTAATAATGATGAGGCAAAAAAAAAAAAAAAAAAAAAAGAACATCAACACAAAAATAAACAAAAACTGTCTGCCCAGTTTGAAGCTGCTGTAATCCATTTTTCAGCATTCAGCTCTGGATCAAATCACACTGACAAGTCGGATATTTATTGCATGACGTGCATGGCAGCGCTTTGAACGTTCTATAAATATTATAAGTCGAACAAAAGAGAGAGAAGAAGACTGGGGAAAACTCTAACTTTCCAATTCGACGCATCATGGGCCCCGAACCCCTGCCTCGACATCACTGCTCGCAGTATTGAGGGATTTATGGGACAGATTAATATTCTAAAGGCTACGTGCTGGAGCCTCAATCAGACCGAGACTCAGATCTAGCCATTGTGTTGTGCAGCTGAGATTGTGGATTCAACCGGTGCAGTGTGGTGACAGGAACCAGCGTCTCTAGTTTGTGGAGTCTGTCTTTGTTGTAACACAGTCTGTGGAGCCTCGTCACTTTTTAGAAAGACAAACAAAGCGACACTGAATGCTTTTTATAACCGCCACCTGCTAAATCTGTGGCCGCCTGGTGTTAATGTTTGCTCATCAGCTTTTGGAATGCACTCAAGCATCTCGTCCTTCACGCAGAGGATGAATAAAAATGTCTAAAAAGGGACAAGCTTTGGAGGAATGCAGCTCTTTGTCGTCCAGGTCAGACGTTTCAGGGGTTGTGAATGAAGGGGATTTTTTCTTTTCTTCCATAATGTTCCATGCACGCCAACAAAACAATTAACCCGCAGTGCACTTACCAATAGCAAAGACCACAAACATTAGTGACTAATAGCGACGCGAGCCAGAGCTTTTATCTCTGGATGTTATCCAAAGGCAATTTATGGAAGCTGAAATTGAGATAACAAGACTCAATTTATTAAGAGGAGAGAAACAGAAGACGGAAACAAACAGCCCGTTCAGAAGCACCAGTTGCTGCTGACTTGTTCTGAATACGTGTTCAAGACGTCAGCGTCACAATGAGCCCAATACTGACCAAGAAACAGCGAAAAATCGGAACAATAATGACCAAGAACATTATTTGTCCAACGCTGGTGAGGAATCATCACGCTGAAACGATCAAATGAACATAAAGCATTGACATGAAGGAATTTACAGACTATTAAAGGCTGCTAGGGTGACCTAGCTTGACCAGCAAAGCTCCAGCGAGCGCCACAAAACCGCAGGCATTGCAGAAGACCAGAATGGTTAAATAATTAAAAATAGGTTTAAGGTTGACAAAATTTTACCCGCACTACAGCAAAACCTGCCTGCGTTGAAGGAGATTTAAAAAAGACAGACATTTTCTAGTGTTAGAATAAAAAAACATGAGCAGGAACACTGTGGTGATATGACCATAAATACATACATACGTACATATTTTTGAAAGCATGTGTGGCTATATGACTGCAGTGGTGTGACTGAAACTAATGTTCTCCTCATTGTTGTTTGTTTCCTTGCTGTTCAATTATAGTATGAAAAAGTATGAAAAAATAATATAATAATGACCAAGAACATTATTTGTCCAACGCTGGTGAGGAATCATCACACTGAAACGATAACATCAAATGAAAATAAAGCAGGGACATGAAGAAATTTACAGACTATTAAAGACGATCGCACACAGGAACGGGAAACAGGGAAGGCACCAGCTGATTCCTCGCTGACACTTATCGTTTGTCATCCGTCATTACTTTTCACATAATGGCTCCACACAAAAATAATGCAGCCGTTATGACAGCAATTTCAATTTTGCAAGATGTGTCCGTTATGCGAAGGGCTGTTAACAAGGAAGCCTGAAGTAATAATATGAAAAAACAAGGGAAACGATCTGTGTATTTTAGCAGCCAATAGGAAAACCAGAATCATAAAACGAGACATTTATCATTTTCAAACAAACTTTCACCATTCAGAGTTTTTGTTTTGATTTCATAATGAAAATTTACTGGTCTGAAATAGCTGATTGTCTGATTGTGTTTGATGTATGCATAAATGGAAATGGGCAAAGAAGTGCGTGGGAATTCATTTCTTAATTTTGCATTATTGCTCGGTGTTTTCTTATAACCCAGAAACTTGTAATACTGCTGTAATTCAGGAAATGCTCATTGCCTGAAGTCCATCCAAATAGATCTTTGTACATACGCACAGACTTTATAGAAGAAGACAGAATGAATGTATACTCACCAGGCTGAGTACCATTTTCAAAGTGAAGGCCAAGTGCCACATGACGGTAGAAGTCAAACAGGCCCTACAATGAGCATCTCAAGAAGACATTTCTTCGTAGTTTAACAATTAGAAACCACACTGCTGTTTGTTAAATGAGTAAATCGTTAGATTGCCAATGAGTCCTGTCACTTCAGCCTTCAGTGATCCAATTCACCAAACAACGAGTCAGTGGCAGAATAATGAGCATTGACACCGGCAGAGAAAACTTCCATGGGTGCAACCCACATACATTCAGCTCTGCTGCTCATCCCACAAACCGTGTTTCTTAGAAATGTGGCAACATTTAAAAAGGACAAAAAAAAAGGGGTTCTTAATTGTGTAAGAGTCATTGTCAAGAAGCAATGCCACAACAGCAAATACAAGAAATAATCTACCAAACTTCTTTAGTTTTTCTGCCCAGTTTGGCTACCATCACGCAAAAAAAAGAAAGAAAATGATCGAAGCCCAATAGGTGGAATGGAACATAAAAATATAATAAATAGTATATAAAATATCTTCAGACTTTTCTTTAGAGTATGTCAGAGTCTCAGGTAGAGGAGACCGCTCACCACCAGATAAAACTGCGGTGTGTTGGTTTATCCAAGAAGGAGTCATACAAAAGTACTAAGTTCTAGAAGGTTTAATATTGAAAAAACAAGAAAGTATGGACATAGATTCCCCGTTGTTTGGCCAGAGGAGCAGTTCCAGTTGAACCAAGAAGGAACGTCTCCAGGTGAGAATGAAGATCCTGGTCTCAAATGGAGCTTATATGGGATCAACTCCTGTCCGATTGGCAGTTATTTGTTCGCAGGGAGGGGTCGTGGTTTGGACTAAGCCCCTCTGGTTGGCTTCTGGACCCTCCATATGATTCGGCCAATAGAAGCAGTTGACGCCCCAAGAGTGTGGTCGGTGAGGAAGAAGAAGGAGGAAATAGCACCAGGACAAGAAAAAGACAAACTCAAGGAGAAACTCCCCTTAATGGAGGAGGAAGAAGAATTCTCTTCATTTAACCATTTCAATCATCTTAAACACTCAGCACTCAGAAAAGTGCCCTCTGTTTGAGTGACCACTGTCTCTTCCTTCACTCTATTGATCACTTTCTGGACTCATGAGTGCTTTATTACCTGCAGATACCTGTAAATGATCTGCAGTGCTGCAGTACATGCAGTGCTGAAGGACTGCTGCTTTTTTAAACAAAACTTTACTTTACTTTACAACAACAACACCAAGACCAGAATGGTTCAATAATTTAAGAAAAGGTTTAAGGTTGACAAAGTTTTACCCGCACTGCAGCAAAACCTGCCTGTGTTGAAAGAAATGAAAAAAAAAAAGAAAATAAGAAAAATCCTCAAACATTTTCTAGTATTAGAATAAAAAACATGAGCAGGAACATTGTGGTGATATGACCATCCATCCATCCATCCATACATACATACATACATACATACATAATATAATAATACATAATTTTTCAAAAGCATGTGTATATACAGTCATGCTATATGACTGTAGTGGTGTTATTTATACTAATGCTCTCCTCATTGTTGTTTGTTTCCTTGCTGTTCAATCATTTTATGACTACCTACAGTTACTATAGCTATTGAAAAAAACAATAATTTTCCCTCTTTCTGCAGCATCTCAGTATTGCACTAATTCAAAACATTTGTACTAATCTATTCATTAATTCTAAAAAGTGGCCACATGATGCCATTTATCCTCTGCAATTTCAAAGCACCGGGTGGTTCCGGACAGGCCGCCTTTTAATTCTCATGCTGTGTGCCGGCTCCATTTCGGTTTGACCACAGAACGCTGCCGGGAGGGATTGCTTTCAGAGGGATGGAGGTTTAAAAATCGAATCAAATTTGAAAATAAAAGCCCTTTGCATCTCTGCCTCTGTGGTTTAGAAAAACAGATTGATTTCACAATTTATGTACAGTATGTTTGTTCAGCAGAAATATTTATGGGTGTTTTTTTTTCAGTCAAAAGGGAAATTTGAACAATGCAGAAAGAGAAGCTCTGCAGCTGTTCAGCACATTTGCAATACATGATTAACTGTCACAGGCACTCAGTTGCAGCATGAATGGATCTGTCATTCACCCTGACAACTGACTAGCTGCGTGACTCGTCTCTCTTGTTCATAGGATTAGGACGGTACTTGATTGGAGATTAAATGAATCTCCATTTAGGATTCTAGTGTGAAAGAAGAAGGGAGATAAAAAAAAATAAAATAAAAAAACAACCCTTTCGTTTTAGCATCTATGAGTGTTTTTCAGTTATTGCGAGCGCACATTTGTCCTCCTCTCCTCAGAAATTCGGAGCAGTCCCAAGTTGTGATGTCCCTGAAGGCCCGCAGCACTGAGACTAAAGTGTCCTGATTCGCATTTCTGTCCTTGCCCTTGAGAGACTGGTTGCGCATGTCGCTGGCAGTAACACTCACACACAGTATTGGCGAGCAGGAAGGCGAAGCCGAGGGAAGCGAGAAGGGTAGCGAGGGGGAGTTTTATTGCGGTGTTTGTTTGTGCAGATGATTGGATAAGGCAGAGGGTCCTCTAATGGTTTAAATGTCAACGGGTCAATAAAAGCCGCGCATCCCGTCACTTCTCATTTGCACCGAGACAGAGGACGCTATTAAAAATTGAAGCCAAAATTACCAACCTGACATTTCTCCATTTAGTCGCCATTGTTTCTCTTGTCAGTGCTCCGTCCACGTCCCCAAGTGACCTCGAATGAGCTCCTCTTAAATAAGCCTGAAGGGGAAAAAAAGACATTTTGATATATTTCCAGTTGGAATCTATGTAAGACTTTTTTTTAAATAACTTATCAGACAACTTTTTTTCTCCAATACCACCACTCAAGCTTCACTTAGTGGAAGGAGTAAGTCATTTTCAGTCAGAATAATGAATTTACATTTGCATTCATACAGGCATTGGTTCTTAATATGAATCCAAGTCGATGTCCCCTTAAAAAAGAAAGTTCTGTGAGACATGTTGGGCTCAAACCACCACAGTAATGGTTCAGAATTGGACAGTACTGATAAGAGAAATGAGATGATAAGCCCCTTACTGTCACGGAGGCACAGTAGAAGAAGAAGAAAAAACACCACACTGAGTGGTGATGTGGTTTTGCCAAAGCCAAGTCAAACAAGGACGCTTTCATGTCTCACATCTTACACAGAAACTCTGGTGTGACTGTCTGTTCAACGTATCAGCTTGCATTCCGCCCACCCCCCACCCCCCAATAACCACTCTATAGTTCACAGAGAGAATTATTCATTCAAGGCTGTTTTACAGGTCTAATGTATTGCATTTAGTAGAGCCTGTTTGTGTGAAATGCAGTACAAAATGAATAGTAAATGTATAAGTAAGTTTCAAGTTCTATAAACTGTACACACCCACCTTGTTTTTCTTCAAATAATGAGAATCTATTTGGAGATTAAAGAGCAGCTCAGCAGGAGATCAAATTGAAGCGACGTACTGTATCTACAGAACTTGGATCTGCAATGCAGCTTTTCCCACTCTGACATCACAGCTGGTGGAGGGATGTGAGATCAAGTGGGTCATCAGAAAACCGGGGTACACATCAGAGCGACTTTCCCAAAGGAAGCAGTGTAGCCCTGATCTGAGGCTTTTTTTTCCAGTTTCTTTTGACCCTTTTAATGATCATTTTCTCCATGTAATAGGTTAATAGACAGCCTCTTGTTTTGCTGCCCATTCTTCTTTTGATGAAATCCTGCTTCACATTCATAGAAAAAAGTCTTGCCAAACTTTGAAAACAGGTCCAGTCCGACTCCAAATTCTGTCAGCTGCAAACAAAAACGAATGGGCCTGATGGTGGTGTCACGCCAAGTGTCTAAAGTATAGAAATTCATAACAAATCAACCATACGTGCCACAACTAATCAAAGCAGAGGCCCACATTAATGAAGAGTCAATCAATCTGCAAAACTTATTAAACCCATTCCCTCCCACAGTTTTGGTCAGTTGACACCAAACTTGATACAGAAGATCCTCATAGTGCCCTGCACAAACAATCCACAATGGCAAATATTATATATAAATATATATATATATATATATATATATATATATATATATATATATATATATATATATATATATATATATATACACACACATATATATATATATATATATATATGTACATTATATTTCTGTCAGCATTTTGGATTTAGCAGGCAATGGATGAACTGCATTTTCAATAACCAGTTTTTGTTCAACTTGAAGAGCAAATCAATTGCAAAAACAAAAGAAAATGGCTATCTGTCTAAGATGCAATGTGTGTATTGTTCAGATTTTGCCTCGATAACTCAATACTTTTTCTTTGCAGCCGTTTGTAATTACCCTTTCCATGCATGGACGGCTGCAGTCTGGCACCCTGGTGGCTGGCAACAAGAGTTATCACATGCTAATGAGCTGAGCGAGATAGAGGGCGGACCTTGGTGTCTGTGGTTGTGAGTTCAAGGCTCAGTTGAGGCCGGATGTAAAAAAAAACAAAAAACCTGATGATCAGACGCCACGCCATGTGAAATGGAGCTGCTGCTGAATTATTATAATCCATCCAGTTTAGTTGTATCTCAAGCAACGGTTTCCCCTGTTTCTCCACGTCTGTCTGCTCTCTGTTTGTTGCTGAGAATTTCCGAAAAATTTGAGATATTTGAATATATCCGACAATTACTGCACAGCAGCTGTAATAATCTATTACCATTTTCAAACCTACATAATGGTGATTATTTGCTTGATGTCAAATTATTAAGAGCTAATTTTTGTACAAACCATTTATTAGAAAAGAAAAGAAAATGATGCAAGAACAACTTTCAACACTCTGCTGCGTTACGAGGGTGTAGCGTGCAGGCAGACGAAAAAAAATCAGTCAATTTGCCTGACTGCCAGTGATCATCTGGTGGCCATGGAGGCACACAGAGATATGCTGTGCTCATTTGTTTGGGATTTACTTTCAAACCATCAGAGCCAGCGAAATCTCACAGATTGGCCCTTTCATGGCTCGAGATGTACATATGGCTGGAATTTGATGTCATTTACTGTCTGATGTGGTTATCTTGGACTGTAACTACCTCTGGGCCCAGTCAGTGGCGGAGCCATCTGCCAAAAAACCTCCAACAAGCTCAACCAGGCTTTGCAGCCCAAATCCCGCAAACACATCAACCCACCCCATTTTTCAGGCAAACACTGCGGCCCTTCTCTGCCAGAGCAGGGTGTTCTGTTTATTGGAATGATGAATCTGCGAATAACTCAGACGGCGGAGCCTGTCTAAACAGTTGCATTTGTTCAGTTTAGTTGGACAACACTGGAGATGACTGTTCATAACTGTTGTGTTTTGTTTTGGGTTTTTTTTGCTTAGATTTTTATAGGATGATGTGGTAAAAATAAGTCTGTATCAAAGTCTATAGTACAGTGTTGTTTTAGTGACTATATTGTTAAGTTGGGACATAACTTTGTTATATTGTTCTAATATTCATAGACATATTCCCCTGAGAAGCTTTGCACCTTAATGACCTTTGAAATACAAAACGATCAGATCTGAGTTCAGCTTCCTAGTTTCTTCCATTATAATATTTACATGTATTTGCACGTTATTCACAAAAATCCCATCTTGTAATCTGATCCCTTGATGGACGGGATAGGCAAGCGGTGTGTTCTGTTTTTCTTTTTCTTTTTTTCTGTAGCAGTTAAATGGCAACAAGGAATATATAAGAGAGTTCAAATGAGGAAAGAAAAATGAACAAATATAAAAAACAAAAAACAAAAACAAGGGCATGAACAGTAATGCGGGCTCTCTGCCATCTACGCTCCGGATCGAATCGATGAATACAGGTAAACAAACGGGAGCTCAGCGCCCAGGCAAAGTTTTCTGCACTGGCAAGAAAAGCAGCTTGTGTCTTCCATTAATGAGCCGAGCTGGCGGCGGCGGCGGCAGCAAACAGAACCTCTCCGCTTACAGTCAGACCCAATTTCAGCTGGGGCTCCAGAGACAGTGGCTCGTTGTTAAAAGGGGAAAAGAAAAAAAAAAACAAGGAGAAAAAGTTGAGGCTGAAATCAGGAGTTTACAAGCTCTCTCTGCAGGCGTCGCCGTCTGTGCTTTGCTGATGTTAAATGTTTACACAACATTTACGTCAGAATAATTTTATTTTAGGGCGAATGAGAGAGGCTCTCCCCGCAACCTTGAGTGCAAGGAGGAAGCAGGGACAAAAACAATTGCTGGATGGAGAAAAGCACCAGTGGCACTGATCACTTGCTCTTTTCGGGATTATCGTCTCGATGAAACCATCTTTGACGCCCCTGAGTGACTCATTTGTTCAGACAAGTCATAGTTTATGTCCATTTAAAGGTCACATATTATGTCAATGACTATATTTCGGCCCAGACTACAACGGAGCAAGAGTATAGTTAATCATCCAAAACCCTATGTAGTACAAGCATGTAACAATATGTTTAGCCCTCTGTTTGCAGCCACCCACAAAAATGTTTGGTCTTCTTTTCTTGCCCGAACTAGCATTGTTTCTCTACCTCCTACATGTCTGCAAGGGGACTAAACCAATGCTGCTTTGGAACCTGGGAGAGGTTTAAAAACAAGCCCTTTGTGACATCATAAAGAGCTGATTTCCAGAACTGTGTGTTCGCTTTGCTTATTTCTATTAAGTTGTTGACAGGCTGGAGAAACATGATTGTTCTTTATTGTTGCTATTTTATTATTTTTGCATAATATGCACTGACGTTGGAGAAAAAAGTGCAAGTACAAGGTGCGCTTGCGCCTGTTATCTTGCTCGCTATAAAAAATATATAATCATGCATTTCAGAGAACGCGAGCACAGCTGGGCACTACATCTTAAAAAGCCAGCTGCTGAAAAAGAGCAGTGCGCAGTTAACTGCGCCTGCTGTATTCTCCCGTTTGAAAACTACACACGCAAACCTTTTTTCAGACATCAGCAAAACTGCAAATAGCATCATCATGTTTTGACCAATCACGGACTGTGACAGCATGTTGAAAGGTTGCCGCTTCGGAAGTGTGATTTTCAAACATTAGCGATATTGTGAGCTTTGGCCTCAAAAAATAAAAATAAATAAATCGATACATAAATAAATAAATAAATAAATAAATAAAATTCCTGTCTGTGCAAATGCAAAACTCCCCCATTCAGCTTTTGTATCACACACAAGTGCTCAGCTAGCTGATAGTTAACAAAGATTGCCTGTTTGGCCGAGTGTGACCCATCGAAATAAAGTGTGAACATGGGGGAAGGCTGGCTTTCTGACTGGCTGACTGGCTGGCTGGTTGGCTAATGGCTCCCAGTTTTCTCGTCTTCATTACCCGCTGACAAGTTAAGTGTTGGTGAGTCCACGGCTGTTCTTGGTATGGAGCAAAAACTCTGCACAATGTTTAATTGGTGTGTTTGAAGTGAATGCATAATGTTGGTCAAAATGGAGCCTATCTCAGCGGTCAGACTCGTGATTACAGTGGAGGATCAATAGCAACAAATAGAATTGTCACGTACAGGAGGTGGTTGTCCTGCTGAGCCTTGGCTTGTTGCACCTCCGACGGTGCCCATGGTGGACTGTGCATGGCAGGGGTGTCCATTTCTTTCAACCAGGCTGGCGCCTGGCCACATACCAACGTTTTTTGTTGCAGGGTCATCAGCTCTGGACCACCGCTCATTGATGTTTCGCCCCTTGACCCAGAACATCACGTGGTGGCGTCCAGTGAGCAGGGACGTCTCCCTGACACCCTCTGCAGCTTCACCTTGTTTTGGCGTTCCCTAACCATGACTTATCTCGTCTGTTTAGCTTGGGCTGCCTCTTCTGCCAGCTCTCTGCTTATTTTGCTTAGTCCCTCGCAGTCCCAGATCCTTGAGCAGGCGTGATGTTGAATTTCCGATGTAGCCTCTTGTACTGTACAGTACCGTTGGTACTGTCAGTTTTATTAGTAGAACTGTCTTTGTCGATAGAGACCACAACGCCACGTCTGATCTTAGTGTGCTGTGAAGCTGCTTCCCCAGATCCACTTCCATCCTCCATTCCGAGGCTGATGTTAGAAGCTTGGAGGGTGGTCTTATGTTGGTGTGGGATGCCGGTTCTCCTTGCCTGAGGAAGAGAATGTTTTTTTGGGGCCTCTGGTGCTCTTTGCGTTGTTGCCTCTTTCTCTCTAGAACCTCTGCCAGCTTTTTTTAGCACTGGTCGTGCCGCCACTTGAATTGACCCTGTGTTAGAGCTGTCTTGCAGCCTGAGAGCACGTGCTGAAGGGAGGCATTCATGGTCCCCACAAAGGTCACAGAGGTGCTCTGTTCTAAGCAAATGATGGAGGTTTTGGGGACTTGGGTATTGTAAGTTGCCCTGAAGAGGACGCTGAGCCGAGCTTGTGGCAGTTTCCAAATATCTGTCCAGCTAATTGCTCGGTTCGCAACACCCTCCCAGGTTATCCATCACCCTTGCTGTCCCTGTGCCACAGCCTTCACTATAATTTTCCCCTGTTCAATCCTGGTAACCTTGGCAACGACCGAATCCTTCCTCTCCTTCTTGTTTGCCTTGGACCACCAGACTGGTGGATTGTTTCAGCCAAGGCCTGGCCGCCCTGTCTGGACCATGCCAACGACTTCCCGATTTTGCAGTCTGGCGGTCACCTTCTCCACCTCTTCCTTTGCCCTCCACCTCCTTCCAGTCCCGACTCTAACGTCTGCTTCTGCCACAGTCCAGTCGGAGAAGTCCCCTAGCTCCATTTCAAGCCTTGCTTTCTCCTGTCTGTATCCCGGGGTGATTGATTTCAGCTGCAGTTGGAGTGATTTTCGTCCATATAGGCCAGCTGCTGAGTGGCATTGTGGTAAGCCAAGCCATTTGCAAAATGTGGGAGTTGGCTTTTGCTCACAATCGACTTAGAGCTGATGAGGTGACTTCGCACAGCTTCAAGGGCCACATTACTCTTGAGTACAGGGTAAAGTGATAAAACCATACCTTGTATTTTCCAGGTAGTTGACTTGCATCGATCTTTGCTAGGCCTTTTGATAGCTGCTGCCCATTTCCTTGTTTGTTAGGTCAGCTGTGGAAGACCTTCCTCAGCTTCAGATAGGGTGACCCACGATGCGGGGGATGTCTTCCCCGCCGATGGTGAAGGTGACTGTCGTTCCTCTCCCCTTTTCACAAAGAGAGGCTCCTCAACTTCTGAGGCTTGAACTTCATCCTGGCCCAGGTGATGAGCTCATTCAGCCTCTTCAGTAGCCTGGATGTGCATGGGGCAGTACGTAGCAGGCATGTACCTGCAGGTAGACAAACGCTGCCCACTACTTGCCTTGCTCCGATCAAGATGATCTCAAACACTGCCACAAAGAGGATGGGGGAAATGGAGCATCCCACAGCAATTCCTACTTCCAGTTGCTGTCAATTGATTGTGACGTTCTTTCGTGCAAAACTCATGCTTATGTCCTGGAAGTAGTTTGTGATCATGGTCCTGATGTTATCTAGGATGTAGAAGAATTCTAGAGCGTGGCCTTTAATTTGGTGGGGCACTGATCCATAGGCGTTTGCAAGGTCCAGCCATATTATGTGCAGGTCTTTCTTCTTTGTCTTTGTGGTCTGGATCTGTTCCCAAATCATGGAGGCATGCTTTTACATAGCCAGGGAAACCCAGGATTCCAGCTTTCTGGCAGCTAGTATCGATGTACTTGTCTTGTTTAGTAGAGCTATGCTGTTATATTAATGAGGACATTTAAAAAATAAATAAAAGAAAATCTATTTTACAGGAAAACAATGATTTGAATTTATTTTTGTTTTTGTTCTTCATATGTAATTTAGGCTCACATGTTGTTAGGAACTTGTGAATCCAACAAATCAGAAGCAAATATCATTAGAAACATAGGCCCGGTTTCACAGACAATGCTTATATCAAGCCAGGAGTAGGCCTAAGTCAGACTAGTAAACCTGGTTCATTTAAGTGGCTTGCATGAACGTAGCTTACATTTGTCTTAGTTAGTCGCGGACTGTGGAGTGTTGAAGTAATCTTAAATGACAACACCGGAGTTAAGCCTCATTAGCCTAAGTCGGAGCACAGCCTGTTAGCCTAATGGTGCTTATACAAACCTGGAATGGAACTGAAGGCAACTTTGCCGAAGGGAATTTTGACACCAAACAGACAGAAAACTTTGAGGATGAAAAAACTCAAGTTTTGGGAAATCATGCTGTCATTGAAAGCAAAGGGCCAAAAGGAAAATGAAGCCTCGTTTGAAGTCATTTCATCTGTGTAAACGTAAATGAGGCAACGTGACATGTGTTGAAAGTCTGTGAGGTATTGTGGCAACACCACAGCTCCTATCAAACTCCTGAAAAAGTACCACACAGAAGAATATGGCGAGTTACAGCGGAGGCAATTAGAGGAGCGTGAGAGAGCGGCAGTGCAGGGAAATACCCCCACACGACCCCACTGATGATAGACGCCCTTTAGACAGGCAGACATTGTCCAGGTATATTGTGAACATTAGATCTATGAATAATTCAATTATGTATTCTATCAATTTTGCATGAACACATCATTTTTAGTTTAGTTGGAAGAACAATGTGCAGTAATTAATTTAACTAGCATTCCAGCCATCATCTTAACACAAGTCAGTGTCACTTTTATAAAAAGTTGGATAATGTATTATATAACTGAACTCTATTACCCTAAAAGCACATTTAAAGTAAACATATGGCTATTTATATTGACATGTGACATGTTAGTTATAGTATTCATTTAAAAAAAAAAAAAAATGCATTAAAATTTGCATCAATATTTTTACTTTCCTTAGATGACTCAAATACATTTTTAATATCACAAATACACAAATAGTGGTATTGCACATCCCTTCTCCCTTTCACAAAGAGTACTAAACTGAAGTTAAACCTGTCTCTTTGCAGGATTAATGTAAACTTCAATTTAGTCCTAGAGTAGATCTAGTCTACTCTAGTCTTTCATGAAAAAAGATGATTCTTTTTTCATGAAAAAAGATGATTCTCGAAAGACTAGATCTAAATCACATAATTCCATGACTACATTACCTTGTAGAACACTTTTTTTTAAGGCCTGATCTCAGCAGGTCACTACAGCCTCAGCTTGTGCACTGCACTGATGTTTTACACTAAAGACACACTGAGCTGCTACATTTCATGAATATTTACAATATGTAGAAAAAAATAAATAAAAGAGACCACGTGTCGAGGAATGAAGAATGTCCTACAGTAGAGAGGACAAATCTATCAAGCATGTTCACACGTTCACGCTGGAGCTCGCAGGCTGTGTGCCGGGGTGAGCCATCCAATCACGGAGACGATGGCGGCGAGCCTCGAGAGCCAAGAAGGCCATCGACGATGATGCGTTGGTTTTGGCCGTGGGGGCTCCTCCAGTGTCTTGAGCGAGACACAAAGTGAAATTGCGTGTCGCTCGGCTGATGCGCCAGCGCTGGCAACCCTGCAAAATTATTTCATCGGCGTGCACCCACACAAACACTCCTGATGTCTTATAACAGTCTAGTGGGGGCTTAAAGAACGTCAATAGGTCTTTATCACCCTACGGTGCCATTTTTCTACAGCTGAGGAGTTTATGACTCAGCTTCCTTTGTGGCTCATTCCGCCCTGTTTTTTGTAGTGTGAGTGTGTTTTGTTCACTCAGGCACTCCAAATATTTACCGTTTAATGCAAAGGTGAGTGATTCAAACACCTGCAAAGTGAGCCTCTGGCACTCCTCCACTGTCGAGCATCGTTGGAACTTGGCGGAAGTAAGCTCATCTTAGACTGTAGAAACAGGAAGGTAAAGTTTGATTTTGATTTTATTTTATTTATTTATTTTGAACATGTAAGAAAGGAAAGAGAAATAAAAAGGATACAAAACCAAGACACACAAAAGAAAAAAAAATATATATATATATATATATGTATATATATACATTCATCTATATATTCATAGATGACTGTTGTCGGAAATCTTCAGTCTGACATATTCAACTTTTAATTACTTTTCACAATTTTTTGCTCCTTCTGTTGTTACTAATGGCGGTGTGGCCACAGCCAATCGCCTGCTCCCATCTGACCCCGCCCCCTGTGTCCTCTCCTCTCACACCAACTGACTGCATTTACATGTTTGGTAAAAAAAAAACAACCCAAAAAAAAAAAAAACATAAATCTCCTCTTTAATCTGTTTGCCTGTGACATTTAAAGAGGAGACGCCTCACTTCTTAATCTGCTCTGGTCTGGCATTATCTAATCGCAGGGCCGTTCTCAATTGTAGCTGTAGCTCTGAAATCATTTTCTGGGAGCAAGAAAGTGTGTGTGTGTGTGTGTGTGTGTGGGGGGGGGGGGGGGGGGGGGGCGTAGGATGAATCATCTTATATTGACGCGCCTGTTCAATCTCGCTGGAGCAGTGTGAAAATCAAGACGCGGTGATAAGACGCTTTGTCGCAGATGTTTATGTTTAAACTTTGGAACGCAGAGGAGCGGCAGTTTGCTGAATGGCCTCTCACGATGAATGGCCTGTCGTGTCAAACAGATTGCGCCTCTTAAAAAAAAAAGGGGAAAGAAAGAGGACAAGGCGGCTCACAAAACGCCGATTTATTCTTTTTTACGGGCGCCGTGACTGAGAGAATGTCAGCTGACGGTGATGGAAATTGCAGGCGATGATTCAGCCGCGATGGACTTAATATGCCGATGCAGCCATTGTTTGCTAATAAAATCTATGAAGCTGTCACTTGAGGCTCAGCACGCCGATGGACTTTGGTTTTTTCCTCCTTTTTTTTTCACTTTCGTTTATAAAGCAGAGCGCGTTGCTGAATTCCCGAGCCGCTCTCTTCTCCCCGGCAGTCGACCTTGAGCGCGGCCTGCAGTGATAAGCAATTAGAGCAGCAGTCAGAGCGAGAGCCGAAACAGGCCAAACGAAGACCAATCAGGGAGCAACCCCCCCCCCCATCCACCCCACCCCCCATTTGCAAATCAAATTCTTAAATTTATTGAAGTGGAGACGTTGAAGAGAGTGAAAAGATTTGCTGGCCTTGTACCGAGCGGGTAATCAGCGGCGCTTCCTCCTTGCAGAGACAGGAAAAAGAAAGAATAGAAAAGAGAAAATCCTCCTGGGGAGGGGGTTTAGGGGGCGGAGGGGTGACCCAGCGTGCGGTGAACTCCCTGAAGAGACGCTCTCCCTGTCTCGGAGCGCTTTCGGGTTCGGCGAGTCGTCCCTGACGCGGTTTCGCGGCAGAAAGGCTGAGGTTTTGATTTGAGCTCGAAAAAGGGGAAAAAAGTCAATTAAAGGTTCGCGGAATTTTGATATTTAAATAGACGCTCTTTGGCTGCGCGGGAGCTCGGCAGATCGCAGCGAGAGGCCGTGTGAAGTTCAGAAGACGAGTTGAAGAAGTAGGAGAGGAAGAAGAAGGGGAAGCAGCACTTTTCCTAATAGGCGGGAGCGAGAGAAGCGAGCGGCTTTTTCTGGGTTACGCTTCGCGACTTCTGTGTTTTTTTTTTATGAAAGAAAAAAAAAACAACACACAAATCGCAATCACGGGTGCCCTGCCGCTGATCTTTATTAAGCGGGGAAACGCCTGCATTATGCCCTTTCATTTCAAATGCTTGCGACTGCAGGAGGACCGAGTCGGCGACCACGGAGAATAATTCGGGTTCCAACAACAACAACATAAAAAACGCAGGGGGATGGAGGGCACGGGTGGGGGGGTGGGGGGGGGGGGGTTGTTCCTTGGTGCTGTTTGGACCATGAACCCGGCAGCGGGACTTGTCAACGAGGCTGCAGAGTTCAGGCCAAGACGTGCGGGGGAAGAAAAAAAACTGAGGCTGGATGAGGGAGTTGGAGGGTGGTGGTGTCGGTGGTGGTGGGAGGGGGCGTATTGAAGGGCTTTGGGAAACTTGGGGAAAGTGGGGGTGGGTTGGGGTGAGAGGGGCGACAGCTTCATGATAACAAACACTTGAATTGAACGTGGAGGGAACATGGTGCCCTACATGTGGCGCTCCGTGTGGGGACTGCGGTGGTGTTACACAACCCCCCCACCCCCCGCCCCCCGCCCCACTCCCCACCTCCATCACCCCCCGCGCTTTGTAATCCGCACTTTTCCAGCGGCGCTGCCGCCGTGACTCACGCAGGCCAATTCAAAAGCCACCCAGATCAGTGCGTTCGGTGGCTCGGCAGGAGATTAGTGCACCTGCGCTTTGCATCAGAACGCTTACATTGGAGTCTTTTTTTTCTTCTTCTTTTTTTTCAACAGTTCCCCGCTGCGGTATCCATATTAGGCTCTGCATTAATCCCGGCTGAAAGGCGGGGTGGGAGGAGGGGACATGCGAGGGACGACATGAAGAGCGTCGCGAGGAGACGCTCGCCAGGAATTCATTTTCACGTCACTCCCACTTGATTCGCACGTGTGGGCTTCATTTTTTTCTTGCTTCTTGTTCTTTTCCTGGAGTTAAGAACCAACCAAGCGGGCGAGACGACGGTGGTTGCGCTATTCCGCTGACTGGATGAAAAGCGGCGCGCCGCCCGCCTTAGGTGGATTCCGTCGCAACAGCGCCGAAATTAGCTCGCCGCTAATTTATTTATGCGCAAACGACCGGCAGTACCCTCACACGTAGCCTTAAGAGCGATTCTTGCGTAGGGCCCCGCGAAAATCTGGTGCGTTTCTCTATGTTGGAAAGGTTCATGAATAAAATATCTTTTCGGAAGGTGTGAAAACAAAGAATAAATAAATAAATAAATAAAACCCCGGTGCCCAAGTTGATTGCGTTTACTCATAAAAGCAAAGTACTCGCCGCGGTCTGCAAACACGTGGATCTTTTTCTCTTTCCCCGAGAGCCTGAATGTTACGTAGCAGTTCCGTGAACGTGGCGTATTTATCTTAAGTGCTGCTCCGCGAGGGCATTACCAGAGGGGGTTACACGCTGAATATGGAAGGAGAAGAAGAACTATTTGTGTGAAACATGGCCTTTCAAACGCTGCGTACGTCGGAACAGGATGGATGGGCGTGCCACGGCGGCATTAAGGCAGGTCCATGTCATCCCGCGCGAAGCTAACACAGTTAAGCTAAGAGCCTCCCTCCCTCCGTCAGAAGGGCCCTCGGGCCCATTCCTGGCGGCGCTCCTGCGGTCAATTAGGGAAAGCCATAAGGGTTTGTCTTCATCTTGGGGGTTGGGGGTTGTGGGGGTGGCGACTCAATAGCTCACCTCACCTTGCAAGTGCCTGAGATAGGAAGTTTATCATCGGGCTGCTCTGCATATTTATAGAGCTTCTCGAATACAAGCTAGCATAAAATGAATCGCACAGGCTAGGAAATACGCTCTGTGAAGGTGAAGAGCCTCTTTCATCTAAACCCCCCCGCACACACACACACACACACACACACACACCCCTCAAACCACTTGCTTTGGCAGTCTCGACCGTGTGAGGCCTTCATACATACACACTGTCTCATGCCATGTCCATTTTGCAAAGGTGCCTCGCAAACACACTCCAGTAAATTGTAAAAAAAAAAAAGGAAAAATGCATTGTCGGCACAACGCTTCCAAAAGCTGCTGCTCTAAACAGCACAACCTTGAAATTCTCCTGAAAATCCACACACGCGTGCAAACACACACACACACACACACACACAAACACACGCAGCTTCCATTCCATTGGCAGCCAAAGACGGTCGGGGCTTTCGCAGCGGCTAATGATACAGCCGTGGTTGGGAACTCATCATGGGGAGTTACTTTTGACAGCCAGGCTGACCCTACCGTCTAATTAAAAGTTGGGCTGGGAAGAATGGGCCTTGTTAAATGTGATTTGGGCCCGATCTCGGTGGAGAAGAAGAGGAGACACAATCCGGTGGCGATTGCCTGTGTAGGATTGTGACACACTCGGCGAGAACAAAGACCTGCTCTGGGGCGAGTGTTGCCGGCAACAAGGCTTCCTCTCAAACAATATGTTTGTTGGTCAGTGCAGCACATTGAAAAGATTTTCTTTTTTTATAAAAGGACATTTATGGGCCATTGGCTCTGAGGGATGAAGATGCTAATCGATGGCAGCCGCTAAACTGGCGGGACAGCCGTCCCCCTCGTCAAAAACTCATTTCACTCACAGAAAATTATCTTTCAACTTGCTCTCCACAGCTATCATAGAGTGGCTGACACTGACTAGTCTTGCTTGTTAGCGGTTTCACAAATTCTAACCATCCCTTCTCAAGCACGTTCACGTGTTTGTAAGAGTTCCGAGGCTTCACAAGTGATCGTTTCAGGAGGACCTTGACTGATGGTCGGTCAGCAACTTCAGCGAGAGACGCTCAAGTAAAGCAACCTGTATTCCAACTGCAGTGGGAAGAAAATTAGCGTAACGTTTCACATTTGCAATGTTTACTCTCCAAAGGGGAAGTTCACCCTGTTTTCCTGTATATGGCATTTGCAGTCTATAGATACATTTTCGTTAAATCGTTTGTACAAAACAGAAATCCCTCAGACTGACAGCCGGCTGGACGGTGCTTCTCCATGTCGGAGCGATTCCGTGTGACTTTAAGTTCCACACAGGACTGCAGACATTCGTCTGTGCGGCTCGAGTGACATTTAGATTTTATAGAGTTCACCATATAGCACATAAAACCGCCCCAGTTGCGCACCACAGCGACGATGCCATCACTATCTATTCCTGCATTTTCCACTGCTCTATTTAATTCACTCAGTTCTCGACAGTAGCTGAGAAGTCGCTCTTCTCCAGCTGGGGTGCGCTTCAGCAGATGCTGTGAGCTTTTGTACTGGAAGTGTCTTTTAACATTTCTTTCCTTGCTAATATGTCGCTACACATGCAGCAAGTAACTGTTACTTTTCAGAAACCAAGGGACATTGTGAGTAGCCACCTGACGGAACAGGTGGTCAATAGGTGGCTGCTGCATATTTTAACTGACAAAAGTATTGAAAGTGGTTTTTGTTTGTTTCGTTTTTTTTGCTGTTATTTTCTGTCTCGGCTCGATTTGAGATTTGTAGTGGTCCCTTTGAAAGCCAAGAATGTAAATAAATAAATAATATCATCTGTTTTTCTTTTTTGTCAAAGCCTCATGGAGCCGCAGAGGAATTGCTATGGAGCCACGTACGACTCCGGAGCCGTGGGCCGTCGACCCCCATCATTTCGCAGAAATGGAAAGGGAGTGACAGGAAAAGCAGAAACTGCGACTCATTCTAGCCTGGAAAACACAAGTACAATACATGGTCGTTGATCACGTCGGGCCAGCAGTGGCTTTCAGAAGTAACAACAGAAGTTTTCCAATAGTTTGCGATGAAGGAATCTCTCGGGTGGTTCGCTGACAAAAGTCTCTTGATCGGGCTGATCTTGTTTAAGTCCTCGTGCTTCTTACTATAATAGTAAACACTTGGATGAAACTGAGTTTGAGGTGGCAGACAGTCGGTGCAATGCAGCCGTCAACGCTCCAATTTACTCTAATGAACTGTGGATGTCAATAACATTATTGGTTAAAGCTGCCTCGTGCGTGACGTTAATTTTAAGGGACATAGTTTTCCTTAAAAAGAAAAGACTTCTACCATACATCACTCAACAGGAAACAACTGTGTGGCTGTGTTCTAAATTAGTTATAAAAAAAAATGTTTCATTTGTGAGCTTGGAAAGGCTAAATTTGATTTGCTATATTTTGTTTGCAACGTTTCATCGGGAGGCGTTTTTCCGATATGTTTGCGCTCCACATTTAATGAGGCGAGGACCGATGATGAAACACAACTCATTATGAAGCAATAGCACGTTGAACAATCTTAATCACGGGCAGTATTTCAATTCCTTCCAAGGACTTCCTAAGACTTTATAATCATCAGGATCCTTTATTTTTTTTTGTGTGTTGTTTATCCACTTCTATCCATCCAGCACACTGAACCAACAGATTTTGCACTGTAATGACCACAGAGCTGATCCCGAACCAGGCAGCGTCAGACGGAGAAGTCAAACTGCGTCATGTGAGTTAAACGGCCAAGTCTAAAAAAAAAAGAAAAAGAAAACACGAGGGTCCGCTCCTATGCCAACATGATAACATCTGAGGCAAGATGGAAAAAAAATAAATATTCAACTATTTTGACAATAAATATTTCATGAAGTAGTGCCCCGTTTCTGTTCAGTTGCTCTTCAGTGCTAATTGGAATAAATGTATTGCGTTTCTAAGGGGATGCGCACAGTAAACAACAGTTTTTTTCCCGATGTGGTACGAATGTAAATAAGGCGCCGGAAAGACTGGATTCCAACGCATCAAAATGAGACTTTGTCTTCCTCACAGCCTCCACCTTCTCCCACCACCTTCCCCAGAGACACGCTCGCGAGAGGTCCGGGCCGAAGCTTGGGGTGTCCTCAATTCGGTGTCCTAGAAAACGAGCGCAGAAGCACCACGCGAGGTCGGCGGCTAAATAAGTGACGGGCGGACGGAGCTCTCCACGGCGAATCTTAAGCAGCCGTCGTCAGCCTTCCGGTTGTTCAACCTCTGCTGCTGCTGCTGCTGCTGCTGTTGCTGCTGCTGCTGCAAAAGAAACGCAGGATTGATCGCGGGTCCCCGCGTTCATGCAAATGCCGGTTGCGGCGACGTTTGATAAACGTCGGGTCAGCGGCGAAGGGGTGAAGAGTTCACGGGTTTCATTTTGTGTTTGCCGGCGCCCCATCGATCGGCGGCGCCGTACTCATGAGCTGACAGATGTGCCAAAGCAGGTGAGACGATGAAGCTGTTAGCGGAGGATATATCAGCAGTCAGTCACTTCCACCCTCTCCCTTCTTTTCCACCCCAGTCTGACTCGACAGTGCAAAGCACGTTGTGCATCTTGCGGTCTCAGCGGCATTCGCTTCCACCTGATGTGGGACACGTGACTCCGCGCACATCCTTCACTTTGCTAGCTGGCGGCACTTGAAAGCTGCTTCATCAGTGGGGAGGCTTTTTTGATATTAAAAGAGAAGAGAGGGGGGAAAAAAAGGGCCGCTGGCACTATTATTCAGAGCGGCCCCTCTTAAATCTCTTACTGTCCGGTTTGCTTCATGAAGATAAATGCTCTGCCTGCGCGACACCGGGTTGAATTAGGGAGGACAGGCGGCCGGGATCCAAGCCGAGGTTCGCCGCAGCAAGAGAAAGGAGTTGTTGCGGTTGAAATACTTGAACCCGACGCAGCAAATGGGACGTTTCTGACATCTGTTGGGTTTGATTCGTGCATCTGTCAGGTAAATATCCCAGAGAAAACGTACCAGGAAGTGGAGGAAAACGGAAACTTTGGAAGACGATTGGACGAAGCAGCCAGGTGCTAAGGGCGCCGTCTCCTGATTCGGCGAAGGGTTCCATCGATCAATCGATCGTCCGTGTGATTGGCCGAGCCCTCGCAAACAGTGTGATGCAACTCTGAACGGTATCTTTCAGCCCTGGTGCAATTTCCGAACATTTACAATGAGATGTAAAACATAAATTTGGAGGAAAAGTCTTAATTTATGCAAATTAAGTGCCGTGGCAAAAGGAATGTCAAAGATCAGCATGTTTGCTACTGGCAGGGATATATTTAATGCCTCCATGGCGTGGGTGGAAAATTATGGGGCATTTAAAAATCGCTGCCACCCTGTGGCCAGACTTGCAAGTGACCTTTATGGAGGCCGTTTTGAAGAGGAAGAGTTACGGCACCGGTACAATGACAATTTCACGCAAAAAACCGGTGCAAATTGCTGACATCTTCGAAACCTGACGGGTTTTTTTTCTTTGCCATTATTCCATTAAGCACTATGGGCCTGAATTACTAAAGGTTTGCACACGGAAAAGCGTCCAGGTACGTCATTACACACGCAAATTAATGACGAAGCTGATCTACTAAGGTGACGTTGTGAGGGTTGCGACCCCCACAAAGGCAAAATTAATCCATTTAGCACTTTTGGCTTAATGAGTATGTAAGGCCCTGTTTGCACTTGGTCACATTCAACTGTCTTTGGGGATCGTATCACGAAGTACGCATCTTGAAGCATCTGTTCGCACATAGCATTAACATGTGTCTCGAGCGTGCCACTTGTGATCGCATTAGTGCATTTTTAACCACCGGGGGCAGTAAAGCGCAAAACTACGGCTAGTTTCACCTGAAAACGAATAAGAATCAACTTCCTGTTTGGGTTAGGGTTAATCTCATATGTGGGAAACTGCGACCGCTGCTCCACTGACAAAATACGCTAATGCCGAATGAAATGTATTAGCACCCTAATAAAAGAGTCTAACAAAAACGATTTGTTCTCGCTTATTGTTTGTAACTTTATAATGACGACGGCGGGAGGTGGGGCGCCGACCAAGTGCGTACACGGGAGAGGTGAGTGGAGTAGGCGGTCGTTAATGTGGACTGAGATCGCATTCTGTTCACACGTCTGTGAGGAATGCTATGCTATGCGTCGAAACCACCTCCCTAAGGTGGCTCGAGTGATCGGATGACAATACGGGTTTGGACTGTTTCCACTTGGTTACTTCGTGTGATTTCTGACGATCGGAACACGAAAAACACTTGAAATGACCAAGTGCAAACAGGGCCTAGATGAGGGCGCTCTGGTAAAATATGCCTGGCGTGAACTTGCACACTGACTTTAATAATGGTAAACAGTGGTAAAAATACGCAACGGTTCTATTTTTCCCACTTCACACATCGCGACCGCGTCAAGCGCAGCAGGTAGAATCATTCAGGCAAGAGGTCAATGATATGAAAACACAGTGCATCCGTTGGATTTTCATAATATACAATGTGCTGGATTTAGTTTTTATGTGTGCTGTATTTTATTGTGAAACGTCAACGTGATGTATCAGCTTCAACTCTGTTCAGTTCGGCTGTCAAATCATAAAGCACAACACAACGATGCTTGAGACACAGTTGGGACGGGCAAAAGAGTTTTGTTTCACTGTTGTATCCTTTAAATACACACTAATGTCGCGCGACCTTGCAATCCTCGCGTGAACCGATCGAGCCGCCACGCTAGACGCCCCACTTGGAAACACGTTTGCTGTGAAATGGTACAAAGTGGTTTTCAAACGGCTTCGCGCACACACCGCGGACGCGCCTCGGACACTTTTGGTGTAAAATGTGGGGGGGTTGGGTTAACCCACAATTTGGGGTTAGTCTGGTGTTTTTATTTAGTACCTTGTGCAACACACTACCAGGTGCAACACACTAGTTACACTGCTTTGTCATTAAGCCATACACCGTGTCTAACAAATAGCAGTTTGTCAAAGTGTGTGTGCACCCACCAGAGCCTGGGTTTGTAGGTATGCGTATATATATTTTGCACAGTGAAGCATTTTTTGTATATTTCCCCCCCCCCTTAATTACTGATTTAAATCCCTCATGCCAGTGATGTCCCCTGTCTGTCCAGACAGGGCTGACCAGCGCTGACTCGACGGCCTGAGTGTCCTGATAGAACATGAGCATCAAAGGCATCAGTTCTCACCTTCTATCACACTGTCTAGTCCTGGTTACAGTGGCGTGGCTAAAGTCACTCTGCTGTCACATATTCTCTCTGGTTGAAAGCGGAGACATCCTCATTTAAATCGCCTATTTTTGCATGTGCTGGCAATAACGCATGTGGTCGATTCCCCGCAACACCCAAACCAGCAAGGCTCTAACTCAACTAACACCCTATAAGCATGCCAAAGCAGTGTAGTGCTCCTTGTTTTGGATCTAAGTAAATCAGCCCCTAAGTGCTTCGTAAATTGCAGGCTTAGACGGAGCAGATTGTGGCGGCAGCCGCACTCCATTCTTATCGAACCAGGTTTCCAATTGGTGTGAGGGTCAACACTTGATGTGCATTACTGGCCCATTAAGAGCGGCGACGCACCACCTTGTGGAAAATAACCCTCTGACAAAATCCGGCGTGCAGCACAGAAAATCCTTTTTATGAGGAAACGTGCGTCAAGGTCTGACGAATCCTCCGCCACTGCGGCTTGAGCGTGGTGGCCTCAGCCTCCTGCCCGCACTTTCACTGACTCAGGGGAAAAAAAAAATCTGCTTGGCATGAAAACGGATGAGTTTTTCAAGATGAATCTGGGAAATGTTTTGGACTCGAAAAACAAAAAACCCTCATAAATCTCGTTGACACGTCCGCCTTGAGAGGTAAATATTACCTGTCGAGCCGACCGGAAAAATGGAGGATGGCGAACTCGCTGTTCTCAGGGAAATTTCTCCAAAAGACCGCCGCTGCTCACTCCCCGCCGTCGGTAAAGGACGCTGGGAATCTGACGCCACAGCTCTGCTTTTGAAAAGCCAAAAGCATTGAAATCACGTGTTCAGGCTCTTGTTGTTCAACTCAGAGCAGCCTTATTCTGAAAACTCATGGGCCTCGTGCCTCTGACCCGATTCCTGGCTACAGTGGAACACACATCGTTGTTTTCCGCTTCTCATTGCTCCCCTGACGACACTGTTAAAAAAAAAAAAAAGAATCATTGTGTGAGAGGGGGATGGGGGGGGGGGGTGGCAGCGGTCAGAGCAAATTAAAATGCTCTTACCTCGGTTTCACGCTTCCTTTATCATGCGCAGACAGAGAATTAGGAGCCCATCGATCAGCTGACGGGCGGGCGAAGCGCCTTGATTGCAGCGGAGCCGACCGTCACCTTGTGGAAGCCGCTGAAATGAAAGCGTCATTTTACCTGGGGAAATATTAAAGCTGCTGGGTTATCTCACTGACAGTGACTCAGCTGGACGACAAAGTCCATCTCCACACTCGCCCGTCCCACCCTCCCTCCCACATACTGCGCTTTGAGCTCACGTGAGCACAAGGTGGGATTATCTCAAAGGAAATTATGGCTGTGAGATAAGTAAAATAAAATAAATAACTCTGTGCTATTTTCCATTATCTTCAGCACTCAAAGGCGCATGCGGCTGAATTTGTGTCTGAGCAGCTTAAGCCCACAAAGGGAGGGAACACTGCCTGCTGTTTTCGTGTTGATACCACCACGGATTTTCCAAATCAGACTAATTGAATCCTGGATTTCGTTCAGTGGGAATTTTCAGACAGGAAAGCTCCGAGTTTGTTGTTTTTTTCCCTTACCAAGAGGAAGTCGAGTCCGGTGATGGAAGAGTGTTTGGCGTTGAAGCGGCCGCACAAGCAGGCCTTCAAGGCTGCACTTCAGCTGGGTGATAACAACTAATTATTAAATATTAATGCGGAATATATTGTTTGCCGTGAGGCTAAAGTTTCCTAGAGGTCGCCAGACATTGTTTTGAGAATCATGCTACCAAGAAAACGGAGGAAATTTTTTAATTTTCAACAGTAGGACAGGCTATGCTACTGTCCAAGTATTATCATATTGTTATTTATTATTCATATTATTTGTTCAAGTTATCAATGTTGGACAAAATCAATAAAAGGACCGCGACGTCGCCCAGTATGGCGCAACCGGGGCCCCACCCTGGAGCCAGGCCCCGGGTTGGGGCTCGCATGCGAGCGCCTGGTGGCTGGGCCTTTGCCCACGGGGCCCGGCCGGGCCCAGCCCAAACAAGTGACGTGGGTCCTACCTCCTGTGGGCTCACCACCCACAGAGGAAGCAGTAGGGGTCGGGTGCAGTGTGGTTCGGGCGACAGTCGAGGCGGAGGGCCTCGACAACCCGGGCCTCAGAAGCAGCCTCTGGCTGTAGGGACATGGAATGTCACCTCGCTGGGGGGGAAGGACCTCGAGCGTGTGCAGGAGGTTGAGAGGTACCGACTAGATATAGTCGGGCTCACCTCCATGCACAGCATGGGCTCTGGAACCCAGCTCCTCGAGAGGGGCTGGACTCTCCATTTTGCTGGCGTTGCCCGCGGTGAGCGGTGGCGGGCTGGTGTGGGCGTACTTATTGCCCCACAGCTTAGCCGCCACGTGTTGGAGTTTAGCCCGGTGAACGAGAGGGTCGCGTCCCTGCGCCTTCACGTTGGGGACAGGTCTCTCACTCTCATTTCGGCCCATGGCCCGAATGGCAGTGCAGAGTGCCCGGCCTTCTTGGAGTCCTTGGGAGGGGTGCTGGATGGTGCTCCGACTGGGGACTCCGTTGTTCTGCTGAGGGACTTCAACACAAATGTGGGCAGCGACAGTGGGACCTGGATAGGCGTGATTGGGAGGAACGGCCTCCCTGATCTGAACCCGAATGGTGTTTTGTTGCTGGACTTCTGTGCTAGTCGCAGTTTGTCCGTGACAAATACCATGTTCGAGCACAGGGCTGTCGACGGTGCATTGGCATCAGGATGCCCTGGGGCGGAGGTCGATGATCGACTTTGTTGTCGTGTCGTCTGACCTCCGTCCCTGTGTCTTGGACACTCGGGTGAAGAGAGGGGCTGAGCTGTCAACTGATCACTACCTGGTGGTGAGCTGGATCCGCTGACGGGGGAGGAGACCGGAAAGACCCGACAGGCCCAAACGTATTGTGAGGGTCTGTTGGGAACGTCTGGTTGAGCCCTCTGTCAGTGCGGTCTTCAACTCCCACCTCCGGGAGAGCTTCTCCCAGATTTATACAAATACCCCTTTGGGTAGTGACCGAAAGAACAAGATCGCGAAGACCCAGGACACGCTGGAGGGACTATGTCTCCCGGCTGGTCTGGGAACGCCTTGGGGTCCCACCGGATGAGCTGGGGGAGGTGACTGGGGCCAGGGAGGTCTGGGCATCTCTGCTGAGGCTGCTGCCCCCGCGACCCGACCCAGGATAATGCGGCAGAAGAAGAAGAAGAAGAGTCATCAATGTTGTATTTCAGTGCTGCAAAGATATACTAAAACACATAGATCTGTATTATTTTTGACATAAAACCTTTCTCATGTTTCGTTATGAATGGGGTGAAAATCTGATTTTATTATGGGGGGCAATGAACAGCAGAGTTTCAGAGACTAAATCCTGGGTGGGGACATGAAATAATATCTGTATTTTGCTGTGCTATTTGGCATTTCCCCCCTTTCTCTCCCTCGTTGAACAGCAGCAAGTTTAAGTAATAATAGTGAGAAAAAAAACTATTCAGGAGAGCACCCAGAAATCACAGAACATCCAGTCAACTAAGGATTCAAGTCTAGACTGCACACAAATATACACACCAAAACAAACAACTCCAATTCCAACTCCAATCAGGATGATTAAAGTAGAAATCATCCGTGTAATCACAATGTCTGGATGCATTTTTGTTGTCAATTAATTTGGAAATAAGTTTTTGGGACACCTCATGCATTTGTGATGTGCATACTGTGATGAGAATCTTTAGTCTTAAGAATCCAAGTTCCCCATGCAGCATCCACAGGATTGGGGCATATCTCCCCTCGATTTACATCCATGGTTATAAAACACATTTTACTGTGTCAAACAAAGAACAAACATATCAGACAAATTTCATCAAACATAGTTGTTTCTGGTGACTTAAATGACTTAGCCTTATGAATTAGACTTTATAGAGTTTGGGACAATGAGGTGTCATCAGGCTACATCTTGAATAGAGGCGGGTTTATTAAACCGTTTTATCCTCCACACAAAATCTCAGCGTAGCGCTTTTGCATTATGTAAACCGTGCAGCATGTAATACCAAGAAATATAAAAATGAATGTCATGCACAACTTGAAGCACAAGAAAATCTAATAGTTTGTGTTAAACAGCTCAAATTGAACATTTTTCATGTTATTCCATGCTCTGCAAGTGAGGACAGAAACAGTCAGGGAGGGCGAAGGTAAAAAAAAAAAAACATGCACGTAAAATAAACCAGTTGTTTTACAAATTGAGTTTTGGCGCGTTTGCGTTGTTTCCAAAAGGTCACTGATTCAAATGACATTTCTGAGAGCTTTTGTAATGGGCCAGCCGATGCGTGGCAGGCACTCCACCACACGTGGCAGAAACACGCTGACACCCAGGGCGGAACGCGGCTGCCACTAATTGATGGCGGCCCTCCCTCCAAGCCCGCCGCGGTTCACGTCTATATTTGCGCGCCCGCGCTCTCACACACCAAATGTCTGACACATGCACAGCGCAAGTGAGCACAAAATTGTGACCATCATATTTGAGTTAATTTCCGATATTTGTCATTTAACATAATTTTAGACACAACTGCAACTCATCGACACGCATTTGTAGCATGCCAAGCCTATTTTGCGTCTGCCATCCCGCTGCTATTAATTAACTTTCAATGCAAAATAATGTGGTTTGGACATGTGCAGGCTATTTTGGCAGAGGGATGCTGAGGTTGGAACTGGCAGGCAGGAGGCAGAGAGGAAGACCAGACAGGAGATTTATGGATGCGGTGAAAGAGGACATGATGTTAGAGGATTGGAATTGATGGAGGCAAATGATTGGCTGTGGCCTCCGCTGATGGGAAGAGCCCAACGGAGAAGAGGAAGAGGATTGGAAGGTACATACAACTGTTTTTGTTTATCTTGTGTACAAAATACCCCCGAAAATACTGTGTAATTTTACAATTGAGAAAAAAAAGAAATCCCCTGCAGAATCGATAAAAAACATGAATAAAGATCAGCCGACCCCGAGGAGCCTGCAGTGGTGATTAAATGGACATTCCCATCAGGGGGAATGTCACATTAGCGCCGCAAACAAGAATCTCCTGACAGCTTTCCAATGAAGACCGAGCCTTTATGACCCGTGCCACTCAACTCCACGACACAGACACTCGAAGGAAAATCTCGGGATGCACTTTCGACACGTACGTGCTCGGCCGGCACCCGACGACACCAGGGGTCCGTCTCAGCCCGTGCGCGGCTGTGAACGCGCAGTTATTATCCCGCGAGTGGCTGAGCGATGCCTCTCGTCGTCACCTCGCTGCTCCCTCCCCTCGTTTGCATTCCAAGAGCAAGACTTTCCTATTAGGGGGAGTTAATAACTTGCTAATACTCTGAAATTTCAACCTCAGCAAAAGCCGGCGGCGTGCGCTTTAAAATGCACCAACACGCCCCCCTTGGATGAAGCCCGCAAGAAACTCGGAGTGCACTGGCCCGACGTCGGGGCCGTTCCACATTTCACCGTAATCTGCAAAGTTTGATTAACTGTAATTAATACTTGATTCTTGCTGCCAAGCGAAGGGCACAGGCTAATTTCATCAACTTGAGTACGGAGGCGTGGTAAAAAAAAAACAAAAAAACTGTATTTTCTTTCTCAATGGAGCCACTCATGTTTTATTTATTTTTTTGTTCTTTTACAAGCTTCTGCTCGGATGGTGGCCACATAAGTCCTTCAACTCAGCTGTATGTCTCTGAGTGGCCGTGAGTGGCCTGTATTGTGCTTCAATGCGACACTGGAGAGAGAAAAAAAGAGTTTGCAGCCTTCCATACGGGGAAACATGGTCTAACAGCCTCAGATCAATACAGGAGAAAAAGACATCGAGCAAAGCAATGAGTGGTGCCCTTCTTGTTCCTGGGGAACACAGACGTCTTTACCACCCACTAAACCTGTCAGTCACACTGACTCTCTTCCAGCAGCGGGGCTGGAATGCGTCACGGCGAGGTACATACATTCACGGTCTAGCACAGACTCACCACGTGACGACTAAATAAAGATCGCGGCACGGTGTTCAGAACTACATGGGAGGTGTTATCCTTCAGATCAAACTTCTTCACTACTGTGGGACAGACCGTAGAGTTTACCTACAACTTTATGGGGATATTTACTTGGAACTAAACCAAATTGGACAAATTGGATATAAGAGCCTGTTTACAGTAATGCTGTGGGGGGGTTTTGTACTCGCGATTCAGACCAATTAAAAGATTTGAACCACCATCTGCTATGCATGTACAACGGTATTCCACCGCAAAGATGCAACCAAGGGGATTCTAAATATCGAGGGAAAAAACAAACATTGTAGTTGTACAACCAACGTGCCACAAATGACTGATGAATGGAAGTTGTCTCCAGCAGAGATGTATTTTCAAAAGGTATGTTTACACAAATTCCCATGGGAACACGTGCCCAACCTACAAACAGAGGATGCTAATTTTAAGCCCTTCGGAGGGCATTTTGTATTAAAGTTCGGGCGATCTAACAATCATGCGCCAAAGCGAAATTATTCCAAACACTTTTTGAATTATTGCTCCATGACCCTGTATAATTGGGTAAATTTCAATTCGTTTCTTTCAAAAGAGTTTCTTGTTTTTAGTTTTCATGCCCCTTAAAGACAAATAATTCTGGCAATTACTGCCCCAGTGAATAATGAGTCAAAGGGATACAAGAAGGAAATTATTCAAATGGCAGTGCTCACTGTTATTGCCCTCGTAAATTTCAATTTACACACTGACTGTGACTTCACAGAGGTTTCGCCATGGCACTGCCGCTTCTGCTTTGTTGTTTACTGGTTGGAAAGATATAATGGCGGCAGTGAGAGGTTTGAATTATTGAGCTTCAAGCTGCTGCTTTGTCTCCATCTGTCCGTATCGACAAACGTTTGCGTCGCGACGCACAGCCAAGAACAAGACGTACACGGGAATTTATTTTGTAAGGATTTTTAATTAGGGTATGATTGCGTTAAAAAAAAATCCATCTCTCTCTTCTCAAGCTGCATCTTCAAACACTGCGATGGAACTTTGTTTGCGGAGAACGTTTCAAACAAAATTCCGTAACTTTCCTGCAAAGACATCAGAGGGTGATTCGGTATTGATGGATCTCGGCGGAGTGCGGAAAAATGTTCCCTCTGCATTACACGCTCCTCCTAGCAAGTGGGCCCGTTTGGTGGAAAAACACTGAG
Source organism: Nelusetta ayraudi (assembly GCF_046127955.1). Lineage (NCBI taxonomy): Eukaryota > Metazoa > Chordata > Actinopteri > Tetraodontiformes > Monacanthidae > Nelusetta > Nelusetta ayraudi. Next base: position 6,345,741 of record NW_027466058.1, on the reverse strand, counting down.
ATTTCCCAACAAGTGCCAAAGAAACTTTATCGAATTTCATGCTTTATTATTTATTTATTTTTTATCTCCACAGCTCGCTGACTTGATCTGAACTTCAGTTCAGGGTTTCTTATTCGACGGCGTAAAATTCTATTATTCGGCGGCACAAAATGCTTCACTGCACTGCGACGTAAAAAGTGGACATAACACAAACCCTGTCAGCGCTGCGCACAAACATGAATGAATTATTTTTTGACAGGTCGTGACCATGCAGATTCGACAACTCCCACATGAGAGAGTGCAGTCACGTAGAATGCATACATTTCCAATCCACAAATATAATCAAAACTTCTTTCGCAGCCTCTCAAGAAAATCATTTTTCTCTTTTTCCCCCCCATGGAGCTGTTGTCTGAACGTTCAAGTGTAAGTTGAAAATGTAACCTGGTCCAACCTTTTCCATTGCATATGCCCGTCACTTCTTGACTTTGTGCTTTGTTGTATATTTTAAAAGTTACAAGTTCACACGTTTTGCACGGTGATTGAATGATGTCCAGGTTACAGGTTCAATTGGAAGACAACCAAACTTGCACTTCTACAAATGGCCTAACCAAAAAACACTTTTTTTTTTTATCCATATCAGCGTTTGATTCAGATCTTCCCCAACTGAATCAGACTTTCCGAGCAAACTAACATGAGCTTGATGAAACAAAGCTGTGTCTGCATGACTTGACCTCTGGGTGCAGGTCATGTCACGTCATATTCCTGTACAGATTAAGCCAGGCAGAAACCAGACTTTAAAGACTCATACATGACTTGTGATCTTGTCCATGTTAAAAAAAAAAAACACTTGAATTTTCTCCTTTTTCCATCTTTAAAGCGGGGAGTAATAACAGTCAGAATGAAGAACTAATGCCATCGAGGTCTGGTCTACAGTGAAGGCAACAGAATGAGGACACAGAATAATCTATAATTCTTTCTTTTGTCCAAATAAAATAATCCCACTGATTAATATCAGGGAACTGCGTTCTGTCATTTTATCGGAAAACAAATGATAGCGCTTGTCGCTAAATATTCCGCTGATTAGTTTTCCCACAATACTTTTGTCTCCTGCCTCTGACGGCAATTAACAACGCATTCTCATCAGATGAACAACACCAGCCGACACCCGAGAAGCTGGGAAGCAATGTCACACTCAAAGTCACGAGCGATCGGAGCAAACAACAGCGGCGCGTTTCGCTCCGACCTGTCGCGCGCCGTCGTTTTCCCCCGCTGTCACCCCGCCTGGCGGACGCCGCTGTGTGACAGGCAAACGCGTCCGATAGCTGTTACGCACTTTGGCACATCAAATGCACACAGCAGCGCGCGAGAAAGCTAACAGTCCCGCCCCCAGGCCCCCCTGGCAAGGAGCGGTGTGCACGTTTGCGTACAGGGATGATGAAACGGCCGGCGTGATGGAGAGCTCTCGTGTCCTGTTGGACGCCTCATTAGTGGTGTGAGTCATCACGGCCATCGACTGAATGCAAATGAGCTGTGACGGAAGGCGTCTCCCCAGGTGGCGGGGCTCCTCGCGCACCTCCACCACGGCTCCCCACTGACTCAGCCGGGGACGTGAATCATCCTTCTGTCGATGAACCAGTTGTCATCATCCGAGCTCCCATTAAACACCCCTCGACCTGGGCGGGCCCAACGATAAGCCCTGGCTTATAGCAGTGGACATTTGTCAACAATGCCACCACAGTAGTAAGAGTCCAGAAGGCGCCTAAGGAAGGGCTCACACTGTGGGAAATCGTGGCCTAGTGTGACCGACCATGTAAATATCTGATGTTTTTTCAGTCTAAACGGTGAAGTCGCATTTCACCTGGTAATTACTCTGCTCCAGACAGACGGCTGTGATGGAGGAATGTAAATTTTATGTATTATGTATGTTTATTTTTATGCCTTGGTCATTTGGTAATTTTTTTATTTCTTTATTTTTGGTGGCTCCGGTTGCACAAAAACTTGAAATTTTGATGCACGCACGCTGAAGATGAGTTGAAGCCATGTTTACTTCCATAAACACAGTTTGCTACTTGTCGCGTTGTTCTCTTGCGCACGAGGGCCCTGTTCACACACACACACACACGAGTCTGATTAAATTATAAAGCAAACAACTACAGACACACACAAAGAAAGAATCAGCACATGCAGATTCCGCAGTGCGAACACAGCCGTAGACAGTCTCAATGGAATGAAACCTCCTCAGAGAAAAGGTTTGTTTTTTTGCCTGTCCTGAATCCAAAAGAAGGGTGTTTGATTAGCTGCGCGAAATCATTATTGATTCCTGTGTGTTGGAGCGCAAAGTCATTTGTGTGTTTGCCTGCGTGTGCTTGTTCCCCCAAATGCTCTGGGAATGAGAGCTGAAGAGAGTGTGTGTGTGTGTGTGTGTGTGTGTGTGTGTGTGTGTGCGCGCGTGCGTGTACAGTCGCATATCTCTGCTCATTTTACTTTCTAATTACATCTTTATTTTCTCCCGGCAGTCAACCCAAGACAAATTACAGGACATTCTCTCTTTTTTTCCCCCCACTAATAGCATTTATTCCGGCACGGTTGTTCGCTGTTGTATTTTCTAGAGGAGGTCGTGCAGAGACCCGCGCATGCGACCGGTTCCCTGCAGACCCGAGGTTAGCAGGGTCGCTGGCAGCGTATTAATCGGAGTGCGAGATGAATAGATAAATGAGCTGAGGATGGTGAACCCGCAATGAGGCTGCGCCGCCTTGGCGTCATTAGCGTTAGCTTGCGTGATCCTTTATCACTGTGTTCAACGTGTAATATGGGAGCAAATTCTGTCAATCTGGAGCCCCGAAGGTCAGGTGAGACGCTGACAACCTCCCAGCGCCCCCGTGTTTGCCCTCTGAGCTCCCAAGACGACCTTAAAAATGGGCAGGAGCCGGGAACAATTGACACGTTTTATGCTCTGCTCGCGGGAGGCTGAGCGCCGCCGCCATCGCATCATTTCCGCCACTTATTGCATGTCAAATATAAAGAAGTTTAATAAAAAGGAAATAGCCCGTGCGTAATTTGGTTTAGCTGCCAAGACACAAAATAACCCAGGAGGTCTGGGATATTTACCTTTGCCCCTGTGTGCACCGAACCGTTGCCATGGTGATATGCGCATGTATTCTCAGCGCTCGAATGCACCTGTTATGCGAAGACAAAACCCATTACATTACATTACTCTTGTTACAGTTGTGTTTTTATCTCTGTAAACAGGCGAGAAACTCAGACTCGGTCATCCCTCGCTAACCTCTGTGGTTTCTGTGAGCAAATGAAAACTGCTCAATAAAGAGTTCATACAGCAGGCGCAGAACGAACAACAAATGGAAAAACCAACAAGGGGGCGAGGGGACGCTGCTCTCGATGTTCTTTAGGTGTTAAGTGAAATCCTTGTGGGACAAAATCGAAAATCAGATTTCAATGGTTAAGTTTAACATGAGGCACACAAAGAAAACCCATTAGCTGAGTTGAGTCAGTGGAGCAGAAATGTGGCCTGTAGGAAAATAGAAGGAACAAAAAAAAAGACAACAAGAGTTGAGGCATGACATTAACCCCCAACCACCAACCCTGAAAAAAACAGTGCAAGGCAAAAAAAAAAAAAAAGAAGAAGAAAATGTTCAACAAGAGATTCTACAACAGGCTGAACCTGAAGTGTGAGGAGAACCAGGCTTTTATGCTGCAGTGTTTGGAGTTGATGTAAAACAGGTATGCTGATGATGGACAGAAGGGAGCCACGCCCACCTGGGGACACCGGGAAAATGGAGTCAAGTAAACAAAAAGAACGGATACGTAACATTTAGTCGTTCCTCTTACCGTGAGCAGGGGAGGAATCGTTTCCTGAATCTTCTGGCTTTGCTTATTGAATGAATGAATGCGAATCACTTATTGGGAACAAAATTCAGGAGACTATTCAATCCTGCCGGGGGGAATCACCCTGTGAAATCAGGGAGTGACAGTGGAAGTCTTCCTGCCAGGATGGACAGAAGGTACGGATCACAGACCCGTGGCCACGCATACATGAATAAATTTGAGATTTTGCTTCATGCCATTTACAGTTTGAGGCGAAACAAAACCAAAGCCACCTTGTTCCAATCAAACAGCCGTGATGACAGCGTCCATGTGAATCTCTTTAGCTTCATTCGCAGTCACGTTGTGTTTGTTGTCTTTCTGTTGCTTTAAAGTCAAGTTTGCAGCATTCCCTCGCAACTTAGAGATCGTAGACTTATTTTAAAATGCTGAGCCCGACTGAAAACCCTTCAGACTGGAGGCTGGCAAGATGGATGTGCAAAATTTCAGACTTCTACGCAATCCTGCTGCATTTCAAGGTTAACATCTTCTTTACTCTCTGCTTCAAACGGAGTCTCAGATCACCCACGCACTGTCCCCCGCCAGACTGAGTGTGTTTGACAGAGCTGTGAAACAGAGTCCTTCAGTTACCCTGAGTTTACCTTGTGGTTACAGGGAAGTTCCTCCGGGGGCCAAAGTTTTCCCCCTCTAGTGTCAAACTCCTGCTGTGTGAGCTGTCATTCATCCTTGTAAGCACAAAGGCTACAATAAAAAACACAAAACAAAAAAAGGATGTTAAATCAGATAATTTCCAGGGATCCTGTGCAGAGTTCACTGTTCAGGAACCCGGATGAGATATTCATTCAACTTTAAAGTGGAGATGAAACACAAAACATAGTTATAATTTAAAAACCTTGAAAAGATTACATATGTTTTAACAGTAATGGCAAACGGTATTTCAAAATACAGCCATTTAAATGTAGCTGTTAAACCAACGAGCGGCACCATTGCTATTGTGTGTGGCGTCAAGGCATTGGTGGCTGAACTTGTCAGGATCTTAACTGGAAATTACAGAAGATTGATTAAAAATGGCAGGAAATGGGAGCTAAGACAAAAATGAAAAATGGAGGTGCGTCAAACTCATTTTATAACGTAAAATGACACGACGACACCCGCTAACCTCCATTATTTGCCAACGATAAGACCACCTGTTCTCCGACGTTGGTGAGCTGCAATAAAGAGCAAGATTCCATCAGTCAACAGTTCTACAAGAATTTGCTGTGACCATTTAGTAGACGAAGACTATGTGAATGATTGTTTTTAATGAGGCGGGAGTACTGACAACTCGTGGAAATCTGTTGAAATTAGACTCTTCTCTGCCCCTCACAGCAAGCTAGCTCAGAAGCAACTGTGCACCTTAAGGACAGAGCCCAATGGCAGACTTGCCTGAAATAATGACACGTTAAACTGTGTGGGCTATTTTACTTATGGCGCTGTGCCGTAAACTATGTGGGTGGACACGGGACAATAGGAAATGTCAGCGAGAAGTTAATCAAATGCAGCGATGAGAAGAGAATAAGGATGAAGAAAAATGTGTGTCACACCTGCTTATGAGGTTATTAGCGTTGTCTCGCAGCAGGTAATGCATGCACTGTCAGCATACATCTACCAAGTCTGATTAATTGTTCTAATTTTGACAGATGGTTTTCACCTGTGGTTGTAAAATATCCTACCAGACAAGTGAATATAATTTAGCCAGTGTTCAGTACTCCAGTCCTTCACCAATGTCCAACAGCTACTTCTGTTTAAGGCACACTCAGGCAGCCACTGCGGTAATTCATTTCCATTAACTTTGAAATTCTGCAAATTGAAAACGTAAATAGAAAAAAAAAAACAAGCCTTGTGGAAAGCTGCCTATTTATAAAAACAAAAACAAAAAATATGTTTTTCAAAAAAGTTCTTCTGCATTTAAAAGTCAGATGACATAAACAAAAAGTCTCATTACAGGTGAAACAAGACATTTTGAAGTATAAAGTTATGTTTAAACAGCATATTTATCAAAATTCTAAAACAGTGAAGTAATGCAGTTTTTGCACAGCCTCAAAGCCAACATTAGGCAAAGGGGCATTAAGAGGGGAAATATTACACTCAAAATAATAGTGATCCTTCAGTGAAATCCCTTTTCATCTCCATTCTGATGCTGGCTTGAACTTCAGCAAATTGTCTTCTCCACGTCAACAACAAGATTTTGAGTTTTTCCATGTGATTGGATGATTCGCTCTTTGTGTTAACACACAATGGAAAATTGTACACAATAAAGTGGCTGTTCTGTGCGAATTGTGCTCCCTTATTTTATCCAACAGGCACCAGTGAGGGACAATTTGTGGACAGGAGTTTTCCCCAATTATCACGACATCAAGACGAGGTTCAACAGGAAAGTGTGCTATTAAAACCTTGTGCTTGTTGTCTCGCTGGGAAACCAAACTGTGGAGGAAATTCCTAATTTCTCAGTGGCGGAAAACTCGCAATCTAATTATTGATGATTCCCAACTTAATAATGAAGCACGCCGTCAGTTAGAATCCATTTTTTTCATTTCATTATTACATTATTACTGTCACTCCATTTCATCTCCTTAATCACAGAACACTCTTGCTGAGAACCTTCAGGATTCTCCTGCTGCTTGGGGAGGCCGAGTTCATGTTTTGTCTCTCTCTCCTCTGAGAAGCTCCACAGGCCGGGGAGACATTGGGGGTTAACGAGCGGCAATATAAACAACAGCCAGAAGCAGCAAATTACGAACGCGATCCAATGTTTCGCACGTGAGCCCCGGGATGAACTCGACTCGCTCTCGCCCGTTCCGATGGCCGACGCCAGCTCGGATCAGCTCCAGCGCCGCCGTTCTGAGCACCCTGGAGGATGAGCACTTACAGCTAATAAATGGATGCATTAATTAGTTGCCTTCTTTTTGACGGGAAACGCGCGGCGCTGCGTGTTTGTGTTTTCCCTCCTTTGAATCCAAGCGGGGGGGGATAAATACATCTGCCGCCATATGTCGGCTGTTTTCTCTCGCGTCTCCGCCGCATCTGTTGTGCTGCCGCTGCAGCCGACGTCAGTCCCACGCTATTTTCGTCAATTACTGTAAAACGCTCGCATGATGGAATGGGTGGAGCGACATCAACAGTGGCAGGAAGAAAAAAAATAAAAATCAAAGTGTGTTTAGCGAGAAATCCGCACCGTGTGCCGCCTGGTATCGAACTCCAGCGCACGGCATTGATTTTCTAAACGCCCCGGATTGAGCTCATGAAGGGTAAATACACACACACACACCGAGAGGCCCATCCACTGCACACCCGCCCTTTAACAATCTCTCTCTGTCGAAGAAGAAAGAAAGAAGGGGTAAAAAAAGAAAGCTTGAGAGAATCTGTTTTCGGATTGCTGTTTAGCGCAACCCTGCAGCCCAGGATGGGAAATCGAATATCGGAAAATGTTGTTGTCCTCCGCCCCCCCCCTCTCTAATACACAAAAACCTCCATCAACGCGGATAACTGCGGATTATCAAATCTCCTCCGCACAAAGGGAACGCTCATGGCGCTCCCCGCAAACAGGTGCTATCCCCCTCTGCTGCAAGCCCCTCCCCCGGGGGGGGACGGCGGCAGGAAAATAAATCAAACATTTATATGCGACCGGGCTGCGCGCTTTTAGCCCGCTGTTTGTATTCCGCTCCTGCAGCTCGCGTCCCTCCTCGTCTTCCCTTCTATCCGGCTCTGGTTGGCTGGCCTCTCCGCCGCGAATGCGAGAGCGGAATATGTTGACTCTGCATGACTGGCAAGCGAGCCTCCGATCGGCGGTGCGCCTGCTTCCAGGCGAGGATCAAGAGGGGAGGGAAAGGCTGCCGACTATTTCAGGGCCCTTATTGTTTAAAATGATTACAATGTGAGCGTACACTGAGCGCGTAAGCGTGCGCTCAGGTGACAAGCCCACACGTACACACACGTACACACACACACACACACACACACACACACAGGCAGCACAGCTTTAGAAAAGTGGGCCAGCAGCATCACAGAGATGCGACGCGGAGGAAACAATGATTGTTTATACATCGAGACAAGGAGGAAATGAAAAACACAGCCAGAGCGGGAGATTGGCGAATGGAGGGGCGGGTTCCGGTTAACACGCAATAACATTGGGGGTCTCCCTTATGACGGCGGGGCGACAGCTCGCTCCGCGACCTTGCCGGCTATTGTCTGCACCCGCCGCTGCCGCCGTCGTCTCCGTCTGCCAAATAATCTCACCGCCGCAGAAAAGGGCTGAGCTCGCTCGGCCTTCCGCGTCCTCGCCTGTTTTTTAAAAGTAAATATATGTAGCGTGGCGGGCTTCCAAGCGGACGGCTCGAGCCCCGAGGTCGCCGTGACAGCAGAGGCATAAAGCAGATAAAACAAGAGACGCGCCAGGGCCGAAGGTGACGCAGAGCCTCTGTTGTCTGAAATCGGCGAGTTTCAATTTTGCGTGAGATTATATTTCTCTTTTGGCAGCAGATGAGGTAATCGTTTGTGTGAAGCAGATTCACCCGACGCGGCGGGGTGTGAGAAACCAGGCAGCTCGAGGGAGACGCAGCTTTGCAAGAAGAAAAAGAAAATAGATAAATCTCATGCCTGTTTAATTCTTAAAAATTCATGTATTATAAGAACTGGATACCAGACCGGCAATATAGCGGAAGGTATCTTCCCAGTGGCCACACCAGGTACTGCAGGTATAAAAAAAAACATGCTGCCCGAAGAATATTTTTGCCATAGACGACATTACAAAACAAATGCCTGTAGAGCAAGTGACAGGACAGCCAACTAGAAACACGATTCATAATAAATCTTTCTATCATAGATTTTAAAGTCATTGACTTTCCAAAAAAAATGGATAAAGGCCAAAAAAATCCCCAGAAAAGAGTTTATTCCCAGTGTGGGCTGTGTCCCGGCTCGTTCTGATTGGCTGATGTGTCCCGGTGCGTCACTTGAGTCACAGAGGCACGATGGGAAGTGACACTACTGCGCACGCTCTATGGAGGCGCATAGTGCGGAAGCAAAATTAGTAAGTAACCAAAAACTTATTCAGCATATGCGCTGGGTGAGCAGCGCCGTTAAAGTGGAGTCGCCTCCCCACCCACCTCCTCGGCCTCCACCTCCCTCAAGCCATCCACCTTAAGGGGGGGGAACCAGCCCATGTCGGCCGGGGCGGGGAGGGGGGGGTTCTCTTTTTGGCACTCGTGCCGCACGGTATCAACTTCAGCCCCGGCGCCGCTCTCAGATCACAGATATGAATCATAAAGCGTTGTCCTCAAGCGTTTCATCACTCACCTCCGCTGACAGACTCCCACAGCAGCTAGGCTTGCCTCTGACTTTCCCAGACGGTGCCAATTTTATCTGCCCGCCACCTTTATTTGATCTGAGGAGAGGCGGAGGAGTGGGAGGAGGGGGGGGGGCTCCCGTGTAATTAAGTGATACATTAACGCGGCACTCATTACGCGGCCGTTGTTTGAGCACGTTTGTCTCTTGTCATGCATGTGATCAGCGTTCGCCTCACTTAAACAGGCTTATTAAATAAACAGATCTCTTCAGCGTCTTACTTCTAACTTTAGCTTTTTTTTGTTAGCATTTGATTTACGTGAGCACTCCCAGACGCTGCAGCGAGTACTGTTCAGAACGTGTTAATGAGGCTGAGTGGCAGCGCGCCGCAGGTGCATGTGACAGGGTTTTTAGTTTTTTGAGGCAACAAAGTCAAAAAGCCTCAGCTGCAGGCAGATAATCACTCGCCGGTTGACGGTCTGTTCAATCACGACTCCAATGACGCTTGCATCGCCGGCGCCAACCTCACTCCCCTGGTCGGAGTCTGTGGTCTGCAAGCTCTGCTGCTGGTCTCGCCCCCATTTAGTTTTCTCATTTTTGGCTTGCGAACGAGCAACAGTAAGAATCCTTTGCATTTGTTTGTGCCTGACTGGCTGTTTCAAAAAGGTGTGGTTTTGCAAAAATATTCAAGGTTTTGTAACTTTTTTGGTTTTATTTTAAGATGTGTTCTGGTTCTTTCCACTCGGTTAGTCACAATATTTAGTAAGAGAAGAAGAAACCTAAAAAAGAATAATCACCCGCTGTAGTGAATACTACAATTACCATTGGTAACTTAACAGAATGGATAAAATGTTTTACTGCAGAATTTTTTTCTGTTGCAACCTGTGGGCTCCAGTCGATGGCAGACAACAGATTGTTTGTTTGTTTGTTTTTAATCCTGGGCTGCATCCTCCTGCACGTTGGCTATCAACATCAGATTCAAGTTTAAATATTATTTTTGAACAATGTATTTGTTCTATTATATTTCAGGCTGATTGCCTTCAAATGCCATGTCCTGTTTTAGAGCGGCTCAGAAGCCATCCAAAACAATCACACTCTCATTCACCAGCCCTGCCACTCCTCTGAGCCCGCAGTCCCAACACAAATTAAGCAGGATGTGGGCATGGCAGCACATAACGGGGCAATAATCATGTTTGTAATAAGCATATAGACAGCTTCTGCCTCTCAGGGCTCAGCCAGGCAGATGTAACCATTAAAAGAAGCAATGTGGTAATTAGCACTGTGCAAGAGTTGTAATGGTTTTATTTTCACCGTGCATATTCAGGTGTCCAGCAGAAAAGAATGTGGCAGTGCACACAAATGATGTTAAACTTCAGTCACGTGGGCACACAATTTTGCTATTTAGACTTCTTGTGTAAAGAAGGATTCAGTGCTGGGCTGTCACGTCTCACACTCTTTTCCTGCGTAACACAAATAATGTGAGTCTTTTAACAGTGAGTCAGCCAGTTTGTGTTTCGGCTACAATTAAATGGCTGCAGAATGCATCTCAGTGCACACAAGATTATTTTTTTTGTCACTTTGAATAAAATGGGCAAATAAATTGACAGCATTTAAAGAAAAGGGGAGTTGAGCTGAGGTTTTACCTTCCCTTGAATTTAATGCACAATGAGTGGTGCCTCCTGAGGATGAGTCTCCGGGGGCCTCTTTAAATGTCATCATGATTTGAGGTTAAATGAAGTTAAGCATTGAAGCAGTGACAGCTGTTTTTAGGGTAAAAGAAAGGGGAAAAAAGAAAGAAAAACCAATCTAGACTTGGATCTAATGCCAAACTGTGTTGGGATCATAATGACAACTCATGACATTTTGTGACAATTTCAACAACCGCTGACAGACCATGTGGCGAGTTGATGTGAGGGAACAAAAATAGGTGGCGAAGCTAGCTAGCTAGCTAGCTGCACGGCGAAAGGCGGCAAACTAGCTAGCTAGCTGCACGGCGAAAGGCGACAAACTATATTTACTGCCGCCGCCGTGTGATCTTGCGGGACGCGGGACTGTTCCAAGTCATTCATTGTGTGTGTCGGCGTATTGAAAAGGTGGCTTCGCGCCGTTGCCCCGGCGTGGACCGGCGTGTCGACGCCGCACACTCCGGGGAAATCATTAGTGCTCCAGGTAGCGACGCCGGGAGACGGGAGCGCGGCAGATGTGGGGGAGGTGGAGGGGAGTTGGAGGTGGTGGGTGTGTAGGGGGGACTCGAGGAAAACTTCGTGTGCCATTGTACCCTTCAACAGACGTCACTCTTAATTAGGTCTCCGCGGATACGGCGAGGCATCTGGACTGTTTGCTCGGGAGCGGACCGGATGATGGCCCGCCACCCTCCCCCTCCCCATCCGAACCCCCGCGTTCCCTCTCATCATGTCTACACTTTTTGTTTCAAACTCGTTACAAGGGCATGCGGGTGGCTACGCTGGAGGGGGCTTTCGGTGCTATCCCGCCATCTAGTGGCCGCTTTGCTCCCTGCGAGCCTTGCCTCCCTGTGCTGCCCCAGTGGGGCCCCCCTTCCGGGACCGTTTAACCGCGGTGATCCATCAGTGGCCTCATCCCCAGCTCACTTCATTTCTTTGTCTTACTGCTCGTTTATGCATTGACTGCACATCCGGACCCAAAACATGCCATTGATTTCCGAGCATACAGTTTATATGCTCTCATTGGCCTGTGGCCATTAAATGTAAAAATAAAAAAAATAAAAAAATAAAAATCAATGTGCAGCCGAAGGAGCCGAGGTTATAGGCATCGTGATGGAGGGGCCGTTCATCTCGGTGCCTTAGTCACTGAACGAACGCACATAAAAAATACAGATCACGAGCCAGTGGCCGTGGTATTCTTAATGCGTGCCTGCTTTTAATAGGAGAAATAAATAAGTGTGTTTTTAAAGCTGCACTAATCAAGGCTTTTACGGCCCTAGGTGAAAAGTAAAACATGTCTGAGTGTGACAGACAAGAAGGACACACCAGCTGACCCAGAGGCTTTTCCCCATATAGTTTTATAGCCCACACTTAATGTTGTTTCAATCCACAGTCTCTTGCCCCCTACACAGGGCAGTCAATTATTGGTCGACACATTGTGCACTAGCCGCTCAGCACCAAATTTTAAGGAAACACAGCAGACCTTTTAGTGTGAGCAGTCAATAGGCAAGATGTCTGGGCTATAATGGTATTTTAAGCATCTATCTAAGGTGTTCAAGTGCAACTGATGAGCATTCAGAAAAAGGTGTTTGAGCACCCTTAGAATTTTTTATGATTACTATAAAATATTTGTGGAAGATTCTCGTCCGTGTTTCAAAAGATGTGGTTGCATCAGACAGACAGAGAATAAAGAAGAAATATACTAAAAAAGAAAGGCTTTAAAATCCCTGCCAGCTTTTATTCACAGTCATGCTATCATGGTTAATTAAACTGACTACATTGCAAACAAAAACAGAGGCGGTACTGTCTTCCAGTGGGCTCTCACCACTGTCCTTCCATACGCTGTCACACCTCCAAGAGCTTTCCTAAATGTCATCATAGTTTATGTGTTTGGAGCTAATTATATCGACTGGTCCCTAGAGCCAAAGAAACAGGAGCAAGCACAAAATAGCCACGGATGTGTCACCGTACTCACAGCTCCACGTTACAGAAAGAGACTCATAAATAAGCCAGAGGCTAATCATAGAAAACAAGTTGATGTTGACCCTAATTAGTGAGATGATATCATTACACAACAATGATTTTTTTTTCAACTGTTTTATTCATGTTTTAGAAAAACAAGCGCACACACAACATCAGTACCATTAAGAATACAAGTGGAATGCGTCAAGAAAAAATGACATTCACATTGCAGTTAAACAAAACTAAAAAAAAAAATACAATCACAAGAGAGTAAAAGGTGAGTTTGTTGAAAATAAATATCATCTACTAGGAAATAGATGAGGAATGTGTTTGAATGCACTACTGAGGTAGTTGTTTAAGAAAAGATGCCCCTGAAAGTGTTAAAGCGATAATAAAGTTAAGTGTTGAATACACCATAAAATTGATGAGGCTTTTCATTCTAAGGAATGTTGGTTGTTTTGGGTTTTTCTTTTTTTATTATTTCTGTGCTGGTATGTCAGCCATTTCGATCGCATGCCGTTGATTCAGCTCAGCTTATTATAAAAGTCCCTTTGGCAGTGATAAAGTGCTCAATTGTAAACCGTGATCTCTCAGGATGATGAGAAAAATGTACCTGCGTCATTGCTCATCCGACGCGTTTCTCAGAAAGCACCCCTTTCACCAAAATATGAGAACGTTAGAGAGAGACAGGTGGGCCGCAGCATGCGAGGATGAAGACAAAACTGCGGAAACAACGGCTCTACATTCAGAATACAGCTGTCAGAAACATGGTCTCCGCTAAGGTTACGGGGCCTCCTGTCACACACCTCTGTGAGTTCTGGAAGATTGCCCTGACAATATGCCATACAAACGGTAGCTTTACTAAGTCACAGACTTATTTCTCTTTTTCTTTAGTAGAGGCTCTCTTCAGCGAGTCCACCTGAAAAGGAGGCAGAAAAACACATGGATTAAATGGAAGTTCTTGCATAGAGAGGAACACAGAGATGAGATGAAACAGGAGATGAGCGGCCGGTTACCTCGCTGCAGGTCACTCTGCACGTAGAAGTCGAGTTGATGCAACCCAGTGTCTTGCCCTTCCAACTGCAAACCCAAGGCCTCCATGACGGCCAGCTGCTCGAGGTCCCGAGAGGCGGCCGGCGGCAGGGCGGGGGTCTCCTGCTCCCGCGAGCCGCCTTTGGCGCTCACCAAGTCCAGGTCTTTGAGGATGCTGTCAAAGACGCCATCGTCGAGCACCAGCTCAGGTTTCGATGGAGGCAGGTGGGGGCGCGCGGGCCAGCCAGGATCGACGTTGGGTTGGTAGGCGGAGAAGCTCCTGGCCAGGGAGGAGATCTGCTGGGCCAGGATGCTGATCTCAGCCCGCTCCCTCTCACTGTAGAGACCCGACTCCGAGTGCGAGGGAGACTGGCTGGGGGTGGGCAGACCGGGCAACCCTGGGAGGGGGACCTGTCGCTCTGGGGCGGCGCTGCCCCCCTGTGGCTGCGGGAGGAAGCTGAAGTCGTCCTGGTGCAGGGCGCAGTCTGCCGGCACGTCGCCGAAGTCGGGCAGGCAGCTGGGGACCAAGCGGGCGTCCGACGCTATAAAATCGTAAGTGGGAGATTGTGGGGAGGGAGGTGGCGGGGAGTGAGCGCCGAGGGCTGCTGAGACCTGCTGAAAGGTTTGGTCGGCCAGCAGGGGGAGGGAGAGGGGGAGGAGGGTGTCCCCGGGTGAGTGGTGACAGGGGAGCGCTGACTCGAGGTGGGAGTAGTAGTGGGCGGGCGAGCTCTCGGGGGAGGACAGCAGCTCGTCTGCGTAGCCGTGAACATCCATCAGGAGCTCACGGCTCAGCTCCCCCTGCTGGAGGGAGGAGGAGGAGGAGTAGGAGGAGGAGGCCGGGCTGTAAGGGGGCGTGAAGAGAGCGAGGCCGTCACCCAGGGCAGGGAGTGAGGTTGTGAAGTCCCACTCGGACTCCCTACCGGACCCCGTCGACTCCTCGCTGGCTGTCCTCTTCCTTTTGTAGCAGCCGGCTGCGCCGCTGATGCTGCTGCTGCTCTGAGCGTGAGTCGAAAAACTGCAAGAGGTAGCTGGAGATGGTGGTCTGCAGGTGTCGCTGCTGATTTTCCTCTGCAGGTATTTGGCCTCCATGTCACTGCAGGCAAAAAAAACAAACAAACAAGACATGGATCAGGGATTTTGCAAAAAAAAACAAAAAAAAAACAAAAAAAAACAGGGGGAACAACTGATGGAGGTCCTCATACCTGATGAGGAAGTTGGTGCAACTCAAGCTCTGGCATCCAGAGTCTTTGCTAGCTTGAATGTAAACCCAGGTCCAGGACAGATCCTTGCACTGGAGCCTCAGCACCGTCTCCAGCCGGAATCCTTCATCTGCCTGCACTGGGAGGAGAAAAGGCAAAAGCATTAAAATGCTTCACTAACCTGGATTTCTTTCGTTTTGCCAGCAAGGAAATAAGTGTCTGTGCAGTGCTTTCCGACTTACATAATCTTCTGTGCGACTCGGCGCCGGAGGAAAGATCTTCAGGGTGGATGAGACTGTACCACGACCGGCCTGCCATTTCTTCCGCCGTGTAACCCAGAAAGTACAAAACCCTGAGAGAAAGAAACACGTCGTCAGCAAGCAGCTCGTGAAAGGCGTCCTTTAATTACTGTGATCTGTCTAATGACGCACCTGTCCGCCAGTTGGATGAAGGTCATGTCCAACCTGTGGAGGCTGCCGAAGCTCTGACACAAGTGGGAGTCGCAGCTCGGCACTCGGTCGACCGTGGGTGCGCAGAGGGCAACAAACAGGGGCTGGTCGGGCAGGGGGTCCGAGGAAGAGGAGGAGCGCCGGCACGGCCGGGGGAAATACTGGAACCTCCCTCTGACCATCGTGGAGCCGCAGCTACCCAGCTGCTGCTGCCTAAAGGCCTTGGACGTTCGCATGCAGCACACAAAATTCCTCTCTGAAGAAAGACAGTTTGTTTTTAGTACAACTTGGATGATAAAAAAAAAAGAATGAAGCGCCAACAACAATAATTCTAGTTTAGGGCAGTTTTAAAGGGAATATTGCGTTACCTAATGATGGGTTACTTTGCAAGTCCAAGTTGGATTTCACAACAGCAAGGTCAGAGCGCTCCACCATGTCATACAAAGAGTCACCTTGAAGCACAGCCACCTGGAAAAAAGAAGAAAAACAGTTTTAAAAATCTGAAAGTTGAACATAACTGGATAGGATCTCTGTTTAATCAACAGTCGGCGTACCATAGAGATACCCAGATACTGGTCGACATTTTCCGACACGTAGACGAGCCTTCCCTGGGCGGTGGTGACCAGGACAAAGCCAGGCAGGCTCTGAAGGAACACCTCGCATGGCGGCGAGCTGCTGGAGCCTTCTGCAGCCGGTAGACCTTGAGGAGGAAAGAGGGAGCCGGACACGGTGAGCCGAGCCCGTCGCCGAGGTGAGGAGTTGAGTTTGGAGCGAGGTCGTCGAAGACTCACCCTGGAAGAGAACAGACTTCCGGATGTAGGCGCAGATGGCAGCCATGGAGTGGAGGTAGGAGAGGCGCTCCTGGTCCTCCCGGGAGATGGGCAGGAGAGCGCGCATGTTCCGGATCTCGTGGTTGATGTGGTCCCGCCGGGCTTTGGATGCTCCTTTGGTGGATCTGTGGGAGACCATGGCCGCCCGAGCCTGGAGGAAAACTTAAGAAAGGCGCGAGCGTGGGAGGGGGAACTTCTGTCTACTGCCGCACGTTAGAAAATCCGTCCAAAGTCATCCTCTTCTGGGTGCACAGATTAAAAAAAAAACGACAACAACACAAAAATATACATAAAGTACTGGTTGCCAAGTTTCCTCCTTCTTTCTTGTTGCTGGAGCGCATTAAAAAAATAATAATCAAGGGTTCCTATAGAAACAGCAGCAGTGAGATGCTCACTGCTGCATGCGTGTGTATGTGTGTGTGATCAGTGATCCGTCTGGGTCCATGCACAGAGTATGCGAGGCTTTTAAAGCTGCCAGGACTTCAGCGTGGGCGTCGCACAAAAAGAGGAGGCCGGCCTTCTGCTGCTCCCTTCATTGCCTAAAGAGGGTGTCCTGATGGAGGAAGGGAGGGGGGGCCCACACGTCATTGGGACCAAAGGAAAAATAAAAAAAAAACAGTGACAATTACATCATTACATCAAAATGATCCATTCAGAACA
This sequence comes from Nelusetta ayraudi, assembly GCF_046127955.1. Taxonomy (NCBI): domain Eukaryota; kingdom Metazoa; phylum Chordata; class Actinopteri; order Tetraodontiformes; family Monacanthidae; genus Nelusetta; species Nelusetta ayraudi. Next base: position 6,328,789 of record NW_027466058.1, on the reverse strand, counting down.
TGCACTCGGCAGCTTGAAATTTCTGGGTTTTTATTTGAGGGTTAATTCCCCGTCAAACTTGGACCATTACTCACTTTATTTCAAAATCTTTAGTGTTTTAAGATACAGCAAAGTTCACGTAGTCTGTGTTGTGGGCGACTGTGTTTTATTTATTGCAATGCGGCACCACAGTATAATTCACAGAAGAAGTTTGCCGACTGGGGAAAACTGGATTAGCGGCCTCCTGCTGTGCGCACGCTGCAGGCGGCAGACTGGGGTCTGGGTCCTCTCAGCTCAGCTGCAGTGTGAAGAGGCAGCCACGAGGGAGCGTGGTGCAGGGAGAGAGAGAGAGAGAGAGAAGAGAGGGAGAGAGGGAGAGAGAGAGAGAGAGAGAGAGAGGAGAGGGAGATGGATAGAAGCTGCTCACCGGAACCTCCTCGTGCAGTAGGAGGGGCTGAGATGAGATGGTGATGGGAGGTTCCACGCGCTGTCACGACCGCCAGGTTCTTGCACCAGATTATCATCTTGACGTAGATGTTGCCACTTTTAGGGCAATGTATTTTAATCGTGGCGCGCGCGCAAAGGCACTCACCTGACGCGCGTGAAAGAAGATCACGTGGTAACCCCGTGAAGCGCGCCAGCGAGGCCCGTCTCCTCAGAGCTTGAGTGCGTGATGATGAGTCAGTCACTGAGCCTCGCTGTGCGTGTTGTGACGTCATTGCAAAAACAGTCGACGTACGAGTGAACGAGTTTAGACGTGTGACTGATATAGAGGAGTGACAGGGTGATGTTTTTACCTGATGACTATGATTGTTATTAATTTGATTTTGCTTATTGCGTGAAATCTGGATTAGCAGGTTCATGATGACAGAAATAACCATGTCAGAAAACAATTATAGTTGGAAACCACGTGGACTAAACATTCCCTGAAAATCAAACAATTTAAACATTTCAGCCTTCAAAATAAGGGGTGGGTCCGTATGGGGTGGGGGGAGGGGCACTGGAGCTTTTATTTTTTTTTTCTCATCGTTACTATTATGATTATTGTTCTTATTGCTATTTACTTACTACTTTTTTTTGGTTTGTTTTTTGTTGAGCACTGTGGGTTGCATATCTTGTGTATGAACAGTGCTATATAAATAAAGTTTATTATTAAGTGACAGAAACACTTACGCAAAAGCACATCTTTGTTTTTCCTGCTTCATTGGCAGTCCAGAGACACATCAATGACAGGAAACACTGCTGAAGTGAATTTTCCACTTTATGCGCTCTTAAGTGTTTATTTACCAGTCCTGTACATTATGTCCCAACATTATTTAACCTCATCAATAAAAACGTTTTAAACTCCACTAACACATGTTGAGACTTGATGCGAGGCAGTCGGCAGTGAGAGATGAACGAAAGCCCAGCGACCGCATCACAACAAATCCTGCACAATTCATCGCACGTGCAGCAAAACGTCATCAGCAGAGGTGAGGCCTTTTGAGAAAAAAGATAAATGTAGCCGTTTTTTTAAGAAGTTCAACACGCGACAGCATGAACACAAAACACCATTAGCATGCGCGTCTCGGCAGAAATGCAGCTTCATGCGTGAGATTTCTGCGGAAGCCATCAATGGCGTTGTGACTGTCTGCGCATTAGTCACTCAATTAAACCTCCCTGTTGGAAAAGAATCAAGGCACAGGTCTGCAGACATGATGATGCTCCATGGGCTGCACCAACACCTCCTCCCCCCTCCTTAAACAACGACAGACTCTATCCTCTGAGGACTCGTTTAAAAGGCTGTTCACCCAACCCCCCCCCCCAATTTAACAATTTAATGGCCTTTGGCCACGCTGGCGGTGCAGACCTAGAACTTGAGTGAGGGGACTGTCGGCGGTGGGGCCCGGGTACAAGACAAAACAAATCACTCTGAACAAATCCTCAGCCTGATTCTCAAGGGCCGCCGGGATCGTCTGAGTCCTGGAGGGAAATGAGAGTCATTCGCTCGAGTGCCTGTTGGCATTAGCGCCTGCGCTGGCCAGCCAGGGGCCAGACAGAGGGACCCGGTGCGGCCCCGCTTCCTGTGTGTGGCGGAGACCCCCCTCACCCCCGGCGGGACACAGTGTCTCTGCTGCATGACTATTAGCCGACCCCACTGTCTGTGGCCTGCACTTAACACTGCAGATAACATTGGCTTTATAGCACGGGGCTGCTGACAGACAGGAGCAAACTGCCAGGCCACTGTTAGGAACAGAAGGCTGGATTGGGTCCACACTGGGACACTGTGTCCCAGTGTGGACCACCACCACCGGCACGCGTCCCGACTGTCTGGGGGTTTTGGTGGCACCACAGTGTAGGAGCACCGCTGGAGTCGGCACTCAGGGTAATCAGACAGGCCGGCTGGCCTGGATTGGACCCTGTGCACCCTGACAGGAAGTGGACGGTCACGGTTCAGTGAACCACAGTAGCGACTGAGAGGTGGACACCAGGCACAGACACACAAATATTAACTGTTGCAATATTGACAAAATAACGCAAGTGTCTGATATGGGTTATCATGATTTTGCACATTTTGGATTGATTTTATTTGTTTCAGTCGAAATCTGCTTTTGATAATGTAGTTACTATTAATGTCAGGAATTTATCTGAAAGTTACTCCTATACAATACATTCAACTCTAAGTCAACGGCACCAGAATATCCCTGGCCCCTGAACCCTGTTCTGCTCCTGTAGGTTTGATGAAAATAAAGCTGCTTCATTTACTGCAGCCAACCAATGAGATTTAAATGAAACTTTCCACACCGCAAGGACATTTTTCTTCATGTCATGATCCATACTTCTGTTCTTTTCCCCTGCAGCTGCACAGACACGCTCGCTGCAGTTCAGTAAAAGTGCCAGCGAGGTCGAAGGATTATCCGGGAAATCCAGGTCATGATTCAACAGACTTTCTGAAAAGCAGCAAAGTACATCTAACAAGTCTTAGTGCACTAAAAAAAAAGACCTCTACAGATGAGAAAAATATTACATTCGATTTCATTTTGTCCTGACTGAAATTGATTTAAACTTGAATCATATGCATGACAAAATGTGATGCAAATATTTATGCAGATAGGTCTGATTAGGAGTCCTCAGCAACCCAACAGAAATGAAGGAATTAAAATCAATGAGAGGGTATGGACAGTTATGGTCTGACACCATAGACACTTAATATAGTGATCTCCTTCTTCGAGCTGTCAAGAGTTTATGAATCATACGTCTGTGAACCCAGAAGACGGATTGAAACTGTCCAGACCAGTCCTGTATAAATTGTAACCAGTTTATTTTTATTTTTTTTTAAAAAGTTGGGGAAAATACTTTAAATTAATGATAAGAAGCTTCCTGAACTGCAGTTTTTAATCACTGACATCCAAAGAAATGCAACAGATATTGAACTAAAAGCTACTAAAAACAAAACACTGAAAGGTATAGAAAATAACATAATCAAAGATCCAAAAACCGAGGGGGAAAAAATGAAATTAACCCTTCACCAAACATATGAAAGCAAAAGAAGAAAAAAATAAAACCCCAATCATCTGTTCATGACTTCAATTTGGTACAAGTTTTTGATCTGTTCATCAGCCATTTTTATTTGTCATCTGTGTGTGCAGGTTATATCACATAAGACTGTGTCACATTGGCACCACCGGTCTGTAAAAAAACAAAAACAAACAAACCAAAATAATAATAATAATAATAATAATAATAATACTAATAATAATAATAATACAATGTCTGCTCTTGGAGGGCAGCACAAGTAAAAGACTTAATTTCTGGAATCCCGCTCAGGCAAAAAGCAGCATCAACACGTCTCCCCTGCCAAAGTCGCACTGATGAGCCACCATCATCGCCGTCCATCCGCATCTGAAGATTGTTTCACACCGCTTCGCATGAAAACAAAAAACAAAAAAACAAACCAAAACTTTGTAAACATTTAAAGATGTCGGTTGCTGTTATCCAATCCTGGAGCTGAGACCTTGGAGACCTGCTGGCTCCCAGAATAAATAACCAATCGGGGTGCCTGATTGGAAGTGGCAGATCTCTCCCCCCCCCGAAACTGATCAATGCAGCTCACAAGTGTGTGGCAGCACAGTTAATATTAACACTGATATAAATAGGCAGTAAATAGAACTCTTCTACCTGTTACGCTATCTTTAATAAAAGGCCTAAATGCCATGCTCTGTTCCCTCGGTCTCGGGATGATTTTTCTCTTTTTTCAAAACACAATTCTGTTGCCCCGGCCGTCGAGAAGCCCTGTTCGGAACGACGGTAAATTCTAATCAGACGAGGCTCGTCTGCATCCAGAGCTTGCCGTTTTGTCATAAATGTCAGCTCGCCGTTGTCACAAGCTATTAAAAATGCATGGAATCAGCTGCAGCATTGCACATCATAAACCGGTGCTCCGATCCTGAATCTGTTGCCCGTTGAAGCCGAGAGGACGCGAACGCACACACAGCTGTGAGACGACCCACGGCGACGGTTCTTTAATTGTATTCCTGCTGAAGTAACAGATGGTAGCAGTGACAGCGTTCAGCTGTTTGGGGTGGGGGGGAACAACAACAACAATGAGCTATAGAACATTCCATAGAAACAAATATGTTAAGAGTTACAGTGTTAAACCACTGTGGGGTATATTTTTCTTTTTTTTTTGGGGGGGGGGGGGCATTGAAAAAATAGAAGTGAACATAAAAGGCTGGCAAATTGAGAGAAAAAAAAGGCCCCACCGTACATTTTCAAAGTATTATTTAGTTAGTTCGATTTAAAACAACGACAACAAGAAGCCAACACACACTGCCTCCTTTAACATCAACCAATTTTTAGGCATTCCGAGAAACCTTTGCTGCGCGGTCAACGCGTCACCCAATCACAGTGTAGCTTGGCTTGCAGTCGCACGCTTCAGGTTGGAAACTGCAACTCTGTGCAAACTGGCCACGCGGAAGAGTCCCTGTAGGATTGTCGATAAGAGGAAACAACTGCATGACGCATATTAGCAATGACACCCCCCCCCCCCATAACAGCAGCGGGTGGGCTGGGGTCTTCTCATAGCCGCCACTCACGCACGCACGCACGCACATACACACACTCTGTATTTGCATCAGGTTTTCCTTCTTCGTTTGGCACTGAAAACAACAACAGGCAGGTAAGGGACGGGGTGACGTGTGGTGACTGTCCTTAAGAGACATTTCTTTAAAAAAAAAACTAAAATAAAATATAATACCACAAACAGTCATCCAAGCCTCCGCACGAGCGGGATTTCTCTCTGAAGCAAGACGTCCAAGGTGGGTTTTCTGTGGGAGGTAGATGAACTTTATTCTACAAGGCTTCAGTCTCCTTGCAAGTCACCCAATTAAGTGGGTTACCGGCGGAGTTGTGATAAGAGAGGATAAAATGTCGGCGCCGGAAGCCAAAAAATAAAATTAAAAAAAACTAAACAAAAACCTGAACCTTTCACAGTTTTTTTGACAGCTCAGAAGCTCAACGCATTCTTGCAAACAAAACCCAATCATAGTCTCTGTACGTATACTGAGCAAATAACTTAGCTCTTCATGTGCTGTGGTTTTTTTTTTTTTTTTTTTTTAAACTGTTACATGAGCAACGGCTGCACAGATGTACATACTCAGTGTCCTTGTACCGGGAGGGGAAAGGTTCACATTTGCCTCTGGCGAGGAGACGAGTTGAGCGCGACATCACCACGGCGTCCCCGTCAAAGAGGTGAGCTCTCAAGACCTTTGGCTGAAGTTATCTGTTCCTGTGCTAAAGATTCAAAGTCCACGATTATCAAAGGGCTGATTGGATTGTTACAGAGAGGAGGGAAAATAAAAAAGAAACAAAAAGAAAAATGCGCCACAGTCCGTTTCTGTCGCAAAAGCCAACACCCCCCCCAAAAAAATCTCATTTTATGAGAGAAAGCCGGCGGCGTCCGAGGAAGTGGCGCGCAGGAGATCTTGGTCAGAAACGAGTGTCCTCTTGAAGAATGCGCAAAAAAAAAAAAGAAAAAAGAAAAAAGAAAAACATTAGATCCATTCCATGTTCAAAGGCGTCTCCCGTCTATTGAGAGACAAGCGTCCGCGGTCCTGAAACAGGGCGATGGCTTGTGCGGCTTCACCCGTGGGAGGAGAAGATGGGCCTGCTGATGTTGCTGTTAGTGGTCATGGCTGCCAGCTCCCACCTGAGGGGAACAACAGAGAGGAGCCCTGTCACATCATCCAAGTCCCATCGAGTTCAAAACGTGACGCGTTCAGGACTTCTGGTTCAACATGCTGCATATTGAGACACTAAAATAAAGAGTTATAGACACCAGACTGCACATTCAGGATTGACGTTGGTCTCAGTCCAATATATGCGTTGAAACCAAAAGCGTTGTCAAATATTTCGAGAAGACGAGTCGAGTCAAGGAAAATAAAACAAACTTTGAATTGAATCAAATTCAAGCAGCCGAATCTGATTTCAAATTGGCAGCTGATGCAGTGAGCAGTTGGAACGTTTCGTACTGGAGTCTAGTCTATTATTTCAAGACAATAAAGATGGAGCGGTATAATAAAGCAACAATACACTTTTTTTCTTTTTCTATTCTGAAGCCAAAGCTTGTTTGGTCGAAGAGATGCTGGACAAACTGGCAAAAAAAACAACACTGACTGAACACTAAAAGAATAATTAAAGACATTTTTGAGTAGATTAGAGTGTGTGGCTTCTTCAAGCTGTTTTCTATTTTATATTGTAGAATAGAAAATAACGCCTTCATTAATCCCAAAGTGGGGAAATTTGGATAATTACAGCAACAGTATGGTGCAAAAAAAAAATTATATTTGTCGGGTTAAAAAAAAAATTCTTAAATCAAATCTTTTGAAAAAAAAAAAAAAAAAAATTAATAATGAACTTAATGGGGTTGAATGATGGCAGAAAATAACTTTGGTTGCCTGCCCAGCACTCTTTCATGACGACACATCTGGTCAGTCTCCTGCACAACTATTCTCCCATCTCTCCAGTCTCAGAGCCAGAAGGCCCTTCTGAAGGCTTTGAACCGCTTTTCAGTTGTATTGTTGGTTATACAAAGAGAAAAACTCAATGAATAAGCAAAGTGCAGCTATTTCTGTGTGATGGAGGTTACTGTGCTCGTCTGGGCCTCCAATGCTGCGTTTTTCCTGCAACCTTCCCCCAGGCCAGTGCCTTTGATAGAAGCCTGTCTCAGTGCACTCCAGACATCTCTTGTACTCCGCAGCTTTGTTTTTGTGCTCTGACACACTCCGTCGGCTGTGGGCCCTTACAGACACAGGTGTGTGCGGGCCTTGCCAATCAAGGCCAATCAACTGAGTCGAGCACAGCTGGTCAAGCTGCAGAGACACCTCGAGGTGGAAACGGGGACGCACCTGAGCCCAATTCTGACGGTCTTGGCAAAGGCTGTGACTGCTTCTGTGCATTTTTGACACATTTTCAAAAAGTTCAAACAAAACAAAACAAAAGCCTTTTCACTTTGTCATTGTAGGGCATAGGTGTCAAACTCTGGCCCGCGAGCCAAGTGTAGTTATATTTGGCCCGCGAGGCAATACTAAATCACTACCAGAGCTGGCCCGCCGCTATTATACAGCACATATACCGCTAATACTACTAATCCCAGAATGCTCTGCTGGTATTCTGGCATGTCAATCAAGGGCATTCATTAAAGGATATTATTATGACTCCATTGGTATCATGTTGTTATTTTATTTTTAAATCTGTTATGAGGCGGTGCAAAAAAGTTACTGTTGAAGTTTTTTTATTTGAAAATTGATTTTGCATGATTACAATATGAAGTTATTTATTGTACAGCAATAAGCTTTGCTTGTTGCATATTCAGGTTGAAGCAAAACTTGTTTGGGGTCCGTCTAAAAAGGTTCACTGTCATAAGTGGAGGAAGATTTTTTTTCAATAGATTCAATTTTGGCCCACGACTTTGTCTGAGTTTTAAATTTTTGCCCACTGTGTATTTGAGATTGACACCCCTGTATGTTGGGTATTGAGTGCAGAATTTTAATCAGTGGGGGTTCATTCATTTTGAAGGAGGCTAGAATATGACAAAATGTGGGAAGAAAAATGACAGCATTGTGGATGAATGGTATTTAGTTTTAAACCAGGTCAGCCAGCCAGGCATGAAATTATAGTGTAAAAATTATTTTGACACTGTAATTTTAAAATAAAAAAAAGAGAAAGGGAACTAAATTAGTACTGATTGTGCAGGAATATAGGCAAAAACAGTGACACTCAATTATTTATTTTCCCCAAAATCCAGAAACTTTCAGTGGTTTCAGTGGGCTACACATAAAATGTACACTGGCTCTGTAATGCAGTCCCACGTTCAGTCTCGGGCGTCGCTGCGCCTCTTGTGCGAGTGAAGAGCTACGAGGTGGACGACGACGAGGAGGGACGGCCCCTCCGTAACACGAGAACAAGAAGCAAGGGGCCGACGACGGGGCCTGGGCTCTGACCTGTTGACAGGTCAGAGGTTGAGCTCCAGATTGTTATCACTGGCTCTGGTTTCACGCTCACTCCCCACGCGACGGCTTTGTTCGTTTTTGTGCTGCGTGCGCGTCCTGAGAAAGGGGAGATTGGCGCTGGGGCTCGAGGTGCCAGCCAGAGACGCAGAGAGAGCTAACCAGGGCTTTGTGACCCCCTAGGAGAGAAACCTAGGAGGGCAGGAAGAGACGACTGCAGCCAGGGGGGCAGGCAGCAGCAAGGTGGGAGAGACCGTGTGAAGGGAATGAGGAGCTGAAGACAGTCATTAGTCTCATGTCGCATGATGTCTGTGAGATTGAGGGGAAAAAACATCTATTCACAAGGAAGCTAAATATTAATATAATCCTTATTTTAAGAGCTCTGTTTCAATCAAATGATGAGGCCAATATGTTTAATACATTTAAACATTTTGCTAAAGATGCTGCTATCTCCCACAAGTCTCACTTTAAAAGATTTCTGACTTCTGTAGCTTTCTCAACAAGACTGCTGAAATCAATTTTTGACCAAGGTCCCCGATGCGCAAACAAGAAATAAAGAGGAAAAAGATTTCAAACCGGATTTCAAACAACAAGGCCACATCCTACGGGACTTTGCTTTTTTGGCAAAGGAACGGCCTCGATAATTATAGTTTTCGCAGCGCTGCCAGATACATTTACGGCAACATGCACTTCTCCGGAGCGGCTCTGACAGTTGGCTCCAAGTGGACTCGTGCACGCCCACTGTCCACTGCGGAGCCGCTCGGTGGATCGGGGGCAATTTACATTCTCATCGTGTCCTGCGCTGCTGGTGTGTCGAGAACAAAACGGAGGGTTTGCTGACCTGATATCTTGAGGGAGTCCCGACTGCTCCAGCTTGTGTTGAATAACAGCTATTTTGCATAATGTCTTCAAATTAGGGCCTGGAAAGCAGAGAGAGTGTGATGAGCCACTGAATACACTGAGGCGAGATTACCTGTTTTCAGCCCAGGGTATTAATAACGGAGCCAAAGGTGGGCTGGTCCAATGAAATAGTTTCTACCTGCTGGAAGACATGGCTTGTAATCCCCCCCCAAAATATTATCATGGTGCATTATTCTGTGCACTGTTCTAGTGTGGAAACATTAGCATCGACTTCCGCTCTGATAGCTGTAACACACTTTCCCTCATTGACGTTCGTCATTAGGGCTGTTTCACCATATGCTCGACAAGAACAGTGAGGCAGGTACACACACACACACACACACACACACACACACACACACACACACACACACACACACACACACACACACACACACACACACACACACCAACGACTGGCACGTGGAGGCGTGTGTGCCACAGGGGATGCCGCAGGGCACAGCCAGTCCCATAAGGCCGCTGTACAAGTCCACCCACACAAACCCTCCCAGTAACGCGGCCGCAGGACACGCTGCCCCGACGTGCACAGGAAGTGGCTATATTTGGTCGTTGATCAAACGGATGCGCCCCGCGTGATAGCGCGGAGCAGGCAGGCCAAGGCCGACACTTTATTTTTTAATGGTTACTCGGTTTGGGATTCAGATAAGAAGTTTACTTACAGAAGTCTAAGATATACATGTCTGAATGATCCATGAGGTTAAATTCATCACCCATTCCTTGCTCTGGACAGGGGCTGTGAAGACAGAGAATAAAGAATAAATACACATTGGCATGAGACAATACATGCAAAGAAACATCTTGCAAGAGGTTAAAATTTACAACCCATCCATGAAGAAATAATATCATGCAATATGGTGTAGCCGGATTACACATCCATCTTCAAATGCTCAAATCTAAAGCATTTTTAGGCAGCGTTTGCAATTTGAAATCAATCAGTTCAACAAGCTGCAACAAAAGCAGGAAATAACTGTTGATAGCACCTCTTAAAAGAAAAACCCAAAGGAAGATGAAGAGCAGGAAGAAGTGAAATGTGTACACAACGGCTGCTGCTGAGGAAATTAGTGTTGGGTGTTGCACTAACAGCAAGTCTAGTGGAACTTTTAAGAGAGAAAAAAGTAACAGCGTAGAGCACTTCTCTCAGTGGAAGATATTTTCAATTATTTCCAAGTGGGTTATTTCCAAGGGTTTCATAAAACACTGCGGTGCACTGTTGCAGACAGACATGCCGAGAGTGCCTCACACTAGTGGGAAGACTCTGCTGTTGCCAACTGGCTGAAGCTCTGAATGTGAAAAGCGGAAGGTTCATTCAACTCACCACTCAAATATTTCCTTTTTAATTTCAAAAATCTTTTTTTTTTTCCTTTCCACAGCGCAACATAATGTTAACTGCACATATTTTGTAATTGTCCCATCCATCTGACTTTGCGATGGTTAGTTGTTTTTACCTTGATCCTCCACAAAGTACACACTCAGCAATTAACCTTATATCTTTAATTAATAAGTGCGATAATAATCAGGCAGCCTTTTTTCAGACAGAGCACGACTGTTAGCAGATGCTCTGGAGTCCTTATCAACCTACTGGCAAGATTGAAGGCCACAGGAAACACGGCGCTGTGGCTACATGGCAGGCTGGTCAGCACTGATAGGCTCCAACACGCTGATATCGCTGCACATTTGTTTCGGAGGCCCGAGGATACGGACACGCGCGCTCATGCGTGCAAAAGCACCTGGGCCGCAGATCTCAGACGCCCTTGTGTTAGCGCAGCTTTGTTCAATCACCACCTTTCGTTCTCCCAAAAAAAAAATAACACGGAAAACGCTAACGGCCTGTGGGAGTAGCGCTCTTTCCGGAAAAAAAGATCTATTCCCGCGAGGCAGAAAGTACATCAGCGCCAAATGAGTCGGACACGGATCAGCGCTCACGTCCAGCGCAAGCTGTCCGGACCCTGAGTGGATGAGCGTGCAGTTTTTCGCAGTTTTCAGTTTGACACTACCCAGAGGATAGCCTCAGCCAAGCAGGTGCACTTTAATGAGTGCATTCAGAGTTTATACATCTTTCAGGGAGGAAATGCTTCAGTGCAACGTCTGCACAGTTGTTTACACACAGAATTCCGAACGCCAGTGCCTAGAGGCAGAGATTCAGACGCTTCCCGGACAGGTTGTGCGCCGACTGCTTAAAAATGAACTCAACTTTAACAGAATTTCCGCCGTCTGCCAGTCCGTCGCTTCTTCCGCCCCTTCAAACGATCCCTCTTGTTGATACACTCTCACCTTCAGCGCGTCCCTGCGCCCATCAATCTCTATCCCTCTTTCCCGCTGTCCTCTCCGCCGCGTCTCCCTTTACTGCGTGTTCAGGACGTTGTAAGGCTTTTACGTTGCTAATCTTTCCTAAACAAACACAGTAGTGGCTTAAAGCGGCCAGGAGAGGAGCGGAGCACGAGCGCGGCCCTCCCAGGGGGCCAGCTGTTGAAGCCATTACGCACCTCCCTGCCCCCGGAGCAGTTGATCCACCCTGGTTGCAGCAATGGACCTCAATCGAGGATACCTCCACCTCCGCCCCGCCGTCCCCCCCACTCCTCATCAATATATTGTCTACTTTAGACCCATTTCTCACGGCTTGTAACATGACTGGGCTTATCAGTCATTCTGTCCGCTTGTTTTCCAAACACTTAAAGAACCGTTAATCTGCGACTTCACACGTGGCTGCTGTTTTGCTTTGGGACCCGAGGATGCGAAACCATTAATTTGAAGTAAATCTGACCCAAAAAAGGAGGAGAAGGAGCTTTTTTGCCTTAATTGGCTTAAAATGACCAAAGGCACAGCAGCGCGATTTTATCCGGCAAGGCAGGACTAAATACAATGAGTGCAAAATTTAGTGGCAGTGAGGGAGCTTGGGGAAAAGTATGTTTGCGTGGCTTCTCTGAAGGGAGAGAGACAGACTGCTGTTGGCGCGCACACAAATGGAACTGGAAGGAGGCAGCAGATCAGTGGACAGCGCATGATTCATGCATCACATTATGATACGCTTCCTTCTCCAAAGGTTTCTGCACTGTCGAGAAAAGTTATAGCGCAGAGTTAAGTGAGTAAATGAAAATACTTTGCACATTGACTAAAATAATAACGTAATAATAATAATAAATAATAATGTTAATTCTCAACACAATGCAGTGAGTAATCAGTTTGTAAATTATTGAAATACCCTGATTTGTATTACATTCAGGTCATTTGGTTGAAATTACAAACTGAACAATATAGTTCATTCAAATAAATCCAAAATATCAAAAATCAGTTGAAATGATACACAACATTTAGAGCTAAGCACCAAACTACCACTATAGCACCAACCGAAGTGCTCCAATTCTATTGAATATTGAAAATTTTTACCATCTTTTGGTTGCAAGTTCCCAAATAAAAGAGGGTGAATCTTCGTGTCTGCGAGCCAATAATCATTTGGTATATGTCTGTCAACATCTAAAGTAATGAATTTGAGACACTCAAAGTTTTGTTTCCGTTAGAGTGATAATTAGCATCATGCTAAAGTCTGTCTCCATTTCATTGAGGTAAATCAAAATAAAACAAAATGCAACATTTGTGCCATGGACACAGCGGCAAAAGACGGGAACACAACAAACTTGACTTGGACAAATTCCTGATTTGAATCACCAGTAAAATGGAAAATGCAAGTTTTGTGCTGCAATTAAAAAGTATTTTGTTGCTGTTCAAATTGGTTTAAAAAAAAAAAAAAGAATAGTTCTGGAACTGGTTTTGAATTTGGCATCGTATCAAACGTTTTGAATGATACCCAGCTCTAACGACATTAAAATCAAAATGACAATAAAGGTCAAACAAGCATTTTGTCCAAAACCTCAGAGATAAGGGTCTGAACGGCTCTCCACTGCTAGCTTGACCCGACGAGTTGCCAGCTCATTCGACTTTTAATGACATGGTTTCCTTTGCCAATGGTCCACATTTAACTGTAGCGGTGCAATTGTTTGGATGAGCGGATGAGCAGCTCCCCAAATAGGCAGAAAACAGCAATGAGTCGGGGTAATCGGCCTGTCAGGACTTGTTTAAAACGTACGCCGAGCTGCCGCGCATTAAAAAGGGGGGACGCTTCCATTAGAGCGCAAAGAGAAAGTGGTCGACGGCCACAAATGCCAACTGGTCACGAATTTATGCAGTAGGATATGGCGAACTTTCGAAAAAATGTTACGGGCTGAGCAGTTTGCAGGAGTATTGATCATTATGGCCGTGCACTGCTGTCCATTTGGAAAGTGCCTCAGTATTTAAAAGAGAAATAAAAAAACACTCTCGCTTGGAAACTGCAACAACTCAGGCAATGTTTCTCTGCAATAGGACAAATTAGGTGTGGAATCGCTATCTGGAGAGCTTAATACAGTAGCCGTTAACTACTGTGCAAGCGGAGACAGGGACAGCACTTGAATGATGACGGGTTAAAGAGTGCAGATAAGGTAAAGGTTTAACTGCAGGAATAAAGACTTGAAGAATTCTGCTGCTCGTTGTTTGTTGAAAGCGATCTGACCGTGCACGACATGCAGCGGGACATTAAGAAACACTCACGTTTTACGGGTGACGGCAAATAAGGGGGTGGGGGGGACAATAAAATCACGGGAAGTGCAAAAAAAGGTGAGATATTGGCAGGCCGGGAAGAAGCGGGAAAGTCATGGCGTGCGGTTTTACGTGGCGTCCTGGTGTTTGACGGGTCACTTTGTTACTCGATCGGCAAAGTAGCCGCACGTGTGAAAGTGCTCCTCCTCCCCACCCCACCCCCCCTGCAGCAGCAGCGGCGGCGACGACGACGGGTTCCCAAGTCTGAATGAAGCCTGAATGATGGCGTCCCCCTCCCCTCCCCCCGACTAAGAAAACACTGGTTGCTATTTCAAACAACACTCAATGAGGGCGTCTAATCACCCAATTGCCGCTCCTTCCTACCAATGCACTGCCTGCACTGCATCATTATCTTCCCAACCTTGGTCTCACATTGCCAGAAGAAAGAGCTGAACTGCAGTCCTAAAACTAATGAGGGCCTGGGAACACTCCAGGAATGTAAGTGGCCACAAATTTTGCTAATTACTTTTAAAAAAGACCGACGGTACAAATAAAGTGACATCAGTAAGCGCTGGTGTAAACATTGGCCGGACCCCAAGTGGCCATAGGCGTGTTTTCAGCAGCTTTATTGAGCATTTCCTCATTCGCGGCAGACACAGAGAGATGCTGTGCATCCTTTTTCCTTTCCCCGACTTCCTGCTTTGCTCGCAGGAACTCATTGTGCACAACAACTTCCTGTCCGTGGTCTTATCAGGATGGCCAGACGTGCGCAGTGTCATTTAATCACTCCGTTTGAGTAAAAGCATACAAAGCGCTCAGAACAGATGTTCAATCAACATTAGCGATACGCTATGTAGTTATTCAACGGTAAAATGATTTCAAAAATCAATTCTATGAGCCGCTGGCTTGTAATGGCACAGGGTGGTGAGAAGTGATCATCGTTGCATACAAAGTGCCGCAGTGAAGTGAGGCCTGTTCTTGCAAGAAGGCAGATGTGAAAGTTTAAATACGCACAAGGATCAATTTATTACGTACGCCTTGCAGTACCTGCCGATGTGCTGCCTGGTTTTAAATCAGTCTGGCTGTTCTCTCTGACCTCTGCCATTAACAAGGCATTTTCATCCACAACCCTAGAAATAGTTTCGCATTAAAATCCCAGAATGGACCACCAGTTTCTGAAATACTCAATCGACAAGCATGCCACGTTCAGAGTCACTTAAATCAGCATTTTCATCCCGATCTGCGTTAAAGAGCAGCAGAGCAAGTGAACTTCACAGAGTGATTAAGTGAGTCCTACACCAGGACAGCCAGGTGTGCTACGTTAATTAATTGCACTGACCCCAATTCAGGTCAGGGATGTAGAAAACTACTTTTGAAAACAACAATTTATGTCTGAGTGAGTGTTTTAACCCAAAACATGTGAACAAAGTTATTTCTCCTTAGGTGAGTACATTTTCAATAAGAAATCACACAATCAGAACAGAGAGCAACGTTCATTTAAAATGTGGCACAGTTGAAAGAATGTTTTTCATCACTGTGGGTCTTCAACGTATTCACCTCGCGACCTTCTGCTTAATCAAAATCTAAGGCACAACATTTTTTTCAAAAATAAGTCATTCTTTATAACTAAAGAATCTTCCTATAGCATCCGAGGACAGAACCTGATATTGCCGGACCGTTGACAACAAGAGGGGGCCGAGCTCATCTTTCGTAAACCGCTCTGACAGACTCGGTTATCACAGATTGATAGATTCCCGTCCATTAGTCTCAACTGTCTCACCTTGTCTCACTGAGCTATCTGTGCCCCCTCCCGGGCAGTGGCTGGACGGTGGATTAAGACCTGTAGCTGCCCAGACCTAAAGCCCCATGCAGAGGGTGGAACACAAACTGCAGCTGGCTCCCGGAGAAAGAGACGCCTGCTTCCAGATTAGACAGAAGGGATGCCAGCTGCAAATAAATCTTTTATCTCCCGCCGCAGTCCCCGAGGACAACATTCAGCTGTGCTTGGGGGAGGAATGACCTAAGGAGAAATGACTCAAATAAATAAAGTTCCTTCTATGCGGACGGCTTTTTAATCAGCATCCCGTGGCATAAATTAAAAAAAAGAAAAGAAAGGAAAAGGACAAGGACGTCAAATCGTGTTTTGGAGCCTTGACCGGAGTTGGGTAACGCAAAGAGAAAGTCGGAAGGGCTTTTGCCAACTATGTCTTTCGTATGGTGGGCTTCATCTCAGAAGAGAAGCTACTTCCTCAATAGCTGTGCTTTGAAGAATAGTGTCAAGGTTAGCGACCAAACAGGAAACACTCGCACAAAGCCAGGCATAAAGTCCAGTATGGAGTTGCACTGAACAACAACAGGTTAAGCTTTGTGGAATTAAAAGGTGAAAATTAGTTTTCAGCAAACTGCTGGTATTTTCAACCCAGAGGGCTAAAATTGGACTACGGCGATTTTTAAGGGTTTTCAATGCAGCCTTGGTGTTGATTAGCTCTTTCTCTAAATTCTCTAAATTGAAGCATTACAAAAAGGCGAGGTAGAAAACTGGTTTCATTTTGTTCAAAATGTGTCCACACACTGAGCCATTGTTCCACAAGGTGGCACGTGGAAAAAAAAACAAAAACGGAACAAGATAACTTTGCGTTTGCGATGACAGCAGTGAATCACAAGACCCGCTACTATTTGGACGTGTGAATTTACGAGCGCGGCAGCCTCACAAAGGCTCACCTATTCGTGGCTGTTTATTTGAGCTGCTGCGGGCCACTCAACTGGATGACGCCTCCGTGTACACACCGTGTTGCTGGGTTAAACAGGGTTAAGATGCAGATGAAATACTATCAGGAGCTTGTCTTTGAAGAGTAAATCACAGTGTTGCTGCGCTGCCCCGGGGTCTGGGCCCGCCACGTGCGGGATGCCCCGCATCCTGCCGGGGTCGCCTGCTCTGTTTGACAGCTTTTATCAGGGTAGGTGGGGGGGGGGGGTGCTCGGCGTGCGCACACACGCACACGCAGAACAATTAATAAAGGAAACTTCTGCAGCCTAGCCTTTGACACCGTAGGCCAAACAGCGACGTGCGTGCGTGTGCGTGTGCGTGTGTGTGTGGCATTTGAATCTATGTACGTGTTGATAAGTGTGTTCCCATGGAGCCAAGGTCCAGTCCTCCAGACCCCAAAGGGGCACTGGGTGCAGGAAGTCAAACCAAATAAGGTTGAATGCTGGACTGAGTTCTTCTTTGTTTTTTAAAAAAAAAACCAACGGGTTTCATACCAAACCTTAGAAAACCTGCATTTTATTGATACTTTCTTTGGAGGTTTTTGTTGTGTTTAGTCTAACAGCTGAACAGTCAGGTTCAACACCGATAACCGTACACACTCTAATCAGACTACCACAACAGTGACCCTTTCAGCCGTTGATAAGACGCGAAACGGCTTAGCTCGTGATATTCAGGCACCAGGCGTTTGACCTTTTCCGTTCCACCAAACACAAACCCGGGGGACTCGGCACGAGCTCGGCCCGGCTCTGCCGCTCGTTGTTTTGAAGCGGCCGAGCTAAATTCCAAATAGATTGAATATCGCGGCGAGATTCCTCCGGGTTTAACGAGAGGTTTCGCGCAGGGATGTTTTGGCTACCGGTGAGATTACCTGCTGCGGCCGTCCCCTTGCTCACACCACAGGACTTAGAGGCTGCCCACTTCCCTCGCTTAAGTCGCATTAAACCCGAGTAACGAGTCGACAAAAAGGCTGAATATTCTTTCAAACTGACCCTCCCATGAGCGCACGCACACGCACCTAATATTAGCACTGCCGTCAGCGGGCCGTTGTTCCTCCCTTAATATGCCGAGTAACGGCGAACATATTGCCAAATGAAACACGGGAACCTTGGCAAAAGCGAAGCAGGCTTAAGCGACCAGACTGACGTGAGCTCAGCGAGAGAAGCTGTGAGTCATGGAGTCACCGCGCTCCGTCGACAACAAACGACAACACAAAAACAAAGGGCCGTCTAAACTGGGACGAGCGAGACTCAGCGTCCTGTGCTGGGTTTTCAGTTGTGCTGAGCAGAACGTGGGAGGGAATAAATATTGGCATCGACGAACCAACAGCTGCGTCACCTGAATGATGTGCAACGTGATATTTTGAGTGAGAGAAAGTGCAAAATAGGCTCGCGGTGACACACGCGCGCGCATGATGGGATGCGATGAGATCCCAAAACATTTCATTAGTTGCCAGTGATTAGGTATTTTGGTATAGCAGCAGAAAACTAAAGATCAGTTTTGAAGTTTACGGCCCTTTTAGAGTTAAATCTTTGTTTTTTTTTCACGAGTCCGTAGTTTAACAAAAATTACACAAAATGCAGTTGACATCTTTATAATGTGTTCAGAACAATACTTTCACACTGGCGAACCTACATGACATCACATCATGGTTCCTTTACTCTTAACAGATGTGTATATGGGTATGTGTTTCTCTTTGGGTTAGATGATAGAACTCTTCACTGACTGGACCTTGGAATCCAAAGCACAGTGACGACATCATGGAGATTCTGCCCCTGCTGCATTCTGCTGGGAATTTTAGCTCGAGCAATCTGTTGTTCCCAGATGTAAACGTGTTGAGCTCACTGCCTTTTGATAATGTGCCAGTGGAGAGCAACATCTTAAGGGGATTAGAACATTTTACTGTTTTAGAACACAGTCAATATGTGCTACTGGCGGCTGAGGCCAAAAAAAAAACGTGTCCTGTGACCGAATCAAGACTGACGGCCAGCAAAGACTCAGCAATGCAGTCACGGGAGTTTATGGACAAGCGTGAGCTATTCTGCTAATGACTACGATCGCACTATATGACAGGAGCACCAAATCTACAGAGTACACACACAAGTAATAGGTCCACTCTGTACTAATGAGGAGAGCAGCTAAAAGATCATGTTTGTAACAATTTGCACACCCAGGCTATCTCATCGCTGCTTTTCACTTGAAATGACCCCCAGCATTTTTTAATTAGGAATTATTCCAGTCCATTCTAAGCACAGGTCCAAATGTGCTGCATTACTTTTAAATGCGGCTCGAGGAAAAGAACACACACACACACACACACACACACACACACACACACACACACACACACACACACACACACACACACACACACACACACACACACACACACACACACACACACACACACACACACACCGAAAGGGCTTAGTGACTTCCAACATGGTGAATAGACACCTAAATGTCTCTTCAACAGAATCCAAGCTGTCTGCTCCCAGCATGCCAATCTGTCATGTCCTTATTCACGTCCTGGCCCTCGTAGGGAAGCCCTGTTCCCGGGCTTAAAGTGCCTCCCGAATTAGCACGACCCGAGCCTGCCGCAAGCCGTCGAATGCCGACGATGGCGGCGCAGCCCTTGGCAGTGAGATGACAACGGGCGTCGGCGTCCTCGCATGCCGCTCAACTTCTGCCAGCGTTCAATTCCTCGGAAGGTGAGAGAGAAGCTATAAAGGCACGGGGGCCCAGCAAAGGCCGCCTGCCTGCCTGCTGGTGCGGGCGGGTAGGTGAAGAGCAGTGCAGGTGGAAGCACTCACGCGCGGCTCGTTCTTCGTGGGGCAGCGAGCAGGTCCCGGTAAATGAGAGTACCAGAGGTGCTCTGGGTATATCCAATTGCTCCGTGTGAGAAAGAATGCTCCCCGAGGTCATAAATCAGGGACGGGGCAGAATTTCGCGCCTCTCTGCAGCTCAGCAGGCCTGTTTATACTGACGTAAGTGGCACTCAGCAGACCACCATTAATGCCCAGGCTGTCATTCACACACGTGCGCACTCATTACTGTGAAAGAAGCGCAAGTTGGTGTCCAACTCCAGTTTCAAAACAACTAGTTAAGCAACAGGGAAAAATAACCCAATACATTCACATCCAATCAAATAGAAAAAAAAGCTAAATAAATGCAATGATCTCTTCCATTAATCCGCACACCTTGGCGTCACGTCCAGTCCAATGAGTAAATCCATCGCCTCACTATCTTTCACTGGGGTGATACATTATTCCTCAACAAATTCCTGCAAGTAAGATAAACATCATAAAACCGTGAAACAGGCATCAACAGAAGGGGTTCTGTTTCGGATCAATACGAAAGGACAACAAGGTGCAGACCATAAATTTGAACACAATTTCCTTCCAAAATGAGGAAACCCGCAAAAGAAAACACACGCAGTGTGTCTGGCAAATATTTCATGGTGGCTTTGTCCGAGCATCCGTCAACCGAGAGGGACACTAATTTATTTATTTTTTTGTGCAGTGAATTGCCTTCATGTTGTTAGGTCACGCATAAACAAACACTGTGGACGGCAAAAGGCCAATTTATAACTATAATGTCCTCAATAAATTTAAAGTGTGTAATGAGATAAAACGGGCGAAGTGGCGTTTTAATTAGCGCAAACCTCAGCGTTTATCAAAACAGCGAGTGAATCTCAAAAGGAAATCTTTGCTCGGGAAGCAAATAAATACGTGTGAGGACGCTGCTCCGAGACTGTTTGTGTGTCTTGGTTTGTGTGCTTATGGGAGTTCCTGTGTGTAAGAGGCTTAGGTGTGTTCATGTAAACAAGCATGCACTGCTGCTGGTCGGTAGAACCTGTGTGGCCAACTTGTTAAAAACCTGCAATGACCATTATAGCGCTCCCATTCGTACTCGGACTAGCAAACGCCTTCCTAGCAAGCTCACAAAAGAGCTCAACGTCAAAATCACCCACATCCTCAATTAAAGGTAAAGGATGTACTTTTATGAATACACTTAAGAGTACAGGGCTGAAAAAAAAAAAAAAAAGACCTAAATCTTTTTAAACAGGATGTGGAAGATAGTGTGTGGTGTTTGATTTCTTCCTCCGCGCTCTCCATCATTCCACTGTCCGGAAGACACGCCTCCTTCTCATTCTCAGCGCTATCTGCTCGCAACAGGAAGTCATGACTCTGTAAAATCCATCCTGGACTGATCCAAGTGGGAAACCAAACAATGCATTACAATCTTAAGAACAACCATCTATGATGGCTCTGCATCTTCAAATTGCAATTCTTCTTCATTTGGTTCATTAAAACTTTTTTTTAAATGGCTTTAATGTTTTAAACTTTGAAACTGTTATTTATTTTTTATGATGATTCACTTGTTTTAATAGTTCAAAGATAACTAAAGGTTTATCATCATGCAACATTTACTGTACTGATGTTATCTAACAATAATTTGTCTCAATTAACTCCATAAATAGTAAAAGTCTTTTTTTTCTACTGCTTGCTTTACATTTTAGGAAATCTATGCCTAAACGGATAGCTTGGGAAGCATCCGTTTTAGCAGGAGGCTAAGGGCTTTTACAGGGGACTATAAATGAAGGAGTAAATATGCTAAGCATGCTGCTGCTAGAAATCAATAGTGTTTCTTTAGATAATTAATCATGGGAGGCTGCTCCACCAGACTCCAGGATGATGTATGCAGATGTAAAATGGGTATCATTTAGGACCTTTAAGAGCACAGTGAGCAAATCAGGTTGAGGTTTACAAAAAATACATGAGGCACTTAAAGATATTCATGTCGCTGATATGAATGTTCCTTGACACTTAACAAATGTGCCACTGGTTGCCGGTTACTGAGTAGAACACTGTCGTGTGTGGTGAAATAACCAAGAAGGCCATTGTGTATTCGCCACTGTTGCTTCTCATAATGCACTGGTTGATGGACCAGCAGAAAACAGATCCAGAAGCAGCCAGAAGCCTCTGGGACACGAGGGCCTGGAGACATAGTGGAGCTGAGAGGACTCTTATCCCCGGACTCCAAGTCCCACTATCAGTTTTTCCCACTGGGGGTGCACCTGATAACATAGCAATGCTGATAACAGCAGCGCAGGACTTGGGGATTCTCTGGGACATGCTAACATTGCCAGCTATATAATTACACCACTGGCTACTGGCCT
This sequence comes from Nelusetta ayraudi, assembly GCF_046127955.1. Lineage (NCBI taxonomy): Eukaryota > Metazoa > Chordata > Actinopteri > Tetraodontiformes > Monacanthidae > Nelusetta > Nelusetta ayraudi. Next base: position 6,306,888 of record NW_027466058.1, on the reverse strand, counting down.
ATCAGAAGCCCGTCACCAGCCCAGTGCCACCTCACAGCAACAAAGACTACGGGAGTGACTACTGTCTGAGCCTGCTGTCTCGAGGAGGCTCGCTTTTAATTTAAAGTTTAATCATCCAGGAAATTGTTCTAGGAAATAACTTTAATGTAATTTTAGATAATGTTTTTAGTTTGTCTTCGGATTTTATTCCAAAGATATTCCACAGAACATAAGAGCGTTGATTTTACCAGAAATGAAATTAATGTTTTTTTTGTTGTTGTTGTTGTTGTTGTTTCGTTTGTTTTGTTTGTTTGTTTTTTGGGGGGGGAGAATATTTGAGATTGAGAAATTGAGAAACCAGAGGTCTAGTACCCCAAATACTTTCACAATGTTCCCTTTCACTGATGTAGAATAGCTGGTATCATCACAATTGATGCCAATCTTCAGACATAACGTTACATATTGGATCATTCAGATTTCAGAATGAGATCATTCAGACATACACAACGTTACACACTGGATCATTTAGACGCAGACATTTTTCTCCATGAAAGCACTTTTTGAAAGTCACCACGAATCCAATCAACTTGCCCTGAAATGCAGTTTCTGAAAAATCACTGAGCTGAGTCATACAGTTGATCCACTTGCTTGCATTGTTCAGCACTGTGCTTACTATTTCAACTGGTGGGGCTTGGTAAATGTCCTTGATATGAACTCAGCCATGGAGACAAATTATTTTTGACAATACTTTAAAAAAAGAGTGGCAGGGAGGCGATAAATCACAATTATGTAATACGCTAACCTTAAGAGTCAAAGTGGGGACACTTAACAGCAAAGCACCAATATGTGGTGTGAACTGTGAATCAAACTGCGAATCAAAATGATGGGTGTCACAGAAACAAATACACATGAATAGAATATGCGTCATGCCTCACCTGGTGCCTCCAAAAAGCATGATTCGGTCTCCCACCATGCAACAGCACTGCCGTCTCCGTGGACAAGGGCCTTTTCCCTTTGGGTCTACCTTTGTCCAGGAAGCGTTCTCTGCAATGTGACAACAAAGGAGGTGAGGTCAGGATAAAAATATTCAAAGAAAGGAAGACAAATGAAGGCAGGGTATATGCACATCTGACCTTCTGTGGCAAACATATAACATTCGCTAATGCTATACACACTTGGCACGTTAAATATAATTTGTGAACGTTGTACAGTGCATATGAAGAAACGGCTTCTTTAACACACAGTGTGCCAGAGCAGATTGATTGTTGGTTGTTGCAAATACAGCAATTCTTTTCAATTTCCCTCTAACTTAAACCACAGACACAGAACCCAGAATGGGGAGATTGGACTGTTGCCAAAGCAAGAGGATGATATAAAACATTCACAGGCAAGGCAAGACAAAGTTCTGTAATGAAGTATTCAGATTCTGAATCTAAAAGAAACTTAAAAAAAAAAAAAAAAAAAAACTGCCAAGCTGAAGAGTAATACAAGCGGCAATACAAAAACTTTCAGAGTAGTTCCTGATGAGGGTGAACTGTGTGGTGCCGGGCCACCACAGCCACAGCGTCGTTTCAACACACAACATGACGTTAATGCTGGTGCATGATTAAGACTGCAAAAACATGCTGCCATCTAGTGGACAGAGAAAAAAGGGGTTAGGAACGTCAACAGAGGGCTTGGACGAACATATAGCAGGAGCACTTAAGGTGAAAACACACACCCGTCTATCCAGTTACATCTATGGATTTCCTTTGATGCCTTTGATTTCAAAGGCTAAAAACGGAAGAGGTGAAGCTGCGGGGACACGTTTTTGTTGATCCCTACTTCAGTCATCATAAATATGGCAGCGTTTTAGAGAGGAAAGACATTCAAGACTCTCATTGCCGTCTTTCAGAAAGGTAATCAGAGGCGTGCTTTGACAGAGACGCATCTCTCTGGGGGTGCTGCCTCTACCGAGGCTGCAGTTCTTTACAAGGATAAAAACCACAGAGGTTTCTTCTGGAGGAAAAAAAAAACATATGAACTAACTCGAGAATCATCTTTTAATATTTGTCGGAGCCGGAAAAATCTCCAGAGATTAATTAGTCTGCATTTCAACTGTGTCTTTCTCACAAAAAAAAGACTGTTTCACACTCTCAAGTTTGAACAGAGATCAGCCAGCAACCATTGTGATGCAATACAAGAGGATTGTCTACAAAGCTTTCTGCAAGAGGGAGGAGAAAAGTGGGTCAGCGTGAACCAACACTGCGGCATGTCTTCTGGAGAGGTAAGGCCGTCATCAGAGCGGTGGCCCAAAAGCAAGAATCCACGCATGCTCAGCAGAGAAAAGAGCAACAGCAAAAATGCAATAGTTTAAAGAATTTTACATGCTTTCCCCCCCCAATTTGACGAATTACCTGGACTGAATTTCCAGAGGTCATTGAAGTGTCGATCCAGATGAGCATTATATCCTCCAAATATATACAGGTCTCCATTGTAGGTAACTACACACAACAAGGTGAAGATTCAAATGAATTCATTTTAGTTCAGGTGATGCAGAATGAGCAGACAATGATAAAGTGCAACTAACTCAAAAGATTTGCTTAGTTTGTGTGAGGACATCATCAAGTGTGACGCGCTCACTAGCGCAGACTATATGAATGAAATATCCCGTGTAACAGGTGGAACCTGCATGCGAGTGCAGCCATTGTGCATGGGAATGCTCCTTCAGCTTCACACTTCATATTGAGGTGTCGAGCTCCACCGTTGTTTCCACGACAATGGGAGCACTCAGGCATAGAGTGAGGTGGATCTGCGTGACAACAACCACTGAGCGGAGCGCTCAGCTCTTCAGGTCAGCAGTGAGTTCTATTTGAAGACGCTCCTTATTTAATTTTCATTGACTGTGAGTCTGCCGAGGCATCTTAACAATATTGCATTGTACATCCTCCAAATGATGCACACAACATTCCAGTTTACTCTGCAATATGCATCTATAATTTGAACCTTCATTGTTATCTTTCTTATTTAATATTTTTATCTATTTTTTTTTTTTGTTTGTGTGTGTGACGCAAGTCAGGAGACAAATGCACACATGATGATGCATTATGCAGTATGATGATCAGAAATTCTCAATCTCAATGACTCGACTCAAACATGGACCATTACCAGCTCGGTGTCCTCCCTCAGCTTAGAAGGTTCTTGGTTCAATCCCCAGGCCAGGTCAAACCAAAGGTTATTAAAAATGGAGCCCCGTGCCTCCTGTGTTGCACTCAGTATTTCGGGTTTGATCACTCAATGATTCACTGCTCTCTCAGTGACGACCAGCAGGATTTTAACCTTTAATCACTGATCTCAACTAGTCTTTATGAAATGTGATGACAGCCACAGTGTACAATTGTGCATATAACTGCTTAATTACATATAATGACAGAATCAGAATTTTTTTTTTTACTTCCTTCCCATAGTAGTGAATGACTAAAGCTGTGTTTGTCTCTTACAGGCTGAATGACTCCTGCGCCCTTCTGGTGAAACCTGCGTCGACGGAGCTGTGAGCCAAATGTTGGTCTCTGTGTCAAACACCTTGATCTTGTTGCAGTAGATCTCGTTATTGGAGTGAAAGGGACCGAAGCGGTCCGCCCTCCCTCCGAACACAAACATCTTTGTGCCGATCATGGTGGCGGAGTGGAAGTCCCTCCAGCGTGCCGGTGGGCCCTGAGAGCAGAAGACAAGCAGATCACACATCTGGGCTAATGTGTCAGAGCATACATGACTCCTGCACTGGGTGCAACTCAAATCTGTCTTCACTCTTTTGAACCTCAGATATAGAGCTCCATCTTCAACCTGACAAATTTACCTCGGCGCCTTCATGTACACAGCACCATCTAGTGGGCGAAGCAACTAACTGCACATCCACAGCAAAGATATTCTCAGACAGAAATTCAAATTAAATACAGATACAATTGGGAATTATGCGCACATTGTGGAATATTTCACCTATTTCACTTTTGTGTCAGTCAGCAAGAGAGGCGAGAGTGAACAGCAGCTATAACAAGAAGAAACTTAAATTCAAAAACAAAAAAAACAAAAAAATCAACCTGCAGTGGTCACCATAAATTAACTGGCATAAAGCCAGAACACAAGGGTGACTCAGGAAAGTAGATTTGAACTTTCAATGTAGTGGTAAAAGACAGCTAATGAGTAAAAAATACTGATGATGTCTAAGTTTGGGAGTTTATTATACAGTTAATATTTTTCAAGTGTGGAATCTACAGGGGGAAAATCAAAAAAATAGGGTATATGTTTTAGAAAATGACCAGGAAAATGCTTCTGAAAACTGCTGAATTGTAGGATGCATAAAATGATTAGGTTAACCTATCAGGAAGAAAACTCAGCCACATGCACAACAATATGAATCAAACTTTAATTGCCATCTAAGATTGACCTTCTAAAATTCTAAAAGGAGAGAAGTCTGGAGGTTTCAGCCAACCACAGAAGCCAGTGTCTATATTTTGAATATATGCCTTACAAGATCACATGAGCAGGTCCGCTGCACACAAACCTGAATGGCATCTCCCAAAGGGGGAGCGCGCATAATCCTCTGCGCGGGTTTTTGTACTTGGCCTTCGACCACAGAGCTGAATTACACTGCAGAGCTTTTGTATCCAGCCAATCTGACCCCAGAGCACTCTGGTTGCTACCCTGCCAAGTCCAGCCACTGTTCTATAAATTTCCAGCACTGTTCTGAACACGACAAAGCAGCGCTGCCAGTCATTCGCTGTGCTTCATCTTAATAACCATATGGGCCCAAATGCTCACAAAAAATACATTCAGCGTGAAACAAGAGCCTAATTTTTTTATTTTTTTTTTAATTTAGCATAGTTTTTATAGCGCTGAATCATTCGTGGCTATGACTCACTCTGGCATTGACGAGTGACCAAACCATGGTGGTGGTGTCCAGCTTGTGTATATCATTGGAAAAGCAGTCCGCCTGTGAAAGAGCAGGGGGGGGGGGACACATTTAATCCTGTTTATCGTGCAAACAGTAAATCTCTCAGCGAGGAGTTGCGACGGCTCACCAGCTGCTCGTATCCACCAAATATGTACATTGCTTTGGCCAGGACGCAGGCCGAGTGGCCGTCTCTGGCCCCGGGAACAGTCCCAGAGATCCTGGGTATGAACCACCTGTGGGTGTCTGTAAAGATGCAACACTTGACGTTAAGCACTGTCGTGATGGACGCGTCCTCTCATTTAACAGCAACAGTGTCGTACAGTGTAAAAAGTTTTTGGACACCTCACGCATCTGTGATGTACCGGTACTCTACTGGGTTAAGAATCCGTCTCGAGTCTCCAAGTGCAGTTTTCATAAGTGCAGTCACAAACATTTACCCACATCCTGCGTGTGCAATGTTTCCCTTGCACACAAATTTAGAGCACAAGAGCGCAAGCATCTTGTGAAACTACAAGAATTTAGTTGACTTATTTTGTGGTCTTCATAATAAACAGCAAAATAATTTCCATTTGTGTATGTGCTTTTGATGCAGCCACATATTTAATGACAATATATGGGATTGCGTAAAATTGTAAGGGTGTCCGAAAAACTTTGTATTTCCACAACTGTAGGTCACATGACCCCGTCCACGCAAAGCCCTGCGCAGACCTGTCTGCACTTTTTACCTGAACAAAACCACAGCCCGAAACTGCGGTCCTCACACAAGTTAGGTGTTACAGTCAAGTCGACTTACGGATATCAAAGGCATAAAGTACGTTGCAGGCGCCCTCTGTGTCGTTCCGCCCACCCCAGAGGTAGACCACGTCATCCAGCAGCACAGCTGTGTGGCCATATCGCATGTATGGCACCTCACGGGCACGTCCGTGTCCTCTTGTCCTCACCGGAGGCAACTTCATCCAGCGAAGCGACACTGAAGAACGAAGCAGGCAAAGTTATGACGATGTTATGATATGATATTATCAATGGATGGATGTTTAAAAGAAAAGCTCTTAGAAAAGATACTAACAGTGTTCAATTTAAACAAACCTTTATTCCAGGGTAACAGAAGATGGAAACAACACACCACAAACAACAATAACTAAGTTCAAGATATGCTTCTACAATAAAAACAGCACTAATAATTAAGATGATATCAAAGTCTGTAGTAATATACCTGCATTTATTTTAACCTTCTTTACAAACTTCTTTACGTAAAATGTATATAACACAAAAAGGTTAACTCGTGTATGAGACAAGAAGCAACAGAAACATTAAAACGATGGCAAAGAAGGGAATCTCCTTTACAGATAGCAAATGGCATCACTACATTTAGAAAAGTTTAGCATGGCTGTGGCATTTGCACATTAGTTGCTACAGGAAGTTGTAAAATGCTGAATCAGGTGGCTGGTAACAAAGGAGGAAAACATAAATGGGCCATAAAGGAGGAGTAAGAACAGAAGGGCAGGAAAGCTGAAAGCTTGCTTCCAGCTGTGATGACCAAGTGTTATTATAATGAAGGGTAAAAAAAAAAAAAGAAAAAAAAAAGAAACCATTTACTGTTTATTTACTATCAGTTGTCAATATTTTAATGTATCTGTGTTGTAAGGACAGGAACAGAATTGAAGAGGAAATACGATTTGAATCTAAAGTATTTCATAAACATGAACCCTGACTGCAAGGGCATGCATTTCCCCACCTACCTGTGTTGAAGACATGTACATCAATCTGACGGAGCGTCTCGTAATCCTCCCCAGAGCAGTAGCCCCCAAAGGAGTACACCTTGTGGCCCACCGCCACCGCAGCGTGGTTGACCCTGCGGGGCCCGCCTTCCAGGTGCACTGACCAGCGCAACATTCTGCGCAACGTCGTCGTACGTCCTCAGTTCATCACTTTGCCGGATCCCACGAAGCCAACGCCGTTGACCCTGGTGGCGGAAACAACGAGAGGTGCAGCACTTATGAGCGCGGCGATCTAGGAGTGGTGGCCAAAGGAGAGCACAAAGGAGAACCGTCGGTCCTGGCTAAGGCTCGTCATGCAGCTTTCTGTGTTGACAGGCTCAAAAGCCCCCACATTATCTTAGCTGAGTGGATATTTTCAGAGGTGACTTATGCCTACCACTATTCTTTATTTATGTTTCCTGCCCTATGTGCACTCTCTTGTGGGGCTGTAGCAAATATAGGACTGCGGCAGTATTAATACATCATATTACTGACCAAAGGAACCTTCCGATATAACTACATGAAAAGATTAATCGCGTCGGAAACTGAATTCAAATCTATTTGGAAAGGTAATTCTGCATATATATTTTTTAACTATGGAAATATCATGGCAATTTTAATACCATTTACATTGCAGTCAAATGGTAATTTTGATAATTACTTCTTCTTTACCTTTTGGCTGTTCTCTTCAGGGGTTTGCATAGGGAATGATCTACCCCCTGTTGACCCTAATGCAATTTACATGAGAACAATATCTTGAATTTGAAAAGAGAAGCATATTTACTCTGTTAAAATTCAACAGAACTATATTCATTCTGATCTTCAACCTTTGCATGTACTTATAAACTCGTCGAGAGTAATTCAAGTCCAAACATCACTGCAGCGTAAATCAGATCATAGCTTTGCAAAATCTTAATCACTTAAGTCAACGTCCATAGTAATGGAGTGGCTGAGAATGGTTACAACGTTGGAAACAAAATGACTTCTGAAGGAAACCGGTTCCAAATAGTTTATCTGTGGAGTCAACAGCCGCTCTGTCCCACAGAGAACAAGGATTAAATTACTGAGAGCTGAACAAGGTAAAAGGGGAAGGCAGTTTCTACACCCTACTGACCATCGATAACGATGTTATTATTATCAGATTGAGACCATGTGCACTGTTGACATTCTACTACGACCACAGAAGCTCGCACAAGCACAGTTAGGCTACAGCAAAAGCATCGTTTCAGTTTGGCTACGCCGATAGTGGATCCACATTGCGTCTGTTAATGACGCTAATCAAAAGCCAGTGACATTGAGATGCAAGAGCGTGGGTTTGGTCCAGTCAACACCTCATACTCACTAGCTAGCTGATGCTCGCTATCAGACAGGAATAGCACATTCCGCTGCGGGCATGGGAAAGGGTCAGGGACGATACTGCAAAGCTGTTCGTCTGACGATATTCGCCTAAACAACCTACATGTCAAACGGCTCCCCGCGTCCAGCTGTTCACAAACAGCAGCCCGTGTGAGGAGAAGCTGTTGCTAGCTCGGCTAAAGCTAATATGTGGAAGCTACCGACTTCAACTGTAAGCTCGGGAACGTCAAACGATAACTGTCGGTCGGCAAGAGTGAACGTGGAAGTGGGCATATCCGGGTTAGTCCAAAGTGCGGAATGGTCGCAAGTAGACTGCTATAGGAGGGAATAAAAAAGCCGCAGCTACTATACCTTCAGGCTCGGTGAAGAAGACCGGTGAGTCCTGTTGTTGTGGGAAACTGGTGTGGCGAGCCTCCGCCAAGTCCCTCGTCACGTGCTTGGAGAGGAGTGGCGTCCGCTAGCACCCCCTGCCGGTTGTCTTCGTTCTGACGTCAAAGGTGTTGCGTGGACTTGTGCTATTATGCATATTTTATATTATTAAAAAAAAAAAAAAAAAACATATTACTTGTATCAGTAGCTGTCATTGCTTATTTATTCAATAATGTAATTTGATACAATTAACAATGAATTCCTTCCACTCTCACCTCCACCCTCCATCTCCTGCGGTGAGGCCACTGGACCACACTCTACAGCGTCAAGGCTGTGGGTGGTGTGAAAGGGACTGTCTGCCCATGGCCCACCCAAGGAGTTGCCCTCAAACTCATTAGAATAGAAATAAAAAGTCAGATGATAATCTCCCCCTTGTGAAATGTACCTGTATTACAAATAAAACAGTTTTCATCCAGCTTCATCCTCATCTGCACTTGGTAGATTCAACCAAGGTATAGGTGCAATGGGAGCTGACACTGCCGAAAAGGAATTGGAATATCACAAAAGAAAAGAAAACAAAAAGTGAGCCCCCCAGTGTGACTTCGCCAAGCCTGTATATCTGTGAAAAGACAGCTGGAGAAACTCAACCACTGCAAGGCAGCTGGCCATGACGCCATCAGTCCCCAGTTCCTTAAGACCTGAGCCAGCCAGCCCAGCTCTCATCTGCTCTCCAGCATCTCTTCGTCTTAAGTCAACGTCTGGAGAGGGTGACACTGTTCTGAATTCCCAATATGGAAGAAGTTAACTCACAACAGCACCAGCTGTGTAAAAGAAGGCGCGCAGTGAGGGACTCTTGAGGATGATGAGATACTGTGCAGCAAGAAGCTGAAGATGTTCGACCAGTCTTTTGCAGCCGACAATGCCTTTCTCGTCTTGCATTGCAGCCAGTGACATAAAAACATGAACTGTAACAACTCAACTCAGTCAGGATAATTTCCCCAAGTGCTTTTAAATGTGTTAATATCTATCTATCTATCTATCTATCTATCTATCTATCAATCTATCTATCTATCTATCTATCTATCTATCTATCTGTCTGTCTATCTATCTATCCACAGAAAACATAGAAAACTGCATGCAAAGGATAGATCATGTAACACCATAGTATTACCAAAAGATGGCGATGTTTCACAATACCAGCAATTGAAACGCATTACCCAGCACATAGGCGCACGATTGGACGTTTAAGGTTAAAGGTTACCGTACCTCTCATTGCCATGACACTAAAGCTATGCGACAATCTGACAATAAAACATTGCGCTCTGAGACAATAATAATTTTTTTATCGTTAACAGTGCTTATGTTTAAACACTTTTTACTGTAAACTGTAACTACTGTATAGTTTATTTTTACTCTTCTATTTTCACTTTTTGTATTGTTTTTTTGACTGCTGCAACAATGTAGTTTCCCAATTTGGGATCAAAAAAGTTCAATCTAATCTAATCTAATCTAATCTAATCTAATCTAATCTAAAAAAATATATAAAAAAAGGAAAAAAAGAAAAAAAAAGAGAGATTCTTTGTGACCAAGTCATCACAACAGAGGGGAAAATACCAGAACCTTGTCTGGTGCAAATTCTGTCTATTATGAGGCAAATCATAAAAGTACCTTCTTTGTATTCTAAGTAATGGCAAGAAACAAAGTGATAAGTGCTTTAGTATGAATTGTTTGTTTGATGTCAGTAAGAATTTCTCATCTGGACAGCACAGCTTTATTCCCCATGTTGTCAGTAAGTAGAAATGTGCCCAGGGCCCCCTCCTCATCCGCTCTTCATCTGAGTCTTTTCTGAGTGTTTCTGGCATCATGATCCCCTTGCAAAAGAGGCTAATGTCGTGAGTGCGAGGTTGAGTGTGAAACTCAAGCCATAGCTCGAACCCACACCGTATAGTGAATTTATTGTAACCCATAAAACACAGTTTCACACATCTGCACTGCATATATTACATAGTGTATTAGGAAGGCCTAATAGTCTCTGCTAAACCTCACATTTGAAAACATTCTATCGCAATGAGACAGGTTCAATGTGATCGACTCGGTTGTGAAGCGAAAGGTGAAAGTGGGACCTTGTATGTGGTGGTCACGGCACTGAAGAGCCACAGTACGTACAGCTGCCCAGGTCTGCTCTCCTTCAGGGGGCTGGGAGGGTTTGATTGATTTGATTGTGTGTGCACATTCCTCAGCCACGCCAGCAGCTGGTCATACACAATGGGCAGATTGTGCCTGGGGCTGCCAAATGACAGCTGCCCGCGGCTGCCCCTCGCAGCCCAAATATGTGATTGCAGACCATGGACACCCGCTAGAAAACAGCTGAGAGCACAATGTGATCAACAGCGATAAAAAAGAAAGAGGGAATAAAGAGAAGGACGTGCCAGTACAAAAGTGAATTGTTCTCAGTGTGTCGTGTTGTCGTTTGAGAGGAATTTCTGGAAAGGGCTCCAAAGAATTTGTGCAAATGTTGACATGGCTGGGGCAAAGGCTGTGCATTGGGGGTCACTGGTTTACTTTCCGCAAGAGAATGTGAATCTGATACGACGCAAAGTATTTAAATCAAAATGAAGATTCACCACTACTGATATATCCCAGCGTGTACACTTTAAATTGAATAAAAAGTATATAAAGTGCGTTATAAAAACAAGTTACTATTAATATAATTCATCATTATGAGAAAAAATATGTATTATTAAATCTACCTTTGACCTCATTGTGGACTGGAAATAAGTCAGTCTTTGACAAAGACAAAGGAATTACACCAGTTTTACACAAAAATTACTTTTGGAGCAACACTAAAAGCCATTTAGCTGAAAGTGTAAACAAGCTCCCAGAAATGATAAAAGTCCACCTTTTACCTTTACAAAAACTTACTCTACTTTTCTGTGTGCCCAAATATGCAGGTCCAGAAGCCATCTATGATGTCACAAAGGGATATGATATGTCTTTGAAGTCAGGCGACGACACACAAGCATCCTTGCCTTGACGCCACTTGAGGCCACTTTGTTTTCATCCTCTTCCAAACATGTGGAGGACGCTCATTTTGAGCTTTCATCCAAGCGACTTTATACGGGAGCCAAGTTTTTATGAATAATTTATTTTGCGAAGCTGCTTTACAGGGTCACAGGGCGTGTCTCCGGATGCACCAGCTTCGTCCCACAGACACAGACGTGCATGTGAGGTGAACCCGGGAACTCTACGCTGTCCCTGGTTTGAGCGCGAGTGTAAACGGATGCTTGTCTTTCCGCACGGCCTTGACGTAAACTGGCAACTTGTCTTTGCACACCATGCAACCATGTGAGTGCAGGAGAAGCGGGTGTAGAAGCTGGATGAATAGATTTGTGTGATACGGCATCATTAAAGAGGTATATCTCAATGTAATGAAAAGGAAAACAGTTTATTATCACACCAAAACATACCAGTAGCTCCAGCCCAGTAACAGTCGCTACTCCTGGCAAAGCCCCGTCTTGCCATGTCGGAGGATTCCAGGCTGCCACCCCACCTGTCGGCTCGTGCACAGATTGCGTCACTCCTGCGACCCCGCCGAGCTGCACTGACACAGTTGCTTCGCGGCGTGTTTAGCAAACTTTAACAGCCGACACATGTGACGCCTGTCCGCACCGCTTCGACAACAGGGGAAGAACAGGAGACGACCAACTGGCATGGCAGCGCAGCTCCGCAAGGCAACAACTGTGGAAAAAAACAACAAAAAACCAACAGTTGTCCCACAATCCTGGGCAAGGCCCAGTGATGGAAGGCCTCAGCAATGCTTTTTGGCAGAGAAAGACAGAGGCTGCGCTCAGAAATGGCTCGTTAGGTTAACCTTTTTCTTTACCATGGCTCATTAAAACCCAAAGTGGGCATTTATTGTGCACAGTAAAACCAACTCCGCGCAAAATAAACCAGTAAATAAAAGGCAAGGAACAAAATGTTTGTTGACGATGAGGTGAGAATCGGGCGGTGTTTTTTTTTTTTTTCTTTTCTTTTTGGCTGAGGATAATTTTGCAGCTTTGTTTCCGTTTGCCCGTGTTTTACACGACAGAAACATTCCTGAGCTCAACACGAGCTAAAGCTCTCTTTGTGTTCAGGGAGTAAGTGGGTATTTGCCGCAAAAAACCAACGGCTGTCCACATGTCGTATTATTTACTCGCTGCACTTCATATGTGAGTAAGAAAAAAGCCCCTTCCACTCAAATCAGAGTATTATGTTTTACATACTGATTTGACTTCCGCTATAGCTGGTTTGGGTCAACAGCGTTTCGGCAGTCCAGGATGATGTCATAGAGCATGATCTAACTCTGTGGCCAGATGATTGAATCATACATTTTCCTTTAATTTGGGGGTTATTAAATGAACAGAGCTCCTCTCTGTGAGTTTCTAAAGACGACCATCGGAATTTGCCTTAGGTCATTTTTCTCGCTCATGCTTCATTTGAACCGCTCTTGAATTTAGGAGCGAAATCAGCGCTTTGTTGCAATCATGTTCTTTTTTTTTTTTATTGTTTAGGCTGTGTTTCCAATTAACGATTTACAAGTGAATCACTCATTGCAAGTCATGTGGCTGAGTTATTAGATAACACTCAAACATCCTCGACATATGAGTAATTGAATCGGGTAATACCATTTCCAATGCGGCCATAAAGACATGCAGAAAAAAGAAAAGTTTGGCAGCAGGGCCCAGAGTCCCCGCTGTCAGGCTCAGACAGCGTTTGAAATCTGATTATCTGTAAGAAATTGAGCATGCCTGCAATGTGGTGGAGGATTTTCTGGATGGAGCGACACCAGAGTTAAACACACGCATCGACATTGGGCTTCTTTATTTTCAGAGGAGAAACGGTCCCTCCTTTCAAGTTGAAAACTCCCAGCGTTTTTTCTCAGGTTTTAGTGCATTGACTTGCTCACTTGCTTGTTTGTTTGTGTGTGGTTTTCTCACCTCCGCCAAATTAAAGCAGGAGCCGGGGAAATGCTCCAGTTTTAACCGCACAACAAGCGTGAGGTGTTAGCGCAGACCTCTGTAATCTCATTTATAGTGGAAAAGCAGTGCCTGTTTGCCATTTGCGTCACTCTGCTCTGTTCTCCCCGAGCACTTTCACCCTTTTTTCAGTCCTTTTCTGGAACAGTTTGAGCATGACGGGCGTTCATAGAGCCGTCACTGGTCACCGGAGTCTCCCAGATTGACTGCAACAGACGACACAGATGGAGGAGCGGCTGCAGCATTTTCATCTGAACCACTTTAATTACTTGCCTTCTATTTTTCGCCTCTCAGAGATCTCCACCCCCAGCACTCCCTCCACCCACAAGTTGGAACAGTTGTTGTGCAGCACCTGCCTTGAACTCGCTTGTTGTCCCTCGCTTGAGCCGAAGAAACTTTCACCTGTTGGTCCTCTGACAGCGTTAGCACATGTCTTGATAGTCCTCTTTGACGTCCATGGACATATAACCTGATATTTGATATTTGTTTGAGTATGAAAGGCTCAATGCGAGTTTTCTTATTTTGAAAGGGTGTACACTTTCCAACATTTTCCATGGGTTCCTTCCCAGATTGATATGTAAAACAAATGAAACATATATGTATATATATATATTTATATATATTTCAACAGTATCTATGTTATATTTCTCTTTTTGTCACCAATTCTTACAAAATGAGTGACTACCATGCTGCACTCTCGGCTCAATGCAGGTGCCACTAAAAGCTGAACTCTGTAGCCATGTGGGGATGTTTTACAAGCAACAAGATCTTTATGAAAACCACCCAGCCTCCCGCTTTCTCATTGGCCATAAAATGTTACTAGAAAATGAAATGCAAATGAGCGTTTCATGAAAATCCAAAGTGAGCCTCCATCCAGGTTCTGTCTTTTTAATGACACGCCAAGGCTTTAATTACTCACAAGCAGTGACTTCAACCCTCCTAAAATGACGTAATACCTTCTTTCAATTCAGCCTATTTAATACAATGCATGACCGCAACTAATCAGCCCACCTAGGAGATCAATCACATTCCGCCACTCAGTTCTTGTCTCTGCGTAAATTGTGCCACATGTGTGGGGGTGTTCAGTTTTGTTTCGGGCAAACTGAAACATCAGCCAGCCGGCTCGCTCTGGCGACTCACTCTTGTGTCAGCAATGAGCTCATCATTTCCACAAAACAGGAGGTGACATGGGCGAGGCAAAAAAAAGAAAAAAAAAAGAAAATAGGAAAACAATGCAGCACTTTCAGGTTGGTGCGGTTCAGTGCAGCCCCGAATCATAGTTGTGCTGCGTTGAAGTCAGATTATTTAAGAAGCACAGAGACGTTTAAGTTTCACATTTGCCCTATAGCGTTTCGATGAGCCTTTCCCTGGTTGTCTGCACGTGATTTACTTTTAAGTGACAACATCACAAATAAGGAAGAATAAGAAGAACATAAAAGCAAATGTGCTCAGACTCGATCCCCCCCCCCCCAATTCTTCTTGGAATCTTGAATTGAAAACACACCCGGAAAGTGGGCACGCAGAGGACAATCACACCTTGCAAAAGCCACCTTACGTAATAAATAAATCACAGGGTCACAGCCAGTTGGGTTTTCCCAATAGGAGCCCCGAGGCACCCGAACGTGCTGCTGGAATGACATCACAGGTCAAATGTTAAGCCAACCTTTCACAGTGATTGATACTTCTAGGGAAGGTAAAAATAAGGTACAGCCTTTTTCTGTTATTCAACCTTTGATATGGGGAAAATTGCTTCCTGCTGCCTGAGCCCCGTTTCCTTGTCAAGGCTGTATGATGTCACATAATGTAATGACCTCATCCCGCCAATCAGCCCGACTGCGCCACCACCTCAGGGTGACTTTAAATTGTGCTGAGAGGAATACAATGAAGGCCTGTGCGACACGCCATGTCCTTGCTCCAGCGCCGAGGTGATTAACGTCATGCGGAGCACCTTAGTTTCATTAGACTCTGCCAAAATGAGAGGTGCTATCAATTCTTTCCAAAAAAAAAAAAAAAAGAGCACAACGGGGCCCCCTCGCTGAGACAAATGGCCTTATTTTTCACGCTTAATGTTTACACCATGTTTTCCGTCTTGCTGTGTAACTGTGCTTACATTAGCTAATGAGCGCAGACAAATGGAACAGAGCAAAGCCTTGGGGGAAAAAAAGCCATTAATAGTGCAGGTGTTATGTATTTTTAGGCTGCCTGTGGTGCTGGGTTCAAAGTGATAACTCTTGTCTGTTCAACTCTACTCACCCTAGAATGTAAAAAAAAAAAAAAAAAAAAGCATAATTTTCTAGCAACTTGCACAGTAATATGCATTATATACAAGAGTGATTGGCTTTCACTAGACACTGTATATTGCAGAAATAAGTTTACATTCCATATAATGTCTTGACATATGATATAAAGTGGTAATATACCTAAATGCAAACAGATGACGTGGCTCCGTTTACTCCCACTGTAGAAAGCCAAAACTGGAATATCCGGAATAATGCAACGCCAACTCACACTGATGTCATCCAACTGTTGTGTTCACATGCAAATAATGATGATGTTCTGTTTTTTTTTTTTTTAACTGTTTCGATCACAAGAAATAATAACGATAATGATGAAACTGTCCAAAAGCTGACATTCACATTCACATCGTCACATTCTCACATTGTCCATCTTCATGGATAAGCAGCAATATTAAGCTAATAATTTCAACACTGTCTGAGATGCCACATTTGATAAATTGAGGAAAATGTAGACATCCCAGTCCAAGACACCCCTGCATTCATGGCGCTGAAATGACTGATGCTTCAGCTTATTCTTCAAATCCCCAAAAATCTTGCTGAACAAACAATCGCTCTGTTCTCTGCCAGTCACGTCGTCAACTGACTTTGGCCGGTAAAAAACAAAAAAAAACTAAATGAAGTTGGCGCACTTCATCATCTTTTGCTCTCTGGTTTATGGAAAAGCTCAAATGTTGACTTCAAAACATTGTCCCTTTCCCAGAGCCAGATCAACGTTTGAGCCGTGGCCAGTTTTTCCTGCGGAACGCTGCGGTCAAGACAGAGACCCCCAGCCGAGCAGGCAGCTTTGACCGCTTTCTTGAAAGCAAAATGCCAAAGCAACAGACTGCTGTAGTTTGGTTTCCAAGGGTCACAGTAATGTGCTCGCTGCAAACAATAAACGAAAAGCCCAAATATGACAAGCTGCGTCGCCTCGTCATCGGTCTATACATGAAACACTTTGCATGAAATCTTGATGACCTCGTGTTGCAGGGCAAAGCAAGGGCAGCATAAAAAAACCAAAAAACAACAACGGTGTTGCAGTTTAACAGACTCGAAATGTATGCGTCATCGCGGCAGAGTTCCATTGCCCCTGCATGTTTCTCTCCGCCGTGTGAGAACCTCGCTGCTTCATCTCTTCAAACAATGAGCGCTGGCTGACTGAGATAATATTTGTTTTATTGCGCGTGATGTCATCTGCCACACGGGCGAAGCTGGCGGCGATGAGAGCCGACTTGTTTGGCGGAGGCCTTGTGTAACAGGACTCGCGGGATAAGATAACACAGGTGTGAGTGAAAGTCATGAGCAAAGCGCGCAAGGAAAAGTCTCATTAGGTCAAGTTTAGCCTCAGGTGATGAGCAGAAGTACTGTCTCCCAAGAGTCGGGGGTGGGGAGGGGTGTCTGTTTACAAGAGCGACGATTACAATTCATAGGTTATCCAAGAGGGTTTGACTCATTAACTCATCAGGGGTGTTTTTTTCGAGTCCAAAAATGCACCAGCTGGACTTTTAATTGTGGGTTTATGAAAGTTTCAGAGACGCACGTGACCGTGAGCCGAGTGCTAAAATGGCATCGCATTGGGGATGGTGTGCAGACTTTTTTATTTTGTCCATAAAGCGCAGCTGAGAGAGGATTTGTCATTGTCGGGATGCGGGTCTGGGGCTGAGCTCAGGAGTGAGGAATTTAAAGCTGCTGAGATCAACAGATAAGCATGAACACAAATACATGACTTCATGTGAATTTTGCTGGCGCGACGCCTCAACTGCCTTGTCATTTTTTTGTCTTCTGGAGCATCATAAAACTTAATCTCTCCCTTTCGCCAATGTTTTTTCGCATCGGCTCCCACAGGGCGAAGAAAGAGGAGCCGGACCAGCGCGCATGTGGTTTCACGTTGCTGCAGGCCTTCGCCAAAAGACTCTTTTCATCGAGAGACGTCTGTTTATTCTCCGTCTGACCCGCTTGACTTAGAAAATACGATTCTGAAATGACATTTTGCCCAATACGTAACAACGCTGTGCGGTTTGAGCTCATGGCGCAAATATGACAGTGAAACGCTGTGTTGAATTTATCCGCCCGCGTTATCTTTGGTGAAGTTGGAGGAGAAGCCTGGCAGAGGATGCCTGACATAACCCATGTCAGGCAACTATTTCCTCTGCATTTCTTTCCACCTTTTTTTTTTCATATCGTTCATTTTTTTAAAAAAATTCTTCAACTTTCCTCATAATTCCCGACCGAAAAACATCATCTTATCTGCGCTGGAAGTGCGGCATGCCGATCATGCCTGCGGGATGACACACGGCCAGTGGAAAAGTACAGACCCCCTCCAGCTCCCATGCCTATTCTCCCCTTCGCCGCAGCTATCGCTCACCTTTCATGCCTAGGCGGGTGCCGGCGGTGACGTCACCCGCCGCCGACGGCTCACCCCGAGATGTATTTACTGACTCCATAAAAATACGGGATATCTAACAAGGGTGATAACTGTGTGTGGGCCCCGTATAGAGGAGAGAGCATCCGGACTTTATTATCGTCTTGGGAGGCAATGATATCAGCCACCGGAACAGAACCAGCTGCTGGCTGAGGGCGCGTCGACCAATCGAATGGCATGAGCGGCGCCGACGGTGGTGATGGTGGTTGGTGGGGGGAGTCGGTCTGGGACGGTTCGTCAGTGATGTGGCCGGCGCAAGTGACACGCGACACGTTAATGAGAGCCGTGGAGACGCGCGGGCTCCCAGGGTAAACAACATCAGGAAGGTGTTACAGTAGCCTAATCGGACTCGGTTGGCAGAGGTGGGACACCTGGTTCAAATCTAGTAACCTGACAGCGGCTCAGCGAGCAAATTGACTTTCCATTCTTTCTAAATGTTTGCAGGCCGAGTGGGAAACACAGTCAGGCCTCGTTGTCAAGTTTAGTTCATCTGGTTTTGGTAAAACCCTTGCACTGCAACAACGAGAACAGAGATTCTAATCTACAGGCATATCTTTACTGGTTGTCTCGATCTGGTGGAAAACCAGATTTAAACAGATTTAAAGCTGTTTGGAAACACATTATAGATGTCTTTTTGGTATATTGTTGGTAGGATAAATGGTCATAGGTTTTTGTTTCATGTCTGTGTTATATTGTGCTTTGCTGATAAAAGCATCATCATGGAAAACAAAACCCTTTAGATATTGAAATTCCAAAAAGCTCTTTCGGTTTCCAAGATGGAGTTTTGTAAAAGATGTAAAGCATCAAAGTAACTAAATGAGTCCCACTATAATGTGTTAAACTGAAAAATCCCTAGCAGTTATTTCTGATACTCTCAGTTGAACAAAAACGAACAATGAAACCTTTTTTTTTTTTTCCTACATCAGAACACTGTTCTCTGGGAATGTCTTTTTTTGCCCTCACGGACCATGACTTGCAAAAAAAACAAAAAAAAAAAAACATACCCGCCCGACCACACACATGCGTATTCGCAAGTGTCAAAACATAAAATGTCTGATTAAAAATAATGCACCCTTAAGGGTCCAGTATAACCGAAACCGTAATGGTACCCGCCGGAGACATAATTCACACACTTTTGGAGACGCTCGCCAGGGCTGTATGAGGAAATGGCGCTCTGAAAAATCATCCAGGCCCTGCGATGAGCTCTGCCCATTCAGCCTGCCGCGAGCACCACCCAGCCTGAATTTATCTCTGATTCCAAGCTGCAACGCATTAAAACTCGTCTCTGGATGACTTCACCAGCGGCGAAACCCGAGCCGCTTTTTTTTTTTTTGTTTCAAGCGTCGTTAAGAGCAGCGTCCACGCCGGGGCCACCTCCGTCACATGGCCCCGCTGGTCCCACTTTGGTACTGTAAAGGGCCGCAATTCCTTCAACGTGCCCTTTATGATGTCAGCGCGGCGGCGGCGGCGTTTCGGTAAAAAGTGCTGAGCTGTGAAACAAAGTGTAGGCCGACTTTGTTTTCAAAGCAACCTCCCCCACCGCACCACAAGAGGCTCTGGACCAGGTGCTGGGGGGGGGGGTGGCGGGGGGTCGAGTCAGAGGGCGGCCAAGCGAAGAGTGAGAGTTCCTTTTTTGGGGAACGCTTTCACCGGAGGAAGCACATTTTCTTCCTTTAACGCCCTGCAAAATATTTTCTCTGCTGTCTCCCCTCCTCGTGACCCCCACTCACCCCCTACCAGTCCGATCAGTCAGCCAGACTCCGCTGAACCCTGCCGCTGTTGTGTGTGTGTGTGTGTGGGGGGGGGGCATCACCTGCTCGGTGGCCACCCCCTCTCCCCCGGGCAAAACACTTGTGATGCCAGGCCCCCCCGAGCCCTCGGGAGAACAACGTCGAAGGGGGGGGCTGCTCCAGTGCAACCCTGCGCGACAGCTGCCCCTCCACAGTCACAGAAAGAGGAGGTCTCCCAGTTCCCAGCCAGCAGTCCACTCTGCCTCCCGGATGAGACGGCGTTCACATCGGCCCGATTGCGCGCTCCGTTTATTTTATTTTTTTTGATCTTTCACTTTTTCGAGAAGTCCATCAGGGCCACGAGCGCTTGGCAGAGGCTCTGTGAGACTCGAGGATATTACCTCACAGAGGATAAGCAGCGATTGAGGAAGAAGTCTGACTCGGTCCCCCACCAACCGCTTGACTTTGTTACTCTTAGCCTCTTATCTGGGCAGATTTTCTGTTCGGGTTCAGAGGGGAAGTTTTGACAGCCAGGCTTTACCGCCCCCTCCACCTCCACCCTCACCCACTCTGCTCTGTCGCTCCTGACAGAGAGCGAAAAGAGAGTAGAGAGCTGGTGACTTCATCCCCTCTCTTTAACCAACCCTCCCCTTCCCTCCTCCTCGAGAGAGCTTTTTTGCTTTTTTTCCCCTTGTCCCGCTCTCTCTCTCTCTCTCTCTCTCTCTCTCTCTCTCTCTCTCCCTCTCTCTCCCTCTGTCTCGCTTGCACAGTCAGGCAGCATGCCAGCAGTTTTCATCCTGCTCCGGTCCCTGGTTATCAGGCTCCTCAGTAGCAGACTGGCAGGCTCAGCGGCTCAGTTCCTCAGGAGAAGCCTCTCGACAGGCGCTGCCCACCTCGGAGCGGCGCTGCGCCACGTCTGGGACCGCGTGCGATCCCAGGAGTCCAAGGAAGCCGTGCTGGGCTGCGTGCTGTGCATTCTCAACATGCACAAGAAGGTGGAGAACTGAGCTCTCTCCCCCCCGGAGAAAAAAAAAACTAAAGACAGACTGACGGACTGAGAGGCAGGGTGAGTCGGAGTGGCGGGGGGAGAGGAATCTAGTTTTAAAACAGCTTGTATTTTTTGGACTTTGCTGTTCTGAGCGGACCATGTCCGAGAGCATCGCGAGGAAGGTTCAGCCCTTCACCATCGGTACACGGCTGTCGGCCCCGGCCGTGCCAAAGTGCCAGGAGTTTGACCAGGGCTACCTGCAGAGCCAGAGCCTGGACAATTGCGCCCTGCAGCGCAACCTGAACTCGCTCTACCTCAGCCGCTCCCAGGTCCGCGCTCACGGCCCGCGCCTGGTGTCGCCCGTCGCCAGGCAGGTGGACCCGCCGGCCGAGAACCAGCAGGAGGACGCGGCAGCCCAGCTGGACCAGCTGAACCAGAACCTGGTCCCCGGCTCCGCCGTGTCCAGGTCCATCAAGAAGATCACCATCTCCGGGAGTAAGAACAGGTCAGAGGGCAAGGTGCCGGCGGCGGCGCAGCAGCTCTCTGCGACGAGGCCCAAGTGTGAAAACAACAATAACAACAACAACGTGAGCGGCGCATCGGACCCACATCTGCCCAGGATCGTGGGTGTGAGCTGCGAGAACAAGCCAAGTTCTCAATTCAAGGTACGGCCATCTTAACCCACGCAAACATCTGATAATATTCATGGGAGGAAAATAATTCTCATCAAACTATCAGGCACATGTGCTCTTTGTTTTTACAATTGTGTGGGGAAAACTAGCCTTCTGGATTGCAACGTAAAAACACTTTAGATTTAGAATTTCTCAAGATGATTCTTGTAACTTTAATTGTAACAGTATTTTTGTAACTTTTCTTTCAAATGCCGTGTCAAGACTTTGCATTAAACGTGTTATACCAGGTGACCTCAAACTTTTGGTCCTATTTGTGAATCACTTTTGCAAATTTTCTGCTCCGATAGAGGACTTTATTGTGACATAGCTGAACTGATTTGACTGTGTGAGATCTTGCTTGTTATTCAGTTTTTATAATCACTTCTTTCCCTGCTCCTGTTTCCGTCATTCTGTCCATCTTATTTAAGCCTCATTTGAGCTGCACTCACCACAATTTCTGTCTAAATGTTTTAGGTTTTACTCAGAAAAGACAGCTGTGACAAATTTCAGCCATCGGGACAAAGCAGCATAACACTGAATGAAGAGAGGTCAGGCCAGAAGGTGAGATGCTGATTTAATACAAATAGTTCAAATAAAAGTTTGAATGTAGTCGTAGCGAAGAAAATGATTTGTCTAAGCCTTTCGCTATGGCACTGATGAATGTCTTGGTGTTACGGGAATGAAGTCATCTGTTCTGTTCGTCAAGCTCGGCTTTTTATGTAATGTGTTCAGGGGCTGCAACCCCAGGTGGGGGACAAGTCACAAGGTGCGACAACGTAGGACGAGTTTAGTTTCTTTTCATCTGTGTGCTTTGTTAAAACCGAAAGAGGAAAAACGGCGCGAGCGCACTGTGGGTCATTGTCTCATGTCAATCGGCTGTTGGCTTTGGCCTGTCGCTTGTTGAAGTCATCGGTGCGTGATGTGGACGAGGTGCTGTGTTACAGCGGGGACTCACTGGAAAACATGAGGTCAGGGAAGATGTTAAAAGAAAAGGCTCGCGCCGGTCTCTCCAGAATAAAACAAGTAAACGAACTCAAAGTAAGGTCCCGTTTTCCCCTTTAATGACAACAGTCACATTGTATAACTCTGGAAGTTCAGATCATTATTGTTTATCCTGGACTCAAAGAATCAAAGAACCTTTGCGTGATTCATGATCCAAAACATTTCCAGGAAACAGCACATTTCACCTTCTGCAAAAGAATATTTTGTTGTTCCTGCCAATTTTTTGGGAACTTGATCAAATGGATGGCAGATTAATGACCTATTGCTGAGGGATTTGTGACTAATCAGGAAAGTAATGTTGATGTGCCCTTTGTGGCGTCACAAATGGCTGTTTTCCATAATTGTGCATTTTAGGGTTAGGGTTACATACGTTTACATACGTGTGTGTGTGTGTGTGTGTTGTATGTTGTCTTATCTTGTATTTAGCATGAAGCGTACATTTTCTGAAAGTGGAAGTGCAGGAGGACTGAATGTTCTTCACCCGTACTTTTGAGTCAAACAGAATTGTTCGAGTGACCATAATGATTAAACTTAGCTTTCAAAGGTGAGCACACAAGGCTGACGGTAAAAACATCCAAGAGCCGTGGTGTAGCTCTCCTCTCCTGCTTCCCCTGCGCGCCCAGATGTTTCCTGATAGGAGCGCAGCAGGAATGCCCGTTCATTAGTGAACCTGTGCCAGCTGTCTTCATTTTATTTACGACGTGCCGACAGGTCGGTAATATCAGAACAAACCTTGAGCCCGGGCAGACGCAAGCTAGCAACGTCACCCGATGCTATACCGCGAAGGCGTGAGGTGAAACTTCCTGTCGTCTGTCTATGCGCGGAACGTTAGCCCTCCTTCGCGCTCGCGCATTTCATCCGAGGTTTTTTGACGTGTTCAACCTAAATGCCGTCTAACCGGCTCGAGCTTTCAACACTTGCTGTCCTGTGCCCCCGCGCAGACCTCAGCGCCTCAATCGCAGTCGAAGGAAAGTCGTCCTCGCACGCCGACGGAGGAGCCTGCAGCTGCTGCGTCCCAGAGCGACTGCTTCACTCAGCGCAACTCCCTCTTCGGCAAGGAAGCACTGCAGGTAAAAAAAAAAAAAGAAAAAAAAAAAAAAGAAGAAGAAGTAGCGTGAACACACCATTTCAGCAGGTTGTCGTCATCAGCCAGGGGACCGTGTGGACGTCTGGCCATGAGAGAGAGAGAGAAAAAAATAAATAAATAAAAAAAAAATCCTGCACATTCCTCCAACTTTGAAGTGTTCCCCCTGATTTATTTGGAAACGTAATTAAATGATTGAGAGTGCGCTCCCCCCCCCACCCCCCTCCCACCTCCACCTCCACCTGAAGGTGGAGATATCACGATTCATTCTGATGGGAGCAGGCCCGTAGGACTCTCCTGTATCTCCTTTGATCTGACAGCGTCTAATGAGAAGAAGCTGGGTTATCTGACGGGCAACAAGTCACGGCGTTTAGATGGAATCAGAGTGGGAAGCTGCCTGAACACATGACCCTTGGAGGAAGGACAAAAATATGAACTGGTTCTTATTTGGTCCCGAGAACTGTGTGAGCTGTGTTGGGCCTCAGAGAGGAGGGGGGAGGCGGGGAGGGGGAGGAACCGCCACAAGTGAAGCAATTATTTGAGGATGAGATCATTGTTTGGCTCCATCTCTTCACGCCTATGGCTCAGAGAGGCTCAGCTCGCCAAGCAGCACAACTGGCTGTGTTATCTCATCGCTGAGCCCGCCTCGTTG
Source organism: Nelusetta ayraudi (assembly GCF_046127955.1). Lineage (NCBI taxonomy): Eukaryota > Metazoa > Chordata > Actinopteri > Tetraodontiformes > Monacanthidae > Nelusetta > Nelusetta ayraudi. The sequence goes on along the minus strand of NW_027466058.1, from coordinate 6,282,654 downwards.
TGCAAGGACATTTTTTCTTTCTTTTTTTTAGGGGAGTTTTGTCCATTCTGTCTGCCGGCTGCTTCAGTCATCATAGCCTTTATCTCTTCAGCAACAATGAAAGCCTCATTTTTGCAGTTTGAAAAATAGATGGGTTCATACGTTTGCGTGTTTTGAACGTCTATCACGCGATGTGCGCACACGCTTTGAGCGAACACGGCTCGGAAGCAGCAGGCCGTTAACGTTAACAAGGTTCTCAGCCCATTCGCTCTCAAGTGGAGCTTGCATATCTGTTGCCTTTGGAAGGACTCGGCCTCTTTATGGCTTCATTTGAGTTGATGTTATTTAAATAACCCCAGGTTTAAGAGGCCAAGGGCCTGCCTGTTTTACGGTGACTCGGCTGACTGCTATCGCCTGACGAAAATGTGTTATTGCAGCGTTACGCTGCTAAGTGGGAGTGAATTTCAGGGACGGACTTTTAAGGGGCCCCCTGTATTTGAAGCTAAAAGAGCAAATCAAGTCATGAGGAACAGATCCGCTAAGGGCCATCTGTCTCAGCGGCTGCTCTAAAAACATTTTGCCCTTTAACCACTCATTTCCATGACACGCACTCCCATAAGCTTTTTTGAGGGGCTTAATTACTAGAGAGGCTAAAATTCTGGCTTGTTGGTAAACATAAAAAAACATAGTAAAATCTGCGTCCTGACGTCCTTCTTTCGATGAAAAAGCTGTTACTCTGAAGCTTCCTGACAGGGAGTCGTTTTCTGCCTGTGCGCTGCACTCAGAGCGAATTGATGTTTTCTGTTTGGCCTTTTTTTCCCCTGGGTGGCCGCACATTTCAGAGGCGGTGATGCAATCCGAGCGTTTTCGCCGACCATTTTTCCAGAGCGAGACAATCAGCTTCACTGTACATTTCGATAAACACGCGATTGTTGTGGAGAGCTGACGGGAAGAAACAAAGAAATCGCAGACTTCCTGAATGAGGTCACTGTAACGCCATGGGAGCCAGTGTTCAGAGATACCGCGAGACCTGATTTGTCAAGCGCTTTTCCTTCTGTTCAACGCAGAAATACCTCTTCTGCAGCGAGTGCCATGTAAAGTTAATGGCTTGCCTCTCGAAGGAGAAGGGACGTTATGTAGTAAAAAAAAAAAGGAAAATATCACAATGTTAATTCATGGCAGTGGCCTGTCATGGCTTTTCTATACTCTCATTATTAGTTCTAAACAATCTATCATATTTTAATGAATAGTGAATGTGGTTTGGTTTAAATGGAAGCATGTTTGTGTTTTCACAGTTAGACGACTTGCACGAATACAATCATTGTCGTAATTCAGGACTGAGCAGGGGACACTTTTGCCAACTGCTCTGCAAGTCACTATTTCCATATGAAGGATCTATGGAGAAAGGGTGAATGTCCTAAGGGAGGGAAAATGTTAATAGCTTAAAAGCCATTAGATATTCTTTGTTAACCCACGCCTCAACGAATCTGCATGAAAGTCACAGGACTGATATGTATGTTTAATTTGGCATCGGGTTTTACATCTAAACACGTTTTTCTCGTGACTCTTGTTATAAGTCACAAGTTGATCAAAGCATCTGACCATTTCATGTCAAGACTGTACACACGAAGCGAACATTGACCAGACTTAGAAATGTGCGCCAAAATATCCCGCTTTTCAAAACAACTCTGCCTTTTACTTTCCTGTGTTGTGAACAATAATGAATTGCTTCAATTACAAAGTTTAAACAGAACGTTTTGTGAGGCCAGTTCATCCGCATGCAATCCCTGGGCCACGTAGAGTGCTTAGAGATCGCGCAAAAAGCAGGGATATTTTCACATCACTCGCTGAAGTTAGCGCTGTCCCGAAGCGCTGAGAAAGCTGCTAGCTTTGTCCCTTTTTGTATCGCGGTGCCAAATTATCAAGTTGACAACACCGCAGAGTTAACTCGATTCATCAGTCCGTTTCATTGCCGTGACTGGTGTCGGGTCAGTGACTTCAACACCGGGCTCTTTGCGGAAAACAAACATGTACTTTGCAACACGTTCTCCACCTGGTTTGCAGGTCTCGCTTTGCGCTGACGGTGCCAGAACAGGCAGCGAAGCGAGACAAAGCCTTAACCAGGCTTTGGAGTCGAGTCACTTGCCAAGAGAAACGTCTGCACTGCATAACGTGACTCTGGAGAACAAAAGGCTGCGCCTCATGTGTCTCTGGCTCCTTGCTGCCATAAGTCAAGAGGGAAAATCTTGCCTGTTTGCCGCCCTGATGTGGAACACCATGACTACCATTTTGTTTTGTATTATAATTTAGCGTTCAACCGGGTACAGCCCATTGGGCGTAAGAACTACGAATGTAAACTTAATAGAAAATATTTTTGGAATATCGATTTCAGTATTTGGGGTGGACAGAAAGAATCCCATCAGCACTGACTCAACCGAACCAAACCAAAGAATAACAAAATGTTCCACTCAATTTCACAGGTGTTCTTAGTTAATTAGAGCGCTGAGCTCACGGTCATCGCTGCGATGAACTAAAATGACGTCAATACTATAACTATTAAGTGGTGTTGAATGGTTCTCACAGCTGCACAGTTTTACCAAATCATCACCTACAATATAACCAGAACCATAACTAGTCAGTACAGTTTGATTAATATTGCAACCACATTTTTTTTGCAGTCGAAACAAAAAACAAAACAAAAAAAAAGAAGTTCAATTGGTTGTAAATCAGTTACCTGGACGGTGTAAAGGGTTTAGAGTATTTTGCTTTCAGACTATTCACCTAACTTGCCTTTGTTTTGCCAGTCTGATTCTTTCTATTAGTTTGTATGATCAAAGAGAACCACATTTTTTCCCCCCCGTGTGTTGTTCAGACTTCTTCCCTGATGATGCGGTAATGGAATGACGCTGTCTGTTTCCACTTTAAAAGACTTACGGTCTAGAAAATCTGCTCCATCATAACCCCAAAAGCGAAATAGAAAGAGGCCTGCCCTCAAACAGCAGCTTCAGATCTACAGGAGGACAGGTCACAAAGTTTACCTTGACGTTTTTTTTATCATTTGTGTCTATTTTGGACGTAGGCCGAGGCGTGGATCAAAGGCAAGCTGCAGGACTTAAAGGATGGATGTAATATTCAGCGCTGCCCCCTGCAGGACTGGGATGAGGCCTCGCAGACGCTCCAGCGAGACCTCAAAGACTTTGAGAACACTCTGATTCAACTCAACCAGGTGAGGAAAAGTGATTCAACGTGAAATTCGGCCTGAACCGAGAGTTTCAGGAACACATCACAGTGAGCCCCACTTAAAGTGAAATGTTTACTTTAACTTTTAAACTGGTGATGGGGATCTGAATGTAATCATTAATCACCGGCCGGTGTTCTCAAACAGTCTGTCAGATCACATAACGCACAACATAATGGTCTGGTCTGCTATCCCAGCCAACGCAGAGAGAAAGGCAAGGCCTCCGTGTTCCAGACAGCCCTGTCAGCCGAGTTTACACTTTCTCCCTCAGGAGAAAATGTTTGGAAATGGTACATTGCTGATAATTAACCTCCCCTTACACTCAGACAGCCCAGGAAGGGCAGAGGCGGGACAGGGGTTCTCAAACTCCAAGAAATGAATGGCAGGCTTCCAACATTTGTGAGCCTGACTGGAACATATAAGCAATGACCGTCAGACCTTGAGGTGTCAAAAACGCTCTTTCACCGTCCCGTGTTTGTCTTTTCCATCCTATCTTTGCCACGCTCATTGTCGTTTCTTTTGCCCTCTAAAAGATGGGCGAGCAGCTGATCTGCAAGACCAACCCCACCTCTGATCTGGTGCGGAAGCAGCTCAGCCAGCTGAAGGATCAGTGGCAGACCCTGAAACAGACAGCCGCCAATCAGAAGAGGGCGCTCGGGGGAGCGAAGAGTCAGCAGGAGTTCAACAAGAAAGTGGACAAGCTGGAGGCTTGGATTAAAGAAAAGGTACAGAAAGTTTATACATATGTAACTTGCAGAGTTTTAGAACTTTAGTCATTTTTGTCCTGACTGAAACCTTATTTGTTTGTGTTATGTGGAAAATGTGATATGAATTCTTTCCTGCATTTAAGTCAAGAAAAATCTCAATAGTATGAATTTGTTTCCCCCCCCCTTTTTTGCTTGAAGGCAGCGTTTGTATTTAAAGGTACCGACACAGATGAAATACATTAGGAACACACATCTGGTTTGATCACTACAATCATTAATACAATTATTAATAATAAGATTTTGCAGTACAATATATAACATAAAGGGGTATTGGGCCAACTCAAGCTCAAAGTTTAAGATTAAGCAGGGCATCAGGAAACAGGGATCAGGCTTTCATACATTACGGTAACATTAGATGTTACTTCATCTCACATGCGGGGCCTTCTCACAATTCTCATTTCCTTATCCTTAATAACTCCAACGACTGCTAGAATATTGGCTGAAAGCAGTATGGGTTGATGAAAAGCTGCAATCAATTACAGCACAGATAACTGAAACAAAAGCCACCACTTACTATTACAGGAAATTAGCTTAACATCCTGGAGACAGCTCTTGTTTGTGTTTATCCGCCAACATCTGCCCGAAATTATCAAAAAAGCATTTCAGGCTGATGTTTATCCCTCTGTTTACACCTATGTCCTGCATAAGAGATAAACGACCTGTAGGGTAGAACAGCGGATGTGGCTTCCTGAGTCATGAGACTATTTTCTCCAGTTACTTCTGTTCATCGCTTCCTTTGCGGCTCAGTGTCAAGTTCAGAGTTCCCCTACTCAACGCTGGAGGCTAACGTCTCCTTTGGTAACGCGGCTTCCGTGGTTTCACACTAACGCATCTGACTGTGCCAGCAGGAAGAGGAGCCGCATCTGGTCAACGTCCTGGAGGGGAACGTTGACAAAATGCAGTTGACCAGGAAGATTTTGGATCTGAAACAGGTAACAAAAGAGTCGGTGTGAACGAGATTGCCGAGGCCGACCCTCGCGCATTCCCATATGTTCATCGTTTACATTACAACGTTGCCTCGCCGTCATTAATCTATGGATGACGGTAATTTGTCTCCCAGCTGGCTTTCCCATGGTTACGACAGCTGAGCTCATACTTGGACGGTGTTGTGTGTTTCGCTGCAGGATGAGCAGCTCTACAGGAACCTCCACGAGGAGATCAACCACTTGGCCCTGAAACTGGAGAAACAAGAGAAGACAGATGGCAAAAACATCTCCAGCAGGCGGAAACACATTAATAAAATGTACACTTTGGCCCATAAATTGTGCAGGCTGCATAGAATAAATATCGTCAAAAGGTAAAAAAAACCACAACTACACAAACTGGTCTCTGGTTGTTTCAGGTGGCTGAAGGTCCAGGCTCATCTGAAAAACTACCATGAAAATCTTCAGCTGGCCCTGGAGGTCTCCTCATTCTACCAGCAGGCTGATAACACCATGTTTGCGATTGACAACATGGTAAGATACCCTGATCTCGGACCTCAGGTTCACTTTGTGATTCCATCCACTGACTGGTGTCGTCGTCTCTTCAGAGGGAGAACATATCTGCATCCAAAGAGATGGAAGGCCTTGGCGACAGAGAAATACGGGACATTGCCAGCCAAATCATGGTAGGAGACACATTACCCCATCCCCCCCCCCCCCCCCCCCCCACCTCACTGAGGCCGTTGCCCAGTGGTCGGATGTGTGTTGCAGAAGCCTTCTCCACCTAACGTGCAGGCCTGTGTGTGGCAGATACTGGATGTCAGCATGTCCCAGCTGTCAAACCTCCACCCTGGCCTGGCTGCCGGCATCACGCAGAAGCAGAGCGAGGTGAAGGACTGCTGGTTGCTTCTGCAGAAGGTTTTTAGGTAAGAAGGTCCAGCATGGGCCGACGGTTACGGTGGCCCCTGGGGAAACGTGCACATTTCACCTAGAAATAAGTCCTTCACAGGTTTCGCTTGAGCTCGAACTCCTGTTTTCTGTTACCGCTCTTCTAATATCAGCTATTTTAGTATTTTAGTATGGATTAAAACCAGATAACGTTTACCAAATGAAGGGTCATTTTATGTCGATCTACCTTGAATGATATAATTTCCTTTGATTAAGATTTGAATTGAATTAAACATCTTTTTGGGGCGCGTGAAACAGCAGATTACTGTTCAAACACATTGCAAATCAGTGCGCAAACGATAAACCTCGTGGATTCATCCATCCGTTGTGCGTGACGAGATACAGCTGACCTGTTTCAGGCCAGTGGCACCGAAAGATCAGATGTAGTAAACACAAAAATTAAAATGACCATTTAAAAAGTTAGAATTTAATTTCCATACAATCTTCATTTTTCTTTAAGAAACCCTTTATTAATGTGATGGTGACTATAACACATTTGAATGTAAATCTTCATATATTATGTAAGTCTGTTTTCATCCCAAGTAGGGCCAGTTGACCTTATAAAACAAATACTGTTACAGCTGCTTAAACAGTCTGTCATAACATATTGCATTTTTGTCGCGGTAAACACATCCACATGTATCTCCAGCACACTTTTCAAACGTCTCTTCTTCTGCCCTGCACATATTTCTCAGGCTTAGAGCTTTTCATGGCGGTCTGGACTATCTTTAGATCCAGGCGTTACATCATCTCACTGCTCCTTATCAGCTGCGTTTTATAGCTCTTGAAAACGACAGTGGTAGAAAACTTGTTGGCCCTCAGAAAGTCCTCGCTGTCATCGCTCATGGCAGCCCACCCCCCTCCTCTGATCTGCTCTCCCCTGCAGGAGCGACAGGGCCGCTCTCGCTCCCAATGGCTCGGCTTTCGCCAGGGAAACCGCCGACCCCCCGACCCCAGGCCGAGAGCCCCAGTGCATCGTGGGAACGGACGCTCAAAGGATCATGGGAAAGGAGGTGAAGGAGGAGCAGAACCGTCTGAAAGGCTGCGGCGTAAGTGGCTCGAGTGTGTCCCCGTGCTATTGCTGGAGAGACCGCAGCGCGACTGACAAAAGATGAGCTCAGCCCTCCGCAGGGCCCGACCAACTCCTGCGACCGCACAATGTGAAACGCCTCGGATGACGGACAGGCTGACTTTTCCTCAGGGCCGGTATTTTTAGAGCGGGCGCAGACTTCCAGACTTGGTGTCCATCACAAATAGTGCTTTTCCACCAAAACACCTAGTTAGCTGCACCCCACACGGCATCACCTGACGTCCAAGCCGTGTGGAGGCCCTTAATGGGTTTTGGCCCCTAGAAAAATAAAAAAAATAACCCAACGCCGTCGTTGCCGAATAAGTTTGTCCTCTGTTTTCCGTCCAGTCATCCCCATTCACTGACAGGAACCCTTAGTCTGCTAATGTAATGAATACCGCCCTGTAGGAGATGCAGGAAGAGCTTTAGAGAGGTGTTATTTGCACTGGCACGGGGATCCCGCGGGTTTTCCATAAAGAGTGTCAAGTCGTGAACTGACAACAAGGTGGAATGGCGGGCCAGAGCAAACAAGCCTTTTACCGCGACACAGAATTTCACGTCGTCAGCCGAATGAAGTCTTGGATTTCGAGTGTCTGACAACAGTGGGCAGGCACTAGGAGCTGCGTGGGTCACTCCAGGGTGAGAGGACACTCTGTGACATTCCTCAGGCGTGACATTGTTCATTCGGGAGGCCCGCACCGGCTCTTTATTGAACACTTGGGCGCGCCAATGGCAACCCCCGCCGCCCGTAAAAGCTCCGAGGAAATTATGAAGAGGAGATCTCCAGGGACGTGACTATTATGCGGCATGTTTAAAACCGGTCATTATGTTTAAATTTAGTCTTTTAAGTTTTGCACGTTGGGCCTCTTTACGGCCCTTGAGCGAACGCACAGAGGGCCATGTGTGTCGAGGCCGCAGGCATCCGCCGCCACAGCGATCCTCTCCTCGTGTTGACCCACTGTTTTTTTCGTCGAGTCCCTCTGGCCTTGTTTCGCCCAGTGTGAAAGTGCCCAGATGCTCAGAGAGAGAGAGAGAGAGAAAAAAAACTTCTCTCTTTCCATTCTAGTTGCGTTATTTCCACCACGCTCATGTTTTGAGCTCGTTGGCCCCGCAGCCCCAAAAAACTGTGACAGGAGCCCATCAGGCCAACTTTTCCAGCCTAAGTATTTCTTTTTTTAAAAAAAAACAGCACAGAGTTTGCACAGCTGATCTGAGGCCTTTTTGCAATGAGGTCTAATGCCTTTGTGGCAGAAGATTTTGTTGCTTTCAAGACACTAATATAATGTTTCGAGCAAGCGTGAAGCTGTAAAAGCCATTTCTCTTATTTTCACTTCTTGGTTTCGCGAAAATTGATGACATTGTTTGTGTGCGATGCATCGGAGGTTGATATAATAAGCGCTCCTGGTTGTAACTCGGGATTGTTTGCAGGCACACGCAAGAAAACATTTTCTTGTTCTCTCAGCCCACGCTGATTAAATTGAACTGTAAAGTTTCAGCATCCAGTTGCACGTGTATCGCATTCTGCACGTCTGCGTGGGCTGCACGTAGCCTCTCGTTGCTGGGCCATCGCCTGTTTCTCCCGCTAATAGCAGCCAGATGCCGGGGCTGTGGACCAGATGGGCTGGGTGCTAAGTGATAGTTCTTGGCTGACATCACTTCATAGCAGACGGCAGAGAGAGGCGCAGGATCAGGAGATTGGCCGGACGAAGATAAGAATGATCAGATACGGAGACGTGCGCTGAAAAGGCGGCGATTACATGGAAACGGGATTGGCGTAAACTGACGCGGCAGCTGATTGAGTGGAGGCTTTCGGGGGGGGGGGGTCCGTTTTATTTGCTCTAGCTGACAGAAGTTGTTTACAGTGGAGGCCGCGCGGGAGACTAAGGACAGAAGCGAATATCTGGGGAGGAGACGTCAGCGATGGTTATCGACCCTTCGGTTCGGCTGCCTTGTAACATAAATTGGCTAATAATGTGCCGTCGCCAAACTCAGACTGGCCAAAGGGCTCCGCCACGTCACTGTGTCTCTTGCGTAATTTTGGAGTCAACTTTTTTTTCTTTCTTTTTTTTTTTGCTCACCCCTGACTCACAGATTTTATAAGCAGGGTCAGTAAACACTGCGGTTAAAACAAACCACTCCATAAAACGCTGTTATTTATTGCTGCTTCCCTGCGGCATCTCTGATTATTCGTACTTTTTTACATGCATGCGAAGGCTGGTGAACACAACTGAGGAAGGAGAACGTTTTAAAATACATATAATAACAGTCCGTCACAAATGTCTGTTGTGATCCCAGCATGCTGTTGTTATTGTCCAGACCTTACTACCAAGTCCTTCAGCCAACTTTTAAAGCCCTCGGGCGGTTGTAAAGCACTCCTAGTGGCTGTTGAAGTCTTTAATACTCTTTCTGCACTCAGTCCAGGTCTATAGTTTTGGCACTGACCTTCCTTAAAAGTCACGCACAGCTCAAAATAGAGACCGTTTGGACAGCAGCACAAATCAGAAGTCTGAGGCTTTAAAAACCTCGCAGCTATTAATGGAAGCCGGGAATGGTGAATCGAAAAGCGGTCATACCTTTGACTCTGCTGGACTCCTTTTGATCATCGGAGTGGTGGAGCACATGTTGGCAATGGTCTCGGACACGATGAGTTCATTCATAATGTGATTCTGATGTATTTAAGCATTTGTTTCCATCTTTGGAGATTTTTTTTTTTTTTTTACGACAGGCTTTGATGCCGTCAAACAGAAATTATTTTGAATCTCCAGCTCGGCCTGCGTTGCCTCACCGAGGAACAGCGCGGCCTTTGTGAGGAACGGCGCTTTGTGTCACAATCAGGAGAGACTGTAGCTCTGGGCACACTAATTGTTTAGCGTATGCTTAAAATCCACCGATTGCGATGTTTACGACTCCGGCGAAACCTTCATCCGGTGTACGGCTTACAGAAAAAAAAAAGCAAAACATTACTCATCGGGTCTTGTCACTGAATTTTTCCAACAGAGTGTTTTACACTTTTGTCCACAGAGTGCGCCGGAGTGTGGGTTTGGAACGAAGTCGTCGGGCAGCCAAAGCCAGCAGCAACAGCAGCAGCAGCAGCAGCAGCAGCAATCAGCGGGCCACGCCCCCTCACCCATGGGAAGCCCTGCCTGTGCCGATGATGTCATCGTCAGGCATCAACAGAAGGGGGAAAGGTGACATTTTCGTCTCAGCCTCCTTTTGTGCCTTACATAATGAGAGGTCTTTTATATAAGTCATAATTGGAGTCACATGGCTGGTACTGTTTTTTTTTTCTTTGCAGCAGGAAGCCCAGAGCTGAGCCCAAGCTTCACGTACAGCTCCAGAAGTTCACCGTGTCTGTGGACAAGGTGGTACAACGGCTTCCGTGACGCACCTGCAATAAAAAAAACATGTTCCCTTACTTAAACGAACATAAACAGAAGTTGTTTGTTTTGAGCAGAATTCTGTGACTTTTATTGCAGTATTCAGAAGGTGTACTATGAGGTAGTCAAAGAGAGTGTTCAAATTGTCTTGACACGTGTAAAATAGACCTTAGTAACTGTGTTTGCTGTGGCTCTTGGCATCAAAATATGACCTGTGTTTTTTTTTTTTAAATCCTAAACCTGCGTCCGTCTTGCTGCCCTGTCCTTTCAGACTCTGTCCTGGCTGAAAGATAACGTGTCCATGGCCACGCAGGTGTGCTCGGTAGCCAGTTTCGAGGGCTTGGAAGCCGCCCGAAGGTGCCAACAAGCTCTGGAACAAGAGATCCGGACCAACAGGGCCAGGATAGAGGTGGTGAAGAGAGTAAGCCAAGACACACTGTCATGTTCACTTTTCCTTAGACGCTGAGCAATACTGAATGAGTACCCTCTGCTGAACTGGGCACCTCGTCCGGCCTGGTCAAAGTGTTAATCTAATCGTCGGAGACAGCTTAGTTACCCTAAACATCACATCATGTCTGTATTGCCCAACATAAATAGCCGTTAGTCATCGCCTGGGTCCCATCGGTTTAATGCTCTCTCCTCAGGAGGGCCGCGGGCTGGTCCGTGCACGGCACCCGGGCAGCGCCAAGATCGAGGAATTCCTGGGCCAGCTGGAGGCCCTGTGGGAAGAGCTGCAGAGGAGGCACCAGCGCAACGCCGTCTTTCTGCAGGCCTCAGGGGAGCTCGGCTTCAGGGTGAGAGTCAGTTTGAAAAATAGACAAACACCTCCCAGCGGTGGTGCGCGCTTGAGTTCAGGAAGGTATGTTATTGATCCTGCGAGATACCGGAGTCGTAAGAGGGAAGTTCATGGATATGACGGATCCTTCTGGATGACTTCTTCCCATTGTGAAAGAGCTCAGCTCTGGCCGAGAGCCTTGTCTGGTCGCATAAAACTCATGTTTCAAGGCTGCTTTGATCCTTCCTGCTTTAACTGGCAGGCTCATAAGGTACAATTCCAATCCCAAATTTCCATTTATGAAGACTTTAGCGCCTATAAATTGTATTTATACAATATAATTACACTGTAATGTAATGTGACTACATGATAGAAACGGAACCAAATAGCATTAAAAATTTATGGCGAAAGATGTGGGTCAAGGGAGAAAGCTTGTTCTTGCGCCCTGCCTCATCTGACGCCTGCCTCTGTTCTGTTCAGGTCGTAAAACTGCTTCAGGCCCTGGGGAGCCTGGAGGCCTGGCTGGAGTCGGTGGAGCTCTCCATGAAGGAGTCCGCGCTGGCCGGCGACCCCGAAACCATGAGCACGGCCGAGCGGGAGAGCTGCCTGCTGGAGAAGGAGGTGGCGGCCCGCAGGACGGAGCTCGGCGCTCTGAGGCAGGAGGTTGACTGCCTGCACGGCCACAGCCACCCCCTCACGCACGGCCTGCAGACGCGCATGGAGACGGTGGAGCAGAAGTAAGTCCAGGACGAGGAGGACGAGGTCTGGTCTCCCTCTTAAAGGTCCAGTTTGTGAAATTTGGCTTTATTTATGATTTTTATATTGGTAAAAATTTACACAGTGCCCATAAATACATTCATTTAAGTGTATACTCGATGTACAATAAAAGTAATTTGGTTTTCCTACCCTTAGAATGGTTCTCATAGCCATAAGACCATACATAGAGCAAGGTTCTTGCTCCTAATTAGCTGCCCTTATGCGCTGCCATTTTTTTTTTAAGAAAGCCCAGTATTTAAAGAAGGAACGTGCTGTCAGACGGGTTGCCTTCCTAATAATTGTACACACTGGACCTTTAAGTCCTGTCACAGAGCAACCCTTATGCTGAGGATCCGCAGAATCGCAGCACCTGGGTGGCTTCATCCCGCCGCTGGTGGTCGGGAAATTAAGTCAGGGTTTGTGTCAGTGTTTCCGAGAGGTCGCGGGTGTCCGCTTGCCATTTTCTCGCCATCCAACCTTGGAGGGTTTCCTCGTAAAAATCACCCCCGTTCCGATTTAAGACAAACAGTTTCACCTCATAAACCACAAAGTATAAATCCGTAATTCACATTTGCTTGCCCCCCCGCCCCCCCCGAAACCCCATTTCTTTGGATCGCCGAATACTCTCCATGCACTCACTCGTCTGGGTTTATTCATTCGTGATTCATGCGGCGCTCGGTGAGCCTGACACGTCGCAGGGTCACAAACAACGGAGGGTTGATGCCTTTTCCCGGTTGGTTTTCCCGTTTTCGATGGAAAGTCGGTAAATATCCGCAGCGTCGGCTGCAAAAACTGTAAAAGTCCACACTGCAGAAGGAACAGAAGTGAAAACAAAAGAATTGGAGCTTGCGCTCCAAGATGTGGGTGTTAGATGGCAGCAGGGGACGGAGGGGCCATCTGAGGATCCATTCATCCAGGTTGAGGATCCTAAAAAGCAGCTGCTGGACTGTTGGGATGATGTCAGAAACTTAAGGCCGTGAACAAGCACAGCGAGGTTCAAGTACTTTGGAGTGAAAACACCCTTTGAAATGACTTCTTTTTTACTGTGTCAAATGTAAACTGCGCACAGCCAGCATGCCGTCATGCCCTGAAGGGGCAGGATGTGTTTACGCGTCACATGATATATGATTATTTAAATAAGGTGGTGACATGCCCTCGGCGCGCCGCTTGTGGTCTGTGTGATGTGGTTTTGCTGACATGTATAGTCGGATGTGGATTAGCCAAGTGACGTGCGTGTGTGTGTGTGTGTGTGTGTGTGTTTTTTCCAGGTACCACCGTGTCCAAAGTGCCTTGACACAGCAGAACTCGGAGCTCCGGGACACTCGAATGCTGACCGAGTTCTTGGAGCGGGTGGAGCTGGAGGAGAGCCAGGAGCTCGACGGCGGTCATTATAGTCTGGGTCAGGTGAGACCCGTTTGTCCAAATGAAAAGTGTCATTTTAAGGAGGGGAATTCTCCAGTTTGGTGTGTTTTTCCTCTCCTGACCAAAATGATTTGTTTGAGGATACTTATTTCTTTGGCGAACCAATAACAGCTCTTTAATATTAGCTGGAAACTGAGTCTTTCACATCAGCATACGTGTCAAAAACTCGATGCAGTTCTCCCAGTGCAATAGTGCAAAAGAGTTGCAAACAGAACGCGTGCTAACATATTAAAAGAAGGAGAAGATCCTGAAAAGCCAATATAGGAGAGCTTGCTGGACTGAAAAAAACAAGGAGAAGCAAAAACAGGAGAAACTCCAATGCACTTTCATAGAAAAGTTAAAAAGCCTTTATTGTAGCAGCTTGGTTACATTCAAAACCAATAAGACCCAATCAATCCTTCCTCAGAGAGTCAAAAAAAGCAAAAAAAAAAAAGAGGAGAAGATCCTGTTTGGATGAAGGTCGCTGTAAAAGAAAGGTCATGTGACAGGCCTGGAACACTGTGCTAACATCGCCGTCTGCCACTGCCAGCCTCTCCACAGCGAGATCTCCTCAGCCCCAACACTGCTGGGCCTCCAGAGCGGTAGCAGCGGCGAGCCCCTGATGGAGAGCATGGGAGACCCCGTGGAGGAGCTGCGGGAGGCCGTGGAGATGCTGAATGACACCGTCCGAGAGAGAGGCCGCGCACAGAGCCACGACCACGCTGTGCAGGAGTTGCTGAGCAAGGTGAAGAGACCGACTGCTGTCTATGCAGAGCTCGCTTTGAAACCACAGTTGTTGTTCTTAGAAGTTTGCGTATGAGGCTGTTAAAAGTTTTGGATTATATATGTGAATCTTTTGCTTCGTTATCCTCGACAAAGAAAACAGAGATACAGCGTATTTAGCCCCCTTAGCTAGGCTCAGTGCTGATGCTTGCCTAATCCTGATGCTGTTTTGAACAGGACAAAAGCACCTTGTTCAGGTGTTACTAACCTGGCAGATGTATCAGTGTGACATCAGAAAGAGCTGCTTTGCAAACTGTGTTTTTGAGCTAACACATTCTAAAAAATGGGGTACAAAAAAAGCAAGAACAAACTTTTCTCATTCCTGGCTGGTAGGTTGACCTGCCAGAGGCGCATATTTCTATTAGAGAACACTGGCAAAGTGAATCTTTACACAGTGTGGGAGATTTAAGTAGTAATGGTCTCCGATTATATGAAATGGTTTTAACAAAAGCCCAGAGAGTCACATCTGGTTTCCTTTTGTCCGTGGCTGTGTTCAGCCCCCCAAAACAAGTCACTTACTCCTCCTCGTATCAGTGCTTTTTGTGTTAATTCCATCAACTCTGAGTTTAGAAAAAAAAAAAAAAATAGCAAAGCACACATGCACACGCGCGCACACACCCAAATGGGACTTCGCTCCGTTCTAATGTGGAAAACAAACAAGGCAACAGTAAAGCGTAACGACTTAACACCAAGCCTCGAGCGCTCATGAAATGACCTTTTTTTTTTTGCCTTCTTCTTTTGCCCCCCCCCCTGCCCCAATTCCGCTCGCCAGCACGCCAGCCTGCTGGTGCACGTGGAGGAGTGCGTGTGCCGCTGCAAGGAGCTGAGCCTGGACATCCTGGAGAGGGAGACGGACATGGCGGTCCAGTGTGAGCCGGACCGCTGCGGCCTCCGGGCTCTGCAGGAGAAGCGGGACCACCTGGAGGTGAGAGGCACCGGTCGTGACACGTGTTGCGGCGCTCGCAGTGATTCACAGGCTGCGCGCCGCTAATCGGTCCCAGCGACTGCGTGGATCATGTGCCTAGAAAGTGGAAACCACCGCCTCCCGGTTTCTTTCCTCTCCAACGCATTGTTCCACCGTCTGTTTCCTGTTGTGCCAGAAGTTTTTTTTTTTTTTTCTCACATTTAAATAAAAGGGGAGCAGCCCACCCTGCTGCTCCGCGGTGTGTTTTGATTTATAACGTAAACTTGCGGCACGGTCACACGGAGCGTTGCGGAGGTTTATTATTCACACAGGATATTTATCCGCGTCAGCGTGAGTCATTGTGTGAGACATTCGTGCCTGCGTGAGTGTGCCTGTGCCTGTGTGTGTTTGTTTGTGTGTGAGCGAAACCTGGTGGGCGTGGATACGCAGCCAAAGGGTCACTCACTTGGAAAATAGATTTGAGTCATTTTCTGGGTACGCTGCTGTTGAACACAAGCAACGTACAGCTGCCTGGGCTTGACACCGCAGAGGAGCGGAGATGATCTAACTTTCCAAACACAAAAGCAATTAATAAAAATGTACAGTCGGCTGACAGGCCAGGGGATTTTTTTTTTCTTTCTCTGTCTCTTTTGCTGGGAAATGACATGAATGATTCCCACTGCTGAGACCTTCTACATCATAGGTGTCAAACTCAGGCCCACGGGCCAAATTTTGGCCCACACTGTCATTATATTTAGCCCGCCAGGCCAATAGAAAATCACTGCTAGAGCTGCTGGCCCGCTGCTGTAATACAGCACATGCACTGCTAATACTACAAAATCCCAGAATGATTTACTTGTTTTATTGTTGTTATTTTATTTTGAAATGTATTATCAGCCCGTGGGAAAGGTTGCTGCTGAAATTTAAATCAGAAGGCTGCAAATAAAAGAGACGCATTTTTATTTACATTTTGAAATAAGATAAACTTTTACTTATTTTGATGAGTTTTTTAAATATGAAATTCGATTTTGCATTTGTGCAATATTGACTCGTTTATTATATAGTATTAAGCTTTGCTTTCTCCATATTCAGCGTTGAAGCAAAACCTCTTTAGGTCCATATAAAAAGGTTTAAGGTTAACCTTGTCTTTGTTCATCGACGTACACAATCATTTTTAATATGTATTAATACATGTGTGTTTTCAGTGTGTATAAGGTTCTCTGACCTGTTGATTGGCCTGGATTTTGTTATTGGTGGAAACTAGACACTTGGAGAAGAAATTTATTGTAACACTAACCCTGACCCCAGGACAGTTGGAACTAGCCGATATAGCTTTATTATCAATATCAACATTGGTGAAGCTTTGCTTCTAATTCAAAGGAATGATGACATGCCCACTGTTATGAGGTCACCCTGAAAACATTTAATGAGTACAAAAAAAAACTACTGGAACAATTGGAATAACAAAAGCAGTCATGTAGTCATTACAGGTATCGACTTACTGCCACCTCTGTGCCAGTCATGATCTCACCCTGTGGCCACCCCGAGGAAACATGTCTGGTTCTCTGCACGCAGGTTGACTTTGAGGCCATCGAGGAGAAGGTGGAGGAGTTGGAGCGTCGGGCTGCTCAGCTGGAGGAGCTGTGCCCGGAGAGGATGCACTCAGCGGGGGCAAAGATCCAGGCCTTGCTGCAGGGCTGGACGGAGCTGGAGAGGAGCGTGGCAGAGAACAGGTTCCGCTTGGAGGAGTTTGTGCGTCTCCAGGGCTTCTTCAGGAGTTACCTCGCGATGATGTAAGCAGGGGCACGGGGAGGTCGTGACCCCCCCCCCCCCTTCTCTTCCCGGGCGAGACTTTCTTTTTCGCTGTGTTAGAACATCTGCCTATTAGAGAGCTTCAGAGAAAGAACAGGATGTTCTCATTTTCAGGCGCGGGTACCGTGGGGAAATGTATGATTTAGGATTTGCCGGGGGAAGCTGAGAAACACTCGCGCCGGCCAACCGTGACAAGGCGATGAATGTGTGTCCTATCAGAGAGAGTCTGGCCATTCTCATGTAATTTTTTTTTTTGTTGTTGTCATTCCCATGGCTTCATTCACAGACCTGTTTCTTCTCTCCTCCACCACCTGATACCCCTACCCTCTTCTCCTCTGATCAGCTCGTGGACCGAAGACACAAGGTCGCGCATTTTCTCCGACGCGGCCCTGCAGCCGGGGACGGACGGACGGAGACCCGTCGCCGCAGAGCTGGACATGCAGATCGAGCAGAAGTTCGACGAGTTCGACGAGCTGGTGGCGACCGGCCAGAGCATTCTGGGCAAGGACCACCACCTCACGCAGATGGTGAGCAGGGTCACTGAGCGCCGTCCCTGCGGCTGCTGCCCGTCCCCTCTCTCACGACGTGGTTGCGTCGCAGGTGAAGGAGCGCATGGAGGAGCTGAGGAGCATGCTCGGCTGGATCCTGGTGCACTGGAGGGCTCAGAAACAACAGTGGCTCCATCGGAAGAGCAGACGGGAGCCCGCGCAAGATAATATTTACACCGAGGCCGCAATGTGCTCTCCATTAGCCGAGGTAAACAAGCACAGGTGCATCTGCTGGAGGCACAAGTGTGCTTTAAAAGCACTGGAGAAAATGTGTGTGTTATTTTCTCATTTAACATTTGTATGTCAGCATTAAACTGGAAACATGGAACAATAAACATATCTGCATTTAATTTATATAATTATATATAAGTATAATTATATAATTATAATTACGGTATATATAATTTATAATTTCATAATAGTTTATACAAATTAATATTTATGAATACTAATACATTTATAAATACTTATGATAATAATTATAAGTATATTTTACTGTAATAACTACACATATGTAGTTGTTTTTTTTTAAGTAAAAAACAGATTTTATTTTAAATAATGTAAGTACTTCTTTCACCTCAAATAGCACACTGGGCAAAGTGTGCCTCAAACCATTCATTCATTCATTCATTTATTTTTCTAAAACTTGAAAGGCAATTGGCTGAGCCATCTTGCTCATCATTACATCATCATTGAACAAAACTGAAGCAGAACCAGTTTCCTGATGCTTGCTTAGCAGGAAACCAGCAGTTAGTAAATCAAAAACACGCTGTGCACCATGAAAAGCCGCCAGTGTCAGCCTCGAAAACTGGAAAAAGGTTAATATTTGTTTTCTATTTGCCTTTGTTTTTTCACGTAGACTTCAGTCTCGGAGCTTGAATTTCACCAGTCCCACCAGTGCCCTGCTGCCACCCCGGATGAAGACAAACTAAAAGCATTGTGCGACAAGCAGCCTTTGTTCCTGCCCTTCACACACGCTGAGGAGCAGGACGGGGCTCAGCTAGAGGACGGGTATGAGGTTATGAAGAGCATAGCGCCCCCTCCTGGCTCTCCTAAACCTTCCATTGTGCTGCTGAAGGAGCCCGGCGGCCCTTCGGCGGGAGGCACAGTCAACCTGATCCTCAGTCTGGGTGCCTCGGGGGACGGCCAGGTGCAGGTGCTCGACTCACTTGCTGCCGCAGATGAAGTAACCAGTGAGGCCTCTGAGCCTCTGCACAGGGTGAGGAACGCCGGGCGCCTCAGAATTGAAAGTCTGCCACAACTCTTTTATATGCATTAGCTGCCGGTCCTGCCCAGCTGCATCACCAGATAAGACGCCGCACCGCAGGGGGGGGTCACCCTGACCACCGCCTGTCGACTCTCTTCCGCTGTTCATTCCTCCTTCTTGTCCTCCTCTTATCCCCGTTTCTCCCTCAGCATTCTGTGCCTCCGTCTTCTGCCGGTAAAAGCTTTTGGAGGCGCTGCCAGGGTCTTTTGGAAAATACTTTGGGTAGTTTAAAGCGAAAGAGAAAGATTTATCGGCAGAGTGCGAATGAGGTAATTTGCGCTGTGTGAAGCTGCCCGTTGCATGATGAGTGTGGCCGGGAGCTGCTGCATGCCAGCGTGCAGTGGGGCGTCTTTGGGTGTGACGGTGTGGTTTACTAACTCGTGATACAAGATACGGCCGGCCTGCTGCAGTGTCTGCATGCCAGTCACAAGACTGTTGGGGAGGAAGTTGCTGTGGCTGAGAATTTACAGTTTCAGTGCAAGAAAAAAAAACACGATACTCTCAGAACTTACAGTTCAGTGTTCGACCGTTCTCACAAACCAAACCATTTCTGTGTTTTTTTTTGTGTTTCGCCGTCTTGAAGGTGATAGTGATTGCACCACTGTTTGTCATTGCACAAAATCAAATGACTGCAGCAACAGTTGGGACAATAGTTATGCCCTGAAACCAACTTTTTTTTGATTTTACTACAGGTTTCAGGTTTTAGCAAGAAGAATAACATTTTTTGCCGCAACTGTGATTTAGAATAGCTTAACAAACCACAGTACAGATTGCTTTAGGGGCCTTTTCATTCAAAAGTAAACTCCTTTAATTCAAAAGTAAACTCTACGGTCTTGTAGCGGAGTCACAGAACCTGGGAGACATTCCAGCCTAAAGAGCCAGGAGTGCTCTGTGTTCCCCCCCTGAGGCCCTAAAATGAGCCCGTGTGTGTTTATTGTCTGCTAGGATGGATGTGAATTCATCCCCAGCACTCGTCTGTCAGCAGTGACTTTTCTCTTTCAGTGCGTCTTGTCTAAACTCAGATACAGCCCGATAGGATTCTGTAATATCAAGAAACCGAATCAGTGGGGTTTCGCAATCCAACTTTCCAAAGAGTCATTAAAACTTCTTCGGGGGCTCAGCTCGGAATTAAAACCTGGGAGCCGGCGATGACAGAGGCAGAATGGCGGCGATGACGCGACGCGCTGTCGCTGCTCGTCACGGCCTCTGACTTGGACTCCTCTCTGCAGCTTTGCCACCATTGTGCGAAAAGCGGTGACCTCACCCTCGCCTTCCTTTGAAACCTGCGCCGCAGAATGCGGCTCCCCGGCAGGGGGCTCCTCCCGCAGACGCGGGGAACTGCGGCTGAACTCTTTTGCGAGCGGCCCCCAGACGCCGTTGCGCTGTGATTTATGGTCTGCGGCTTCCTCAGAAACAGGAGATTAGTCACAGAGTTGAAAGGTCAAGCCATTACAGCTGCACATGACGACATGCGGCGGCGGCGGTGCATTTGTTTTTAATTAAGCGTCGGCAAAGTGTGCAACTGCGTCCACGTCAGTGCTTTCATCTAACTTTTTTATTTATTTGTTTTTTTCATTTTTGCACCGCTGTGCAGATCTTTGGATCCATTGTTTTCTCAGATGTGTGGGATTTGGAGGAAATGGCAGTGCTATTTCTCAGCTAAAAAAGCCACTGATTGCACCCGGTCATTTTTTTCCCCCCCCGCTCTCATATCGTCATTCATCGGTTAATACGCGAAGCGGCCCCCTCGCCCTGTCACGCTGCAGGGGCTGCAGGGGCGTCGGAGGCCCAGCGGCGCCGCTGCATGAGTCGTCCCTCGGTTAACCCCGCCGCAATAGCCGAGCTCCGCCGCCGATGATTCCCCGCGTGCGCCTGACGCTTTTCTCTCTCGACAGGTGAGTACCTACCTGCATGTCAAGGACAGCTGCGTGGCCGCGGCCCCCGTGTACGAGAGCATCACCCTCCCCCGCCAAAAGTGCCGCCCGTCGGCCTCCCCAACTTTCTCCACTCCGTCGTCCACCTCCTCCTCTTCCTCCTCCTCGTCCGGCTCCTCGCCGGCCTCCACGGCGCCCACGCAGCCTCAGGCAGCCAGCGTGACCTTCCACCACCACCCCCAGGCCGGGAGCAGCTCCCTCTTCAGCAGCCTCAAGAGGATGGGGAAGAAGAGGAAGAGGAAGCGGGACGCCCGCAGGCACACCATCCAGAAGATCATGGGGGTGGAGGAGCAAAGGGAGGTCCTGTACGACACGCACACGTGGCCTCTGAAAGAGGGCAGGAGGAAGAAGGGCGGCGGCAGGGGCGGAGCCCCGGCGGCGGCCTACGTGAAGAACCCCCTGCAGGGGGACATCGAGACGGAGTGCTCGGCGGAGTACAGCATCACCCCGTACGCCGTGTCAGAGGGCCAGCCGGCGGCCGCCGCCACTCACGCGCGAGGCCACTGCCGGTTCCTCTCGCTGGGCTCGGTGCTGAGCTTTGACCTGCCCAAGGACATGACACTCATCCCACCCAGCATTCAGGACATCATCACCATCGCCCCACCTGAGTCCAAGACGCTGGCCGGGGCCGACCCCGACCCACTCTCTCAGAGGCACACGGCCCTCAGCTCTTTCAGACAGACCAGGGCCAACCCCGCCACGGCTCCCCTGGCCAGCGAAGATCAGACCGTCCCGTGTGATGACCTCCATGAAACCCAGCTCAGCCCGCATGAGGACGCGGAGCAAGAGTGGGAAACGATGTCGTCTGGGGTTAAAATCGGCGCCGCAGAGAGAGAGAGAGGCGAGAGCAGCCCGACAGCCCGGCCGCCTATTTACGTGAATCAGGTCCAAAACGCAGCCGAGTGCAAACGCCACCACAAGTGCCTGAGCGTTCACACCCGCATCCGAGACCTGAACGGACACCTGTACCACAAATGCGGCCCAGGAGCCCAGGCTGCGCACGGGGACGGCGCGGTGGGGCCGCGGTGTCACGGCCAGGCCTCCTCCTCCTCCTCCTCCTCCTCCCACGTTGTCGTGAGCCTCAAGTCCACGGTGAACGTGAGCGTCCGCCAGGACTCGGTGGACTCCGGGATCTCCACCGCCAGCAGCGCCAAGCTTGGCGCCGACACCACCGCCGCCGCCGCCGCCTGCCTGGACAACGCTCAGCCGAAGGGGGTGGTGGGGAGGCTGGTGTCCCTGGAGGTGGGAGGGTTGGACTGCGGCAAAAGCAGAGACACGCCGATGTGCTCGCCGGAGTCGGAGGCGGAGCCCATCCACCCGGACCACCAGCAGTTCGAGGAGGAGGAAGAGGAGCTGGAGGACATCTGGAACCGGACGGCCAGACACAGGCAGAGCGTCTGCTCCGACATCATGTACCAGCCGGGCCACGACCAGCTCCCGCCGTCGGAGGCGTCCGTCAGCGAGGTGCCTTCCCGCTCCCCTTCGCCCAAGGCCCCTGCCGTGCTCTACAGGAACCTGGCCACGGCCTCGGCGCCCAACCTGCTGGTGGCCGAGTTCAAACTGCCCCCCTCCGTCCAGAGCTGGTTGGGATACAAGGAGCAGGGTCCCAAAGGTCAGCTCCCCCCACTGGCCACAGGGGACAGGAGGTCATGGGCGGCGTTCCCCAACAGGGAGCCGAGCAGCAAGGCCTCCGTGGCGGCGGTGAATGAGACGGCGGCGGAACCAGTGAGGCTGCCAGACGTCTGCGACAATCAGAAGTATATCTATCAGTACAGAGAGGACGAGGAAGAGGAGGCGGAGGAGGAGGAGGAGGAGCAGGAGGAGGGGGAGGAGAGGGCAAAGGTAGGGGAGGAGGGCGATGAGCACGGGAGCTTTTCAAAGGTGAGGTCGGCACCTGATGTCCTGTAGTAATGTCTGCACTTGGATCACTTCACCCAAATAGCCCATTTATAAATGTATATACATTACCTCATATAGAATATAAGATTGTCACTGCTTGTAATAATCAAGTCATTATAATTTTTTTTTCCGCAATTTAAAAGAATCCTGTTAGAGAAGGAATTTCTTTGAAGATTTGGAAGGAAATTAGATGTGGCGAAAAAAAGAAAAAATTGGGCATTCAAAACGTACAACCTGTAATAATGATAATGTGTTGGAGGCGAGCAACAAAGCAATCAAAAGTCAATTTGGCCTTCAAACTGCATTATTATACTGCAACTGTAGTTTAACACTGTTGTGAATGTAGACTTTCCTCCTCCCTTTCCAAACATATTATCTTAGTGGTGACTGTTTTTGTAACATATTCAACCTAAATACAGCTTGTGTAAGTAGTAGGGCATAAGAAAAACTGCAACTCAATATATATTTGAATGTTATTTCGGTGAACTGAGACTTTCTGAGTCTTGAGACCCACTTGCCTCATTCTGTTTCTTCTGACCACAGTGTTTATAAAATGAAGATAGAACATTTTATCAGCAATATATTTGTTTATTAATAAGAATGCATTCTTCCCCCTCGACAGGATGAATCCATGAGTCTGCTGTCCGTCCACATGGGTCTGGAGAACCTCTGCCAGCAAAGAATTCCCTCCCTGAACCTGGACAACATGGACAAGCAGGAAGGTTCGGTGGCCACAGGAGGGCGCTGCTTCACCTTGGTAAGAGGGCCTGAAGTCAGACGCAAGTGCCTCATGCACGAAGGCGCAGCAGATTCTTTTGCTCAAAGTGTGTGAATGAAATGTCCCTCAGAGTGGGAAGCCCGAGCTGCAGACCATGGAGGGAACGCTGGAGAGGAAGCAGAAGCTGCAGCTGGGAGGAAAGAAAGTGAGAAAGGTTCTACTTAGCGTTAAAAAAAAAAAAAAAAAAAATATATAACAATAAAGCCGACACGGTCAGCAAACGCAAAGGCCGCAGTCAGCAACAACACTGACTTACACTGCAACGCTCTTATCTTATTTTCACAGGCAGCCTCCCGGGGCTGGAGCTCCTACCACGCCGTCTTACACCGGCACACCTTGTGCTTCTACCAGGACAGAAAGGACACGCTGAGGGTGAGCGCCGCCCCTCCCGCTGCTGAAAGAAGCGCAGGAGAACCGTTATGGAGATGGTGGTTTGGTTTGCGAAGCCGGTTGGTGATCAGGCTGTTCTGTCGCTGCAGAGCTCGGCGTGCGGCCTGCCGCTGAACCTCACAGGGGCCGAGTGTTCGCCCGTACCAGAGTACACCAAGAAGCCCAACTGCTTCCAGCTACGGTGAGATGTAACCCTAATATCATCAAAGCCATAATGGACATGTGTGACGTAAAAAAACAAAACAAAACATACTAACGCACAACAGATGGAACATTTCCCATATTTGTGTACTTGTTGTTTCACACAAGCGTCTGCTCAAGAAGCCGTTGGTAGGTAATTCGACAACCCTTCTTGCCTTTGCTGCATTCAAAGAGGGACATTTATTTTTTTTTTAAACAGCAATTTAAACCAGCTAGCTACACACAACACTTCTTATTTGGCCAATGGATGCTTTGTTCTGAGGCTGTGTTTTGCAGAACTCCTGGCGAGAGGTTCAGGAGCACAGTGAAATTTGTTTCTCCAAGAAAAGTCCATTGTTTGTTTTCCTCCATTTTTATTTTATTCCGTCTATGTGAGGATACCGTCTTGTTTCAATATAAGAGTAGCACAAACCTCTGCGCTAGTTTCAAGCTGCGGCAACCTTCTGCTGTTTGTCTCGACAGAAAGGAAGGTGATTTGCTATGACTGTGAAAAACACTTTTGATCCCAGCTCGGCAAAACATCCCAGCACCGAAATCTCCGCGATCCAGTCACCTTGCAAGGTCATGTTGGAAATCTATGAATGCTCAAATGTATTATTCTGGCTCTACAGGCTCCGTGACGGCTCCGAGTACCTGCTCAGCACCCCGTCACGCTTCATGATGAAGAAGTGGATGATGAAAATACAAGCAAACACAGGTAGGAAAGGCTCACCCTGCAACTGATGCACGCATATTCTGCACTGGATCCTCACAACCGTGTTGTTTTCCTTTGTCTCCAAAGGCCGGGATGAGTCTTTCCTGTCAAGTGTTGATCACGACTTCCCTGCCTCCATGTAAGATTTCTGAATATAACCACACCTACTGGTTTAAAGGTTTAATATTCTAACACAGTGCCTCCTTTCCACCTTTTAGAAAGCCTTTCTTTTGCTCCAGCTGCAGCGGTTTCGCCCAGTGCCGCTGCCCGTCCCATCATGACGTAACCTCCACGTTCCCCAGGCGCAAACCGCCGGGCGCCGCCCAGCCCAAGGAGATCGTTGTCCTCACCCGAGAGTTCACCCACTTGCCGCACGGCCATCTGAGGAGCGTGGAGGAGCGGTCGACCGTGGCGCCCGCAGACCAAGGCCGCTGTGGTAAGGCCTGCCGCCACCGCCGCCGGTGACGCTGCTGCTGCTGCTGCTGCGTTGACAAAAACTAAATTTACATGAGCGAATGGAACTGATGTCAGTCAGTCAGTCAAACCTTTATTTAACCTGGCAGGGTACTAGGAGCGAACTATAAGGCTTATAGGTGGAAGCAGGAGCCCCCTGGGGAAAGGAATGGGGAGTTACATATAACAGATAAAAACAAAAGATAGTAAAAATGACAGACTTAGAAGAATGATTTTTTTATGCAAACAAATGAATATATCTGTTCATTATATATGTATATATATATATGTATATATTATAAGATAAAAAGACAACAAAAAGAGAAACAGATAAACAAAACCAAGTGTATCTTTTTACTATTTTACTATTCATCACAATTGATACAATTGTGTTCTATACAATTCAATACATGTAGAAATGTATATTACATATCAATATACAATATATATACTAAACAAATACAATAAATAAATACAAAAATACAATGTACAATTTCTTCTAGTTTTATTTACATGCTAAACATACTCCCAATTAATACCCTTCCTCTTGCAGAGACCTATTGAAGCACACGGACCAAAGAAACAGTGCAGTACAGCAGCAGTCATAGAGGAGAGGGATCACATAATGGAATAGATATCACAGAACACACAAGAAAAACAAGGGACATAGTTAAAATGACAGACTTGAGCGCAGGACGCGACGAAACAACACGACATGAGTGTACAACAATCACAACGAGCAGGGATGAAATAAAGAAATGCTTAACTTGTGGAAGTGCTGCATGTTGACATACACCATGGAAGACCCTGCCTCTACTGTCGGCCACTAAATATCCCCTCTGAGCCGCCGCTGGTTTGAGGATGCACTCTTGTGCTGTTGTTATTGATTGGATGGGGTTTTTATGGGTTTTCTTAGCAATGACATCACTCAGCTTTTTATTTCATTCTTTTATTTGTTTTACTCTTGAGGCCGCCGTTGAAGGTTTCCACATTTTTATTGACCTCTGCTGGGTTTCAAATTGCTGTTAAAGTGCTTTCACCACAAAGATGGGGACGAATCACGGCTGTTGCAGTCCCAGTGCCTCCCACTAGGGGGAGGTAGGGTATCGTCTCGACGGTGGAGGGAGCGTCTCCTCACGGCTCCTCGGCTCACTCTCCGCCTCTTTGTCCTCGGCCAGGTGATGATGAGGAGCGCTGGAGGCAGACTGTGACTCACAGGATGTCTAAAGCGTCCGACACCTCCCCTGCATCTGGCGGCCTCGACTGGCTCGGCAGCAAGCGTCGCTCGCACTCCTTCACATCAGGTTTCTTTGCAGTTATTAGCCTCGGCGACCCTACAGTGCGCCTCCTGTGAATCATAAACATCTATTTTTTTCCCCCGTTAATGTTTCCTCATTTTTTTTTTTTCTGGTTGGTTTTCTGCCTCCCTCAGCAACCTACCAGAAAATCAAACCCGTCACATCCCACACACCCGCGCTCACAAGTCTGGAAAAAGGCTCCAACTACTGCGTGACTCTGGTGGTCGGGGACAAGTCATCAGACAGTCAGGCCCCGAGCAGGAGTTCCGACCCCCCGCTGCTGACCCTGGCTGGATGGCAGCAGGAGGCCAATCGGGACTCGGCTCCGAGGAGCTACGCCAGCCTGCCGCGGCCCTGCAACAAGTCCGTCTTCAAAAGGTTCTTTGGGAAAAGAGACCTCTGAGGTGTTGAATGTGTATATGTATATATATATTTTTTTTTTGCTCACCAATAAAGGGTTTTGGAACCATTACAAATGTGCAGCGCACATGTCGACGGCACCGGCAAACTACTACTGACTATATTTATGATATAAGACGAGCAAGCACGATTGTTTTATTTTACTGTTTTTTTTTTATGATAATCACTTCTGCAGTCTGAAAAGGTCCTCACTATGAGTCATCTCGGAGTGTTTGTATTATTTTTTTTAAACGCAAGTGAAAGACAATACGTGTGTGTGTGTGTGTGTGAGTGTGCGTGTGTGCACTTTGTAACTGTACACGCGGCCCATTGACAAACTGTGTTCGCCGGTCTTATTTGCTCTTTTCCTGTTTTGTTGTGTTGTGTTTACTCTGCTAACAGTCTCTGTATAAAGAAACCTCCCACTTAATATGGAGTCCATTCAGACAGCAAATTCAGAGAGAAATCTTGTGTTGACTCAGCTTTGACAAAGTATTCACAGTAACTAGGGTGCATGTCGACTTCCAACGGTCTTCCTTTGCATAAACAGCACGCGGCGCGCCATAGTATTTCCTTTCTTTTGTTCAAATTAGCAGTTTGACACTGCCTTGGTCTGCTGGCATCACTTTCTGAATACTGCTTGTGACAAAGACTATTCGCAATAAACATAAAAATCAAGCTATTGCTTGCCCTCTGATGGAGGGATGCGGGATTTGTTCCCGCAAATGTGTTATTTGTGTGTCTGTGTCCCCTCGGCGGGCTTTGAAGAGACAAGAGATTAAGCGACGAGATGGAGATTAAAGGCCAGGAGCGTTCTCACATCATTAGCTGTATCTTTGCATATTAAAAACCTGCCGTCTTTCAAAGATTAAATAAAAAAAAAAATCCATAATCAACGTTGCGTTTCCGCAGAGGAACCAATTGTTCTCCACAGACATTATAGCTGCATAATGAGTTGCATGCATTAAGAGTTTGGCAAAAAAAAAATGCTGTTCAGAATTACAAAGTAGCCACTCATCCCCTACAAGATCTCCCTATAAATTTAATTTATGATTAGGCCGTCTGTGATAATAGCCACCTCAGGGATTTGGGAACCAGCAATTTTCTTACATCTGAAAAGCTTGAATCTAAGAGCGCTAGTCAATTAAAGGGAGGTGTAGGTTTTTCCTCAAATTAATTATCACTGGTCACCAAAGGCTGAGGATATTATACAGTAAAGTGTTTAGACCAACTATACTATCATCAGTATACTAATAAAATGTTTTAGGCTTGATCATTAGTCTGTGTGTGTGTGTGTTTGTAATAATATGTTGTCATCGAGCACCTATATTAACATGTGCCACTACCTAATAGGATGAACAGAAACATGTATTGTGTGCACCCTGATGACAGAAGTTCCTCACCTGTTCCTGGTTTCCTAATCAAGCACACCTGTTGTTCATCAACTCATCAGGCCTCAATGTATTAAAACTTGGTTCTCCAGCACCCCCCATTGCCTGATTGTCGTTCAGTCCTGCATGCTGTCTGGTCCCATCCGGTGGGCTTACGAAGGCCCCCCCCCCCCCCCCCCCCCCCCCCATATAGATGTATGTATTTTTGTGCTTTAGGACTAACAACATATTTTTCCTGACCAACCCCCCCCCCCCCCCCCCCCCCGACCTGCATTCTGCTCTGCTTCAGCCATCTTGCCTGCGAGTGTTGTTTGCATCATTATAGGTTCTAATTCATCACATATTGGCAGAACCTGCATCTGGGTCTGCCAGTTTGTGGAATTGTGACAACACCAGTACAACCGCAACAATTCAACAATACACAGTTTTGTAATATTACTGGAACAAGACGACTTTTTAAGATGAAATGACCTGAGTGAAACGTTTTACTTTTGCATTAAAACTGTTTTCTACACAATTGGGAAGAATGATATGGACAAAAAGTGAGGCGGGGGGGATGAGATCATAGCTGAAGTGTTGCGAGTCCCGACAGAGACACACAAAGGATGTGGTTCTCCAGTGGAAATTTTAAAAATTCACAGCATCAGATTAGACGCGGCGAACACTGATGCTTGACTGGCATGCGAGCGCGGAGAGCAGAAGATAAACGCAGGTGAGTTGTCAGTTAAAGAATGACGAAACCCGCTGAAACGTTAAATGAAGTGAGAGCGGATAAAGGCATTGTGAAATCTCACTCGAAGCCGAAGCCCCGGCTGAGGCGCGGGGGAGCGCAGCGCTTCCCAAATTGACAAGGGGCATGATGTGAAATTGGGCGGAAAACAAAAAAAAAAAAAAGGAGGAATCCAGTCCTGGTGCACCTCGGAGCGTCATTCAGCCCAGTGACCCAGTGCGGACCTCAGCACGTACGCGCAACGTGCATTGCTTGCAAGGCACCGAAAGCAGCTGACAAACATCATGCGTGAAAGTGGTCAAAAGCCTCCGGGAGGAGTATTAATCATGGCGGGCCAGCAGCAGTCTGTGAGTCATTACTGCACACCAGCGCTGAATACTGCATGACTCAACCTCCCGCAGCCAAAACTCTCTTTGGTTCTGTGTACAAACTCCCTGCGTGCGTCCACATATCACTGCTCCCTGACAAGGTGATCGCTCATTTTGATATTCAGCGCAAAACGGGAACGTTCACGTGCTGCTGATGCCGCACACATGGCACCTATTTTCTTCATGTGTGTGGACTTCAAACACTTGTACACATAAAAGAGTATTGCGTGTATTGCGAGTGTGTGTGTGTGTGTTTTTTTTTATCTCTCCTCTCCCGCTGGGCAGCTCGACAGCCACTGCAGCCCCGGAGGCTCACGCATGGTCAACAGCCGATGGATTGATCACCGCCCTCGTGATCTCCGTGTCCTCCCCGTGCCCTTTGACCTCCCTGCCATTCGCCGACGAATCCCATCGCGGCTTTGAGGCTTTCGACCCATTTTGTTTCCCTCTCCTCTCTCTCTCTCCCACCCTTCCCCCGCCGGCAGAGATGACTCCGCACTCACTTGCGTGTCACCGCAGACATCCGGCGCAGGGGGGGGGGGGCGAAAACCCAACAAACCACGACACCCTGTCTCACTCTCTCTCTCTCTCTCACACTCTCTCTCTTGCTCGCTCCCCTCTCCACGCTCGGCCTGCCGCATTTCCGCCGTTTAACCGCTAACAACAACCGGCACGAGGTGACCTCCCCGAGGTGAGGGCAACGTCCAGGGTTTGGTTCCGCTTGCCGAGCGCGGGGGGGGGGGTCATTTAGATCACAGCGAGCCACGGAGGTAGTGTTACAGGAGGAGGATGTCCCCAGGCCTCGACCACCCCTCCCCCCCCCCACCGTGACGCAGGCATCCGTCATGACCCTCACGAGCTGCATCGCGCAGGGAAAAAACAAAACGCCATCAGCTGCAGCAACGCATTCCAATCCTTTGTTCTGTGCCCCAGTCGGTATCAATGAACCCGCCTCGCATTTTAGGAATGCGAGAAAATTGTGTAGCATGCATGAATACAACTCAGCCGACCTCCCGACCTGTTTTTATTTAACCTTCCCCGGTCTCTTTGAACTGGGCTCCCAGACCCAAAAAGGTGGGCTTCACAGTGGGGAAGGCCTCACAGCGGGGTAGGCAACGGCAGCCAAGCGACCACACTTTGAAACCCAACCCTGCCCGCCTCCAGCAACCCCGGGGAGCCCATAAAAGTGATGTAATGGGAAGCATCATAGGTGGCGTGGAACAATGTGGGATAGCGATGAAGAGGGCCGGATCAAATGGCTTAATTTCCAACCCCATTTGACATCGGCTCCCCACCTGTCAAAGACTTTGTCACGCCTATTTGCCCGACCACATTTGACGCCCAAATGGCCCCGGTGTTCTGTTCTCGACGCCGCCGAAGTGAAACTGTACATGGCGGAAAAATCACAGACGTCACGGAAGCTAAAATAACTCGTCTTTTCATCAATCACGTCACCATCTGGGGAAATAAACACTGAATTTAAAGTCCGGCTTTGGAAACATGGAAAGACCAAAAAAAACAAAAAACGGAGGCTGTTATGAGCTTATATTTCTCCCCCGAGGTCTTCGGACAGTATGTCAAATTTTCATCGGCTGCGTTTGGCATTTTGGCCGAAGACTTCTGGGACGGCTCATCATAACATCTTCTGGCCTCTGCAGCTGTCACGCTGCCTCCTGGGCCGCGACCACACAGTGCAATAACTGGAGAGAAATGTCCCCATTTGAGCTGCGGCTCTCTGCAACCCGCTTGCAACCCTCCACCACCACCACCACCACCACCACCACCGACCAGCAGCAACCAACTCCCCCACCCAACCCCACCTCTCCTCCCTTGCTTTGTTCTCAGTGGTCGGGTAAGCTCCTGCCAGCTCTGTGACCCCCATGCGTAAAGGGATAAAGAGTACAGGGTGCTCGCAGACATCTGTCCTGCAGATATGGCGTGAATGCATCCCTGCGATATGGATATCAGCCCACTTCAAATTCATTCACGCGCGCTCGCCGTAGCTTTTCACGCGTCACTCGCACAATGGCTCGTGCGCTGTCTGCGCGCCACCATGGCGTCCCCGACGTGAAAGGACGGCGGGCGGGGAGCACCTATCTGCTCAAAACATATACAGCGGCGCCGAATGCATTTTGTGGAGGATTTGTTCTTTGCGCGTCGCTCTTAAATCAAATTATGTGCGGTGCAGTCACGCGGCAGAATAGAAATTCAACACTGAAGTGTAAATTGAGGCTTACAATGCATATTCAGGCACAGATTTGTCAACAATGTCAATATAAATGCTGATTATACATTATCCTAAACCCATTGTGAGCATTTTTCCAAACATATCATTTCCATACAATTTATTTAATGTTATGTAAAATTCATTCATTGTAAATATGTTATTTTAAGATGACAGTATACTCTACTACATTCATTCTTCTGCTAACCCTTTTATATTGTTCAACACTACAGAGCGAGGAGTATCTGCTCGTTTCCAGATATTTCCGATACACGTTAATGTAATGATAAATATAGGACGGACTGTTTTCTTGCTGCTGGTTGCATGAGGAAGTTTAAGTGGCTTTGTCTCTTGGGTCCATGCAATAACTTAAAGTTGTTTATATGCTGTGTCACGTTTGACCAATAAGATGTTCCTCATTATCATTGTATTTATGTCCAGAAGGAAATCAATGTTCTTAAAATTTAAATATAATTCTCTTCTCATTTTTACTTTTGCATAAAAACAAATGGACAAAAACCTTGAATGTCTGGCGAACTTTTTATAGAAAATTCTTTTGACTCTGATTTTGCCTAAAACGGAAAAACTTTTAAAAGTCACCCATGTTAAATTCTCCTCTCCTGCCCCCCATCAATGGTCTAGCAGTTGCATTTTACATATCTAATTGTTTCACTGAGCATCCTATAAAGGGTCAACTACTCTAAGAGATACTCAGCATAATATCACATATGGTCTGTAACTGCATCACAACACATTGCACGCACAGACCCACACTTTGCTCGCTTAAAACTGGCAAGGTCACCGTCACTGTTGCGTAACCCATCTGCTGTCCGACCGCAGGGTGCCGAGGATCACCTTCCAATATCAGCAGTCGAGTCCGTGGGCCCATCGCCGCTACTTGGCTCTTGACTTTCCCGAACCGCCGACCCCACCGGCTGACTCCGGCGGTCAGAGAGGATGACGCCGGTGCAACGTCATGCTTCCAACACCACTTCAAAAGCGCGACCCTTTTGCGAACGTGGACTCCGGAGCCAGTTCGGCGGCTGCCAGTTCGGCGGCTGCCAGAGGCGGCGGATCCAGCTGTACGTCAGCGCCGGCCGCAGAACAGATGCTGGCACAGCAGCAGGTCTGATGCAGATCGCAGCTGGCAGCTCCGTTCCGCAGCCAAACAGACAGGTCACATCAGTTACAACAGCAGTGTGACAGAGGCACACGGGAGGGGGAAACAGAAAAGGCACAAAAGCTTTTCATGAATTTCACATTGAAATGACCGAAGGATGTTTTGGTGCTGACACGAATATTGGTGCCAATGAGCTTAATAAATAAAAACAAGTCATCCTAATCTAACTCACGAGATGAATTTACTTGACCTTCCATTACGACCCAAGCAAACACTCACAAGCTCAGTGATGACGCCCAAGATAAAAATCACAGCAGTGTGTTTTGCTCCAAGGTTTGACAGCTCCGAAGTTGGTGTTCTACTTCACTCAACCTCCCCCTCCCCCCAAGTAACCACAATATCTATCCTCCAGTGTAATCTGACTGAAGTCCATTATTGGCCACAATGAAAACCATGTTTGTAGTGCAGCCGAAATGTTATATAATATTATGATTCTTTTCAAGATTAATGTTTTGTGTTTTTGCCCCTATATGCGTTAGTCCATCTGTAAATATGTAAATCTAGAAATGAGATGTTGAGGCTGAGGGGCAAATAAAGGCAGCAATTCAACAATGGCGAAAACATTTAATCAAACGTTGGAAACTGGTGTTTTGTTTGTCTTTTGTTCCATCATAAATTGGTTGCTCATAATTTTATTGCTTAACGTGGAAATGGAGATTGAAAACAAGTCTGTTGTTTAGCCTGAAAACTCTAACTGCTCAACAAATGAATGGTTTTCCATTAAGTATGCGGGATGAATATCATAAATACGATCTCGGCGCAGGGAAATAATAACTGTTTATTTTTTAATATTTGTGTTCTGTCTCGATACATAAACCATGAGGGGGCTGGATGCAGTTGCACTTTTAAATATTGATTGGTTTTCAATGAGTATCCTCTCAGGTTGACAAAAAGAACACAAAGGGAAGCTCAGGCAGTAAAGAATTACAACAGGCAAACTAGGACGAAGCTTTTTCCTCCCATTGTCATTTCCAAAATAATAATTTGTGCCTCTTCAACGAGAACAAAAGAAATTTTATAAACTGATTAATCACAATTGCCTGCAGGGGTCTTAACACAAACAGCAGCGCGAAAATAAGATGGAGCAGTTTGGGGGCACTTACAGTCCAGGACAGGGGGGGGGTTTACACACTAACTGAACAATTCCCTCGCTGCGTTCCATCTTGCAATCAATTATTCAGCGTGCAATCCATTTTAAGGCCGCATGTAGGAAATAAAACGAACGGTGTGCATAAATACATGCATGTGACACACTAACTCTTCGGCAGGACTCGGCAGCTCAGCGTGCCCTTGACTTTGGGTCACAACCTCGAGACGCAGCCTGCACGGCTCCGCTCCGAGCGCCGGCTGCGTGTGGCCGACGGAACCGATAGTCCTCGGCGCAGAAACGCTCTTCTACGACGCTGACGTCTCCGCGTTAGGCTGCTTGTCTGAGGCAGGTCTGTACTGCCTCTAGAATCTCCTGCAGAAGAGCGTTTCTGTTCTCCTTGGACACCTGATAGGGAGCAGAAACAAGGGCACTTTAAGGATTGCATACGGTATATTCATTGTCAGATATTTCACTTGTTTCATCTCAGACTCTAGCGGAGCAGCGCCACTTGAAACATGATTGAAGAGGGAGAAAATATATATATATTTAGCCCTCTGTTTACAGCATCTACCCTTCAGCACCTGCTGGGGTAAACCTGGTAGATTTTTTTTGAACTATTAACTTCCCTTTGTGACATCACAATGGGTTGATACACAGACGCGCACACTTCCAGCAAGCAAAAGAGGTAAAGGACCGGCTTCTTTCATTCCTGCGGAGGCTGCAGACAGGCTAGACACACAATGTTAATATTTGAGAATATGGGTGAAGTAAATTTTGCATGGTCCGGGACCTTTAACCACGGCAGGGAGTTTGCGTGCAAGCACGATCACAATCCGGGCTGCCAGAGATAAAAACAAAAAGCAAAACAAAAAACAAACATACAAACTGCGACAATCGTCTCTGAGGCCCGGGATCAACGGGCTAAACCTTAGGAGAGCGCACGACCACTTTGAGATTACAAAAACACTCAATCTCTGACCCGCCGTCTCGCAAGTGAAAAACGCAACTCCGACTGCGACGCTGCCTCGCGAGCCTCGCGTCGTCTCGCCTCGGTGCAACGGCTACGCACGGCGCGCAGTTTTGCATGACAATATCTGTAAGTGAGTCTTCCGTGAGGAATCATTTTGACATGTGAGACCACCCTTTGTTGTTGAATCAGTCACGCATGATTTAGAGTTAATCCCGCTATAAGAGAGGGATAATGCAGGGCGTGCCACCTCTGCATTACTGAGCAGGCTCGCTGCCCCCTCCTCTAGACTGCGCAGATACAGCGCGGCCACTGTCCTCTGGCTATTGTGAGCCTGGACAATCATTAATGTGACCTAAATATACGTGTCTCTCCACGCCGGTGTGTTTTTTTGTACTCACGGTGAAGACTTTGACGTCTCTCCGGTTCCGCACCTCCTCGACGAGGCCCAGCGGTTTCCCCTTGGGGACGGGGACGGTGCCCAGGATGGTGAAGGAGGAGCCGTCCAGGGTCTGTCGCACCGCCCTGATGAAGGACTGGCTGAAGAGCTCCATTTTGCCGATCTCGTCGATGACAAACACCTTCCTGCTGCCTCCATCCGCAGCAGCCACCTTGGGGTGGTGGGGGTGGGGGTGGGGGTGTGTGCACGTCAAAGTTAGTCAAGGACAGGACTGCAGCTAAAATGGCTGAGCCATATGTAGATGGAAATATTTTCATTAGACCATAAGCATGCATATCACGTCACACAACATTTTCTGGAGAGTCAAAATTGAATATGATACAAAAAGATATTTACCATTGCAATATTTTTGGACAAATCAACTTTTTAAATTCAGCATCTCGGGACAAACATCCATGAAGGATCCTGCCCATTTGGCTCAATGAACTATTGCACCTCCTTTGGGATGTGGCCACAGCCAATCATCTACCCTTTGTTTCTTCTTCCCTCACAGCAGCTAACCTAATGTTCTCTTTCACAACCTGGTTGCTCTTCCTCAAGGGACCCAGTCCTCCCAGTCCCAACCTCAGCATCCTTCTGCCCATGTGTTCACTGACCATCTCAGTCTGGCCTCTCTGGCTTCATCTCGCAAACATCCAACACGTGCTGTCCCTCTGATGCACTCATTCCTGATCCTATCCATCCTGGTCAAGATGGATAGGATCAACTATTTAATCTCTGCTGCCTCCAGCTCTGCCTCCTGTCTTTTCCTCGCTGCCACAGTTTCTAAACAAAACAACATCGCCACTCCCGCCACATTTTTGTCTGCCTTCCCCTTTTATTTTTGCCCTGACACCCTTATCACAAATCACATGCATAATCAGATGACACATGAAGTAAATGAATTAGAATCAACCAATAGGCCTTGAGTTTCTAGTTTCTAAACGTCTCATTTTGACCAACCCTAACGCCAATGTAGTTCCATAGCTTTTGCAGAAGGATAAAGTAGGCTTATCAGTCGCCATTTGGCTGATCTGGCTGGACATAGTTCACCATGCTAATGTCTCCTGTTTGATCTCACTCGCGCACAGTGTGCCATGTTTTTGTGTTGCGTGCGATTTAAAATCTGCAGTCATTGTGGGGAGGTTTAAAGCGAGATGAAAGTAGAAAACGCGGCGCCAAATCACACGTTCCTTCACAGCAAACGTGTAGGCGTCACTCTAGGCTCACTTTACAGGCTGGATTAATCACGGTCAGTGACAGCCAGACGGCACCATGAACACTAAAAATGCCAGTTTGGAATTTATGTGTTTTTGAGCTTACAATTACTCCATCAATTCTGCAGGAATCAAAGGCTTGACGATTGGTTAAGTGGGTAGACGGGGAGCTGTTTGCTAACTGGGATCCATTGATGTGTTCAAAAAGCACGCGGCAACATCTTACATTTCTGAAGAGGGGGAGAGCCAGGTTTTCAAACGAAGGCAGGTCGACCACGTACTGCCCTACAGTGTATTCCCTTCTGCCTTGAGACGGACCAGAAGTATCCCTGGAAGTTAAAACAACGTTAAATGCTGCACGTGACACCAAAAAGAGGAGCGGTTGGTTTGAACTGGATATGCACACTACCTGATTCTGGACAGGCGGCCCCTTTCTCCCGTTACTGTGACTACATCAAAGCCCACTCTTCGACCACCGTCCCTGACCTCCTCTGTATAAAAGCCTTCCAATCCCACACCTGATGACGCCAGAGCTTCACACGCCTTCTGGACCAGAGTGGTTTTTCCAACACCTGGAATTGAAAAGTCATGACAAACCAACAATAACCATTTGAAACATGGGAAACAGTAACTTGCCATGACCCGTTTGAAAATCTCTCTGATTTAGATAGTATCTGTTGAGTATTGACATATTTTTCTTTAGGGACAAACTGAATATAAAAGACTGCAATATAAGAAACAAAAAGCACGCCTGCGGAAATGTACTCAAGTCAATTTTATAATGGCAAATAATAATAGCAGTTTAATTAAAAATTTAAAATCTCAAAACTGATGATCAGAAAACCCATATTAACATACCGTGTTAACTACAGTCGTAATTTATCGACAACATTTTACGTAACTATGAAATAAATTAGTCCAAGCTAGTTGTTTAATCATCAGGACTGCATTATGCGCTTCTTCCAACCAGAACTACGACGGTAATGTCTTCGCGACGGTCGCTTCTCATGTTTAACAGTGGAAGCTCCTCAAAACAATGCTGACAACAAAAATAAATCCCGTGTTTGAAGACCTTGCTCAGAGTCATTTGATTTTGACAGGTTACACGTAGCCGCGCAAGCTATGGTCAGTAACAACAGACGCACTCGATAAGTGGCGTGGTAAGCCTGGCACGGTAGTGACGGGTAGAGACACGACTTAACATTTAACAAAGCCGGTCCCAGACACTTGGAGATATTTTGTTTTTACCTGGAGGTCCTGTCAGAAAAACGTGTTTGAACATCTCGAATTCCAGCGTGGAGCGAGCTGCAGAGGCGCTTCCGTACACAACGACTTTACGCATGCGCACTACGCCGCAGACTATCGCGAAGCAGGCTGTCTTGAAAATGGGTTTTAATGCACCACTTTTCTAGAAGAAAAGCATTTTTCTTAAGTAGCAGCGTCATCAAATACAGCCTGAAATGTATTACTATTCCTATAAAATGTGAATACCAAAAAGTAGGTTCCCTTTAAAATAAGATTGTTACTTGAAGACATGAAATCAAAATCATAATCAAAAAGCAAATGGAAGAGAAAACACCACAAATGCAAATAGATGACCAGATAGCTCAATTAAAAACGAGTTCTGCAAGAGCAAAGCCTGTCACTGTGCCATGCAAAACACATCACAGTGGTATTTAAATCAAGCGTGACCCCATTCCATAACTCTGTTTCCTCGTCAAATAAGGGAGACGGTATGCAAAGTAGCAGGTTCCTTTCAAAGCAAACATTGGGAGACCAACGGCTTAATTACAGCTCGTAAACGGCTCTTCTGCAAATGAGAGCTTGGAGTGAAAGTAATGTGCTTAAACAGTGCATGCATGACTATTTAAAAAATTGTATTCTATTAGAAAATTGATCCTTTTGTTACCTGGGTCCAGTTGCAGAAGACATAAAACAAGAACACTGACCTTTTCTTCACAATATGTTTATTGACATATAACAGCCAAAACATTGCAAATTCATTCATCTTCTATACCTGCTTATTCCTATTCAATGTCACGGGGGTCTGCTGGAGCCTATCCCAGC
This sequence comes from Nelusetta ayraudi, assembly GCF_046127955.1. Taxonomy (NCBI): domain Eukaryota; kingdom Metazoa; phylum Chordata; class Actinopteri; order Tetraodontiformes; family Monacanthidae; genus Nelusetta; species Nelusetta ayraudi. The sequence continues at coordinate 6,244,388 of NW_027466058.1, read as the reverse complement.
TGTCTTAAAGCGAAGGCAGGGTGACACCCTGGACAAGTCGCCAGTTCATCGCAGAGCCACATAGAAACAAACACCCATTCACACTCACATGCACACCTACGGACAATTTAGAATGTTCAATTGACCTCACATGCATGTTTTTGGACTGTGGGAGGAACCCGGAGAGAACCCACGCAGACACAGGGAGAACATGCAAACTCCACACAGAAAGGTCCCAGGCCCAGGCCCCCGGAATCAAACCCACGACCTTCTTGCTTCTGAGGCGGCAGCACTAACCACTGCGCCACCGTGTCGCATTGCAAATTTATTTAGAAAAATAACATCTTAATTTTCAAACTAAGGCTTCCATATCTAAAACCTCACTGAAGATTTACTTAATTGCTATAAAACAAAAATACTGCAGTAATACGACATAATATTGAAGCTAATATTTTCTTTACATTACAAGGTATAACCGGGAAGTTTATTTACAATTAAATTAGAGATAGGCTGACACTGCATTCTGAAGTCTAGACTTCCGAGCTCATCACTTAGTTCCTCCACCTCCTCTGGTTCAAAGGAGGACACAGATTCTCTCGAAAATCCACAAACATGTTTGCAGTTTTTGTTTGACTCGCTGTGTTGACCTTCCGAAGACATAAAGCTGTCACCTCCAGGGCTCCTCCTTGATCTCCCCGACTGTTTTTGTGCGATTTGTGAGGAACCTGAACTGTGTCTGTCGCCGGGGCGGAAGCTCCGGGTGGGTGTATGGGCTCGTGGCCGGATGATGTGCGTCCCCATCAGAGCACGATGTGGAGAGGTGGAGGCTTTGATGGGCACGGGGAGGACTGCTCTAGACCGGAAACCTTCGGAATCAGAGTCAGAGACACGGCGACCGTGACGGCGAGGGGACCTGGGAGTTTTGGCGGACTCTGGGCTGGTCACAGGAGAGTCGGCATCGCTGGGCTCCAGACTGTTAAAATCATCATCATAGCGTTCCTCCTGGTTTTCTTCTCCACTGGAATATGACGATGACGATTTTGGGCTAATACCTCTGCTACTTCCTAAAGATTCAGCCTTTCCTCCGTGCCTGTCAGAACCACTCAGTGATTGATCTGATGCGCTGTGACGCCTGGTCTTGTTGCTGACACTTCCATCAACAGCCACACTGGGGAGACGGATAACTTTCAGGCCTCTTCCAGAAACGGAGGGTCTCTCTTTACTTTGTTGTTTTCCAACTTCCTCCTCCAGATTTTTCTGACTAGTTGCCACTGTTTCTTGTATTGCAGTGTTCACTTGCATGCTTTGCATTATTGTCTCAACATTTTCGTCAAGACCGGCGCTTCGATTCAGTGCAGATTTTCTTTTATTGGCCTTCATCTTATTAAGTGAAACTGTTTTCTCCTTGGAGATACTTGTGTTTGTTTCATTCTTTATTAGCTCCAGACATTCGTGCCGCTCATTTCTTGGACGAGAATTTAAATTCCGCCTCAAATTAAATGTTTTTGTTGTTCCATAAATAAACATTTTTCTGGGTGATGTCCTGGAAGTGTTAGCATCAGCTTGTCTATCTTTAACTCTTGCAGATTCACTTTTTACAGGTACAGAACAGTTCCTTGGAACATGCATCTTTGCATGGGGACTAGCTGATTTTGTGGTTTTCTGAGGCCGCTTTCTTTGAGCCTTTTGCAATGAGTCAACATGTACGCCTGCAGGCTCTGCGGAAGCAGGTCTGTAAATCCACGCAAGGTTGGGATGAATAGATAATGGCCGTTTTGGGCCCTGGTCATTCAGCTGTGCTAACTCAACAAGAAGAGCATTCAGTAGGGGCAACTGTTGTAAGGCTTCTCCTAAATTATTCAGGTTGGTTCCACTTTTACATTGGGTTCTGGCCGTTTGAGCGTCATGCCTTAGTCTTTGATTCATAGTTGGAGAGCTTGTTTCCTCCACTTTTAAGGAGGGCTCTTCCTCCGAGTCTTCATAGGTAAAACCCACAGACTGTGGGGTCAGATTTCTGCAATCCTCTTGTTCATTTTTGTTTTCACTCTCGAACGAGCTGTTGTAAAAAAGATGTGGTGGACAAAATACATTTAAATAATCGTCAAAACTGTTGTCAGTCTCTGTTTGTTTCTGAGGCATTTCATTTTCTGGCTCAGGGACATTCTGCACAACGGACACTCCGTCCTCTCGATTTGCTTTCCCCGGGCCATGGTCATTCAATTTGATATCTGTCAAGTCCCCTGTGGCTGAGGGTGCATTCCCACATTCAAGAGGAAATACATCTGCAGATACCTTTTCCACAATGACACCGTCTCCTTGTGCTCCAAGAGCACCACATGATTCATCACCCCTGAAGTCCGTGATATGTGGCAAAAAGCTCGCTCCCACACTTAACAATTTATAATTAAGTGAAATAGATCCAATTGTGTCCCCTTTGAGGTTGCAAACTGCAACAATCCCTCGTTCACCATACGACGAAGGAGAAGAAACACCATTTTCAGTCACATCCAGCCAGATCCTGGCCACCACTTTAGCCAGCGAGATGAGCGACGTGCCAACTAACCTGGGGAGTTCCTCTTTCACATCTAGCACCATAATGTAGAGTGGGCTGTTCAGTAGCTGGTTGTGCAAAGAGTTCAGGTTCATTTTGAAGAAACATGACTTGCCCCTGTTAAAGATGTATTCGCCCTGCCGAGAGTCTCCACTCTGCTTGAATCCGTCACTCCGCTGTTGAGGCTGATAAATGAGCAATGTTGGAAAATCCAGCAGCCGAACTCCAATAGCCAACTCGTCGGACACTTTGCTGGCTTCTTCCGTAATTGAGACACGTTCGACTAAAAGCTCGAATGAAAATAGTGTCTCAGCGATGTCACAGCTTTGTCGTCCGGACATTCTTTCGCCCGCGAAAACCAAAAAACCCGAACGAGCTAGCACTGTAGCTATGGGATAAACACAACCGTCTAGCTATTTGGGTCCCATGGAAACAAGATTTGTCGCGAGTTTAATACGTCATACAAAAGGCGTGGGGCACATGGGGAGTGTAGTTTTCAGGTCACAAAACAAACCTCACCAATGTTTAGACTTAAATTCAACATAATTAATGTTTACATCATCATTTTGAAAACAAAGACATCATTTTCTTAATATTCAATAAACGGTAGAACGGTGAATATGTTTGTTTTTTTTTTTTTTTTACAATTAAATGTGGTAGTAATACTGAGAAAACAACATCGGCATATTTTGTTGCATCTCAGTAGAGGAGGATAATTGCATGCTTAAGACAACGTATTGTTTGTTTTAAACAGTATTTTGGAACATGCCTTCTGCTGTTCACCAGATGGTGCCACTGTGGAGGTTATTTGGCTTGCCGACTAAAATAGTCTTTGGTGAATGACACCAAAGGGCACCGGACTCGCTTTGCAAAGCGAACTCGTTATTCGCTTCTTTTTTCTTTTTCTTTAGTTTATCTTGAGCACCTCATGTCGCCCCGTCCAAAAGACAACCTTTCAGAATGTGACCGTCATCCACCAGGGCACGAAAGAAGTGAATGGTCGGAGTTTGTACGGGCGTCGAGTGGGCGGAGTCTCTCTCTCTCTCCCTCTCTCCCTGTATGTTGTCATCATCAGCGAAAGGTGGATGGTTTTCGCTGTGGCTGTGCCGCTTCAGTCTGGAGGTTGAGCCTGTTGGAGAGCGATGTGAACGCCACTGTCCAGCACTGCGCCGCTTCAGCTGGCTCCAATAAGGATAACAGACAGCGTCGACAACACCTTAAAACCGAGGCGGACGCGCCGAGCTCACTGAAAGGTAGGCGACATGTTTTAGTTTTGTTTTTTGTGGGTCCGAGCCGACCGACAAAGTAAAAACTCGGGCTGGTCGCTGGAAGTGAGGGCACCGCGAGAGTCGCGAGAGCCGATCCAACTCACTGCTGTGCTGATACAAAGAGAGAAAGTTGTTTGGTGGCCAATGGGGCCAAGATGTCAGTGCAGTGGGAGAACAGACCAAAGTGGAGACCATGGGATTTAATTTTATTTATTATTATTTCTTTTAAATCAATCTGTAAAGTTTATTGTGTGGGCTGATTGCGACTTATTGTTGTCACACGGCTGCTTATTTATCCCTTGAGTAGCACTTATCCTCCGACGTAAACACTGTTCAATGGCAAATACACACTTCTTTTTCCATTGCAGTAAACGCACGTGTATTTTATGAATATCCCCCCCCCCCCCACACACACACACACGCTTATTAACAGTGTTCGAGTTGACGTCATACTTTTGAGGTGCCAGGTTGTGCGAGCGTTCGAGGCAAGGAGTTTAATTGGACTAGATTCGCGCAGAAGCGCCGGTATTTGATTTGATTTGATTTTTTTCCTTTTTTTTTTTTATAATGGATCCGATCAGTGGAGTACCGCCATGTAATCGGTTGGGGGCGATAAAGGCATCATTGTCTGTCTGGTCATGGGTAATAAAGCCTCAACTCATGCCGGCTGTAGGTTTTGAAGCCTTCAGCTGTAATTTAACAAATCATATTTAATTGTTCTGCGGATCAAGTGGGAGCGCGTTTGTTTGTCTGTTTGTTTCCCTCGTGCACCTAATCAATTATCTCACACCCCTCTGCTTTTGCTGTTGTGCTTCTGCATCTTTGCAGCTCTGGGAGCTTGTTCAGACAAAGGACTATTTCAATCTTAGAGTTGTTTGGATACTCCATAAATTATATCTGCCACCGTGCTCATACACGCCAGCTACACGGCCGCGCTCACCCCGTGGCCAATACAACACACAGTCTCCTGGAGAATAAACAAGTGAAAGGCTGTTTGTTATCTGCGCACCGTATCCTTGGCTGTTTTTCCTGCAGGAAGCGCAGCCTCCAAAACAACCAACTTCCTAATAAAAGGCAACAAACAGGCCCATTCCAATGCTGGTGGCAACATGCAGACACAACAACACTGCCGGTGCTCGCCGGGTTTGTGTAATTTTCCATTGTTTAATTTTGCTGCTCTGTGGATTTAAGTCCTCCTGGCTTCACGGCTCCCATCCGGGCGGATCAGGCGAGAGAGACTTCTCCGCGTCTGGTGCGTTAAAATCAATAAGACATCATTATTTTTTCACAGGGTCTAATGTCTGGGAAAGATTACTTTTCTGTGGGGCTGCGCTGAACTAAGTGGGCACAGGAGTGTTTTTAAGAGGCATTCCGCTTGGTGATTGCCTGGTGTAAAATTTAATGTATTTTCCTTCATGCCAATTGTGTTTGGCTTAAACTCTGCTATGGCTCTGCACATCAGAAAGGCAATTTCACAACTGACCACTCTCCGGAATGAGCACCAAGGCATCTGCAACGATGTGGTCATAATTTGCTATTATTGCGCACAAAAGCAAAACAGTTCTGTAAATAACAAAATAGCATTTTGTCAAGCTTCTGGCTATTTGCCTATGGAGCCATGGCGATGACAGGGGAAGTGTCATCACCATGAAGTCTGAGCTGAAGTCGAAATCAGTTGCGCTCTGCCGTCACTTGGGCGCAAAGAGTGACTTGGAAAAAGTAGTCTACATCTGCCTACAACTATGCAAGACAAAAGGTGATAGAGCCGTATAGATTTTGTGCCAAATGTATGCTCAGCTGAACAGCACTGACTACCCTGACAGACGCTCTTGTCAGGGTAGGCAGTCTGTCTGTGACATGCCCACGGGCCAAATCTAGCTGTTATCGTTGCAGAGCTGCTTCGGATGTCTCCTGGCCTCTTGGGCACGGAGACGCCTCGCTTCTGGTTACAGCTGATACGTTGGCATGGCGCAGCCGAACTTTCCCCTGAAGATGTTACCATAACACTGAACACACCGCAGTGCAAACAAATCTGAAGCCATTCAGGTTTTGGCGATGACTAAACGGCGGCGGCTGATACAAGCCGTCTTGCTGCACCGCTCCCCCGGTGTGTCAAACACCGTCTCCTCCCCTCTGCGTCTGCTTGTTCGCCTCAGTTCCCACGCTGCTTTGCAACTAGTGTGCTGCCTCGCAATTTGGAAAACGTCTTAAAATGGAACAAAAAGAGACTCAGACCACATGTGTGAGAGGTGATGCGTGTATCTTCACTGTATCGCAGGAGCACGTCGAAGCCATGTGGCCCCTTTTCGAACAGATTCCACCCCCCCCCACCCCCCGCGCATGTGACGAGGATCAGGAAAACTGGTCTGGCTTGCGCTGGCTGACTGGCTGACTGGCTGACTAGGCTGGCCAGGAGTCACAGTAGGCCTCCTGACAAAATCCTGTTGCTTCAAAACCAACCAACCAGCAGACAGGGGATCACATGCTGCCTGCTTCTGTTGTGAGAGCCAGATTTTCTCGTCGGCCTTTTTTTCCCCGGCAGCCTTTGTTTTGATACCAGTCTGGATTCAAGGGATTTTTTTTAAAAGCCTACTCATCATCATCATTAGCATCATCAGCATCATTGTGAAAAGCGCAAATGCTTTGAATGTTGTGCAATTCTCTGTTTTATTATCTTTGGCAAAAATGTAGGAGGTTAATTGAGCGATGTTTAGAAGTTGTGTTAAGTTCCTCTTTTAATTTTGGGTTTAGGTCAACTGCTGCTTGGTTAATTAAATTTATCAAAGAAATAAGAAATGGGTTGTATGATCCTCTCAAGGCTGAAGCATTGTCTGATTGTCCATCATACATCCATCATCCCTGTCAGTGTCCATCTTCTCATGTGTAATGGGTGTATTAGCATCAAGACGGTATGTTCAACAGCTTGCTGTGCGCGCTAACGTATGGCAGCAAGGAGACAGCAGCCCCACGCGGCACAATATTTGCCGCTCTTTAAGTAACATGCGCGTGTGAGAAGCTGTGTTTTGCTTCAAGACACGTTTCCGATTGCATGCCCTGATATGTTGTTTTGCTTGTTTGCTGATTTGTGTCAAACAGACGTATGTTAATCTGATGTGGTTAAGCCTCGCAGTAGATGGCGGTAGATTAGAGCCTGAAGGGCGCTATATGCCTATATGGACGTAATGCTCGCCATGAAAAAAGGCATTTAATGCAGGGATATCTGCACCACCACGCCTGTGGTTTTAATGGTGAAATGGATCAGTTGGACCATTTTCATGCTTTGCGTTGCATACTAGAGGACCTCGTCCACGCTGTTGGCTGAAGCGGCTGTGAGTGTTCCGCCAGCCGCATTCCGTTGTCTCTTGTGTGTTTTGTTGATTGTCGCCTTTCCACCGCCCATCCAGTGGCTCGCTGCCGCGTCGGGCACAATTTGAGTGAAAAGGCAGCGGCGTGGCCGGAGGGGAGGCAGCCTTGCCGGATGGGGCGGATCGTGCGGTGACAGAAGTCAAAGGCTGGTTTGCTCCGTGGCTGGTGTGGATCCGGTCGACCTACGGTCACACGCTCACAGCTGAGCTGCTGGAAGGCCAGGGAGCAGGAGGTGGAGGTCGAGCGTGGTGCCAGAGGAAGAGGGAGGAGGTTTGAGTCCCGCGATGACCAAATCTGCCATCATCGTTGGCTCACCAAGACCAAATTATGGAAACGATTTCACACCTCGGACAACTTCAGCCAGAGCCACGATTATGAAGAGTATGTTTCCCTTTGTCCTTACAACCTTTTGAAATTCCCTTTGTTGGACTACAGATGGCCAGTGTCCATTAGATATATATCTATTTCTATAGGTCATTGGTCTTATCTACTAATTGTAAGGCCAGCTAAGGCCATCTTTGGCCTTTTAACAGGGATGATCTGAATGTGGATGAAGTGAAACCCGGACATCGTTTAACATTATTCTCCTGGCAAGATTGACCCCGCAGAGCAGCATATGATACGTAATTGTATGTTTGTTTTCATAGGGTTGAAATCCTCATGGTTAACACAGATGTGACTATAAGATGCATTTCCATCAGAAAGAAAACCATTAATCCCCCTGATAATCTGCCCCAGCTTCAGACACAATGAGGAAATGTAGGTCGACTTGGTTTGTAATGGACAAACATCCCTCTCATAACGACAACAATGGGTGAAGATTTTTCAGTATTTCCATACCATACTGGTGATATATAGTATATATCTGAGTACATACTCAGATATATACTGAATATTGGACAATCAAGACTTACGTGTTGGGTCAGTATAGTAGTATTCATTTTATATTTAACTCTTGAACACGCTGGTCATCATTTATTTTTCTAAAATATTCTTGAATTATTTTACCCATCAAAATACTGGCTTTGTTGCTTGTGTCAATCCTGAATAGAGTTGCTTTGCTGTTTCTCATCGGCCCAAGACAAATGTCAAAAGATCATCCATTGTTTCACTAAGCCAATCATTTAACCGTGTCACTCCATGAAAACATCGTGGTCATGCATTATGGATCCGCATTCGTCGAGCATATAGAAAAATGTGTCTTGCGACGATGAATTATGTCTGCGCCTCCTGTTCCCTAAGGGACTCATTAGTGTCCGTATCAGGAATGTTTTGGAAAAGGCCGCTGAATGTTGCTGACCCTGCTTGCATGTTTTGTCTACGTGTCTGTCACTTGGCCACAATGGGGAGAATGAGCGCTGGCCAGTCATTAACCCAATTGCCACTGAGTCCAAGGACCAGTCGTGACCCGTGGGGGGTTAACTCAGTCTGTGTACCCCTGAGTGGACCCAGACAATTGGGACAGCTGACCTCTGTGGTGGAAGCCAGCTTCCAATGGGAGATAAGAAGGGATTTGGTTTAGCACTGGTGTGCATACCTCCTCCCTACTGTAGCGAGAAAGGAGCGGTCTGCCTGAGTCATGACAGCTTAGACAGCTAGCCACAGTCCACTCTGCATACCACTGTAGTATCTATCTATCTATCTATCTATCTATCTATCTATCTATCTATGGTCTATAACGTCACTTGAAACCATCAATAAGTCAACAAGATAAAATAAGTTGGCTGATGGTTGGGCTTATTTCACATTCCATTATTCCATATTAATATATTTAGTGTTGGATGAATAAAAAAACATTATTTATGCCTTATTGCCTCATCAGAGCCTTTTAGGAGGCAGTACTGAGCCAAGCTGTGGTCATTTAATCTACGTCACTGCTGCAGGAAACTCCAGCTGCAAGCATCTGCGCCTCTGTGCGTGTTAAAGTGACCTCTGGGTTAACCAAGTAGCAAATAGCCATCGGATGAGCTGTCCTGAAGCGTAAAAGCGAGCCGACTTTTTTCTGATGCAGGCTGATTGTAATTAACGAGTCAAATGGAGCAGAGCTGTGACAGATGTGCCGTAAAGTGCGCAACTAAAGTGTGTGGTGCATGTGTTATTTGTTAGCTGTTATCCTTTACGGGAGCCCTTCGCAGCTCTGCTCACGACGCGCACACTGTTGCTGCACCGGGTGGAGGCGGGGGCGGGATTTATGAACTCAGCTGAAGTGGCCAATTGACAAAGTTGACAACTGGCCTGTGCTTGCAAGAAGAGAGGAACACGTTCTGTGTTAGCATGTTCAATGTAGCTTCATAAAGCTAAAATGCTAAAAGCTAAAATGTTTAAAAATGTAATGTTTATTTAATGTTCATTTTTGTTTGCTTGTTTTAATTGAACCATTTTAGTGGCTGAACAAGTCTACTTCTGCTTTTACTGTTGCTTCATCTTTTTGCGATGTCACATACTGTATAATGTTTTAAATGACATTCATCCTGTTAATTCTTCTTTGATATTGTCAAAAGAAATGTAAAGATTTCTGTTTATTTGAAAACATTTTCTAGTCTGAGTCAGAAAGGCTGCGAAGCTCAGATATTCTGTTTGAGGAATGAAAGAAAAGGGGAAAAAACACATTTTTTGTGGGCTCATATGAAAGCTATATTGAATAAAGAATAGATTTATAGCACTCTATGTTGTTTCAAACAACATGGAACAGCATCTCTTTGTCAAACAAAGGCTACATCTTGCCCTTGTGAGACTGGGGTATTTTTGGTTTGTTGTGTAGTGCTGTTCGGAATGCAACTTTCCTCGGTATCAGCCTTTTGACAGGAAGGAACTTTCTCCAGAACAGCCCCTTTATCAATTGTGAGACAGTGTCTTTTTTCAGGTTCCTTTCATGTTAGCAGCCCTGTGAAACATGGAAAAAAAAAAAAATTCAAAGGTCTCGCCGTAGTCTGTAGCCTGCCTTTGTGTTTTTAAAAGCGCTGACAAAACAAGTCAGGAAGTTATTTTTGTTGCGTGTTTCCACTGATCCATTAGTCAGATGATGATTAGCTTGGTTTATACAGCGTATGCAGTCGACCCTGGGAATCCCAGAACCCTCACAACAGAACCCAAACCAAACTCCCAGTTCAGTGTTTTGTGGCTGGTTTCAAAGTGCTGCAATATTGTTGCGATCGTGTTATTCTTTGATCTGACAGCGGTGGCGAAATGTCAGAATCCGGTGTTTGCTACAATAAATCGTGAGCTGTCTGCGTTCTTTAAACAAGCCTTTTCAAATTTGGTCAGGGCAAACATTGTGCCTCCCGTACAATATTCCCAGAGACCAAATACCGCGTCCCGTGTAATTCATTGTGGACTGTACCTCTGAATTATACACACCATTAAACAAGGATATTACTCTGTCATCCTTGTACCCGCTGCGCTACGGGCCGGGGGGGGGGGGGTGGATGTTCGGGACGTCACCTTCAGCCTGCTCTTGCAACTCGCTGTCGCTTAAGACGCGGCGGCCCTTGACTGCTTCAGACAAGCCTGGGATACTGGGGCTTACTGGCGTGCACTGGAAGCCCTTTTTACCCAGAGTGGAAGAGGAGGTGAAAGCTGAGTGGAGTTGAACTGGCTGGCAGTTGAACCCGGCTTTCTCTCGCTCTCACTCTGTCTTGCGCTCTTGCTAAGCAGCGCCCGTCCAGCCAAGCACGTCTAATTCAACGCCAGAGTGGTTGTACTCCGCCTCACATCCAGCCCCCCCCCCCCCCCCCCACTCCCACCCCCACCCCCCCAGTCTCGTTCTTTGCAATGTCATTCTAACTAGCCTCGCTTTTTAAAGGCTGTTTGTTAGGGACGTTGACGACGGATAATGATCCGGAGTGACAGCGGCCTGATTTTTTTTCTTTCCCCCGTCGCATCTGTTATCGCACTGTCTGCCACCGCGGAGGAGATCAACCGCGCCCCTCCTCCCCTCCGCCGAAGCTCTGCGGAGAGCTTCAGCGCCACCGGGAGGTGGGTGGGGGTGGAGTGGGAGGGCAGCATGGGCAGTGCGCGAGGAATCCTGAATGCCAGCCTTTGTACGGGTTTTACTGCCTTAAAAGAAGAAAGTGGGGGGTTGGGGGGAGGAAAAGGAAGATTACGTAACATCGAGAGGGAAGCGCGTCCCAGACACTGTGTCACGATCCTTTACAAAATGTCCCAGACACTTTTTTTTTTAAATGTATTTTTCTTGTTTTTTTTTTTAGGCCCTCAATCCTCCTTACACAAATAATATCCTGCAGCTCCTTTTTTTTTTTTTTTTTTTATCCTTCACTGTATGCTCGGCCCGGGTGCTTACCTTCCCCGGGCTGTGTTTACTGGAAGCCCCCCCCCCTGAAGCTGCTCCGAAATGTAAACAGGGCCGCGGGGCCACATGCAGTTCAGCGCCGGAGCTGTGTGGGCTCGGCACCAAAACACAGTGAGCGCAACTGCCCTGGAAACGCAACCAGGTGCCGCGTGTCGAGGCCGCAGAAGCAGCTGTGTAATTACACCGCGCTCATCTGTCCCCCGGGGTGATCTGCCTTTAGGTGGGCCAATCTCGTCAATGGATTTGCGATACATTTACTTGAAGGTGCTCGAAAACTCCTGTTGAATCTGGCCAAGCTGAAGGAACCCCCCCCCCCCACCACCACCACCACTGTAAGCCCTGTGCCGCAATTAAAGCCGCGCTCTCTCATTTACGTGACTCTAAATAAATCCCATTAACTCAGAAAGCCCACAATAATCAGGTTAGGTAAGTGCATGTAAACACAGATGCTCTCATCAGAGCTGCACTCTCAGGTGGCGACATTTGACTCCTGGGGGGGTGGGGGGGGGGGGAGAAATAAGCAGCACAGGTTAATTGCTTCCTGTCATTTTGTTTCATTTGCGCTGAAAGGAGGTCCGAAAGTCCCCGAGGAGACCCCGCCCCCCCCTCACACCCCACCCCCCCCCTACACTTCCCCCCAGCTCTGTTTGTTGACTTTATAGATTGCACCGCTTTGTCACCCCTGTGTGTTTTTGTTCTCGCGCCACGGCGTCAACAGCGCGCCGATGGCTCGGTTCACAAAAGGCTCCGCGTCGTGGCTTTCACAAGGTTTTGTTTTTTTTTTTCATTCCGGAGCCGCGGACGCTGAGAAATGATGTGCACGCTGAGTTGGTGTGTGTGTGTGTGTGTGTGTGGGGGGGGGGGGTTCGCTCTGATAAGATGCTGCCCCCGGGGGAGTCCCTTACTGGAAGACTGCCTGCTATTGATTTGCCATCGAATGCTATTACCTTCCGCTTTCTGGAGGAAGAACGAGGCCGCCGATTATTCTAACGGCCCCTCTCTCTCTCTCTCTCTCTCTCTCTCTCTCTCTCTCTCTCTCTCTCTCTCTCTCTCACCCTCCCCCCCCCTCTCTCTCTCGGAATGCGTAGCGGCGTCGGAAGGGCCAGATGCACACGTTAGCGTTTAACAGGTTTAAACTGCTAAAGGGCTCTTTGGCTCTCTGATTAAGCGGGCAGGCTTGCTAATGCCGTATTTATAGCAACAGCTCACGCCGCCTTACCTGGACTCTCACCCTACCGGCTTTGCGTTCGCGGTCAATTGAAATGTAAACTTGAAACAATTTCTCCCTCGTCCGCCTGCTTGGTTGGTTGTCCCGGGGTTTCGTGCCTCAAAGCTCCCGTTGCCCGATTTCTCCCCCTCTTTTAATTCCGCCACCTTTTGGCGACATACTTCGGGGCTGCGCAGGCTGCAGCTTGGAGATAAGGAAGTGTGGAATAAGGAAACCTGCGCTCATTTGGTATTCCGCCGCGAAGTCCGTCCAGCTCTGTGTTTAAGGACGTCCACCCTCCTGCAGGCCTCCTTTCATTTCGTCTGCCGCTTGATCTCTTGTGTGATTGAGGTGAAAGTGTGTTGAAGATCCTTTTTTTTTGTGTGTGTCTGTGTGTGTGTGTGTCTGTGTGTAATGCTGAATTGCATAAATATTAATGCTGAGGACTGCGCGCACTCACCAGATCCCCGAGGTGGGAGGGTTGGGAGGTGGGCTAACCAGGACGCAATCTTAACTCCTTGTGACCGTTGGGATGTTTTCCTCCCATCCCCCCCATCCGTCCCGCCCACGCCGCTCCCTGCCCCCCCTCCCGCCCCCGTCTTCATGAGAGCATCCCATCAGATCGTTGGCCTCGATCAGCTCGGAAGGTCAAAGGCCACTCGATCGCAGGGGGGCACCCCACCCCCACCCCACGCCAACTCGGATCAGTGCACTTGGCTTCTGGTGGAAGGAAGGAATCCATCGGCGCTCATCTCCCTGGACAGTTTTCCCCATTTAGCTTCCAGACAGGAGGGGAGGGGGATGGTGGGACGTAAAGGAGGTTAGAGCGAAGACATGGCAACGAAAAGATGGAGATCTCCTCCGCTCGCATTTTGTTATGCTCCCGAGTTCCCCTCACGCTTGCGCATTTTTTTTTTATCCTAAATGGCAGGAGAAGGTGACGCAGGAATGGTCTTGCTCGTCGGAGGGTCTGCTTCCCTCTCCGGCTGCTGACTCTCCTCTAATTCAGCGGCGTGAGGGATGAGCAGGAAGTTGACTTCTCTCAGGGGTCGTTTACACGAATACGGGATTCACTGAAACCGCACAAATATTTATGCGGTTCGGCCTTGCATTCACACAAAGCCGGCGTTTTCACTGAAACCGCACAGACCGAAACTGTACTTTTTCTAAAGCGCCCCACAGAGTGTATTGTTTCCGCCTTGCCTTGAGTCGTGTAAATGCCAAAACAGATATTTTTTGGAAACGCTGATGTCACACCTCTAAACCCCACCCCCGCCCTGCAACCTGAGCGGCCGTGAGGTGCAGACGACCGCTCACAACAACAACAACCACGTCGGGCAGCGGACTGACTGCTACTAATGATCAGCCTACAGTCTTCCCATTTACCTCTACCACAACCGTAAACAGTAGTGAACAATAACACACGGTGCTCGTGGATCGATCGTGGATTGTGTGCAAAGTGAAAATAAACACAACATAAACGATTTGCAAACATCCTGTTTTACTTTTTATTGATTTTATTTTGGGTCGTCGGACTGGGATATTGAGGCAATCTATCTGAATCTTAACATGGACCTTTTAAGGCTTTGTGTTTGAAAGTAACTCGAAGCAGCAGTTCAACTCTGTCGTCTTTTCACCAGCAATCTCTCTTTCTATTCTCAGTGGTCCTCATGTTGTTAGCGAGCTGCTGCTTCTTTAAGCACGCCGTGCTTCATGTGTTCTTCTCCTTCCTCCGCCTTCAGGGAGTTAACTTGCGGCACCACTCCAGGCCGGGCATAGGTACTACATCGTTTTCAGTCGTTTCCAGCGTATTTGTGTAAACGGGATTTTTTTTTAATATGGCTTTGTGTGCAGTAAACGTGTTTTCGAAAATTTGCGGTTTCAAATAAGTCTGTATTTGTGTAAACAGCCCCCCGCCAGTTGCTTCCGGCGCGCCGGCGGCGTCATCGGCCTGGAGGCGACAAATGGGCGAGACGCAACGGGAGCGTGTGCATCAACGTGGAGGTGTTACCGCTCGCGTGCGTGTGGGTGGCTCTCGGTGGGAGGTTATTCTCCGACACCCTTTCGGCTGGCCCCCTGTCCCCCTACCACCACCGCCGCCACTCCAACACGCCCACCGCATGCCACGCCAGCCGCAGCTGTTGCGTCTCAATGCGGGAGATGTCAAAAATCCCTCTGGCTCCGCAATTAGAGCGGCGGATTGCTGAATGGGGCACATTGCCGCATCCTAAAAATTGCGCTCGGTAACCCCCCCCCCCTCCACACACACACACACACACACACACACACACACACACTCCCCAGCAAGGAGTAAATAAGAGAGCGGCGAAAGGGGATCGTGAATAAACTGCATCGCCCCCCACACACACACGTCTGCCGACAGATTGTGTTGTGTCGCAAGCTGCTCCCTCTGATGTGCCGTTATAACGGCGGCCAGGGGAGGACAAAAAAACCCAAAAGGGTTGAAGGAAAGAAAAAAAAAAGGGCCTCATTGACGGGGTGTGGGTTTCTCACGCCTGAGTGAGAACGTTCGCCCCTTCCATCCGAGTCAAGTGGCGCATTGTGATGCGGCCAAAAGAAATGCAAATACAGGGAACAGATGTACTATTTCTTTTCTCCTCTCGCTCCCTCTCTCTCTCTGCTCGGCCCCGTGGAAGAAATCTCCGCCTGGGACCGAGGCTGGGACTCTCTCCGGGTGCTAAAAAAACTCAAAAGTGCTAACAAGGACGGTGGGGGCGTGGAAGACACATCACCATGGCGCGCGTCGTGGCCGCCCGCCTCTCGGGGGGGCCCCCCTACCTTGCAATACTCAAGATAGATAAATGGAGAGGGGGGTGATGGGGAGGCTTTACCGGCCTTTGCCAGAGGGCAGAGCGCACAATGAAGGACACACACAGAGCGAGGTTCCTTTTGCAGGCAAAACGGCTAAAAGCAGCATTTCCACGCTCCTCTTCCCTCCTCCTTCATCTCTGCCACCCCCCCTCCGCTTTCTCCCGTCGCTCACCCTCACTTCCTGAATCTTCCCCCCCCTCTGCCGTGAGAACTCAACCTTGCTCCCATAAACCGTGGTGGTGGTGGTGGTGGTGGGGGGTGGCTGAGGGAATGGAAATAGCCGGGACCATTTCCCACCGCCTTCCCCCGTCCTCTCTCCGCGGGCCCGCCAATCTCTTTACGGGGGCCGGCGCGGACAGCACTTAAGCACGCTCGGCCCCCTAATGACGCGCAGTGCTTTCACGGCACTGCCAGCAACCGGCCGAGTGCACGTTTCAAGGAATTTGATGGACTGCGGACGCAGCGGCGGCCTCTGAATCGCTGCTGCTTCGTCAGGCGAGCGGGGGGAGAGAGGTCTAGTTGTTCTGCCTGCACTGGTTTTTCTGAGAACCTCTGCACCTTCTCCAGTTTGGCCGAAATCACCCGACTCGGAATTGCCTGCCTTCTCCAAGCTCCTCTAATCCAGGCTTTTCCCCCTCTCTTTCATTCTCCATCACGTCTCCCTTTCATTGCAGCTCTGCACTCATACTCTCAATTGAACTTGTTTTTATTTATTTTTTTTGTCAATGCAGCTCTCAGTTGAACTTGTTTTTTTCACTCACTCTTTGTGTTGAAGGGTTAAGTTGAGGTAACTGTGCTGGTTTCGCTACTTTGAAGACTGTTTTTCCTCCAGTGTTTACGAGTAATCTATTACTAAGTAATCCACTACTGTAATTAAACTACCTTTTGAGTGACGGAGTAATGTAAGGAAGTAGGAAATAATGATTCCATTACTTTTCTGAAATATTTTTCAAGATAAAAATGTGTTATGCTGCTGTGCCGTGTGACGACGCACCGAAACAAGCACAGTGGCGGAAAAAGAAAAAACAGCGTTTTTGCGTTAGCTGGAAGCACAAAAATTATTTTGAGTTCATCTCGTCCAAATCAAAGAATATCGTGTTTCATTGTACGTTCTGTGCAGGAAACAAGATGTTCTCAACTTCGAAAATATCCACGTTGAACCTCATTATTTGTTGAAAGCCATGTTTACAAGTAAGTCAGCAGTACTCTGCACAGTAGAGATCTTTTAACTACTGTGCTTCTAATTATTTTAACAACATGAGCCGTGCAAAAGGCACCAGTGCTGTTCATGAGTTTGTTCTGTGAAATGTGCAGTTTGTGTTCAGAGAGCAAACATTCATTCATGTCGAGAGGACAGAGGCAATATTTGGAATTGCAAAATTTGCACTTTAATAAAGTTCTCCCCGGGTTCTCCGGCTTCCTCCCACACTCCAAAAACATGCATGTGAGGTCAATTGAACATTCTAAATTGTCCGTAGGTGTGCATGTGAGTGTGCATGTGAGCTATGACAGCTGGGATAGGCTCCAGCAGACTGTGACCCTGTATAGGAATAAGCGGGTATAGAAGACGAATGACTGAATGAATGAATGAATGAATGAATGAATGAATGAACAACTGTTACTAAAGTAATTAGTAATTGATTACTTATGAAACAAAGTAGTTAAAGAAGTAATTAGATTACTTTTAAAAGGAGTAATCAGTAGTTGGATTACTTTTATGGAGTAATCCCAACAACGCTCTTTGCCTCTCACCCAAAAGGTCTTCAGAATAGCAAAACCCGTGCAGTTGCCTTAACTTATCACTTCTGCCCAGGATGACTAAGAACCTTCAGAGACGCTCTGTATTTTCTTGCTTTTTCCCCTCCGTGACTCACCTCGTGGGTCCAATTCTCATGTTTAACATGCAAGCTTTCAATGTCAGTCGCCGCCCCGTCCTCATCCAGATGTGTCGTGTGGGTGTCTGTCTCGCGCGCAGATGTTTTTGATGCCACTCGTGAGGAAAGTTGGATGGGGGCGGGGGGCTTTGAAAGTGACTCTATTAAAAACACACCGGCTGCATGACACACCGCTGTTTGCTGCTTCGTTTTTTCGTTGGAAATCCGGAGCAGGAGCCGCTTTTTTTTTCTTTCTCTCCGACCTCTGAAAACGTGGCCTGTTGAGAATAAGAAGAGTTTTCACTTAATCAGACTGTCCCCTTCGGAGAGCTCCCTTAATTACAGGAGGTGGAATCTGCACTTCCAACATTCGCTCCAGATGGCCGCCGCTTCTCCTTGTTATTTTTGCTGCCTGGATTCAGAACATTCACACATTATTAGACCTACCGGTCGCACCTACCGCGCATAAACAGTTTCTATGTTCATGCATTTATTAGGGCCGAGCTTTCCACACCCCTTGCCAGCCACGGCTTTGGCATCTGGATCCTCCGTGTTTACTGGCAACCTTGCCCGTGCTGCTGTGAACAATTTGGTTGTTTTTTTTAAGTGTCAACTTTCCTTCGCTTCCTGACGAGCTGCTCCCTCCCTCCGTGGCACCCCCTGATCTGGCACCCAGCACCCTTCGCCCGTGCCAAGCTCGCAATGAAAAGCAGCTCCCGCGGCCGCCGATTACCGCTCACGTGCTAATTTTGGCCCCTCGCGTTCCTTAAAAGCCCCTATTACGCGCCCTATGGATGAAACGCGTCTTTCGCACCGCACGCAAAATGCGCCGAGCCGGAACCGCCCGGTGCCAACTCTCACCAAAGTATAGTTTGTCGGGTCGCGGCTGTAACGCCGCCCCGGGGAGAATCTTGCAGATGCTAATCATATGTTCTTAGGTAATGAAAGAGGCTGCGTGCAACTGCGGACTATAACCAAGGCTTAGGTAAGCACTTAATTACTGAAGAGATTCTTGGTGTGCCAACGGCAGCTTTGCGGCACTCAAACATTAATCCGCTGCAGTTTGTTCCGCAGCAAGATTACGCAAATGAAACTACACTTTGCTTTATCTGGTGGGAGCAGATAGGGGGGTTTGTTTACTGGAGACTGGCAGATACTTTTCCAACTAGAATTCTGAAACTCGTTGGGCCCTTTAAATCGATGATCTCTTTTACTTTTGGCAGGAGCCCCTCGTGCTCGTGTAACCGGAACAAAAAAAATCCCTGGAAGTGATTTATCCAGTCAGCAAACCTGGTTATTTGGCTGCAGCACCTTTTTTTCGGGAAAGTGCACACAGGACTGATTTAGTAGAACGCAGAATTCGGATGGCAGTTGTTTACAGCTACGACCCCCCCCAAAAAAAACGGTGATTTCACGTTGAGCGAATGAAGCGCGCGTCTCCTCTTTCATCTCGCTCTTCTCAGATCTCGCGTCAACGTTTCACTTCCCGCCGCGCCTCTGGGACTTTGCTATTTTTTTTTTCTTTTTTTTCTTGAAAGCGTCCCCCTCTGCTCGGTGTTTGTACTTTTGATATTCCTTGAAACACTGCGTCCTTCCTCCGCGAGCGCCCCGTCACTTCCCATCAATCCCCGGGTTGCCTCCCTCCGCCGTCTCTTTGTTCTTCGGGCGAGGCCCTGCCGTCACTCAGGGCTGACATGGGCAGGAAAAAAAAAGTTGCCTGGCAACAACACAGAGGGATGCGGTGGCACTGTTTACTCTCTACCCGACCGCCTCTTGTACCCACTACCTGCTTGTCTTACACCGCCTGGCTGAAAGAAACCTCAGAGTGGGGGAAAGGAGGGGGCCTTTCTTTTTTTTTAATTCACTCTCTGATTTATTCAGACAGGAACAAACTCGGTAGGAGGAGGAGAGGGTGGAGAAGAGCCGAGGGTGGATAAGGGAGGAGTGACATTCTTAAATGCCGTTGCTGCCTGTTGCCTGCCAGCTGCTGCTCCTCCTCCTCCTCTCCTCTTCTCTCCTCTCCTCTCCTCCCCTCTCCTCTCGGCGGGAGGAAACGGCCCCACTCTCGCGAAGAGCTTTCGCTCACACTCCGTGTATCCGCGGAGAAACTCGCCCCGCCACAGCGTGCCTGTTTATCAGCGGGGGCTAAAAATACTCAACGGCAAATGCATCACATGCCTGGCCGTCGCCACGCCCTCATGAAAGAGAGCTCGGTCCTAAGAGGAAGCAGGTGCCTTTTGTCTCCCGGTGGATTGTTCAACGTCCCCCTGCTGGAGGCGGTCAGGCGGAAGTCCTCGTTCGTTACCACATTATGCTGCTTTAATTCAGTTAGCCGCGCCAGGCGAAATGTCTTCAGCATTATAATGCTGGGGCTGCTTTTCCTGTCTATTCAACTGTGGAAAAGGCATCAGGCGAGATTGTAAAAGAAAGAAGATGCTAGTTTTGTTTGGTAGTATTTAGTAGCTAGTTACAACGCATCAGGCTGACTAGACTTGGTCTTGGGTATTTGTTTAACAGTGTAGTCCCCAAACCTTTGCAGTTTAAAAAGAAATACCCGCTGCCAATGTTTCATAGGCGTAATAGCAGAAACAAATTAGAGCCAAGTAAAACCTATATATTTTGTTTTGAGCAAAATCAGATGGCAGCAAGTATGTTTTGTTTTTATGATTATAAGTGTTTTTTAATGACATGAACACTGTAGCTATACTTATCCAGAACTTTCATAGTTCTGTTAATAAATATGTCACATCTGTCTCCTTGCACTGTGTTATTACAACGGTTTCCAAGGGGAGAGGGTGCAATAAGCTACTCCCTCTGCACTGCAGACACATGCTCTGTAGCAAAAGGCTATCTGTTTATTCTTCCAAACTGCTCAACAGGTTTTTGGAAAGTTCATACACATACTGAGTGTCCTTTTTCTTTTGCGCAGTCGAGCGCTTTATGTGATGATGAATGAGTCAACGTTGTCTTTTTTTTTTGGTGCTACCATCTTCTTAGATAACCCCCATTTGAAATAGACACATTGCGCTAAGTTTGAGAAGAAAAACAACCCCTCTGCCACTCAGAGGCCTTTGTGAACACAGCATTTTTCAGCGTCCTGAGCTCTGAGGGAGGGAGAGGGAGGGAGAGAAACAGTCGCAACTCTGTGCCACACTTGAAAGATTAGAAGTGAAGGATGTTTGTGAATGTAGGTTGTTCCGCATGTGTATCCGCTTGTGTAATGACTACCCTTGCCATGTAAATTACCCATCAGAGCCGGCCATCCATGTGCAAACGAGCTGTGTTTGTGGAATTGTGTGTTCCTCCGCAGGCCCCTCACTGCACATGCGTGTAGGCCGGTGAATACTTTTGTGTGTTTGCCGGGACGCGCCGACAAAAAAAAGACCCTCCTAAGTGTTACCTCCTGGGGCTTCCCACTCTTCAAATAAAAAAGGCTTTCCTCCCCCCCCCGCCCCACCTTCCCGACTCGAATCAAAGCTGAGAACCTGCCTTCCAAAGCCAGATCAAAGCCTACTGTGGCGTACTCAGACCTGCGCTGGCTGCCACTCATTCGCCTTGATTAAAGTCTGTCATTTCCTGCTATTAACGCGCTTCTGCTTCCAACTATACAGGGACAAAACAAAGCCGCCATCAGGAAGCTGTTAGAATGACACTGTTTTGTGTTTGCCCAGTTAAGCCGCCCGAAATTCAGTTGTGGCGCACGGTCATGGACGATAAAATGTGCATTCAAAAGCGTTTTTCTTGTTTACATTTTAAGGGTGAAATAAGGCGACAGGCTTCGCGGCAGCGTGCAGCTGCACTGCGCGAGCAAAAAGGAAACTTCCTCAAATCTTTTCCCAGTGCTTGCTGACTTGGTGTTTTTTTTCCCTTTTTATTGGTCTCGACGTCTTCATTTTAACCCGACTGCTTCGCAGATTCCGCCCACAGACGCTCACTGTCACAAGTCTGTCTCGGTAACTCAAGTGGGGGGGAAAGAAAACCCCAAAGTGACCTCAAACAACAGGCTGCGGCAAACTTCAACACTCTAATGACAGGTGACTGCGGCCAGCGTCTCCTACATCCTCACTCGAAGCCGAGCGGAGCGGTGTTTGCGTGGCTGACGCCCTCCGCGTGCCCGCTTGCGATTCGGCGTGCGGTGGTTTTCCTTTGTCGGCCATTTTCTCCTCTTTGATGAGGCCTGTTTTGCCACCGAATGGCAAAAAACAGACACATTTTTCATGAGCCCTTTCATGATTAATGATAAAGATGAATAATGGGTTGCAGAGACGCTTCATAAAACCGCTACCACCTAGCCGGGCTCAAATTTCAAAGCCCCTTCTGTACTGAGCTGTTGATTATTAAATGTCAAATGAGTTTTAATATGATAGCATAAAGAATGAAAATCAAACATATGAGTTTGGTCAATGAGTCACATTGAAATCTCATGTAGATATTGAGTAAAAGCCTGGCAGCACTTGATGATTACAATTTGTAAAGTTGTTTGAGATGGTTCAGAAGTCTAATATTTGATTTAAAAAAAATGATGTGCCCTATTAGTAGACTAGGTTAGAATAAAAGAGACTAGCTTTCATTTCAACATGTGGATAAGTTAAGTTCTTAGATATGCAGATGTATTTCTTCAACATGTTTGAGTTGATTCCTCATCATCGCACAAAGGAAGCAACACTGTGTTTCTGCTCTGAAGTATGATTTTTTTTTTTCTTTTCTTTTTTTTCATGGACCAAATATTCGCACATCGCTGTCAGTGGTCACCTTGTTTTGCAGCTGTCGCAATTTATACTTTGCCTCACATCTCCTGATAAAAGCAGCACTTCAACGGCCGGCCGCCAGCCTTTGTTTGACGCCGGCTCGCTGGGCGCGCTGTGAGTAGGCCCTTCAACCCTGCAGCTGTTTGCACAGAAGAGCCGCGTCCTGCGGAGATACAGACCCTCTTTCATGGCTTTCCTCTGGGCTCGTACCTCCGCCTACCTACCGGAGAACCGCAGAAAACGCAGCGTTTCAGGTTGATTTTGGTGGGAACCCCTGCAGCGTTGCCTTGAGTTTTCTCCTCCGACTGCATCAGCGGCTGTGTTTGAGCTCAAAGCGTCGCCGCTGCCAATCACCCGTCTCAACTCCGCAGCGTAAGACTACTCGACTCAACGCGAGAATGACATGAAACTCACTCGCTGTCGAGCCAACGCACCTTCCCGCCTTCTTTGGTTGCGGCGTTAGATGTGGTGCGATTGCAGCTTCGCTCCTATCTGCAACTTTGGCCTGTGCCTGATGCTGAAAAAAAAATTAATAAAAAAGAAAAATGCAGCCTCAGCATATGGCATGCAGCCCGAGGGAGTGGGAGGGATTATCAGTTTTGAAAAGACCAGCAGTTCCCCTCCCTGCCGTTGTCGTTCTTCCCTTATCTTGATGTGTTTAAGGTGGTCATGGTTGCTGACTCTGTTTGTCAGAGAGACCTTTTCCACCGCGCCGCAGTTCATAGGACAGGGGAGCGGCCGCGCAAGAGGATCCCTGCGTCTTCCCACCGCCCCCAAATGTCAGCCATCGCAAGAAGAACTGAAAGGTCACAGGCCTGACCTGGACATCTTTTCTTAGGAACAATAGCCCCCCCCCACACACCCCCAACCCCACCTCCCCCACCCCCATCCTTCCTGTCAGCCGGAGAAGTTGTGAATGTCACGGCTCACTCCCTCAACTCACCCAGCTCACCCCCGACCGCCACCACCCAACACACCCCCCCCTCCGCCTCACACAACCACCTACTTTCCCTTACATATGCTAATGTTGCAGTCTCATTCTGTTGGTGGCTTTGTCAACGGGCAGGGGGAGGGGGAAAAAGGCCGCGTGCATTAGGGGACAGCTGTATGCATTTCAACCAAATTGACTCCTCGGTGGCTGCCAGGCTTGTCCTCAATCTAGTCTCTCCTTCCTTTTCATTCCCTCTTTTTTTCCCCAACGTCCCCCGACCCCGGACTGGTCGCTGGATGAAGAGCCGAGGGAAGACTTGTTTGTTTTTACATCTCGGCTGCAGAGCACGGCGGCTTTCTCCATCAACAAGTGGCTGACGGGTTTAATGCAATCGGACGGGCGCGTTCGCAGTGAGCTCATTACCGCAGCGGCTCGGGAGGCCTTCTCGTCCTCTTGCTCTTTGGATTTATGGTGCCAATGAAAAGGGGGGCGGGGGGGGCTTGCTTAATCAGGTAAGCATGGCAACGGATCTCTGACGCTGATTGTCAGGAGCGCCGTGGGGGGTAAATAAAGGCTAAATAATGCATGTTGGCCACGGTTTTATTTGCTTCAGACAGGGGATTACGCAGACTGAAGTGCTGTCATTGACTTGTGGCTTTAACGCGTGGCGTGAATCGCTCCGGGAGATGTGGCCGCTAGCGAGCCCGGACGTTCCTGCGCGGTGAATAAATGTGTGATTCACTGTCGTATCTGCGCTCAGCCCAGTCCTCCCTATAAGATGCGTTCCTTCTGCATCTCTCTGTTGACCTTATTCTGTCAGCGAGCGAGCTGCGAACCGTGCTGGAGTCCAAATTTTTACTTCCTACATCGGATTCCCAACAGCGGGACCAGACCACATTTTCAAAACAAACCTTGAAAGGAAACTGAGCCCTGCTGATGTTAGTCGTAGGAGGGACATCTGCTCCAGAGCGCTGACACGCTCAGTGCGCCGAGTGTAGAAGTTTTTGGAATCCTGAACTGAGTTCTGTGCTCGGGCAGGGACTGCGACGTCACACGGCCGGCCCAGCTCGGTCTCTGCGCTAGCATGTGATGCTGCGGTCTCTGAGTAACCACCGTGGAGAAGCGCAGGCGAGAATGCTCTCAGAAATTTTAACAACTTCCCTTTTAAAGAGCTGAGAGTGCTCCTCGTCCCTTCCTCTCCCCTTTATGACTTTTTTTCCTTCCTCTCCCTGAGAGAGCCGCTAAAAAGCTAGCAAGCCTTTGAGTTTGCGCTTATCAAAACTGGCTCTGGTTTATTCTGGAGGCCCGCTGGGTCGCATCCACCCTGCACATCCCCGAGTGTCTCACCACGGCGGCGGAGGCCGGCGTGGCCGGGCCAAGTTGGAGAAGGGGGACAGATTGTCCCTTTTGGATCGTGGCCACGGCGCTGTGTGGCGGCGGGGTGCCGCTGAGGCCGCCAAGAACAAACGCAATCGCCGTCTGTCGGACGCACGCGGAAACGTCAGCGCACGAGACCTCGATAGGCTCTGGGCGCTGACATTTAAAAACAAGGCGAGCTCGTCTGGGGTGTGGCGGCACCAAAGCCGGATGTCACAGCTAATCGGTCGTGCCAATGACTTTTTCAAACAGCGCTACACGCGAGCCGGTTTGTTGCATGCTGGACTCGGCAGCGGATGCTTTCTTTAGTTCAAACGTTATAGTTGATCCCACCGTGCGCCTCTTGTTTACCCAAACGCCCCATTTAATTTTTATTCTGGACGTATAAGCAGGAGGGGAAAAAAAATCGGGCGTCCTGACTATTTTACTTGTCAGATCACCCTGAAACAAGAGAGGACAATGGCAGTGTGCCGCCTGGCAGGCGCTGGGCAGGTGGCCAGCTGGATGGGCATCAGGGCGGGAGACTCCCATTCTCAGCAGTGCCAAGGCCAGCTTCCTTCCGAGAGTTGCCTCCAGCCGCCAGCGCCGGCGCTCTGATGTTTTATATGCAGCAAAGTCTCACCTCAGAAGCAATGAAGAGTCTTCTTTTGTTACTTGCTGCCACCGCCGCCGCCACCGTTGCACCTCGTGCGAAGCCTAGCCTATTTGGAGCTACCAGTTGATTGATCGCGTCGACTAATTATGTTAGATTTTGGCAGCGAGAGTTGTCATTCCAGATCCGCCGCGGTAATTTCGTTTTTTTTATCACGACTTTCATCTTAACACGTTGTTTGCTGTCGGCTCGAGGAAACGGCACACCTGGAGCGCAAGGTGTGTTTGACGTTTGCGCACAACGTTTGCGTTTACGAAGGACTTGATGAATGGGAGCAGTTGCAGCTGGTTGATAAGAGCCAGGTCTCCTAAAGCGCCTCAAGAACATCTGTTGCGGGTGTTTACTTGAGCGTTTAGCATATCAAAACGCGGCTGAGTAAACAAGCGGAAGGTTGCGTTTGGACCTCCTTTTTTTTTGTTTTTTCTCTTTCTCCGTAAATCTCCGCAGCTTTAAAAGAGACGCTTCACTTTGCAATAAGTTCCACTCCGACGCCGAGTTTATGTTTTCCGAAGGAGCGGAGATTAACGTGTACACGTAATGCGATTTCGAGTTGAGTCGCTGCTATGCACGATCATGATGCTTGGAACCACTTTTCCTGGCAGGCGCCTTCTCTTTTGTCCGCCACTCGGCATATGGTAGATATTAGGAGATTCAAATTTGCACAGGAACGAAACCAAGCACTTGCGCTGTGGTTAAATACTTAGCCGTTCCCTCCGCCGAGTGAAATGAGAGACCGATCACAGGTGACCCTCAGCCTGCGAGTGTTCCACATGGAGCTACCGTTAGCACAGGGCAGAACCGACTACTGGCAGCGCCTCCTCGGTAGATAAACGGACCCACATGACCACGGAAGCAGCCGCCATTGTGAGACGACAGCAAGAAACAACCAGGAGTCCAAACCACAAAGTCCACGGCAAAGCAAACATGCTATCTTTTGTTTAACTTTACACGTGGGAGCAGGACTGTTGACGGATGAGGTGTGGCGGGATGAAACTCGGACAGGCCTGACCTCGGGTTTAGCTCTGTAACCACAGGGGCAGATATACAGCCTCACGCTGTATCTCCCTCTCCTTCCAGATGTTGTCAGTCTTATATCTGTGGGAAGCATTTATGGACTTAATTTAAATCCCACTTGCGGTATGAAG
This sequence comes from Nelusetta ayraudi, assembly GCF_046127955.1. Taxonomy (NCBI): domain Eukaryota; kingdom Metazoa; phylum Chordata; class Actinopteri; order Tetraodontiformes; family Monacanthidae; genus Nelusetta; species Nelusetta ayraudi. The sequence continues at coordinate 6,218,149 of NW_027466058.1, read as the reverse complement.
CAACTTCCCCTTTTCTCGCAGTGACTCACGTCTGGTTCTCTCAATCACAGAACAGCTGAAGACTGTGAGGTTCAAAACTCTGGGGGTGAGGAAGGAATAAAAACACAGAAGAAACGATTCCCTAGCAGAGATAAAGCCAGAGGTTGTGTTTCCGAAGACAGTGCGGCCGTTGTTGGATTGATGTTGTGTTCTTTGCAAGTCTCCGCACCTGTGGCACTGACCGGACGTTTGTGTATGTGGGCATTTCCCACAGTGCACTGCACCGTGAGGCCTAGCGTCAGGGGGGATGATGAAGCGGTGAGGGAAGCACATATGTTTACTCTGCGCTGTCTGACTGACCTCGTTTTTTTTTTTTTATCTCCTCCTCTGATTGTTCTTCTGTTGTTGGGTCAGCTTGGGACTGTGTGCTCTGAGATGTAAACACACGGCTCGTAATCGCCGCCCGCAGAAACCGCCTTGGCTCTGTTCCTCTTCTTACCTCTAGAAAAGCTTGTACTCTTATGTACGCGTATTCCTGCCTTCTGTGGCGCCGCCGATATTCTCCCAGTATGCTAGTACCCAGTTCTCCCTGTATATCAGTATCCTCAGCAGCCCCGCCCCCCTCCGTCCACTAGTTCATGTTATCTCCACTTTTGGGAGGATCAGGGGGGTCTTTAGACTTTTGCAAGGCGTTCCCAGCTTGTATCTGCTACACATCATAGCGATTTTCGTGGCGTATTCAAATCAGTTCATAGTGCTTCAGAATCACGCTCGTAAAAACACACTGCTTTTCAATGCACCATTAAGAAGAAAATCTATCAAAGTCAGTCCAGCATGCATGCTTAAGCGGTAAAATGTACGAATTCTCAGTATGCAGTAATGGTCCAAATAGTCCTCGGTGGGTTACAGTGCATGGTGATTGAAAGCATCTGTAATAGCAATGGCGACTGAAGTGCAGTGTAGAATAAATTTGAAAGCGGTAGATTTGTAGATTTTGACTGTAAAACTCTAAAGCCTTGTGTTGACAGGCGTTGTCAATATATCAGAGTTTATACGATCACTGATTTGATTTATTTTTTACTTGTTTTTTTACAATCGGGTAGTCATTCAATTGATTTATGTATTGTGTCAGAAAGCATTGTGTGTCTCTGGGTAAAAAAAATTGAAGCGCTGTAATGTGTCTTAATGTATTATTATCAAGCAAAACTGCATACCAACGCAAATTGGTTGTACATAACCTTAGCCTTAGACAAGTTGTAATAAGCAAACGATGAATGACTTTGGCAGTGACATAATTATATCCTTTTTTAGGGGTGATTATGTCCAAAAGCCAGAGAAATTATTAGCATTGTTATTATTTTGGATTTGGGATTAAGATGAAGTTTAGTGAGATTAAAGCCTGACTAGTGTATGAAGTAGTTTCCTTTTTCCAAGTCTATCCTGGGACCATGGACCATGTGTCTCCAGTTAGATTTTAACAGTTTGTATTCACTGTTCAGGACATGCGTGGGATTGGAACAAACATGGTTTGCCATTCTTAATATGTTATTGTTGCAGGCAAATTTATGGAGTTTCGCAAAAGACAGAGCTATGATCTGTGAACTTTGAAGCAGCGGACAAACACTTGTACCACAGAGTATAACCGTTGGCGGAGCGCGCTCATTGTCTCAACAAAGAATTTGTCCGCTCGTCTCAAGTTAGGGGATAAAATAAATCCTGGGCTTGGTCTTTTTACAGACATTTTTATGAAATGTTTGACTTGCAGAAGTGTTTCCCCCCTCCCTGTAAACTACGGCTTGGTTTACAATTGTTTGGCTGCAAGTTTCCACATATCGGTCTCGATAATGCAGCTGGCTGGAACTCATTTCATTGGTTTCCTTACCTCCCACTGAGGGTGTGACCCTCCTTTCACACTGCCCATTAAAATCGCAGCATCGCTCCCTGCAGGCAATATTGGCACATTGGGCTGTTTAAGGCTGGTGGTCTGGCCACAATAAGGGTGGGTGGAGCCGGGGGTTGATTGGGTTCTCGCCGCCACTGATGGAGTTGAGTTATCGCCGCGTTACAGGAAGGACCCGGTCGGGCCGTTCATGGCGGGGCTTTAGCATCGGTGCCAATTTGAGTGTCAGCCGGTGGGAGATTCCTTCCTGTTGTGAGGCTGAATGGCGAGTGCAGGACATGAAAGAGGGAACAGTTGAATGGTTTGATTTGGTTTTCTTTGGTCCTCACTTTCATAGAACAGGCACACACACACACACACACTGGTTTTGAAGGCACGTGGGGAAGATGCTCTGCCCATTTTCCCAGGCCCCTGGTCTTGAACTCTCATGGAAACCAATGCCAATTAATTGGTGGTTTGGTTTAATTGCACATATTTCCTGGACCAAGATTTGGCAACGCTCCCACTTTTTCCCAAGCCCTCCCTCTCCTCACTTTCCTTCTTCACCGCCTCTTCATTTAAAGAGTTTAAGCCAAGTACCGCTCCGCTGAAGCGGAAACGTGTTCCCAGTCCGGCTGCTGTAGATGGTTGTGGATAGCTCGCACCCTTCCGGGCCGCCGCCTTCCCCTCACTCCTCAATCTGCAGGTGTGAGAGTGAAGCTCCCGTCCCGCAAACACCTCTGACGCGCTTTTAAACGGACCCCTGTGCGGAGACCTGCTCGCGGACTTTGCGGTGCAAATCTCATTGTCACGTGGAATGTGATTGGCGGTTGTTATTATTGCGAGGCTATTGAGAAATCAAACTGCAGACGGTGAAGCGTAAGCAATGTGCCTTCAGGTCTGTTTGCTTTCTGCTTGGATTTCTTCCTTCAACCCCGACTTGATGATGAACGCAGTGTGACACATCCAAGTATCTGACTGGCTGCCAGCGCTTGGCTGTGGAAGGCAGGTAGCTAGAGACTAAAACAGATGGCGGATGGAATGCACAGAGAAAGAACTTTCACCTCACACGGAATCGCCGCCTTTCTCCCGCTATATGACGAAGTCCATGAGGTGGAAAATTGTTGTAATCATCCCGACCTCTGACCCCTACTGCACCCTAATTTGGACGCCGGAGGACAAGATGACTGCATCACGGCATGGCCTCGACTCCAAAGGTTGAGGCGTCTTGTGGGACGGGGGCAGCTACTACTTCCTGCCCGGCGAGAATAAATGAGCATTAATGTGCTTCAATTAGGCCTGGGGTTTATTAAAGATAATTGTGTGTAATCATAGGTTCTTGTGTTCACCCTGGGGGTCAGAGCGGCCCTGCAGCTCGGTAGAAGCTAAATAAACATGTCTAGCTCTGACCCGGGGTCAGTGGAGCTGGACAATATAAAGGATGCCACATTAGACATGAATGTACGCGTTAAAGGGCGAGTGTGTAACATTTCAAAGGGGTCTTTCTTGCACGGAATGTGCATTAGGTGTCTTTTCAGAATTATATGCTTTTTTTTTCTCCAGCAGATGCTACTGTCTCTGCTTTAAAAAGGTACCTGGCTTAATTAAAACTACTGCATGGGAGGACTGTTCTTGATTTAACTTACAATATAGTTTTTTTTTTTTTCGTACCAGGCAGCACACTGTTCTTCTCTTACACTATCCTGTAACCCTTCAGACAAAGTGTGTCTTGTACACGCATGCGCATCACACTAAATTGTGCCTGTGATGGCCAAATATATGCAAATCTTGATATTTCACTTTTGACATCGAGTGTCCTCGGTGAGATTTCGCAATTTAACATAATACCCCCCCCCCCCCCCCCCCCCACACACACACACACTCCTCCATCCTCAGCTAACCCCTGAAGATAATGCTGCAGAAGATATTTTCCAAAGGTAACCTCGTATCCTGATTAGGTATGCAAATCACTTGGCATTCCTCTGAAGAAGCATGCTGAGGGGGTTTCTGACACAGACAAGCTTTTCCGGCATACATTCTGTGCCTAATTTCCTGGAGTGCTGTCAGCTCTCAGCGGAATAGTCTTAATAAGCTGTGCGAAAACGTGTTGTGCGCCTGACATTGAGTAGATCTGCGGTGTTAATATATTCACTGCCGCTTTGTAGATCATCCTCGCATCTTGGGCTGATTTCCATTATTTCCAGTTCATTTTTTTTTCTTTTTTTTGAAATCACTCTTACCTTTTAAACGGCTGGGGGACAAACTGAAGAAATGTAAGGAAGCTTCAACCAGTCCACAGTGCTGTTTAGTAGGACTTTCCCTTTTCAATGGCAGTCGTAGAGTGTTGACGTGTGCCTGTCAGCTGCGGTTGACGCCGACTGTGCATTTCACAGCGCAGCCGATGGTACGTATTAATCTCAGGATGGTGGACAGGACGTCGTCACTCCTCTGACAGTGGCTTAATATCTGCGAGGCCTTTAATCAGGCCACAGTGTCAGAATTATTTTAAGAGCCGGGAGAAGCGACGGGCCACTCCACTCTCCAGATGAGCTGAGAGGAAAAGGACGGCTCTCAAACATCAGGGACAGAAAATGAGTTCATTACTGTAATTAGGCCCGTCCTTCTCTGCCATCTTTCCCCCGTCTTTATTTATACCCTGCCCCCTCCTCTTCACCGGGCCCCCGTGTCTTAAACAGCTACAATGGCAACGCATTACTCCCCATAATAAAGGCCTGTTTGGAAAGCAGACCGCCCACCCCTTCATCTGCCAACCTCCCTTCGGCGCATGGCTACAAAGGAATGGACAGAAAACAGCCTTCTTTAGGTCACACAGAAGATGGATTCTGCTGACCAAGTAGCTTGTGGCGCTCTCCCTCGGCTGGGGGTTGCGGAATGACACAACTGGGTTCATTAATCACTGTCACAGGCAAAGTAGCTAATATAGAAGGGAGGGAAAGGAAACACAGGCCACCATGTGCAGCCGGTTATCCTGTCCACCATTTCAAATAAAGGCCAGGTCACCCTTCCCTACACCCTGGAGGAGACAATATATATTACCACCCTATTTTCGTCTCCCTTGAAAAAAAAAAAATAAAGGAGTAAAATCACAACATACCAAAAGTAGGTGGCGTTTGGTAGCCAATCAAACATCTGAGAAAGTTCACACTAAATCAACCTTGAGGCTAAGTCCTTATGTTCAAACTCTTGACTTCTTGACTCAAAGAACTGGTCACATCGAGACACATTCTGACTTAAGTCTAAAAAAGAATATGTATGTCATATCATATTTTGACTCTTGAATGAGTTTATGGTACTATTCACAATGATATAATTTGTCCCGTTAAATTGCACATAAGGTTTACCTTTGCAAGTAGTGGCTGAAATAAGCTGAGAGTGCCTGAGTAATAGCTTAAAATTGTTTAAAATTTTCTGGCCATGTCTGTTGGTCCCTTCATTGTTGTAATACACAATGACTGCTTTGGACGTTTGTAGGATTCCGCCTTGGCAGCATTATATTCCTTTTATAAGAGCTCAGCCGTGCCGTTGCGGTTCCTTGCTTTACAATCACAGTCGGCGAGTGTCTTTGTCCTTCCTGATCTCAGTCACTGATAAAATCATTTGTGCAGGTGGCAGCATTTTTGCTCTCGCCTGCACACATTGTTAAGTCAACATGTGACACTTAGGCCCTGTTTGCACTTGGCCATTTCATGCGTTTTTTGCCGATCGGAATACGAAAAACGCATGAAGTGACCAAGTGCAAACAGTCCAAATCCGTTTTGACATCCGAATACCGTTTTGGTGGTCGCATCGTATAAAAACGCATTCGTCACGGACGTGCGAACAGAATGCAGCTCAGTCCGCATTAACGACCGCCTACTCCACTCACCTCTCCCGTGTACGTATTTGGTCGGCGCCCCAAGTACGCCCCAACTCCCGCCAAACAAGAAGCGAAAACAAATCATTTTTGTTAGACTCGTTTATTAGCATGCTAATAAATTTCATTCTGGATTAACGTATTTTGTCAGCGGAGCAGCGGTCGCAGTTTCCCCACATATGTGATTAAATGTGCGACGTTGCATCCGAAAATTTGCCAGCCACTGTTGATCCGAAAATAAAGTCGTCACCACTCTGTCCCACCAGTCGTTACTCCTCGTTCGGATCCATACGAGCTGCAGTAGAATTAAAACGAGTGACTAGATATAGTCCGCAAACAGGAAGTTGATTCTTATTTGCTGTCATGTAAAACTCGCCGTGGTTTTGCGCTTTACTGCCCCCAGTCGTTAAAAACGGAAATGACGCATGTTGCATTTGCATAGGTTCTGCAGGGGGGGGCGTGTGATGCGATCACAATTGGCACGCTCGAGACGCATGTTAATGGCTAAGTGCGAACAGATGCTTCGAGATCCGTTCTCGTGATCCAATCCCCCAAAACAGTTACAAGTGACCAAGTGAAAACAGGGCCTTAGGTGTCAGCTGGCAGACTCCTGTAATCATCCCTGTTCCTCTGTCACGCGTTGGAAAGACACCTAAGGCTAAGATTTCAGGTGGTTGAAGAGTTAAAAGCTGGGAAGATTGGCAGTAATTTACTGTCAATTTTTTCTGAGATTGCCAGTTGTTGCTTCGTAGCAGCCACAGTGTCTTTCAATGGGGCAGGGATTTCATAGACGCAGACCCACGACCCCCTTGACTTCGTAGATTGCAAGTTGCACCTTCAAGAAAGTACCTGCTCCTTTAAAGTGGATGTCAAAACCAGCCAAGCTCGTCCACAGTTGGTAATCGGCATTCACAAATCATACAATAAGATTATGTTTGTGATGAGCGTGCACCGTTTTTAAAACTGAAGGTTATGCTTTCTAAATTAAAATCTGCACTGCATTTGGAAGTAGTTTAAAAACAACAACATTGAATCATGAAAATAAATTCAATTCTGCAGACTCCTTGTCTCCAAACTAGGCATTGTTCATCTCATATTTCATTATTTATTATTCCCAGACAAACATGTTTCCCAGTGCTAGTCTTGTTGCTACAATATGCATCAGCATGACAAGACGATGCCTTGCTGTCTTCTGTGTGTCCTGCTATGCACACCAACGCTGCACTTTGCCACCAATGAAGGAGGCCTCGGTCTAGGCCTTCATGGCCAGACCAGTCCACTTGGGCACTGAGATCTGAGCTAAGAGTGCATCATTAACAATCTATTCCTACATATCTGGGTCATGAATGCATTAACTTCTTCTTGCCCAGGCTGAGGTGCATACTTTATTATTGGTACGTGTCTGACTAGAGTCTGTTTGGTCTCCTGTGGCCTGTAGCTAATCTTGATGTGGCCCATATTCAAAACCCAAAATAGTTGGCCCCTCTCCTTAACTGTAATGCTTGTGTAATGTAAACAGTTGTCTGGTGCACGAGGCTCTCTTATTAGAAAATGTCAGTGTTGTTGTATTCATAAATAACTTTTTAAAAAAAAACCAAAAAACAACAACTTGTACAACGTATCATCTTCCCTGGAACTCCAATTTTGTGACTGGTCCCCTGTGATGCATGAGGTTATTTAAAATCAGGAAGTATTTGTGTCAATGCTGCGTGTAGAGAAATGAAGCACGCCGCCAGCTTTGAAGAACAAGAAAAAGCATTTAGGGTAATGGGTCGAAACACTCAGGGTACCTGTTATGTCAGAGAATCGGAGCAGAAGTCAGTCTTTTCCTCAGTGCAACACATCAAATTGCACTGAAATAAATAAGATCTGGGCCAGTTCTTGTTTTTCCACTACCTTATCTCAAAGGCTTGGCTTCAGCATCAGAAACATTTTGTGATGGTTTTCAGAGGTTTTTCTGTTTTCGCTTGATAGAGACACTCTGACTTGAAAGTTGTGGATGAACTCACCTTTCGTTGTGCTCATTGATGGGCATAAATTGTGTGTGAGTTTGAGTTTTGCAGTGTGTTGATTTGTAATATGTGAAATGTTTAAGTGGGAAAAGCAAGCAAGTCAGTTATTTCATTCTAAAGTAGAGCAATCCCGAAGACCGAACACAAAGTTGTTTTCGGAAATTCCTGAGGTTGCTGTTGAGTGGTTGTCAGGTTTTATGACCAGTTTTATCTCATCTTGTCCTGATTCATTTTCCTGCCAACCGACTAGTTCAGATAAGAAAAGGCACTTGCACTGCCAATGCATACGCAAAATTATCCCTCCCATATAATTTGCAGACTTGACAATGCTGCGAGCGGGCGGATCAGATATTGGTACACGCCGGCATTTAGCCGAACATCTGCCTCAAGTTGCTGTAATTTGCGTCAACACCATCTGTTGGCTGGAGGCACCGACAGAGCTGCTGGCTGTCTTGTTACGAACCCATAATGGCCGCATCTCCTTTCTGAAAGCCTACACTAATTAGCTCCGCTTTGTGATGTTCTTTACAAAGTTCTCAAATCATTACAGCCATTAGTGGGAGTATGTTGTAAGCTGATAGGATACGGACAATGGGTATCAGAAGTGAGAAAAGCTTTAAGATTGGTTTTCAGGAATTTAAGTCAGTCTCACTCTGTGGTTTAACCCACCACTCGCAGTGTCTAAATGTTGTCCTCTCTGTTTTGTTTCCTGTGCCACAGATCCAAGTCTTTCAGCTGTCATCCTGTGTTGACAGCACGCTGTGAGGAAAGACTCGGCTCCGCTGTGCCTCAGCAGCTCCTCAGACACTCGTCCTTGACATCCAAATGCTGCATGCCAGCCACCGTCCGTGAGTTATGAAGACTCCTGCTTCGCTGACTCGGGAAAGAGGCTCCACCTCCGCTTGCCGCCGAGCAAATCACATGATGTAATGAAGAGGGGTCCTGAGAGTCTGGTCCTCAAGGAGTCTGCCAGCAGGATATGAGTATTTTGAGCCCTGTGACGGATAACAAATCAAACCTTGTGGGAACTGTGGGAGGCCCAGAAGAATACTTGAGAGCCATGCAGTCCGAGGAGCTTTTTACTAGGAAACTCAAAGCCCTGAACGGTAGCATGGGACCACCAGTCTCCAACATGCAGGGGAAAAGCGAGGGTGTGGGCAAAGCAAACGGCACACCGGCCATGCCTAAAATGGGTGTCAGGGCCAGGGTGACGGAGTGGCCACCGAGGAAAGAGGGGTGGGATGGACGGCCGTCGCCGAACTACCAGAGTGTGATACCCGTCTTTCAGAACGGCCAGCAGGAGCACATAGAAATACTGGAGCAAGGGGAAGCAGTGTGCGTGGAAGTCGACTACACTGATAAATATACCCTGAGCGACCTCCTCAGCCACTCCCCGTTGAAAGGTCTCAATCCTATCCGCCAGCGCAGCAACAGTGATGTAACCATTAGTGACATCGACTCAGAGGACATAATGGACCAGACTGCCGTCAACCCAAACACTGGGGCCTCGCTGCACCGCGAATATGGCAGCACGTCCTCCATTGACCGCCAGGGTCTGAGCGGCGAAGGCTTCTTTACCATGCTGAAGGGCTACCGAGTGGACACCATGGACCACCGGAGCATACCGCCTATGGGTTTCCCGGAGTTGTTACGCTGCGATGCCTCCCTATCGCCTAGCCTGCAGACAGCAGCCCAGATTGCAAGGGGTGAGATAGTCCACGTTCCCGGCTACGAGTACATAGACAGTTCGCTGATTTACAGTCGGGAGCGGGAGAAGTCCTTCATGAGGCGGCTCAAGTCGGAATCCTCCGAAACCTCTCTGTTCAGGAAACTGCGGACCATAAAGAGCGAGAGCGACGCTTTGCGGCTCTCGCTGGAGGACGACCGGCGGCCGCTCAGCTTCCAGAAGTGCTTTTCGCACTACGACGTCCAGAGCGTCCTCTTCAACATCAGCGAGGCGGTGGCAAGCCGAGCTAACCTGAGCCAGAGGAAGAACACCACCACGGGCGCGTCGGCTGCCTCGGCTGGAATGGGACTTGGAGCCGGCGGACTGTCCGGGTTTGTGGCCGCAATCGGACCCGGACTGGGTCCAGAAGGCGGAGCAGCAGGGTGCAGCAGCGGGAATGCCCCCCTGTTTGAGTCACCGGTGGGCAGCAGGGAGGAGCTGAACCCGAAGGAGAACCTGGACGCTGACGAGGGGGACGGGAAGAGCAACAACTTGGTGCTCGGCTGCCCGCACTTTCGCAACGAAATTGGTGGCGAGAGCGAGAGGAAGATCTCCCTCTCCAGAGCCAACAGCGCCAACTACAGCGGCATGTCGGAAAGCTGCTCCTTTGAGTCGTCTCTAAGTTCACACTGCACCAATGCAGGGGTGTCGGTGCTGGAGGTGCCTCGAGAAAACCAGCCCATCCACCGGGAGAAGGTCAAACGCTACATCATCGAGCACATTGACCTCGGAGCGTACTATTACCACAAGTACTTCTACGGAAGAGGTAAGTCGTCTTTATTGCGGATGCGTGCTTATTTAAAAAGGGATAGGTCAACCCAGATCAATGGTTCGCCCATGTGTTGCATGCACGATTTTGTGAATGTGTGCACTGGTGACAATTCTTGATCTTTTGTGACCGTGCTGGTGCGATTCATTTTGATGCGGAACTTCATGTTTTTAGTAAAAATATCCACTATGGGCTCCAGGGACGAACCCTTGAGCACAAGATCAGCACAATGCGACACAGCTGCCTTTGTTTACATGCTCCTGGAAGTTGCTGTGCATGGGCTGTTTCATAGCGAGAGACAGAGAGCTGTGTGTGCACTTTCCTCAGATGCTACTTTATAAGAAATGCATAAAAGGGAGAACAGACTGGAGCTTTTATATATGTATATATATATATATCTATAGATATATATATATACGTATATCTATATATCTATGTATATATGTATATATATATATGTGTATATATATATATATATATATATATATATATATATATATATATATATATATATATATATATATATGTATGTGTATATGTATGTATATATATATATATATGTATATATATATATATATATATATATATATATATATATATATATATATATATACATATATATATACATAGATATACATGTATATATATATGTGTGTATATATGTGTGTATATATATATATATGTATGTATATATGTATGTATATATATATATACATATACGTTTACATATTCACAGTCACATTGCTTGCTTGAATGACACCGTCTGAGTATTTTTTTCAGATTATTATACATGACAATCACCTTTGACAAAGCCTCAGATAGATCAGAAAATGTTACAACAGCCTGAATGCACCAAGTGCTGAGCAATAAATGGGTGAAATATCAGCTTTTAGACGATCCATTACTTCAAACCTTTGCCCGGCCAAGTTCATTTCCTCATGCAAAGAAGACTTTGCACAGTGCCGTGCGAGGGCTCCCTCCTGGAACAGCCTCCACACATTGGCTCAGATATCTTGACGGCCCGGTTATTTTTGTAACACCGTATGAAATGAGGGGCCAGAACAATAGCAGGCTTGTGTTGGGTGCGAGGGTGTGTGTTTCACTTCCTCTGGAGTGAAGCGGTCGTGTCCTCTCTGTGATATTGCCCGTAACCCTGCAGTGAAGCCGTGATTAGTCATTTGAGAAGAGAGAGGTGAGCGAGAGGGTGTGTTGCAGCTGTTCCTTGTTGGGGGCGGGCTGGCGGGCGGGCGGGGAGGGAGGGAGAGGGCACGGGTGTGAGGGCAGCCCCGCTATGTAACGCATGGGTCAGCAGAAATATGCCAAGGTCCCAGGTCCCCTTCGTTAAAGCACCTGGAAGAGACATGCTGGAAATACCATCAATGACCTCGACCCATCAGCGCATTATGCATATGGGCTTTTCCCACTGTCTGCTATTGCTGCTCTCAGCAGATTGTGTTACCCATTCTTAAGCCTCCGCCGAAAAACAGCTGCTTCACCTTTCACACCGACGGATTCTTGACCTTCCCGACAAAGGGGAGGAAAAAAAATCAGTGTGTTTTTAATTGAGGATCAGCGCCTTTCGCAAATTTCAGTGACACCGCTCTGCTTGTGTACCATTGACGTTTGTCCGATAATCATTAACTACCCAATGGCGCGTTGTTTGCCGCCAATCTCACCCCAACAACTCTCGGGCTCTGTTTAACCTCTTTTTTTGGCAGCGGCGCAGGTGGATGTATAATTGAAATGCCCCCGCGTCGCTGTCACTTTCGTTTTGCCGGGACAAGCTTTCACCCGTGGTACTCCAGAGTGTGTGGACGTAGCCCCTGCCCCTCTTTCAGGAGGTGTTATATCAGAGAGACAAGTCTGTCGTCGCCCCTTCGGACACACGCGCGCGCACACACACACACACATGAGCAAAGACACATGGTTGCGCGCAACCTGACGCAAACATGACCGCGTGTCAACACTTAAGGCCAAGCTTTTATCAGCCCGGGCTAAACATTGATCCTATTGATTGCCCCAAAGCACTCCTTCCCTTTGCAGCAGAAAATGCTTCTCCCCAGGCTGCTCTAATGGAAACAGAGGCTCAGTCACACCCACAGGCCAGGCCTTGTTACACACAGGTTACGGGTCTATATCATAGGTGTGGAGACTGCGACGTGCGCATTGTCCGGACCTGCGTTCTTGCTTTAAAGAGTCTGGTGGTCTGGTGGACCACTTGCACTGGTGAGGAAACAGGCGTTTGTGTCTCGTAGCTGAATGTCCCCGTTCAGCTTTAAGACGTGGTGGCGAGCCGGTTAATTCATGAATAAATTCCCCGACTTTTACCGGGGAAAAAAAAGGTCTGTATGTGTTTGATGGATTTCAGTCATTTTCAGGGGAGAAAAAGGTGTTTTGGAAAATTGCTGGAGTGGAAGTGAAAATAATCTTTCAAGGCAGAAAAGCAATTTCCTCCCAATAACATTTTGGCATTGCGCTCTCACAAACCCGGAGTCTATGAAAGTGGAGTTGAGCTTTAAACATCACAAAGGTGCGATTCAATTCAAAATTAGCCTCTTTCTTTTTCTTTTTTTTTAAACGCGCAGTAAGCTTATTGCACTGCAAGCTCGACAATGTCTGCCACCATGAGAATCAGTGGCACAAGTCACCGATGGACTGTGTGATACCAGTTGAGAAGTTTAAAACCCTTGCCTTATCAGTTGTGTTATAGCGCAATTTCAAAACAGATTTTTCATGAACATATATATGCCAACTGTTAAAGTTTAATTTTTGCATCTATTCTATTTTTAATTGAGCCACGGCAACGAGTCTGGACCACCGAAAACAAAACCCTCCGTGAGGCTCAGCTGCCCTGAAATTAAAATGTATAAACCCTCCGAAAAGGGGACGTACGTCGAGGGTAAAACGTTTCAAGGCTTCAAAATCTGACGCGTGTCGTGGCAGGCAGACAGACAGACGGACTGACAGACAGACAGACAGACAGGCGGGCAGACGGGCGAAGGAGCGTTATCTGTCGTGACAATCTCGGTCCTTCCGTGCTTTCAACCTTTTGGCAAATGTCAGCAGCGGGTGACGAGCGCGAGCGGACCAGGAACGGCGGGGAACGCGGTGACGGGAAGCTCGAGTCGTCCTCGTCGACTGCCGCCGACGCCTCGCCGCCGGCATCCCGCCGCCTGGCAGCCTCGCTGCCACCGTTTGACCCAGTGCCTCTCGGAGCAACCAGCCCACCGCTTCAACCCACTCACCCTCCCCTCCACACACACACACACACACACACACACACACACACACTCCAGCCCACTGTCCTCCTCAGCGAGCCGTGCATTCCTCAGACATTTAACCCCGCAGTGCCCTCCTCCTCCTCCTGCGGTTCCACTGCTCACTCGTGCTTCGCTGGGTTTTTGCCCCATCATTAGTGCCGCGGCGGCCAGAATATGCATATTCGCATTATGTGCGCTACACGGCGGGCGGGGGTGCGTCTAGATCTCCTGCAGAAATCTCTCTGGGCGATTGTCACTTGACTGCGTCCAGTTCTGAGGGCTGTTTTTCTTTTTTCTTTTTTACCTCCTCCCCCCCTTTTGTCGTTGGCTGAATCCAGGTCTTTCTCCTCGGCTTTAGCCCGGATTAGGGAGTGTTTGCTCAAGGCATTTCTTATTGTGTGCAACAGCATACAAGTCCTAAGTGACACACACACACACACACACACAACCTTTATTATCTCCGTCGTGTGTTTTTACAGTGTTGCACAGTGTTACATTTATTTATTTTTCAATTTTGTTCTCATTATTGAAGCAGTTTTTTTTTTTTTTTTGTTTTTTTTTTTAATGCAAATAGCAAGAGCTGGTTCATCATGTACATGTTTTAAATTAATGATACAAAAAGTCTGAAGTCCATTTTGGTGACTTTCCCAGTGTCCATTAAACTTTTCTGTCCAAAATGTTCAACCCCTTACTGCTGCTTTTGCAACCTCATGACATTAAAAATTCCCATTAAATTATTATGATGATGTTCACCTTGAATATTTTGAGCATGGAGAGAAATTATTTACTGACCATGGATAAAAATTGTTTGGTTGATGCGACCTTAACATGAAATTTAATGAGGATCTGCCCATTAGTGTTTGAAAATTCTGTGTTGCGTTTGTGTGCTTTGCAAAGTAGGTTTACCAAAACCTCAAACAGCCTTTGCTTTGTCTCAACGAGGCATTCTGATTTGCTGCGGCCCACCTTGGTCAAATATCCAGAGGAAGTATCCAGGGAATACGATCACAAGCTTTTGAGATAACTTTTTCTTTTCCAAGTGGATCAAAGTTGGGCCTCGCAAACATTTCCTGTAATTTCTTGAATGTAGCCCGGAAACGTTGCATATTTTATCACAGCACACGCATTCCTCTTCTTTGCTTTTTAGTCATTCTGTTTAAGCGGCATGCAATCAAAATTAAATCACAAGCAGGCATTTCCAGCGTGGTTCAGTTTAACAGCTGGAGCAAATTGTATGTAATTGTGCACATTCCGGATTCGGAAACATCTCCATGTCTCCCACAGGTCTGAACGTCTGCACCTTGACAGTCATGTTTTCATAAACGGTGGTGGGCTCATTGGTTTAAATAACACGTTTTAACACTAGCGTTGATTGTAACGGAACAAAATCATGTGACTGCAGTGCTACTTTTTAGGAAGCAGTACGCAGCGTTGAGAATCTGGGTCAGCAACGGTTCAGAGCGGGTCAAACTTTCAGAGGCTTTTTTTTTTTTTTTTTAAAAATGCGTTTGTTTACTTTTTAATTCCCGCCTCGGCTGCTGCAAGCCAGGCTGTAATCCAAAAAGCATCATTTTCATCTGTCTGCGAGCGGCATCTCAGCTGGCCCGCGGCCAATCCACAGTGAATCCTCACGTCGGCAAACTATTCCAAGCGTCGGAACATGGAGAATCTTCTGACGCAAAAGTAAAATGTTGATTGCAGCTGGCGACCCGCTTCTGCCTGCCGGACGCGTGTGATTTTTCGCACCTTTTCGCAGGCTCCACAGTTCACCGGTGTTCCACGGCAACGTGGTGCGCTTAATGTGATGCTTGGCGCGTTTCTAATTCGCACATTTCTCTTTGCTTGACCCCACCAGAGCATCAGAACTATTTCGGGGTTGACGACAACCTGGGGCCCGTGGCCGTCAGCGTCCGCAGGGAGAGGCTGGACGACGGCAAGGAGAAGGACGGCATGCAGTTCAACTACCGAGTCACCTTCAGGACCAGTCAGGTAACGTGTAACACCCCGGCGTGCACTCCTTCTGCTCTACTTCTTGTGTTAGGTGAGCGTTGCGCGCTCAGGAACGCATGGAGGGAGAGAGGTGCGTGATATCCCCGCCGTTACTTAAAAGCCCAGTGTCAAACTAGCTTTTAAAAGCTTTTTTTTTTTTTTTTCTCCCTCCCGTGTTTCCAATACACTGCAGTCAACAGGGCATGTCGTGGTGACTCAGCCCACGGCTCACTCATGCGTCAAAAGAGCTCGCAAGGCAAACAAGAGGTGGCTTTTTGCGGCTTTTCCCTTCCCCACATCAGCTCCCGCCGCCCTAATGTGTCTGGCCGTGCCCGCGCCTGTTGTGACTCACGTTGTCAGTCATGCAAACGCCGATTCCTTCTTATCGCAGTTGGCACGTGCGAATGAGCGCCCTGCCTGGCTTTCCGCCCCGGTGTAGGTACAAAATCTGCCCGGCCTACGGAATCTGTCTGGGGTCCGACATTTCCTGCGGCTTCGGTCGGGATGTCCGGCAACTTCAACGACGTGGCAAACGCGTGTCATTGGCTTAGCGGCGTCTGTTCGGCTACGGGATCTGTTTGGGGGGGTTTGGCGATTGTCGACGGCGTCGCATACGGCAACTCTATTATGACGAACTACGAATGAACGAACGATAGATAGATAGATAGATAGATAGATAGATAGATAATGTTATATCTATCTGTCTAAGCTCACATTAATTTTTCATTACTGTCTGGCCCAAAAGATCTGTTCCTACCCATTTATTGCCCTCCCAAAATTTACCATCTTGCATCTATCTATCTGTCTATCTGTCTATCTGTCTGTCTGTCTGTCTGTCTGTCTGTCTGTCTGACCGCAAAGTTTGTCCTAATAGTGTTGCCGTAAGACCCCGGACAGATTTTGTACCGACACCGGCGTGGCTTAAAACTCAAGATGCGGTCGTGGCTGCAGAGCCCCTTTCCCTTTTGATTGATGCGGTGCGGTCTCGTAGCGCTGAATAATTCAGGTGCGACAGATGCGTCGGGGCGGCGAAATGTCACCGATATCCGCTTTGTTTGAAGCGCCGCTCCTCCCTCGATGAAAACAATATATCTGGGTCACGGTAGCCCTGCCAGTGGTGGAAAACGCAGAGACTCCCCAACCTGCTCGGGCATCTATTTCCATCTGTTCACACTCCGATCGTTTAGCCGCTCGGCCTCCTTTTCAGAAAGCCGCCGTGTCCGGCAGCCTCTGATTGCTGATATTGACGGGCGGTGCGGGTAGAAATGTGTTTGTGTGCATTTGCGTGTGCGAAGTTCTCCAGCAGCAACGCCTGAGGTTAAAGAGTGGGTGTTAAAAAGCTGTTTGGATTAACGTTTACTGGCACATTGACAATCTTATAACAGTGAAGTACCACTTAACATGGAGGTGCCGCGTGAATTATTTAGAATGGGGACCTCCGAAATACCTCCCAGCGGGGCCCAAGCACAGGTGCCACTCTGAATTATATTATATAACATTAAAGTGTGTCTTGTTAATGTGGCAAGCGCGCCCCAATTTATTTTGCGAACTTAAAGAAACTGCTTCAAGACAAAGCCAAAGCGGAGTGTTGACAGAGATCCAGATGATGATAATCATAATGATCCCCAGACACGCCAGCACTAGCGGGAGCGCCGCGGCACACCTCAGTGCTGCTCCAGGTGAAACATCTGCCACCTTCGAGCGGCGCTTTCACCGACTCTTCCCCTTTTTTCTCCCCCCCCGCCCCCTCAGCTGACCACCCTGCGGGGGGCCATCCTGGAGGATGCCATTCCGTCCACCGCCAGGCACGGGACGGCCCGCGGCCTGCCGCTGAAGGAGGTGCTGGAATACGTCATCCCCGAGCTCAACATCCAGTGCCTGAGGATGGCCATCAACTCGCCCAAGGTCCCGGAGCAGCTGCTGAAGCTGGACGAGCAGGGGGTGAGTCGCATCGACCAAGACGACCAGCACGTGGACGCGTTGAAGTGAAAGGGGCCAGAGAGACAGAGGAGGCGGCGCGGCCGGGTTTGTAGTGGGAAATGCTGAGGTTGTTATGATGTTCATAACTGCCGTCATATGAAACCTGCGTCTTGCCTGAACAGAGGAGGACCGTGACGGCTTGAAACCACGGGACTGTTGCGCAAACTGATTCAAACACAACATTAATAAATGATGAACTATAGGCGTTAGTTAATTGTGTGGGATTCTTTCTGTGTTCATTTATCATACAGTTTGACAGTATTTGCGGTTTATCGCAGACGTGTGTATGGAGAGATTATTTCATAACTTAGCCTGTTAACGATTCAACTGACTGACTGATAATGCCAGCTGATAAGAACTTGTCACACAGTTCCATCTGTGTGACCTTTTGCGGAAGACGGAACTGTTGTAACACGTTCAGGTATGAAAACAATAACATCTCTCCAGTCACGAAAAATATAATAATCTAACTAAAGAGATTGTGTTGGTAAAAAAATGGTCTTTTCTTCCTGTCCAACAATCTGTCATCATCATGTAAACTATGCTTATATACTACACATTTATAATAACTATCATATTACATTGTGTGATTGTCGGCATCTATATCAGAGAACTTTTATCCACTCTTTCCGGACAGACACATTTGAGTGACTCTACTGGGTTTTGTATGTCAGAATGGGATTAAAAAAAAAGAAGAAAAAAAAAAAGAAGCTAATTTAGCTTCACACATGAATGAGGTAAATATGCAAGATTTAAATGTATAACAGCTTCAGCTAGCTCTGTACATAGATATAGAGCGGGATTATCCTCACCAGGAGCTTTTGTCTTTTTTGTGAGTTGCTCATTTTTGATGAAGACAGACTGCCAGGTGGTGGCGCAAGACAGCCGATATTACCGCAAATACATTGTCATCCATCCGTATGCCTCTGTTGACGGCATCGACTACTTTTACGCTCAGGTGCTCGCTGACTTGACAATCAGACGCCGGCTAAAGTTTCTTCTCTCGCGTGAGTGCAGGCGATTTGCTATTCAGCCCCGCTAGCAGACGGAGGTGTCATCTCGCGTTAGATCTGTCAGAGCAAAATGACCATCAGTGACGGGGGCTCTCGGCGTTCGCAGGTGTCAGGGGATGAATTCACTGCGTGATCTCGAGGCCTTTATTTTCTCTTCTAATAAATTGCGAGATGGGAAATGGTGGGCGGAGGGAGGGGTGGCGCGAGCTAGCGTCGCTTGGCTTATCTTACTGTCAGAGAGCGGGCAGCACATTAGTCTAATTACATTCATTAGCATGAGCCCATCCTTCCAAGTGACAGGGGGAAAGGCTCTTATAATAGGAAGTGTCAGCCTCGTCCCGCTTGTGTATTAGGATTCTGTTACGCACACAAACAAGCCGAGTGCGGCTTCCTCTCCGCAGCAAGTGAACTCCGCCACAAACTTTGTGTGCCGCTGAGCAAAACAAAACAGCAGAGCGCTCCAGGAAGAAACCTTTCTGCCAGATTTCAAACAGATATGAAGGTGGAGGGGGGAGGGGGGGGGGGGGAGTTTCACCGCAGTGCCTTTGGAATGAGGCCACGGACTTTGATGTCAGACCGAAACTGACACATACGGAGGAGAAAAGCAATAAAGTGATCCCAGAAACTGGCTTTCTCCAAACAAGTGTCTCTCCGCCACACAGACTCGACCCCGCACAGAGGAGGCTAGTGTTCAATGCTTGAGCGCTCTCATTTCTTCACCCTCCGTTTCATTCATTAATGCCCTTTAATGATTTTGTTGTCATCATTACATCTCATTATTATTTTAATAATAGCGAGGAAGCGGTGCAGTTCAATAAGAGAGCGATCGCCCTGGGGCCTTTTTTTTGTTCCCTCTGTTTGTTACTTTTGTGCACGTGAGCCCTGCAGAAGAGACATTAGTTGTGCCTTGTTATGACGGGGTCTCTGTGTGGGAAAAGGCTTGTTGTTTTTAGAACAGTCTGCCCGGTGATTGAGAGTGTCCTCAAGCCAGACTCCATAATAGGCCGTGATCAGCTCGGAAAAACAACATCCCCGAAAGCCGTGGATGTAATGGCCCCGCTGTAAGAGGAGAAGTGGACATATGCGAATGCATTTTAGATCGCACTGCAGGTCCTGCTCCGCAGACTGGCTGGGATATGCATTAGGCACTTGGTTCATATTTTTGACATGCCATAGGAAGTGATAAAAATGGGAAAATCTCGATGAACGCGCTCGCCTTTTGCGCATCTCGCGCCACGTCCGAAGGCTGACATCGGCAGATCGCCTCGGTTGCCAGGAGCAGCGTTGGTTTCTGCGGGTTTGGGGAAAAGTCGTTTTAATTCATAATAACAAGATTGATCTGATAAAAGGCAGCGGATAAGACAAAGAAAAGCCCAAAAGCTGCGGCGCAGATGCAATCGCAAACGGCGCGGCGAAAGCGAGGAGGTCAGTAATCTTTTCATCTCGGTAATGCCGAACAAATTACCCTCTCCATCACCGCGATGCTCCCTGCGCACAGCTCGGCCTAATAAGCAAACAATGCGAGCGTGACTCCGCCCACTCGCTGCTCAACCCGCATCAGCCGGCAGGTAAAAAGCCCTCCTCGGAAACGGAAATCTCTCCCGGCGCTCCATGTGAAAACTCCACTCTCCAAGTATGATTCGGGCTTGAGTGAGATTTGTTTCCCAAAGTTCAAGAGAGTAATCTACCACCCACTGCGGCTGTTATTGCACTGCCAGAAAGGAAGAAGAAAAAAAATCCCCCTCCCGCTTATGTAAATCCATCCCCTGCTCCTGACATTGAATCTGGAGGATTACCTTTGAGACGGTGTAGTGACCAGAATTTCTCCCCCTTCATTTCCCTCCACATCTCCAGCCCGCTTTCCTCTCTCGGATGCTGCTGCTGCTGCTGCTGCTGGGAAACTTGAACACTTGTGCCCCCCCCCCCCTACCCCCCCAAAAAAAAAAAAAAACTGCAGCAGATTGCAGATGATTACGGTCGGCTGCATTTTTCAGCCGTTTCCTGAAGAAAACTTTTTTTTTTCTTTTTTCTTTTTTTTTGCTGTGTCGGGACACTGCAGTGCACGTCGACGCCACCGTGCTCTGCGTATGCATTTGTGTGTGTTCTTTGAGGACACTGCTGCTGATCCCTCAGGTGCGTCTCTGAGCACTCCCAGGAAAAACACTGCCCTGGTTTTTCCTCTCCGCTCATTATCTTTGCTTCTTTGAATTTTCTTTTTTCTTTTGGGGTGGGGGAGAAGGGGGCATTATGGAGCAGGACAGGAAGAGGGGGAGTTTTCAGAGCACTCAAGCTCTGGACAGACAGATGGAGGGAACATATCTATATATAAAGAGGGACCAAATCACTGCACTCCAGAAACTTGAGCTCCGGGTTTGTTGGAAAGGGGGAATATTTAAGCTAATCACATCCCCATTAAATGCAATTGGGTCCTCCTGGCTGCTTCCATTAACAAAACACATCAAAAAGCAGGCTTCACCTGAGTGGCATTACTCATTCGTAAATATGTGCTGCTGTAAAAAAAAAAAAAAAAAAAAAAATTGATGGTTTTGCACTTTCCACGTGGCGGCCGAACACGCACCGAAAGGGCAACGTGATTGTCCCGGTCATCTGGCCGCCCGCAAAGAGGAGCGGAAGGTTAAGTGAGCCCATAAAATACTGGATGAAAAAAAAAAAAAAAGATAGATATATATATATAAAACGGCGAGACTGCATCATCGCACATCACGCCATTTCCACAGGGCTGCGCGATATAATAGCTTTTCCGCCCGCGCCAGAGTGCAGAGCGGCGTGATGGAAGGGAATCATGGTGGCAAGAGGGTCAGGGGCATTCCCAGAGCCGGAGCGGCGAGGGCCGCGGAGAGGACAATTCCACGTTGTCTCTGTGTGTACAGATGATTTATCGGCTTTCGGCCTCTCAAGAGCCATTTCATCTCGCTGCATTGGCACATTCACCCGGGGTCAAGATCGCTCCGTCCTCTGTGTGAATATTGCGCAACAGGTGCCAGATACAGCGGGGCTATTTTTTCCATCTTTCATCTTTGCCAGCCAGCTATAAGCCATGAAAGATTCATGCAGCCGGAGGAAGCGGGGGGGTGGGGGGGGGGCTTTTTTTTTTTTTTTTTTCTTTTTTCTTCTTCTTTCGCTCAGCAAGCCTAGAGAGTCACTCTGGATGTTTTATTCCTTCTTGCGCGTTCCCTGGGAAAAGTTCACATCAGAGCTGCCACTTCGGGATATTACGAATGCTTTCAGCGAAAAGCTGTGAGCTTGTGGCCGGATTGCCCGTGTGTCTGCGAACGCTGCTCTTTGTGAATGAAACGTTCATCTTTATGGAGGCCTTCTTTGTCTCTCTGCGAGTGGATTAGGAGTTTTATTAGAGCGGCGTTTGGGGGGGGGGGGGAGGGGGGTGAAAGAAAAAACAAATCAATGCCGTTTCCGTTTAAAGCCTGTTAAAAGCATTTTCGCGAAGACTCAACACAGGAAAAACAGAGTATCATTGGAGAAAAGTGTTTTTGGAAAGGATTAAATTGCCTTTGCTAGCGGCTTCAAAGCTACCCCCGGCTGCACGGGTCCCTCGCTGCCTCACGGCCGCTCTTAAGTAGCGGCTAATAGCTCGGCCTGATTTATGCTGCGCTCAGAGCTCAGGAGGGTTCGCAGCCCCGCTCCTCAAAAAAAGGGGGATTTCAGCGCTCTCTCCTTGAAAGGTTACGAAGGGGCGTCGCATGGCTGCGACATGATGGAAAGTTGCGCGCGTGTGTGATACGAGGAAGTCATAAACTAAGTGTCTGCGTGTCTGCGTGTCTGTGTGTGTGTGTGTGTGTGTGTGTGTGTGTGTGTGTGTGTGTTTCAGCTGAGCTTCCAGCACAAGGTGGGAGTGCTCTACTGCAAGGCGGGCCAGAGCACGGAGGAGGAGATGTACAACAACGAGAGTGCGGGGCCGGCGCTGGAAGAGTTCCTGGATCTGCTCGGCCAGAGGGTGCGCCTGAAAGGCTTCACCAAGTACAGGGCTCAGCTGGATAACAAGAGTAAGATAAAAAAAAAAAAAAAAGAAAATAAAAGAAAAAAAACGCAGCGCGAGCTAAATTCTCCCAGAGTGCAGGCGGCCCACACACTTCTAATCCTGCTGAGTGCAGATGTTTTTCCTCTGTTTTCTTTGCTTTTTTTGGGGGCGAAAGCTGCTGTGTTTTTCTTTTAAGACCGCCTATCTTTAATCTTCCATCCGATGACATCATCGCCTCGTACGACACAGTGTGGCTTTCTCTCTTTTTTGTCGTTTTTTTGCGAGAACGTTCCCGGGACCTCGACTGACCCGCTGTGCGCCCTCTCTTGTGTTGCAGCGGACTCCACGGGCACGCACTCTCTCTACACTACCTACAAGGACTACGAGCTGATGTTCCATGTGTCCACCATGCTGCCCTACACGCCCAACAACAGGCAGCAGGTCAGCAAACTGTCTCACGGTGGTCCCCAGGCACCTTTAAACCTCCTTTTTGTGATCTTCCCCAGAGGTTCATTTCCCCCATGGTAATAAACCATCGGTTGAAAGCATGAGCATTGTCATGGTAACGGCACCCCATGGTAGGATTTTAATCAATGCATCCCCAGGAGTTGGAGCTAACATGGAATTAGTGGAGACTCCTTCTCTGTGTGTGTGTGTGTCTAACAATTGGGTGAAGTCGATGGGCTGCGGAACCCTGATGAAGCCACAATGAGAAAAGTTCTCCGCCTCCTTCCTGGTGCGTCTCGTTTGGAAGTACCTGTTGTGCCCATAATAAAACCTCCGGCTCCAACCCTGCGGAGATGACAGCAGGGCTGGATGCCGAAGAAGCAGAGGCCAGATCCTCGGAGGAGCGCCGCCAACGCGTAATCTGTCATTTGCCTCCAAAGCCTCCGCCAGGGGAGGGACTTTCTCCTCCGCCTTCCTTCCCCAGTTGCGCGCCGCCAACTGGGGGAGTTTGGTTTTAATCCGCTGAGGTAATCTCTCAGCGAGTCCAAGCGCAGCCCCCCCCCCCCCCCCCCCCCCCACACACACACACACACACTCATCCCGTCATCCTGCCCGTTTCACCTTTGCTCCCTCCTAATCCCACTTGTTTCCAGCTCCCACTGGCCCTGGCTGACAACTGTAGTGGCAGCCAGGGAGACTTTGGGTTCAGTTGAATTCAGTCGAGTACTCTTTCAATCGATAACAGGTTTTATCCTGATATCAGACCACAGCATCCATCCATGACTGAATCAGTGTTTTGTCTTTGAAGGTCTGTTTTCTTTCCGTCACATCAAAATATTTGGAGGAATCCTCGACTCCTGCTTCAACGAGGCAATCGAAATCTGCCCTCCTGAACTATATTTTTAACACCTCAATCTTTTTTTTCCCCTCTGCCAGTTGTTGAGGAAGAGGCACATCGGCAACGACATCGTCACCATCGTGTTCCAGGAGCCCGGGGCCTTGCCTTTCACCCCGAAAAACATCCGATCCCATTTCCAGCACGTGTTTGTCATCGTCAAAGTCCACAACCCCTGCACTGATAACGTCTGCTACAGGTAAATAGGACCAGCGTGCGCCGCCCCCGCTCGGCTCTCTCAGAGGCTTTCCGCGGCTAGCCGAGAGATAAGAAGCTATCTCACGTCCTCCGGGATAATCTTTCCGGGGGGGGGCGAAACCTGTTTGTCTTTTCATGTGCTCTGCATAAATCTCTTGGCGGCGGCAGCGGCGGCGCAGGCGTATAGGAGCACTTAATTTGAAAGAATAATAATGATAGTCTGCTGAGTGCCTTTTGTGGTTTCTGTCGCGACTCCACGGTGAATCGAGGGAGCTCTTGTGATCTGTTCAATGATGATACGGTCATTATCTTCAGAGACACCTCCAAATTATGACTTACGTCTCCGTGAGTGCTTGTGAAGATAAGGCGACTCTTACTTAATAACACGGTGCGTTGGGAACGTGCCGGGATTAGTCTGAGCCAACCCGCCTCCGTCTGTCCATTTGAAATCATTTGCATCTACTGTACCGTGTGAAATAGCTGCAAAGTCCATTTACTGTGTCACTTAAAACAAATAATCTCTTGATGTTTTTACAGCGTGGCCGTGTCCCGATCCAAAGACGTGCCTCCGTTCGGCCCTCCCATCCCCAAGTTGGTGACGTTCCCCAAGTCGGCGGTTTTCCGGGACTTCCTGCTCGCCAAGGTCATCAACGGCGAGAACGCCGCGCACAAATCGGAGAAGTTCAGGGCCATGGCGACCCGCACGAGGCAGGAGTACCTGAAGGACCTGGCCGAGAACTTTGTCAGCACGGCCACCATCGACAACGCGGTCAAGTTCAGCTTCATCAACCTGGGCGGCAAGAAGAAGGAGAAGGTGAAGGCCCGCAAGGACGCGCACCTGTTCAGCGTGGGAGCCGTCACCTGGAGCGTCCGGGCGCGGGACTTCGGCCAGTCGGCCGACGTGGACTGCCTGCTGGGCATCTCCAACGAGTTCATCGTGCTCATCGCGGAGGAGTCGAAGAACGTGATCTTCAACTGCTCCTGCCGCGACGTGATCGGCTGGACCTCAGGGATTATGAGCATCAAGATTTTCTACGAGCGCGGGGAGTGCATCATGATGTCGGCCCACGACAGCTGCGGCGAAGACATCAGGGAGATGGTGCAGAGGCTGGAGGTAAGAACTCCGGGAGACTCTCCGCTCGTAAAGTAAGCTCTGGTTTGTCACTTTCGCTTGTCTTAATATCGACAGGAGGCTGGCAGGTTTTAATAGAGCGCTTCAAAGCTGTGTCGGGCTCCATTAGTCTCAAGTCGTACACGTTGAAGAGGTTTCACAAAACAAAGTGGCACGGTCTGCTTTAAAGTCGGCACCAGTCACCTTCTGGAGGGGTTCATTGGTTTTTCCATTGATGACTCTGTTGCTTTTTATCCGTTTTCGTGAGTGGCTGTCCAATACTGGCAGACAGTTTTCTTTTTTTCAATGCTGTCTGAGAGCACTTTGTCCAAACAAACAAAGTTTGGCCAAAGTATGACACAATTCAATATTGGTATTATTTCTAATGTAACATTATCCGCATTTAAAATCAAATGAGAGCCCTCATCTAGGTCCCCTCTACAGGTTCCTGAGCCGACATGTGTGATTCACACTCTCGGGTCACAGGCTCCACCTTTGAGAATAAAACTGCCAGCCGTCATAAAGAGAGTCAGAGCCATTTCTGCTTGTCATTATGGCCAGACAGGACAAAGGGAAAAGAATTAAATCAAATCAAACTACGAACACTGTTTTACAGGTTATTTTCT
This sequence comes from Nelusetta ayraudi, assembly GCF_046127955.1. Taxonomy (NCBI): domain Eukaryota; kingdom Metazoa; phylum Chordata; class Actinopteri; order Tetraodontiformes; family Monacanthidae; genus Nelusetta; species Nelusetta ayraudi. Next base: position 6,192,394 of record NW_027466058.1, on the reverse strand, counting down.
TTGTTTCTAACAATAGAAAAATCTCGTCTCTGGTCTGTTTGTGAGCTCCACAGAAATGAGCAAAGTCCACCCGTCACATCTTTCGCATGCTGTACTTTTCAAAAAAAGTGTTGTCTAAAAGCCCTAGTTCTAATAAATGACACCTCTGTGATGTCACCAAAAGCAGTTACACCTCCCTGGGATTAAAGTTAAAAAAATGGGCACACAATGTCACCTTTCCTTGTCTCAGCATTGTCACAGTCTTTGGTTGGTACCACAGTCGCAACAAAAGCTGCAGCTTTGTGTCTGGCAGCTGGCAACCGTCCCCTTGAAAGCGCTCCCTCATTCAGTAAAGAGAACCTCTGGCTCGACTTCCCTTTTCTGTCCACTTCGCTGTGACCGAGAGGTGTTTAAGCTGATGGATCCAGCAGGTCCGCAGCTCCGCCGCCCGCAGATTTCACAGCTGTTTCTCAGCTTTCCTAACCTATTTTGCTGTGTATTTTTAGCGGCCGCGTCGCCATCGTGCGCAAGTATGACCGTATTCTTCTCCCCAAGTACAGACTATAACTTAACCGAGGCCGTAGTCTGTCATCAGAATTGCCCAGTGGATAGATTATAACCGTGCTTTACACATGAGCCGTCCTGCGTTCAAAAGGGAAAACGGCTGCACTTACTTTTAATGTTTTAGCGAGGCTTTTTTTCTTGGGGAGGGGGGAGTCGCGGTCGCTCTGTGGTGAAACAATGGATTTCTGTCGTATTGATTTAGCCATTGTAGCGTTGCCGCTCACCGCAGACCTTGTTATTTTATTTCCATCATTGTGTCAGCGGAGCAGCGCAGCGGAGCTTATTTTATCTGTCCGCCCGTTTTATTTTCTCTGCCCACCTCTCTTTTGCGACCCCTCCCCTCCACATTGTGAGAACATGGCCGACGCTTTTAACCCGGATTTTGTGTGTCTTCCTGCCCCCCCTTTCCTCCTGGATGCCTTTTTTGAGTTACACGGCGACAAAGGGTTCGGCTAAACGTGGCGACACGGGAGTGAATTTTCGTAAAAATTCCCCGAGAGGATTACGGACCCCCTGTTGATAGCTTTCTTTGGCTCATTGCACAGAGTCAGCAGAGGTGTACACTCAAACCTTCGGGTCACATGTGCGCGCAGATGTTGTCCTGATTTCCCCCCCAAACAGGATAAACTGTTAAACAAACTACAGCCACCGCTGCTGCTTTTTGGTTAATTTAATGGAGGGAAAGATTAGCGGTAATGTGATTGTGTTTCTGGGCGCAGGTACAGGAGGTAGCTTAAACAGGGCGACAACCCAATTTTGTGTGTGTGTTAGGGGTAGGGGTTGGGGGGTGGGGGGCTGGGGTGAAGGCCCAGGCACATTTTTTGGGTCTGTCAGACTAAGAATAGAAGAGACTTGGCCTTGGTCTGCCTCGCTCCTACAGAGAGCTACCCACTTAGTCCAAGTGTTTATCCCCATTTTGTGATTGTGCCCCGGCCATCTGCACAAGCTCTGCCGTCCTACCTGTGATATTTGGGGTCGGCTGCACTTGGAGGTGCCTTTCAAGGCATAAAAATGGGTCAAAATATGCCAGCTTTCCCCCCGACTTCTGTTGTTCCATTTCGCCTTTCATGGCTTTTTTTACCGGGTCTTTAATCAGGGAGCCCTTTTGTTCCTCTCCACAAGTTCTCCCTCCAAAACCGAGCTGTTTCCCGACAGACTGCTTCCCTCATTTTGCCGACACCATCAGCAGTTTCATCAAGTGCCTCAGCCAGCATGACATTACCTCAGTTAGAAAAATTACTTAGGGGAAAACAGTTCACTTCCTGCCAATATCGTCAGCCCATCAGTCTTGTACTTGGGTGACAGGAAGTCATTTTCCCAGGGAAGTGCACATTACGAAGATGGGTAAATGTGAGCATGAGCGCAAAAGTTTTTGGAGTACCTCCCCTCCCCTCCTCCACAGCGCCAACTCTCCACCTCCTCAGAATTCACAAGATCCTGCAGGATTATTATTACCATAAATAATTTGAAAAGGACGTCCACTTGGCTAATCACGGGAGAGGACACTGCAGGATATATTAGCATCCGTGATTAGCCAGAGATCATCACTTTCTCATTTCCCATGCTCACAGTCTCACACATCTCCCGTCCGCTCACCCCGAAGATGTATTATTTTGCACTAAATGTCTCATGATAGCGGCTAGCAAACGGGTGCCTCTTTGTGTTAAGCTGCAGCAGCAGCAAAAAGCAGCGCTGGGCACGTTGTACAGTGCGAGCTGACCGTGCATTCCTCGTCTCAAAGGTGTCTGTAAAGTCCCAGAGGTTGACTCGAATCATCTTTCATGGAGAGGATTTACGCGCTGCCAGACTTGTGATGTAATGTGAACCTAAGTGAGCACATTGCACACAGTTACACAAAAGAGCACAGTGTGGCGGCTCAAGTGAAAGCTCTGCGGTAACGTTTTGCTCGCCGGGGGGGAAGGCGGAGGGCCACGCTCATGTTTTGTCGTTCATGAGACGACTCGTGTTGCCACTAGGATTGTGTATTCTTTGTAGTGCTTTTGTTTGTGTCTGAACAGATTATCTACGGTTGGTCTCGTTTTTTTTTTTTTTTTCCTATTCTCTCTTTATTGGCTTTTTAGTTTAGAATGAAACAAAACAAAAGAGATAACAAAAGGTAAAAAAAAAAGGAAGCGCTGCGCAATACGGATTCATAAAATAAATAAATAAATAAATAAATAAAAAGACAACATGAGACAAGTAAGTAAAAAGCACATACATGAAATAAAATAAATGAAAGGGCAAACAGTTCCAATCCTCCAGGGAGAGACAATAGGTCAGAGTCTCCGCAAGAAGGACTGTAAGTTTGTCTGTCTCATTTTTAATGAGTTATTTTCCAGTGTCTTAGGAGTACTGCCTTTACTTGTTACATCAAGTGTAATGGCAGTAGTAGATGTTGTCAAACTTCCTTGGTGTGCATGCACCACTTGGAGGTTTACCACAGAGTGAAGAAGCTGCGAAGAAAACAAATCAACAGACTAAAATTGACCTCATCTGTTTCAGCAGGACACTCAGTCATGGCTTGGAGGGATAGCTCACTCTGCATGAATAATGTGCAGTCGACGCAATGGACAATGTGTTTCTAGACAACATTTCCAATTCAGCTAGAAGCATATTAGCTGCAGTGAGTATGGAGAGTTAATGTACTTACTGCTGGGACTTGGTGCAGTCGCTCATGGCTCTTGGCTACGGGGCTGCAATGTATATCTTGGCTAAAGACACGCTTTTAACGTCACCGTTTTGTGACAAAGTGAACCGCTAGGTCTTCCAGATGCCACATCAGATGTCACCACATGAGCAATTACGGAAAAGTTGTTTTTTTTGTTTTTTTCTTCCCAGCAGATTCTGTGGCCACACTGGATTTCAGTAGGCACTAAGCTTCAGTTCCTTATTTTGGTTTTGCTTGTTTTTTCTCAAAACAGATGTGAAAACACATGATACAAAACCTGAGAATCCTCAGTGCGTCAGCGCCGGAGCTGCTTCTTATTGTCGCAATAATGCTGGAGACACTTGATGACAGACTGAAGCAGATACTAGTTCTCTTCCTCGGGGCAATGTTGTGGTTTTTATGTCACCAGCCATTAAAGTCTGTCATTACGGGTCTACAGGAAGTACTTTGCTCAGCACTACACACACACACACACACACACACACTCACTTCATGTCACCATCTTCATCAAAGTTACTGTACAGACCCGGGAGATAGTGAATGTCCTGTTTACTTGGGCCATTATAGACTTGGGCCATTCACACTAACATGGGCACATTCATCTCCAGGATGGACTGGATAAAAGGCCTTGATGAAGGCATCCAAAAAAGCTGTTATTTAGGCTGAATGAATTCCAGACAGAGAGCAGTGGGATTCAGGCCAGACCATCGTCATCCTCGTGTATGTCTACGACTTTGCCCGTTAAGAGTTTTATTTTTATTATTTTTTATGGAGAGTGAATGTTTAGCAGTTGTCTTGTAAAACCGTGTCGTGTATTTATGGCGAAACTGACCCGGCCGACTAAACTAACCCTATTAAAACAGGTTGAGTCCTGTTCTCAGTTCATAACGATTTTTTATTATTTTTTTTTTTTTTGGGCCGCATCGCACCGTGAGGTCCATCATGGTCGCCCTGGGTCCCTTCTCACACAGCAGGGTAGAGTTTCTGCCAGTGTGAGAATCTGGTGCAGTGTTGACAGGCCCAAGTCTGAGTTAATGTGTCCCTGAAGCCAGCTGTCACTCCGATGCCAAAGGAGGCAGTCACCCACAACTGAACCGAGACAAATCGGATGGGTGATTAAAACTCATTTGATGCTGTGTCAGTTGTTTTTTTTTTTTTTTTCCTTTTTTTCTTCAAGGGGCATCACAAGAGGAAAAAAAAAAAAAAAAAAAGCCCGGCCACTAGGGCCTCGATTACAGTTTCATCTAAAGTACCTTGTGTAATCAAAGACGGTGCGGGCAGGAGTTGCGCGCTAGCGGTTCCTGCTAGCGGGTCGTTTGCGTGCCACCACTGTCGGAAGCGCCGTCTGAACTTCATCTGAACCTGGAGTGCATTAAAGCTGAGGCTTATGCCAGGCTGCCGCTGCGCTAAGTGAACATCTTAATTTGCGTGCAAAGGCCCGACGCTGGACGGGAACCAACTCCGCGTCTCGTCCTATAGCCTTGCAGTCGGACAAGCGGTGGCAGTCCACCAAGTGTCCGAGGGAAAACGTCTCAACATCTCTGGCCGCTGCCTTCCGGAGCTGTGAGAAAAGGTCGCGAGGGTCGTGTTTTTTGTCCGTCTGCTGTCTGGTTGATGTGTATTATGTGTCGCTCCATTAGTGCTGCCTGTGAAAAAATAAATAAATAAAAAACGGGGCCGAGTTCTTTAAACACGTTTGTGTCTCATGGGGCCAGTCTGGCCCTGATTCTTACACAAGCGCGTCTGTAGTTAACATTTATAGAGGAAAGTGTGTTTTTTTTTGGAGGCACTGCTGTTTTTTTTGTTTTTTTTATCATTACTAATATTTTAGCTCTGATGTTAGCTTGCAACCAGCAGAAAAGGTGCCGTTCAGCCTAGAAATGCATTATTTTTCTTTTCTTTTTTTTTTTGCAATTATGGGTTTGGAAAAGATGAGAAATGTAAATTGTTGACCACTGCAGTGGAAAATATTATATTGCCCCGAAGGCACTATTAAGATCGCTCAGCATTCTGCCTCTATTCATTTGGACTTTATCTAATTTCTCAGCTCAGCGTGTGAAAGTATTGCGCCGCAGTCAAAATCAGCTCCGTCTCAGTTGAAAAAAAAAAAAAAAAAAAAGAATTACAATCCAATTTATTTCCGGTTCCAGATCACCACCAGGGGCTGCGACACGTCGGAGATGACGCTGCGACGCAACAGCCTCGGCCAGCTCGGCTTCCACGTCAACTTCGAGGGCATCGTGGCCGACGTGGAGCCCTTCGGCTTCGCCTGGAAGGCGGGGCTCCGGCAGGGCAGCCGGCTGGTGGAGATCTGCAAGGTGGTGGTGGCGACTCTCACCCACGAGCAGATGATCGACCTGCTGCGCACGTCCGTCAGCGTCAAGGTGGTCATCATCCAGCCTCACGAGGACGGCACCCCCCGAAGGTAAACCCCTCCCCTCCCCCAAACCCCAGCTCCTTGACCTTCCCCGGGCCGCCCCTCGGCCGCCCTTGAGTTTCAGCTGTTGTCGTGCTGTGGTTTTTTTTTTTTTTTTGCGAGACGAGGAAGCAGCTGCCTCTCGACGCTGCGCTAAGGCGAAGCGAGGAAGGAGAGGGGAAAAAAAATGCTTTCTTGTTTTTCCATGCAGCTGGGATAAATTACTCTGACATTTTTGCTCTCATGTTTGAGATGATTAGCAGACGAAAAGCTTTCATATTTTGTGTGTGTGTGTGTGTGTGTGTGTGTGTTTTTTTTTTTTGTTTTTTTTTTGCTGTTGTTGTTGCACAAGGTTTTATGTTTTTCCCAACGATCCTCCTGGAGAGAAGGCTCTCTTTGTACTGATGTGGCTTTGTTGCTGGCGAAAACTCCAGCAGGGCTGCGGGAGAGTCACGCAGACGCAGCCCAGTCAGTGTTTCACTCTAATGATAATGAGAGAAGCGTTTTGATTAATGGCTCGTCTGACGGTTCGCATTTGCTGATAGCTTTTTTTTTCACACCTCGCTAGACACTTAAAAAAAAAACAAAAAAGAGACAACTAAAAAAGCAAAAATCAGGACAGGCCAAGTGTCTGCTGTCTTTTCAGTGAGACCACACCCCATCTCCCCTTTAATAGAACAAGAGAGGCTTATTTCATGCAATCTTTTGTTCTGGGGAGAAGGACAAAGCTCCTTGTGCTGGAAGCGCATCTGCTCTTGCAGAATCACATCAGTCCGCTCACATTTTTGACATCCCTGTTATGCCTGAGCTTCGGGCTGGCAGCTTTGCGCTCCGGTAAATTCAGTTTCCTCCGTGTCACAAGTCGGCAACAGATTGTCTTCGGTGAGCCAAGAGAGATTCTTCATTTGGCTGCGAGCGATGTTGATAGGTAATGCCGAAGCTGCTCGCGAGAAACCCGAATCCAACATCCTGGAGGAAGCCGTGCATTGAGTGATTGACTGTCTCAGGTTTCAGCCAGAATAATAGGAAGAAATCAATTATGTTGATTTTCCCTACTGTTGCTTCACATTAAGAGTGTCTTAACTGGGTCACGTCCTCTTTTAGTGCCATTCACAGTTGTGGAAAATGATGTTTTCAGAGATGTGTTAAGAGATACTCTGAAGTCTCCGAGAGCAATCTTCTTTAGCAATGCCCCTTGTTACACATTCAGTGCAAGTACGAGAGTTTAGTTGTGTTATATTATAATTATATAATTTTCCAGCCACACTTTTTTAAAGAGCCAGCAGAATTATCTGCAAATATTCGCATGCACCTCTATACATGAGATTGCATGTTTTGTTTAAAACACAAAAAACTGAGATCCTCCCTTGTCAGGCTTTGCTGCCTCAAAGCAAAATAGGATGTTTTAATGACCCTCTGCTACATTAAAATGAAAGCTATAAATGATCTTTTTGTGTTGAAGAGTTTTATGGGTGAAGCGAAGCCAATGGTATGAAAGCATACCATCGTTGATTAGGGTTGCCATGCATTGACAGTTGTGCAGGTATGTGTGTTTCCGGAAGGGTAAGTTCTACTTCGCCCCCAATATGCAAGTCACATCCAGGCCTTTACGTTGTGAACCAAACATCCCTCCTGATGGTAGCTGTGATTGGCTCCTGCTCTCGTGGTCCCGCAGGGGCCGAGAGGTGATGGATCGTGGATGGATGATATCAGTGGCGGGATTGACGAGGGTTCTGAATAGTCTTGAAGAGATGCTCGCTCTCGTCTAGCTGTTCTTCCAATCAGGGGACGTTGCGCTGATCCGCCTCTCAGCTCTGCGCTCCGGCCTGGCAGCACCGGGGCAACATATTTCCTCCCCCAGATGGCGAGTTAACGTGCCTCGCCGGCGAGTCCAACAGAGCGGCAGCCACTCTGGCGAAAACGGGCATCTAATCCTCTTACTGAGATCTGGTGGCGGCGATACGCGATGATACCGTTGTAATCATAGTTCAAGGAGGCAGAATGCCGGCAACGGCGGCATCTCCCCGAGAGGCCTTTGCTCGACAGACGCGCGTCCCGCTCCCTCGGGGAAGGGGGCGGGGGAGGGGCTCCGATTCTGGAAAAGAGGCTCTTGACATTTGTGCCAGCGGAAGACATCTGGCTTGGTTTCACTGACGCGGCCAAAGCCTGCGAGAGGATTGGGGGGGCATCGGACAGCCAATAAAACACGGTCTTAAAAATACACATGCTACACGGGCTTGTGTGCGTCTGCGTGTCCGTGTGTAAGTATGGCATGACGCTTAATGCACAGGGGCCTGACCCATATATGGAGCTGCTAACAGATGCATGCGGCAGATTAGATGTAGGTTTTATGGTGAGGGACCGGAGTGGTCAGAGCCGCCCAGTCCTACTGGGAGGGAGGCTTCGCATCTTATAAAAGCCAATCTTTCATCGCCGACCCATGAGAACCGAAAGGCCCGTCGGAGGGGCCCTGCGAATTTTTCACTCCCAAGGCCCTGGCGAATCCAGAGGTTAGAGGTCAGGTGAAGAATCTCGAGGGCCCTCGGTCTCCCTTCCCCGCCGCCGCCTCCTCCTCCTCTTTGAGTTGCTAAAGTGTTGCAGTCAACAATAAGTGCTCCAGTTTCTCCGCTATTATCTGGAAGGAAAGGAATCCAGCGGGGGCCCGAAGGCCTCAGACGCTCCCCTACGCCCGGGGAGATGTTGCTTCGTCTAACAACAATGGACAAGAGTCTCATGACCTCCAGACAATGTTCTCCGGCTCCACGCTGCTACCATGACAAGGAGAAATGCTTTCACAAAGCGCATGTGTCATGTTTCTGGAGGGTGGCAGTTTCCCAAAAATGCCACAGTATCGCTGTAGCATCTTTATCTGATGGCTCTATCAGAACATTGAGATCCTCGGGTTATTATTTGATTTAAAAAACAAAACAAAAACACACAGCTGTACGACATGTTTTCGCAGCATGTGTGCTGAAGCCGTTTGTGCCCTTAGCGATTTTAACCCCACTCAAGAGCAAGCCAGTGTGGGTTACGCCTCCAATAGTAGCCTTATACCTTCTCCTGCGTGTATTTACACTGGAAGGAAGGATGTGGTTTTTAGCCCGGCGCAATGCCGGAGGCTTTTCCATCATCACCGCTGAAAAGCTTTAAACAAGTTCAGCATGTTAGCCTTGGAACAACGCTAATGAGCAAAAGATGACCGAGATTACGTCCTGGAGGCAGGAATGCGACGTACAGAACACGCCAGTGATTGAATGTTTTGGTATATGGTAATAAGAGATGCAAACAAAAGGATTAGTGTAATATGAACTGAAATGTGTGACCACTGCAAGACGCACTCACGGCAAAATGAAGCATGAAGAGCCTCTGGCTTTTTCACCGTATCAGCCTTTTTTTTTGGGGGGGGGGGGGGGGGAGGATACGTCGTTCATCGGTTCTAAGCTTAAGGATGATGGGGAGCCCAAATTTAGGCAGCTTCCACCTGCATTAAGGCGCCGCTGATAATGAGTATTGCCAGTGACATTCGGTTGGCCACTTGTGACCTTTCCTTTGAAGTCTCATCAGACTTGTCATCGCGGATTTTCGTCTGGCACAAAGTTAATCCGGATTTCTCACTTCCCATGCCAACACCCTGTGAAAAAAAAGAGCGCAGCTACACCCAAACTCGGAGAACCTGCATCGCAAATTGCTTGGCTTAATCCCCCCCCACACATCATTCACGGAAGCCCCCCGCTTTCATTTTAGATCTCTTTGCAAAGAAATCACTTTTTTTTTTAATTTCCATTATCAGCAATCCCATTCACCTTTTTCGCGATCCCTATTGAATGGACCTCTTTAGAATGGTCTGCAATGGGCTGATGGAGGTCGCAACCTCACTGGCTTTTTGGCTGTGACAGGGACTCCGGCGGTGGGAATGGATTAGCATGTCCTTCAGTCGCCGGGCATCTCATTGTAATGACATCTCCCCCGACTGAGGGGTCTAAGGTCCTGTCGTCGCGCTGATCTATTGAAATTCACTGAAAGCCAGCTGCTGAAGGAGTTGATTGTTTATCGCCAAGTGGCAACAAACGCCGCTCTGTGCTTTCATTTGGAATTTATAATATCTGTTATGCAAGAGGCGCTAATCAAGAAGAAGCGCTGGAAGCACTTTGGGACGAGGTTAATACACTTTCACAGCCTCAGAGTATTGAAAGCATGTTAAATGGCTAATGATTAGAAGTAAGTGGAGTAATAAGAAAGGGCGAGCGTCAAGCCTGTAAACAAATGCACCATCCAGTCATACCACTGCTTCATGTTCCCTCCCTATGCTCGACTTCGGAGTCTAGTGTGCAAGGCCATTAATTCATCCGCTGTCAGGAAGTCACCAAGAACTATTGGTTGCAGAACAAACAACTGGGGAGGACAAACTTCATCGAGACTTATTAAAATACGTGCTACTGTAATGGACAACAGCTGTGCCTCTGACCTTCTTTTGCTCTCAGACATTGACAGAACCGACCGTAACTTTGGCCCCTGAAGTGCTTTGTACACATTTTTTTGCCTACTAAATCAGGCACGTGTGTGACTAAAGTACATTTTTTGGCCGGTGCGTGCATGCGGGAGAAATATCTCCACCGCGAGGCGATGCCTCACGCTGACTGGATGTTGATATAAAGTTGTAGGTGTTCCCGCTTTGAGGACATCTGCAGGGCCGCCTCGGCGTGATGTATGGCGCCCAGTGTGTATCTGCAGGAGCGCGGCGGGCCGCTCTTGGTGGAATCTGGAGGAAGCAGACGGTGTTAGTTCTCGCCAGCTCCGAGTTTCCTCCTCTCGCATAGCAGCCTGGGTGACTGCCTCTCCTCCGCCGCTAGCGGGGCCTCCGGAGCCCAAGTCCGACTGTTTAGCCAAACACAAGCATCCTGCTCCCGCCCCTTAAGTGATTTACACACAGCGAGTTATTGACTACAAACGTTAATAACATTCCACATACATCAGACCGGCAGGATGTGGAACCTACGGCCTAGCTTCGGCGACGGAGGTTTAGCCGTTAGCGATTGTGAACGTCACGTTCACAATCGTCGGTTTTGGATGACCCTGGTGCAGGCAGCAGGCCGAGGCCTCAGTCTACCCCCCCGCCCCCTGTTGATGAGCTGTTGGCAGGAGTTAGCCCTCCGCGGAGGGTAATGGCGTGTGGCAACCTTTCACGGCCGCACACTCGCAGAGTTAATCAAGCTAATGAGTGGGGTTAGCGAACCTGTTAATAAAGCAATCGACCGACAGTCTCGGGGATTTAGCGCCCTTGTTAGCGCCCTCTTCCTTTAAGGAAAATAGGCATTTAAAGGACTTTGGCTTTAATGAGGCTAAAGAGGGAAGACGGCGAAGCCGCGCCGAAGGGGACGCTTGTTTCGTCTAACGGGCGCCTCTTGAGTTGCGTTTGCCACCTCATCGTCTCACACGCCGAAGCGGCCGCGCACGATAGCTACACGCGGTCAATAAATATTGAAGAGGGCTTGGAGAGCCGCCGTCCGCGCTCCTTCAATGTGAATGAGACCAGCCCGCCGGTGATGCGGAGCATATGTGGGGCAGCGGCGACGTCGCCGGAGTAGGACGAAGCACAAGTTGATCCCCTGGTTGGCTCTCATAACAGCCACAGCTGCACTGGGAGGCCAGCTGTGAACGAGGTGGCCCAGTTCGACGAAAAGGTCTCCGCGACGGGATTACTCGGTCGGCGCGCGGCAAGCCTTCCGCAATCAGCCCCGCGCTCCGCCGTGTGTGTGTGTGTGTGTGTGTGTGTGTGTGTGTGTGTGTGTGTGTGTGTGTGTGTGTGTGTGTGTGTGTGTGTGTGTGTGTGTGTGTGTGTGTGTGTGTGTGTGCGTGCGCGGCCGCAGACGAGTACACACAGTAACCATTGGGGTTATGCTTGAGATGCCTCCGGAGCTCCAGGGCCGTTCAACCCTGACCCATCACTTCCTCAACCAGTCCGGCTCGTCCCAACCTCAGTCCCGCTAAGCACGCACACTGTAGGCCTCTGCCCAGAAACCCAAAGATTAATGTTGCATGAAATGGCATCACAGGGCCTCGTCCATCTCCGAGATCTTCAGTGTCGTCAGCAGCAGGAGGAGGAGGCGGCGGCAGCCTAAAAGCCTTGCGAGATGGGGAGTGGCAAAGCGAGATTCTTGAATATATGTTTGTGCCGCAGTCTGCATACAAGGAAAGCGTCTGAGAGTGATGCCATAGTCGTGTACTATATGCATGAAAGCCCGCACTGAACGTCACCAGCAACTGCTTTTGCTGATTTGCAGGGTTTTATGATATGTTGTGAGTTAGCACAGTGAGGCTAACTGATGCACCTCTGTGGAAACTAAAGACTCATCTATTGTAAAAATAGATGTTTCAAACTCAAGAATGTGATGTGATGTGAGATTATTTATTTCAAAGTGCCACAGAGCAGAAAGATTTGGAAGATTTGTCATCATTTTTTTAATTCTATTTTTGGATGTTGTCATTGAAAACTGACACAAAGAGGTCGAGAGTCTGATTTTGTTGTCCGTGGATGTCAAAACATTTACCAGTATGACAATCTCAGACACGAGGTTTGCCACTTTGCCTTGGATGGTGTTTCAAAGTTGTTTCGCTGTGAAGACGCTGTGAACAATATAAATAATTTGAAGGCATTGCGTATCAGTTGGAAAGATGTCATTTGTCATTTTTTTTCGTGAAATGTTTGAAACGTAAACAATAACACTGACCCAGATGATCGTGGCAGTAAGTGAGTAAAAGAAAACAGCTCTGTTGCCCAAAGCTCACTGAATCACCTCAACATTCCCTGCCTGAAAAAAAAAAACAACTTCTCCACTCCGACATTACCGACCGACTGTGAACCCCTCCCGCCCTCCTCGCAGGGGCTGCTCGGAGCTCTACCGCATACCCATGGTAGAGTACAAGGTGGACAGCGAGGGGACTCCCTGCGAGTACAAGACGCCCTTCAGGAGAAACACCACCTGGCACCGGGTGCCCTCCACGGCCGGAGCGGCGCTCTCCCGAGGCTCGCCCACGCAGGGCCCCGACCGCCTGCAGTGCCAGCAGATCCTGCAGCAGCACCAGGCGGCCATCCCGCGGAGCACCTCCTTCGACAGGAAGCTGCCCGACGGGTCCAGGTAAGCCTCCCTCTCGTTCTGTTGCAAGGGTCGAAAGGAAGCGTCGGAAAAAGGCAGCGTTTAAACACTGGTTTTGAATTTGCCCTCAGAGAGATCAATTATCTGATTTGTATGACTTAAATGTTATTTAATCTTTCAACTTTTTAAAACAAACACTATGATACATATTTACTGTATACTGACCAACAATACACATTTCAAACCACTAATGGACTATTAGGATCAATTTCTAGAACTTTCTTTTTTAAAGAACAACACATTTACCACAGTGAAAGGTACAAGTCTTGACAAAGATTATTGGGCATTAGTGTATGTATATTAGTATAAGTGCCGGTGATGCCACCTCACATGTCCCATATTTGTTCCAAACGTAGATGCACAACAAAAGCATCTGTCTTGGCAGGAAGAGAAAAACTCTTTTTAGGCAAACTGTAAACAGAGGGCTAAATGTACCATTTCTTTTGGAGTTCTACAGATTTCTTAAGGGTTCAGTAATTGTCTGCAGTTGCTCCGCAAGAGTCAGGATGAAAACTGAAAATGAGTTGAAAGTCAGCGGCGGGGGCTTGGATCACAATGGAAGGCTTTTTAGACGTCGCTGGATGTCAAGTCTTGCCAGTTTTGCGCGAAGGCGAGGCAGAGCAGCGCTCGCCATCAAACATAATGACGCTCAAAAGACCCGATCCTGTGAGACGAAATCTTTGAACCCCCGGCGTTCCCCACTTCGAGGGGGAGCCATTATTGTTGTGTTGCGTCATTTTGCGCGCATTGCAAATGGAGCGTTTTAGTCGGACGAATTCCCGGCCTGCTTTCATCTCCCTTTAGATGATAAGGCCCCCTCTCAGACTTTGTTCCTGTCTCTCCTTTGGACATCTCCATTGAGCCATGTAAAGCAGCTATTTGTTCGTCCTAATGAAAGCGCCGCAGTCGTGATAACCTTTCCAGTGTGTCACACCGACCCGCTCTGGTGTTGCCTGTTCCGACTGTACGGGGATAATAGCCGCTGCCTCCTCCTCCTCCGCCTAATCAGAGTCCTCGCTAGCCAGAGAGAGAGAGAGAGAGAGAGAGAGAGAGAAATCCATTCCTAGCCCGTCTCTCCCCTAGCCACCCCCCCCCCACCACCCACACACCCCTCACCGCACCCTGCTGAGGGAGGAGGTGAGAGGGACACCGACGCAACTCAGCTCATCTCATCCAATTACCGCAGAAACAAAGAGAGTGGTCTTTCCTGGGCCGCGATATGTAGCGCCCCAGTGGGAGCGTCAAGTCGAGGAGGGGGACGGAAGGGGGCAGTTTCACGGAAGGCTGGTGTTAAAGAACAAAAGCATTTGCTTATTTGCTTCTCCCCTTGGTTTCCCTTGCTTCTTTTTGAGTCCAAAGAAGAAATACTCTAACACATAAGCACAGAAAAACCCCTTCATAACGAATCATTATAATAATCATCATTATTATGATTACAGGTATCTTTATTGCTAATTTTAATTACATTAAAAGTAATACAGAAAGGTAAAATTACAACTTCTAAACCAATTGAAACCACTTTGCAGAGATGATTGGAGAGCTTTATCTACTTCATATATCTCAGCCTATCATTATTCCCAACTCCTAGCTATTGGCTCTCCCACTTACAAGATGTCAGACATCGTCATTAGCTATGTACATCATTAATCATTTGACTATAATAGGTATCATATAGTGGGGGGAAAGAAAACAAAAAGCCTTTTTATCTACAAATTATTTGTCCACTTTGTTTACTTCTTTCATATTATGTCACAATTTGATGATGGTTGATTAATTGTTTCCAAAATAGAATAGAATAGAATTTAATTCAATTCAATTCAATTCAATTCAATTCAATAGAAAGCTTTATTTATAAATGCATGTGACCATGCAAAGAAATTTCATGTATTCACATAAAGACGTCTTATGCACACGTGATACCTTTTGACTCACACATCCAAAGCAGAACCGCTAAAATAGTGCTCACAGTCATGAACTTATATATAAAATACAAAAGTAAAGGTATGAAAACATTGCACGTCATCCTTTTAAAAAGCAGTGATTGCACATTAATTTGTAGAGCTACAATTATGATTGTTATGGTGGTGGGAGAGGGATCGGGGAGTGGGAATTCAGTTTGTGTATTGCAGTTGGATAAAAACTGCTCCTTAGTCTGGAGGTGCAAACTTTCAGGATCCTGAAGCGAGCCGGACAAATTAAGGTGATATTTACTTTTGTAGAAGTCTTAAAATACAAGAATATCAAATTAAATTTAAAAACGCCCTTTTCGTTCTTCTCCTGTGACCACGGGTCACTAAAACACTCCATCCATCTGCTGCTGCTCCGGCCCCTCTGTCCAATTTTACAACCCATTGTGGTGCATGAGTCAAAAAGTTTGCCCACCCCTGCTGTAGTGTCTGTAAAGTGGGCAAAACACAGTCTTCAGTGTAGCCTCTTGCACAGTCAAAGGTGCGAAGTGACATCCAGTGGACATTCCAGCTAGTGTGCGTGGAACACGACAGGTGGCACTGGTGACGGGGGATTGGAGTTCAGCTGATAGGGTGAGCGGGGGGGTGAGGGGGGGTTATGACACATGTTGATATTTTAGATAAATCTCCGTCCCATCCAGACGCAGCGCCATTAAACGTAACACCTTGTCTGCAGCCGATCCGGGACAACTGCTAATCTTTGCAGCCATGGAAGTTATTGCGGCGCAGACGGGGAAATAATGTCCAATATCTTGGCCCCGCCAGTTGACTTCGTCTCGAGGGAGGAGCGTAAAGAGAAACGAAAAGCAGCTGCTGCTGTTTCACATTAAGGGCGCCGGGCGCCCAGGCCAGCGCTCCCGGGGCCGGGGAGGAAATGTAACAATGTGGCCCAAGTGTCGGAGGATGTGTGCCGCGACTGAGTTACGGAGCGTTAAAGGGAGTTTCCACTGAGGTCCAGACAAATGAAACCTGATGACAAAGCAGAAAGGGTCGACACTTGAAGATTTTCACCTCCCTCAAAGACTTTTTATGGCGTGATGATTGAACCATCGACTTCGTGACTTCAACTGTCTGGAATTAAACGTCTGTGAGCCTGTAAAAGAAAAGCGGGTCCTGCGGAGCAAAACTACAGCTTTCAATTTCAAACTGACCGTCATCATCAGCGGTGTCTTCCACACCCGTCTGCCTGCTGTTGACCGTGTGTTGGCGCTTACTCTGCTCTTTGTGCTGTAGACGATTGTTGTGTCCGCTGCACCTGTCTCCTAAATTTCTAGTATTTTTCCCATGTGTTACAATACCTAGAAAATGGAAGTAGAATTCCAGGTGTATGTCATGGACTTGACGTCCATATAAACACAGAAGAACGGCGGCTCGGATGTCAGAGTGAGTAGTACCAGAGTGGGATGGGAAAGCCATCCTCCCTCGGTTGGTCTTATTTCCAAACAGTCATCCAAACGACTCCTTTTTTTATGTTGGTTAAAATAAGGGCTTCCAGGCTTCAGACGCCCAGATCCAGGGTTTTTTTTTTTTCAACATTTTTCCAACCAGGCGAAAAGCAAGCGCAGAAATCTTGAAGTCAGGTTACTGCAGGGGCCATAACGCATACTTCAGGCATGTTCGACTCTAAAAATATCTGCGGCTTTAGGTTGAAAAGTGCAGATCTAAAAATGGGCACCGTATGGAGCCTTTAAGTGACTTTAAAGGAGCTTTGAGCGAAATTCAGCCCGTTGGAATTTAGAGGCCAGAAAAAACACACACAAGCTTTGTTGTGTTCAGTGCTAACAGTCCAAAGTGGCGTCACAGCGCCCCCTGTGTGTGTTGTTCTTCTGTGCCCGGTTTAACTTCTGGGTCAGTTGCGTTAATGCGTGCAGATCTTCTGCAGAAAACGATAAGTTGTGTTATATTTGTTCTCTTGTTGATTGGTGAACGTTCAGTGCAAGCGGCTGCTGAAGTGCACGGATCTGTTTAGTTGTGGTGAACGTAAACGAACATTGAGGTGATTTTACTTGTAGACAGACAGACAGACAGACAGACAGACAGATAGATAGATAGATAGAACTTTATTAATCACCAAAGGGAAATTCAACTGTCCTGCGGCTCATAAATAAAGTATAAGAAATAAGTGCAAAAAAAAGCAGATAAAAAGTTTCATTCAAAAATTGAATTCAAATTCTAATTCAAATTGTGTGTATTGCTGACAGCGTCGGCCAGATTTTGTGATATGCCCGTTGTTTATTCTTTATTTTAGATCCCCATTAGTCGCTGCCAGCTGCCAGCAACTTTTCTTCCCGGGGTCCAACAATATACAATTCATATTCATATATCTGTTATGTTGACACAAAAATCTAAATAAAGCTAAAAAAAAATAAACAGACAGAAACAAAAATCAATTATCCCAAGTGCCAGTTCTAACCCACTGGTCCGTTCGTCCTTTACACAAGTCTCTCTCCTGTCCCTGGTCTCTCCACAGAATGATGCAGGATTTGGAGAACCCCCAGGTCACCTCGTGCAATAAGGGGGACCAGCACTACCGCAGCTCCCCCAGCAACCAGTCGTCATCCAGCGACCCAGGGCCGTGCGGCAGCAGCGGCTGGTCGCAGCAGCCTGGATACGACGGGTACGGAACCACAGCGGCGCTCCTGTTTTTTTTTTTTTCTTCCTTTTCTTTTCTTTTTTTTTTTGCCAGCAGCGCCTCCAGGAATATTCGGTTTCAGAGTAATGAATGCAGCTCCAATCAGTGCCCAAGCTTTTGCCGCCACATCGCAATTTTATCAAATGACCGCAATTTTTCCCCCCATATGAAATGACCAAAATCATCAGTGCACTTTTTTTTTTTCTTTTTTTTTTGCCAGTTGCCACTTTCTTTTCCAGCAGGAAGTGCTGTGACAAAGGAATAGAATTCTGTCCATCACGGTCACATGCAACTTGTAGGGCACAAAAGCAGGAACAATTTAAAGAGCATAATGAGATGTTTCATCTGTTCATCTTTAAATGCTCATTGTTCTTTTGTCGCATTCTGTGAATTAAAAGTGTTGGTCGGCCTCAATCAGACGACAAAGCACCACAGAACGAAGCTCGGACTTAAAGTTAGAAATCAATCCATTCTGTTGAGCAGCCATTAGGAATCCCAGCCGAGCAGTTAAGCATTTCAAGTAAAGCATCTTCTTCCCTCTCCTCAGAAAATTTAAAAAGAGAGAAAAACAAATGTGGAGAACTTGAGCATAATGGAAAGTGATTATAAAGTATTCTTTTTTTTGTCCTTTGCCGTAACCTACTGCGGCTCCAGTGCCACTTTAGCAGAGTACACTGTAATTTTTGAGAAAGCCGTTTGGGGAGAAGGAGGCAGAGAAAAAGTACAAAATGATGGCGGATGAAGTGAGCTTCTGGAGGGAGTGGAGAGAGAGAGAGAGCTTCATCAGGGACCTCTGTGCTTCTGTCAACATCATTACAGCCACGATTTGTTTGTGCAGTTATAATTCCAGAGTGGATTCCACCACCCCCGTTTTATTCAAGCACGAGTCAACCAAGGGTGTCTTGTCATTGTGCCCTTCCTCTGACGGTTGCCGGGGCACCAGTCGGGCCCTAACATCAGCCGTCCTGTGTCTGGTACACGAGCGCGGCCCCGTCAGGGACCCATGTCAGTCTGCAGGAAGTCACACACCATGACAGGACGGCTTAGCCCCGCCCGGCTGCCCCCCGCAGCACTCTCGAGGATCACCGCAGCCCCTGTCAAGAGCGGCCGCGGTGCAGAACGGCCGACGTCCCGACTGGCAGACTGAGCTCCACCTCCAGCCTTCATCAGCTTCTTTTGGCTTAATGAAGACCCGCGCTGAATGACCTGCTGCACCTTCCCCTTTCTTTTGCCGGGGACTGCGGCAGCAGTTTTTTTGCGTGCCAAGTCGCATGAATTGAAGCCTGCGGCAGGTTTCTCTTCACTGTACTGGAGGAGCTGAAGTGATTCAAAGGAATTAATTGCTGTGCGTCGGACGTTGATGTCTTCATGTGGGCGGCACATGAGAATAATTTTTCTCCCTTTTTTCACCTTTTCATTCTCCAGGTGCCCGTCTCCCATCCTCCATGAGCGAACAGGGGACATGCAGGGGGGAGACGGGGAGATGCACAGGGAGAGGGAGCCCACACTGGAGAGGACCAGGTCTGCAGGTGAGCCAGGACGCCAAGGCTTTAAATGAACACTCTTGGTGCCATTTGTGGCCCCAGTACTATTCAATCTTGGCTTTGCCAACTTGTTTTAAAGACAGTACTGTGTCTGGACTCTGTCAGTGAACGGACCACACAATTTTGGGAATCAGCCCTTTGTGATGTCACCAAGGGCACTGATAGCTCTCCCAGGTTAATGACAACCCAAGCCAGTTTTATTTGGCGACACACCAGTTTTATTTCGCTTCCCTTTGGAGCTGCCTCGATTTAAACAGACAACAAAGCATCAGTTTTAGCATGTAGCGAAAGCTTGGGCGCAAACATAGGGCTAACAATAGCCTTTTCTGGATAGCTGGAAAGTTTTTGTCAGTTAGAGCTTGAGGCTGTAGGATGAAGAGGCCTGAAAATTGGCTGTATCATCATCACATCCACGTTGATGCCTGGTTCTTGTCTCCATCCTGGTCTGCAGAAGCCAAATGGCACATCCCCTGCACCAAGATCCTCAACCCTCTGAAGCAGCGAGAAGGAGGCAAAGACTCGCCCAACAAGCTGTCCAGGGTAAACGCCTCCGCTGCTTTTCATTTCAGTCTGACAGACCTCCCCCGCCTCTGATGGAAGTTCTCATAAGGTCAAGGGGCGTTTTTGGTTTTTTTTTTTAAAGGGGCCGAGCGGCGCTGCTCCACGCTGTCAGAGCTGGTTTGCCCCTCGCGTGTGATATTGGCCGCGAGGACAAATTGCCCTTGTTTACGGGCTGTGCGGGAACCAGCAGCTTAATCACGACGCCGGCTCGCCCCGGCGCCGTCCTCCCTGCTCCTCGCACTTATCACTTTCCCTTCATCAGCATGCAGACGGCCATCTCGTCTCATCACCGCTTTTCTGGCCGTCTCGCGCTTTTCCTAGGACATTTTTTCCTCGAAGGTGGAACACATGAAATGCTGGAGTCTCTCGGCTTTTTTTTGTTTTTTGTTTTTTTACTCCTCTTTCTTTGTATTTCCCTCTGTCATCTCTGCCTTTATCTTTTATAACCACTCTAAGAGGCTTGTAGGCCGTCACACAGTGTTAACAACACCCTGCAGTGCTTTCAGCCCCTGTGACATTACCGGATAACATTCTACCCGTCCTCCTGGCGTTCTAGAGCTGTAGATTTTTTCATTCATATTAAAAATATATATATATATCCCTGATCTGGTTTAAGTAAGAAATGTGTCTTCCGGTGAGTGACTTTCCATCCCTTCAGTTCTCAGTGAATAATTAGCTGGAAATGTTCCCGACCCCAAGCTAAGGGCAAAACTCCAGATCGCACCAGCGGCAGGATTACTGTGAGGCTTCTCTTTGTCTGTCAGGAAGCCTCACAGTATCCTGTCTCTCATGAAGGGTGGGTGTACAGGGGGGTAGGAGGAAAAAAAACAACACAGATTGAAACCCCCCCACCCCCCCACACCCCCACACCCCCTACTTGTCTTATTAAAGCAACAATTAAAACGATCCGCACCTTCTGTCCGACCTCGTCTCATCTGCCGCGTTTCCTTCACCCCTCCCCCGTCTTCCCTCCAAACCAGACGGGCGATAAAAACTCCAGCCACTCGAGTAGCAACACCCTGTCAAGCAACGCCTCCAGCAACAGCGACGATAAGCACTTTGGCTCCGGAGACCTGATGGACCCCGAGATGCTGGGCCTCACGTACATCAAAGGAGCATCCACCGACAGCGGCATTGACACTAATCCCTGCGTGGCCCCCGGGGTGCGGGTCCTGATGCAAGGCAGGGCCGGGGAGGCGGGGCACCCCTGGGTGTCGGAGCACCACGAGGACGCGGCGTCGGAGGAGGACCACGGGAAGCTGTACCTGCCGCAGGGCTACGCCTCGGCCATCATGTCGAGTCACGTGACGGAGGGGAGCCTCGGCGATCTGAGCGAGATCTCGTCCCATTCAAGGTAAAGTGCAGCGGAGGGATTTTTTTTTATTTTTAAAGTTTTTTTCGAGGTTGTATTCAATAGGACAAATTGTTTCTCACTTGTTTTCAGTGACGGATTTCAGTGACTCCAAAATCACTCAAACTCCCATCAGGAGTTGTCCATTCAGTAACTTGATTGCTGCTACTTGCTGCTACCCCTTCAGTGTGGTTCCTACGGACACTGATTGAAATTGCTCAGAATTCGACGTGATTTGACCGTCTCTACAAATTCTTCTCCCCCATTTCATTTTACTCTCTGCCTTTTGTCTTTGCGAAAATGGATCGGCTGCCCTGTTCGTGACTTGAAAAGTGGTGCAGTGGTCCCTGGAGTAGTGGGTGCACTCTTCATTCACGGCCTGTTTTTTAAGCAACCCATTCGGCAAAGGATAAACACCCTCTGATGCTGTTTACGCAATGCTGACTGTACAATCCGTGGGTATACTCCATATATTCTTGTGTGCCCTGCGCTACTCCATTGGACTTGAATGAGTCAAATCAGTCAGTGGTTCAGTTCATTCACCTTGCAGTTGAGTGCCCATTTAGCATGGGGAAAATTGCCTCAATGCAACAACAACAACAACAACAACAACGACATGGCGCTGTTGGATCGTACACATTATGCAAAGTGCTCCAAAGCAAAGTGCGCGAGTCGGTCTTTCTTTACAGGTGAAAGAGTTGGTGCTTATTTGTGCGGAAAACAGCAGAATGAGGTCAGATGGCAAGATGTTACTGCCGGGAGAAAACCCACAGGAGCCTCTGTCACCCAGGATGGATTTTAAAACAATGTGTCCCGGGGGGGGGGGGGCACCGGCGCGATTTTGTTCTGGCCTGATTCTGCCGTGTCAAACTATTGATTAGTCCGCCGAGGAAAGTCGCACCCTTTTTTTGTGGCCTGCAGCTGAATCCACTGCGTTCCAACGGTGCCAAGTTTGCACTCAGACGCACGCAATTCCGCATTGACGCCTCGCACTCGAAACGCATTAACCATTTTGTTAATAAACACAAACAAACACGCATGAGTGTACACACACACATACACACACACACACACGCACGCAAATGGATGGTTGCTAGCTGTCAGTTGACCTTTTCACCCTGTCGTGCTCCTGACCTCGCCGCCTGACTCATCCAGCTGCGCTTGAGCCGCGGGGTGCAAAGCCCGATGCCAGGCTGGAGCAAGGTGTGTGTGTGCGTGCGTGCATGCGTGTGTGCTGGGGGTTAATCACACTGTCATCCAAGTCCTTCTCACTGTGGTACAGGACCCATCTGGGACGGAGGAGCTCTGTGGCAGCGAGGTTCTCTATGCTGCTCAGTCTTTCTTTCGTTAAATACAATGGGTGTCCGTTTATTTACGTCCCACAGGACTGCGTCCCACCAGCCTTTTCAGATCGGCCGCTCGCGCACGTCGGAGCCGTCGGCTCCAAGGCGACGGACGGCCCTTCGCTCCTCCGTCTTAGACCGTTCCGACGCTCGCCGCCTTTTTGCGCGGCGGTCTCTGACACCAGAGTGTCATCTGAGCGAACGGCGAAGCAGCAGGAAGCGCGTTCTGCAGGGTGTGGCCCAGATGGTCATGAATATGGAAGAGCCAGTGTGCTCTCGCCTCCGGCGAAGGCCGCCGCCACTGTCTCCCGGTGTTTCAGGAGAGCGCTTCGTGTTTGCTGAGAGTTGTGCGGCAAATTGCACGGGAGACGTTGAGAATCAACAGTGCGCCAGTGTTTACGGAGCAGGTCTAAAGGTCTAAAAAAAACTGAAAACGATGCTCTGCAGAAATGTATTGTCTGAAAGAACTGACAGTCAGTAACATTTATAACACATTTTTGCTACGTATTAGAACCAAAGCAACCAAGGAGGAGTTCTCTGAAAGAAGAAGAAGAAGAAGAAGAAAATGTTTTTTATATGTGTATGTATGTATGTTTGTATAAATATAAAAAATAAATATATATATATATATATATAAATAATATAAATATATACATACATACATACATACATACATACATACACATATATAGTCATATTTTCAATGGCGCAATCCACCAGTGGGTGACATCTCAAAAAACTCCACTCAAAATCAGACTAAATTCCGCCGTAGCCAAGTGGGAAGATCCTCTTCCCTGTGATCCGAGTGCGCTGACCTCATGATGGCGTTTGTCAGTTGATATTTGGCGAAATATTGAAAGGGCAGAGTTGAGCGAGGCGAGCCCGCTTTAAAGAGTGGCTGCGGATCGTCCTCCAAATGTAGGTTAGGGGTGAGTTGGCGTGACTCCACTCAGCGCCGAGGACGTGGCGTCACCCCTTTGCTTCCAGCAGCCGCTCGGAGTTGACAGTCATCCTGTCAGCTTCTCTCACGCCGCCGCCGCTGCCTCGCTTTGCTTTTGTTTTCCCGATGTGTGCCGATGTTTTAAAGGTCTCGTATTATGCAAATCCGGGCTTTGCTGGCGTTTTATAAAGTGTCAGTGAACTCCCACAGTAATAAGAAAATGCCATCCTTCCCTGCCCTTGAGTAAAAGTGTGCGTTAAAATACGCAGTTGTGGGAGAAGGCCTTTGTGATGTCACAGAGGGCGTCGATACCACGCTGTGGCACACCGAGCCAGGTGTTCAATGCCCACCCTCATGGGTCACCTGGGGGCTGCCTTGTTTTTAACCCCCTTATTGAAATATGTGAAAGGTGGAACAGAATTCTTTAGCACGTGACTGGAAACAGGGGGCTAAATATGCTAATATTCAATACCAATATTGTCTAGACTAGAGGACATTTTTAAATGAATCATGTAAAGCTGATCCAAGTGGAGTCTGGGATGAGCAAAACCAAAACTACAAATATGGGACCTTTAATTGTTCTTCATCTTGCCATCATTTCATTTGTTTTGGTCACTTTTGAGTTGCATTCCACTTTATTTATTTGTTGCTTTATCATGTTTTTGTTTTGTTTTTCCTTTCTTTCCGCTGTCTGCTCAGCGGCTCGCACCACTCTGGCAGCCCGCTGGCTCGCGGTGCCAGGTACTGTATGTCTGCTGACTCGTCCAAGGTGTACACCATCCCCCAGACCAGCAGCTCAGGGGCGGGGCCTGAGCCGGAGCCGAGGCCGAGCTCAGGTCTCGGCTCCGAGGCCTGCGGACAGACACGGGTGCAGCCCGCGTGCGCACTGGGCACGGCGACAGCCGCTGGCGACGATGACGATGATGCCCACAGCAGTGAGGGACCACCGAACATTTCTGAGTGTGGGTGAGTGTGCGCGCGAGGGAAAACCACAGGGGGCAGAAGTTTCGGATCTCCGACCGCAGTTGCGACCACAGCGTCAACTGCGGCGGTCGTGCAAAGTCACACGCAGTGTTCGCGAGTTGCGAGTTACGTGTAACGTTGTTACGTCATGTGATTACAAAATAAAGATAATTGCAATGAGTTACGTTACTGGAAGAAAATGTGTAATCAAATTACAATTACTTGTGAAATCACTCATGATTACTGCTTTAATTCCGTCTGACCGATTTATACAAAAAGGCCGCTCTTTATTTAAATCATTTTATTTTTGTTGCTTTGCATGGTTTTCTCTTGCACCGTCCTTCTCGGTTTCCCTCCACAGACCAAAGTTTGATACTACTCTGATGCGTCCGATTGGTTCTCTTGTCGAGTTCAGAATTGCAGCGCCCCCTACCGCTCGCCCTGCCGGTCGAATTGTCTCTCTCTCGGTTTTGAGTACTGCTGTTTTGAGTAATATACTTCTTTTATATTTTCGGTAGGGTAACTTGTAATTGTAACCCACTACATTTGCAAAGTAATCTTTGGTCTATCACTGGTCACATGAGCCGAGCAGAAATTAGGCTAGCCGGCGTTCGCGCCCCCCCGCCCCCCTCCCTTCAGTGTTTCCTCCAGACGCCCCCCACCCCCTCCATCCCGTGTATCGGCTCGCCCGGTGTGCAACAAAGACGGCCCTGATTGAAAGCGACAGCCACAAAATAAATAAGCTCAATGAAGCTACGGACATAATACGCTTGGCACATGTCACTTGTGGTTATTGATCGGCCCCGGCAACGCCGGCTCCCTGCGGACAGCCAGACTGGGCTCTTCTGCCAGATCAGCATCTCTGCTTGTGGGGGTGGGGGAGGGAGAGGGAGAGAGAGAGAGAGAGAGAGAGAGAGACGCAACACGCAGCTGCGGCGCACACTTTCAAGGACACCTGCCACCGAGTGTCCTCTGGAAACGAAAAAGCAAAGGACAGAAAAGGAATAGGAAGGTGTGCAGCTTCTAGAGGGAGGTTGAGAAGATGCTCCTGCTCAGTTTCGACTCCGTCCTGCAGCCACCGGTGATTAAACAGCAAACAGAAAGCGGGAAAAATATGACACGGTGCATATGCAGGTGTGCGCATGCGCATGCGTATCGGCAAGGACGACACCTCTGCCCCAGAAGAGACCCTCCGCTATCTGCAGTAATTCTATTTTGGAGGTGGGGGGGGGTTGCAGGATTTTTCCACTGAGGGTCTCCGTGATTGATTGCGCTCACCCCAGTCTTCCCCGCGCCGTGTTATGAAAACGGCCCCGTGATTCAGTTACCTCCCCCCCTGTTGTTTGTTTCTATATTCCCGTGCTTTTATTCCATCTTACATAACCGGACCCCCACAATCCCCCCCATGATGAATGGCCTAATATTACTCGCGGATGCTGCGCCGGCATAATGACGTTTTCCGTTTCTAAATAGCTTTCTCATTTCCTGTTAGATCTGAACACTGTGTCTCATTCAGCTTTTGTAACAAACGCCTCTAACCTTTGGGCTGTTTCTCTCTCGCTGCCGCCGCTGCTGCTGCCGCTGCCGCTGCCGCCGCCGCCGCTGCCGCTGCTCCTCGTTGTTCCAGAGGAGCCGAGAGCTTGTTAGCCTTCCTTCTCAAAATTCTTTCCGAGCGCTCAAGGTACAGAGTCAAAGTCTCCCCCCACTACACCCCCCCCTGCCCCCGTGGCCCCGGTCTAACCCCCCCTCCCCTCAGCTTGCTACCCCCTTTCCTCACAACCTCCCTCCCCGCCCCCCACACCCTGTTATCCCGGACCACCGGCCTCCCCGTGCCTCACGGTGGCTCTGAAGCTCGCAGCAGCCGCCACGGGGGCCACACGCTGTGCGTGGAGGGCGACCAGCTGCGCGTCGGTGGCTGTGACATTTCTGCCGCATCTCCAAAAGGGATCCCGCTGACGCGCGTCGGCCACCGGTGGCTCCCACTGTCAGACCCCCAGCCGCCGCTTGTCTGGACTCCTGCAGTTGTCCTGCTGATGAGGCCCGAATCAGAATTAATGCAGCATTTTCAGATTGTGCAAAAGTCTCCATGAGCCACTCTAGTATAGTTATAATGCACCTGTACACAAAAAATACATCTGATTTCAATTAAACAGTCTATATATGTGTGTGTATATATATATATGTATACATACGTACATACATATATATACATATATATATATATGTGTATACATAAATATATATACGTACGTACAAACATATATATATATATATATATATATATATATATAAATATATATATATATATATATATATATATGTGTATATATGTATACATATATATATGTGTATACATATATACAGAGAGAGAGAGAGAGACATAGATAGATAGATAGATTTTTTTTGCAGATGTCTTCTGCCTTTAAACTGATGTTCATTAAATATATATTTCATAGCGCTTTGTTGACGCCAGAGGAACCCGACACCACAACGTGGCTGAGGTGACCTTTAATTGCAAAGGTCGCGGCTCAAGTGTTGTTCCAGTCTTGTTATAATCTTGACTTAATGTGAGGACAGACTGGGCAAGTGCCAGGTCAGGACAGAATGAATTAGTGGAAAGCTAAAACACAGGCTTCTCTTCCTCTTCCGTGTATTGGATGACATCTTTTCAACGCGTATCAATGCCATCGTAGTTATTGTAAAAAAGAAAAATAGCATTGCGCTTCTCAGCACGGCCACTCAGACTGCAGGTTGGCCACTCAAAGCAGAGCTTTCACAGCCACAGCCCTTCCCCAGCCACGCGCTCACTCCTGCTGAACCATGTCTGTGTTCTGTCCCAGTGCACAGCAGCTGGTCACCGTGCAAAAGCCGTCCCCAGTCTAACCACCACCGTGTCTTCCCCTGTTTGCACTTGTCTCTGATTGTG
Organism: Nelusetta ayraudi; assembly: GCF_046127955.1. Lineage (NCBI taxonomy): Eukaryota > Metazoa > Chordata > Actinopteri > Tetraodontiformes > Monacanthidae > Nelusetta > Nelusetta ayraudi. The sequence continues at coordinate 6,165,386 of NW_027466058.1, read as the reverse complement.
ACTTCTGTCCAGGATCCTTATATTTTCCCCTCCGTCTGCCTTGCCTATTTCTCCGTGTGCCCCTGTAATCTGCCCGTTTGTCGGAGTGACTTGGGAATGGGGGTCGGATCGGGAAGAAATTGCATCCCCTCTTCTCCCCTCTTCCCCTGCTAACACAGGTTGTCGCTTTCAGCGAGCGGACGCCCCTGAGCTCCTCGCACGGAGGCCACGTGATTTTCCCAAACTGTTTAAGCCAAGCTGCGAACGGCCCGAGCAGCCCCGTGCAGATTGCCATTTTTTCCCGAGGACTCCCCTTCTTTTTTGATGAGCTCCGGTTCTTCTGTGCCCTCTCTCTATCACCCGCAGGCAGCTGTACGCGCAGGAGGCGGCCTGCCGGCTCCAGACTGCCGAGCGGGATGGAAAATCACTGCAGAGGCTCTCCAAAGAAGAATACCTGAAAATGATGCTGCCTGACAGCCCTCCAGGAGAGGACCACAGCCGGAAGGTAAGGCCGCTGGAGCCAACCCATCCTTCCATTTTCACTACCGGTTCTTCCTGCACTCAGGGTTGCTGGTCGTGCTGCCGTGTCACCCCCCCCCACTGGAGCCATCTACCCCCACCCCAAAAAAAAATAAGAATATGCAATAAAGAAGATAAAAGAAACTTTCAGGATATGATGAGAATTAAACAGTTTGACTCGCCGCGTCGTGGGGTTGCTCGACATGCTGATGATTTACCGCGGAGGGCTGTTTTGTCACGCTGGCTAACATTAGAAGGAGGCGCAGGGCCTGGAATTAAAGCAGATAGCCTCCCGCATTCGAGCACCTTGAAAGCGGGGTTGCGGGGGGAGCATCTGCTGCCTATCAGCTGGCACCGCCGCCGAGCTCCGCAGCTGATGCGGCTCGTCTTTCCCGACGGCCGACGAGACCCCCTCGGCCCCTCCCCCCGCCGACTGGCACGCGGCGTTTGCCTAATTCAATTCCGAACGGGCGCCTGGTTTTGCTCCGTCTGGAAGTCGTGGATAAAAAAAATAAAAAAAAAGCACCGGAGCTGCTGCGGCCCGGTGCGTTGCCGTTTGATGTTCTCGTGTCCTGCAGACTTTATTAATTGCATCTAGAGCCCCCACCACCCTTCCCCTCCATCCATTATCCACTAGGAAAAGGCCCTGGGGACAAACAAATCAGTTATTTTTGGATGCTGCTCAAATCTAATAAATAGATGCACTTCACCCCCCCCCCCCCACCCCCTAAGAGTTGACAGGCATGTCCTCTGGCGTAAGCGTGTCTTTTCTTCTCCTTCTTCTCCCTCTCCTTCCTTTCTTTCTTCTCCTTCTTCTCCTTCTTCCTTTCTCCTCCCCTCACATGAAACATCTCAACGCAGCGTCATGCTTGTCTTTCCATTCCCCCCAGAGTGCAAATAGAAGCCGTGCCGCCTGCGAGTAAATCTTGGAAGCGTCCGCGCCGCGGCCCTAAATGAAAGCAAGGTGTATCAGCGGGGCTTTTTTTTTTGTGATTTCTCTTCCCCTTTGATGCCGCTTTTTGTTCCCCACGGAGAAGGGAAGCGCCTGCAGTCGGCACAAAGGTGCGCCAAGCTCCGCCAGTCGGGCTCGAAAAAGGGAGCTTTGTTGCATTCTCGCTCTCTCCGGCGTGATTCGCCCGCGATAAGGCAGCGTGCGGAGCGGCGATCTTGGAGGCAGATGCAAAAGAGGAAGCAGCGCAGGAATGCAAACTGCTTGTTTTTCCCAGCAGCTTCAAATATGACAGTCACGAAGCATCATATCTAAATGATTTAAGTGTTGTTGTTGTTTTCAATATCCCTCCTGTTGTTTGTAGGTTAATTCCTCTGCTGCTTCCGATGCCTTTGTGTCAGTGGGCAGGTGCCGGGAGAACTTCCTCGCTCGCCTCGACGCAGACAGGCAGACCATTGTTTGGCTGACGTCAAGGAAAAACTTTTTTTTTTGTCTCTCCCACGGCGGCGCTCTTGCGACCCTCTTGTGGGAAAGAATGTGGAAAAAAACACCCATCTGAATAGCTGGCGGTCCAACACATCCTCCCCAGTGGCACGTCAAGGGGCTCTAATGCCCGGTTGGCGTCTTTGTTCGTGTTGGGGCAAAAAAAAAAAAAAAAAAGAAAGGTGATCAGAAAAAAAAATACGTAAAATGAAGCACGGTGGATGTGTCAGCTCTGCCTCGACCGATAAGAAACTCGAGGCTGCGTCAAAGAATCCCGACATTCTCCGCAGTGAAGTCGGCGCCGCAGCTGCTGAAGGGATTGAAGACGTCGGCTTCGCTTGGTTCTCCCAGCAGCAGGTCCCGCGGACCGGCGCCAAGAGCCTGGTTTAGACCGTCGCAAATAGGCGGCTTCTGAAAAACCATTAAGCGCAAATGTTTTCGTTCGCCGCGCCTCCGTTTATTAGGGCTCTCGACTTTGCGCTATTTTCGTTTTTTACATGAGAGAGCAGCAATTCCCGGCTAATGTTGTTTTTGAGGGACGAGGGCCGTCTGGGCTCGCGCTCTCGTAAAAGTCGGGCGGGGGAAAAGCTTGGCGAAGTCGACTCCTCCGAAAGAGCGTCTCGGATGGGGGGGGTAGTACGCCTTGCTGGGTGTTTGCTAAAATTCTCGCGACGGGATTTGTGGGGGAACTCTGCCTTTGAAATCGAGACGGCTGGGTGTTGGCGCTCGGGGCTGATCATCCCCATCAGGACGATGGGTGGCGGCCCCATCTCGTCCCGTCCCGCGGCCACTTTTGATGTCACCCCTGCAATATTTACGTAAGCTAGAAGGGATAATGACAGATTGGACTGGCCCTGGTGGCTTTGCGCCGCTTAAGCCGGGCCCGTCCCCTGTCCAAAAATTCCGGCCCACCGTCACGAAAGCAGGAGGATCTTAATCGTCCTTCTGCCTTTAATTCTCCCCCTGTGTTGTTGAGGATATTCCCTCCTCACCCCCTCCTCCCCCCTGGATGATGCTGCTCCTCAATCCCCTTTTTTATCCCTTTGTGATTGTTCGCCCTGACCTCGGCTCGCTCGCCTTCTGAACTCTTGCCTCGACTTGACCTCTTTCCGCTGCATTATGCATTTGCTGCGTCGTTTGAATAGAATCCCATATCAAATCGACTCTATTGATGGCCCCTCGTCATGCTCAGGATGCAGAGAGAGGAAATGACTGCGTTTGTCTACCTGCCTTATTTGACAGTGGGCTGCACTCGCGACAGCCGCACAGCCCAGGACACAGAATAGAAACAACACAGGCCCAGTGTGCACCAAGCAAAGCCTCTTACTGGTTTTACAATTTTCCACAACTGTTTTTTTTTTTTTTTCCAACAACATTAAAAACTGCGGTGGATTGAAAATGAGCAACATGCCGTAGATCATCTAATTACAATGCCATGTTTTCTGGGAAATCCCTGCGTTCTGACATGTGCGCAGATGCCTCTTGACACAAACCACCCGCCCAAACACACTTGCACGTCAACCACAGCGGTCGCAGACTTTTCTTGCCAAAGCCAGTCAGAAAGTGAAGGGGAGCCTCCGCTGCCGCGTTTCCCTCCAGTGCTGCAGATGTTGATTTTCAACTTGACTTGCGACAGCTTCCTTCACTAGATACACCCTGCCCAGCTACTTCCTCCTCCTCCGCTGAGTCTGATTGGTCCAGTCATATGCCGACCAATGAGAAACTATTTCAGCGTGCGGTTTTCCAAATGGCTCTGCAGGATTCCAGACTTGAACCCTTAACAATCCAGCTGCCTTGGAGGGTTATTAAAGTTATTAAAGCTGTTAGAATCTCGCTTCAGAGCACACCAGCTTTAAGCCTGATTGGGCTGCAAAGGACACGCTGGAAATTACGATTCGAAGAGATTTGAGTTTTTGGCATGAGGGGTCGAGCAACATCTGTGCGTTGTTATTTATTAATAGACCAAGAAGAAAAGAAATATGGTCGTATTACTCACAATTAAAGTGGCAGTTTGACAAAATATCTCATCATAGGTTTTATATCTTTTATTACTGCGATGACAGTGTTACTTGTTTTGATTGTCATGCATACTGTCAGTGCAGTTTTGTTGTTTTTGTATATGTTTTTAGGCACTGCATCCCAGTAAGATGATAACATGGTTAATGGTTTTGCGGCCTGCAGTGCAGTTACACCTTCACCAGTCAGAGTTGAGGGCATGTTTGATATGTTCTGTCACTTATTCACTGTTAAAAATGAGTTGCATTAGTCGTGTGTGCAGCACAATATTCAAGGATTCAAGCAACTTTATTTGTCATGCCATTTCTCAACAGTACGAAATTTGTACTCAGGTCCCAGATTATCAGTGTTTGGCTGTGAATGAAAAAAAAAAATCCTCAATTTATGCCACGTGTGTCCCCGGTGTTCTGTCAAGAGCGTATCCCAAGTATTATTAAATGCGGAAAGAGGCTTACGTGCAGGATACTGGAGTCCGTGAGGGCTCAGCCACAGAGACTGTTGGCTGGCCTCGGCACCGTGACCCCTGTCACCACCTCCACACGCGCTGTCCCCTGTTTTCTCTCACTCGCCAGACACTCTCCAGCTGTGCTCAATCCATCTGCGTTTCGCTGAGAAGCGCAGACTGTAATTGATTCCCGACTATGTTGCCCTGACATACCCTCCGTACCCGCCCAGCTGCCCTCTCGTATGGCGGAGCACGAGAGGTAGCGGGGCCCAGTGTTGTAGTGGTCCCTGGACAAGTGGCTGTCCTCTTAATTCAAGACCGTCTTATAAGCAGCCCATTAAGTAAAAGCATAAATGCCCTGTTTTATAAACAGTGACATGTAAGACTATATTCTTTTCAGTTTATCCAACCGTGGGCCTGTAGTATTTGCACATTGTCACATGATTTCTGCTGCTTGACCTCGGGGATTCATGAAGTTATGACCCAATGCTGCTCCACAGACCAGTGAAAGACAATTACAACTTTGACTTATTTCTTAATCCATCCACACCTGAAAGTTGGACAACTACTCTCTCACCTCGCTAGTATTCCAATATAGGCCAGTAGTTTCCTTTCATCCCTAACCCTTCGAAGGCATCGCCCGCCCTGTTCTGCTCTGATTGGCTCACCAGTCTTCCTCATGCCTAAATTTCACGGACTCTAACCTCAATCGAAGCAACGGAAGACAATGAGTTCTAGCCAATTAGCTGCAGCGTAGGGTGGATAATGCCCTGACCATCCTATGTGGGGCAGCTAACATCAGCGGTGGCTCAGTTGGTAGAGCGTGCTGTGAATTGATGATCGAAGGGTTGGCAGTGTCCTTGGGCAAGACACTGCTCCCAATGGGGCTGGCAGCGCCTTGCATGGCAGCAGCCACCCATTGGTGTATGAATGTGTGAGTGCATGGGTGACCGACCCATTATAAAGCACTTTGGGGTACCGTGAAGGTCCTGGAAAACGCTATACACTTGCAGTCCATTTACCATCTATGAAAGAGGGGTATGGAGAAGTGGGTATACCCGTGTATACCCACGTGAACCCTGTACTACACCGCTGAGGATTCTCTCAGCCATTTACTATCTATGAAAGAAAGTCGTACCAACCACTTGGCTTGCAAACACGACTGAATGATGCGCATCAGAGGGGGGATTGAGAAGTGGGTATACCCACGTATACCCACGTGAACCCTGTGCTACACCGCTGAGGATTCGCTCGGCCATTCGTTCGGTTTGGATATTTCATCGTCCTCCTTCCTTTCCCCGCAGGACACCCTGTCGCCGAGGCGCACCCTGTACCGGACGCTGTCAGACGAGAGCGTGTGCAGCAACCGGAAGGGCTCCTACACCAGCTCCCACAGCTCCATGCTGGACCAGGCCCTGCCCAACGACATCCTGTTCAGCAGCACGCCGCCGTACCACTGCACGCTGCCGCCCCGCATGGTGCACAGCCAGGGCCCGTCCAACCTGAGGAGTAAGTAGACGCCCCCCGAGCTCTTTCTCCGAGCGGAGAGAAAACACCTGAGCGACGAGGGCCGCCGCCGCCGTCAAGGGCCCTCGAGAGCCAAACAAACAGAACTCTTTCTCTCCGTCTTATTAAAATGCCTGGGCGAGGACCCAGAGGCGAACGTCGGCCTCCCTGCATGTCACTCTCGGATTATCCTTCCTCCTCCCGCCCCGATCTAGATACTCGTTTTGAAGTAGCCACTTTGGTCTCACCAAATATGGCTGGAACAACTGGCACACACTCCAGCGGCACTCCTCAGTACTGCCGTCTGATTGGAGCTGGGTGGGCAACTTGCGAGGGCCCTCCTCCCCCACCCCCACCCCCAACCCCAACCCCAACCCCACCCCCAACACCCTCGCCGCTGCTTACCCAGCATCCACTGCTGCACCTCCTTCAAATTCATAACACACAAAACCTGCGCCTTTTTCTCTGCCATCAGGAGCGTCTCCACCGACAGTTGGCGCGTACACTTGTGTTGTATATACTCAGGCGCCCCCCCCCCCCCCACCTTTCCATTTCCATACTATCACTTGTCATCCGTCTCCGCCATTAGGTAGAAAATGGCCTGGTTTTTTTTTGGGGGGGGGAAGTATGTTTTTCAGACCGCAGCCTCTTCCTGGCTGTCATCCTGATGGATCCGCTGACGCTTTGCGAGGGATAGTTTAGAACGCCGGCTCCTTCTCTCGGTCCAATTTGGTAAGCCGCGAGTCACTCCGCTCGCCAAGACGCCGGCTAAATTGAAAGAAGAGTGTCAGCGTCACCTCCAGCTCAACTCCTCCGCTCATCCTTTTCCTCCCTGTCCCCACCCTCCACCGCCAAATGGCTCTCTGCCAAACGGGAGCTTGTTTATTGCAGTCCCCGTCCTTTCAGGGTAAGAGAGAAAAAAAGAGAGGGAGCTGGTTGCGATGGTGGGGAAGTAAAGGAGCTACTGATCGATTGGACCGTTGAAGAAAAGCTTCAACGGAGGCGCCGCTCTGCCGTCACACCAAAACAAAACTTCTCTTTGGGAAAAGTTAAGCATCTCACTCCAGCGCGGCGGGGGTCGGGGGTCGGGGTTGTTCGCAGAAGGACGGACGGGTGCCCCCACTCCTCTCAACCCTCTTCTGCCGTTACCCACCTTATACGCCCCACACACCCCACCCTCAACCCCCCCGTCCCTCTTCCAAATCCTCCCGTCTGCTCTGATAATTGGCTGCCCCCCCTCCACTCGGGCCGGGCCCAGACACTGATCAGGGCGCCTGCCTGCCTGCCTGCCTGTCTCTGCAGGTGAGTTTTGGTTCTCTGACGGCTCCTTGGCGGACAGGTCCAAGTTCAGCGACCCAGGCCTCATGCCCCTCCCAGACACTGCCTCAGGCCTGGACTGGTCGCACCTGGTTGACGCAGCGAGAGCCTTCGAAGGTAACTGGCCCTGGCTGTTAGCTGCTGGCGCCTCCTGTAACCCACCCCCCCAACCCCCCGACCCCCTTCAACCTCAGCTAACCCACTAGCCGCTTAGCTAGCTAGCGTGCGTTTAAAAGCTGCAAGTGCTAGCTCGCTTGCATGTGCAGGTTTGTGTGCGCTTTCCTTGTGTGTGTGTGTGTGTGTGTGTGCGTGCGTGTGTGTGTGTGTGTGTGTGTGTGTGTGTGTGTTTTCCCATAGGGTCTGTTAAGTGCTTTGGGGTGGTGACATATGGGAATCCTTTGTGCTTTTAGCACCTCTTTCCCCAATTCCCATTGTGATTCCCGGAATTGTTACCTGGAATAAACAAGCCCTCGTCTCTCAGTGTAAACATGGAGCCGATTTCTTTCCTTCTTTCCTTCTTTCCTTTCCTTCTTTCCTTCTTTCCTTCTTTCCTTCCTTCTTTCCTTCCTTCTTTCTTTCTTACTTTCTTTCTTTTTTTCTCTTAACCATAAAGCTAGAGAGTTGCCGCTCAGGAACCCTTCTTCCCGCACAGCCTATTACCATTTGGGTCTCTGGTTGGTAGTTAGGCGTAATTTTATTTCCCCCGTGGCCACTCCGCTCGCAAAGTCTGAATCTTGCGAGAAAACAAAACAATGAAAGTCGTCCTAGCCGGAGCAGCCTCTTCTGGGAGAATCGTTTTTTTTTTTGTTTTTTTTTTCAAGGCGGACTGTTAATTCCTCCTCGTCATCTCTCATCCGAGACTGTTCATCGACTTACATTGGCGAGTGTCGCGTTCCAATCCGACATCGGCCTTTTCACTCAGTCACAAACTGTTTTCAGTTAATTAGCATTTCCGCTTCACGAGCAGCTTCCTCAGGAAGCATCGTCGCCTTTTTACCTTAAGTACTTCTCTACTTACCAAGCGCGTTTCCCGTTCGCCGCGCAAACACTGGCACGCCACTACTTTTTCTCCCACCCGCCCCCTCAGCCTTCACCCCTCCCACCCTCCGCCACCAGAACTCTGGTTGACCCCCCCCCCCCCCCCATCCCCGCGACCGCCTTCAGCAGGCAAAGCGCAGCGTGCGACTGTTCATTTGTCATAATTAATGTATCCTCCGCGGTGCTTCCCTTCTTTCATACATTTTCCTGCCGCGTCGCTCGCAGCGCACCATTTAACCAGGGCGGAATCGGTGGAAGTGACGCAGACTCTGACTGGCAGCGAGAAGGCGGTTGTCACGACAGCCGTGTCTGTCCCAGATAAGCGCTGTGTAAACTGCAGGCTTGTCGCGGAGCAGAGAGTTGCTCCGGGCTGCCTTTGTGCCGTGTACGTTTAACCGGCTCTTGTTTGGGCCGGAGGGGGGGGGTGGGAAAAAAAAAAAAAAAAGCATTTATGGTATTCACAACTCGGGTCATGCAGATCCTGAGAGTGTCCGCGTTTTCCAAGCACACTGTGGACTCCTGATTTCGAAAGCAGAAGCAGGCGGAGTTTAAAAAGCGGGACGAGGGGAAATTCATCACCGGCATTCACCAGAAAGCTGCCTCTGTCAGCTGCAGAGTATGTTTTTTTTAATAATCCATCAAGATAAATAAGCCGCTGCACGTTGGACTGATAAATCATCCAGTTTTTTTTCCCCGTCTAATCTGCCTCTTCTTGATTCTCAGTCAGTTTGTCCGGTAAATCTGGACAGTGGGTCACGCAAAAGAGGAAAAAAAGAAGGAAAAAAATCAACCAACAGACAGGCCTGCATTTCCGCGCTCGCCCAGGCTCTCCTAGAAGTCTTTAATCTTCCTGATGCAGCCGTGGAATATGTGTAAACGTCCATTCATATGCAAATTCACGGGCCGGGCTCCTCTTCCTGCCTCGTCTGAAGACGCAACCCGAGGCTCCGCCGGCTTTTGTCTCCGAGTGGATTAGCTTTCATTTGGGGGCTAAATTAATCGGAGGGGTTTCCTTAATCTTTTCTATGAATATGCAGTTCCCTCCCCACCAATCCCCTCCCCCTTCGCACCCAACCCATCTTTAGTCTCAGACCAAGAGGCTGGGAAGAGCGAGCGAGCGAGCGAGCGGTCTTCTAAAGAAAACTGAGCAGTCGCCGTGTGCAAACCTGCCAAGTTTGGCTTTTCTTTTTTTCCTCTCTGCGGGGCTTTGAGCAGGCTTAAGGGCCTGATATGGTGAAAACAAGCATAACTGCCGCCTTCTCAAGGATCCAGCCCATTATCAGCCAAAAACGCTGTCAGACGGAGCTCAGAGGGGGCGAGGCCTGCCGAGTGGCACCCAGGGGACCGTCTCTATCCCCCACTCGTCCTGCGATGCTCTGTTTACCGTCTGTTTTTTTTTCTGTCTGTGTCTGCGGCGCCTTTGCAGCGGCTTAACCGGAGCCACTCATTCACACGAGGCGGTGAATGAGTGGCCCCATTCTGTCAGGAGCTCAAAGCGCATGCCAGAGTGTTGCCCAACTTTATCGGTCTGTCACCTCCCAAAAAAAAAAAAAAAAAAAAAAAAAAGGTCCATTTAACGTCGCCCGTTCTCGTCCCCCTCCCCAGACCAGCGTGTCGCGTCTTTCTGCACCATGACGGACATGCAGCGGGCCGAGGCGCTGCAGATCTCCAAAGAGCTGACCAAGCGCGTGGCGGAGGCACAGGGAGCGGCGCTGGACTCAGGGTAGGCGACGCGCACCGAGCGACACGACAACAACTCCTGTAGCGAGTGATTAAGCGGCTGAGAGCGGAAAAGTGTGCCCCCCCACCCAAACAGCGATCATCCAATTACGGCGCAGCAGCCGTGCCTAGACAAGGACAAATTGATGAGAATAAGGTCTGAATAAGAGCAGCACTCTGCATCTGATGAGCTTCCAGGGCGGCGTCTTTAATTTAATGGCCTCAAACAAGAACAAACACTTGGGAGCGAGAAGTGAAGCGTTTAACAACGGGCGATACGTGTATCTGACTCTCACTTTGCCTTTTCGCCTGCCCCTGGCAGTATTTGCCAGAATTATTATTAGCTTATTAACACATGAATATGCTAGTTCAACAGTGGAATGTTTTATGTATATTATAATGTATCAGTTTAACTTCATTTTTAAACCTTGTTCTTCCACCTTTACTTCATGGTCAATCTTAGTGCGCACTTCAAACGAAAAACAGCACTGGTGCTGGATGCTAAGTTCTGAAAAACTGTCAAAAGTTTTCAAATATGCTTCATGTCTGTTTACTCGGATATCAATTTGATCATTTCGTATATTTTCCAAGTGTGCAAATATCAGTTGAGTTTGCTATACTGTCCAATCATAAGCAAGCGCGTTTTCCCTTTGTTTTTATGAGCGCTAGCGTGAGTGCTAGCACGCTGACACCCAAAGTCAGTGAGCTGCCATTATGTGATTACTATACTGGTGATGGTAAATGGACTGTACTTACTTATATGGCGCTTTTATGCCACTGTAATGGTACCCAGGCACTTTACACAGTACCCCAGTAGGACTCGAGGCTACAGATAAGAGGTTGTCTCGTGCTCCTGCATTTTAAATGAGGAACCACCGTGGGGGTTGTTTTTTTTTTTTGTTTGTTTGTTTTGTTTTGTACATTCAGGATTACACCCCACCTTGTTATTACCTCAGCCTTTCTGAAACAGTGCAACATCTTCTTCCGCCGCAGCTCTCCCTCCACCCTGACGGGGAAAGTCAACCAGTTGGAGCTGATCCTGCGGCAGCTGCAGTACGACCTCAGAAAGGTAAGTCGCCGCGTGGCAGCCCGGCAGTGTTTTCCTTAACTTGTGTGATCAGAGCTGATCTAATCAGCTCGGCTCAAAAAGAGACGTGGACGGACAGCAGCCCTGTGATCTTTCCCATATAAAGTCTCGCGCCTAATTCAATTTCCTGCTTCCTGCCTTTACTGTTTCCCATGTTGGTGCTCTCCCGTGTTCACTAATGTATTTAGAATGAAGAGAGGAAATAGTACTAATAGAGAAAAGAGGCTGCTGCCTTCTTAATGCCTCTTCCATTTGCACGATGTGTGTTCTTGTCATAGCGCCGGGCCTTTACCAGCCTCTCCTGCGTCTGTTTGATTTCATTTTATCTCATTTTATTTTTGTTACCTGCCAGGCCCCTGCGACCTGAGCTCTGGTATTGAAAATGGATAGATGGATGGATGGATGGATGGATGGATGTAATTTTTTTTGCCTCCCGCTCCGCCGCTGATGTCTCTCTGTGCTCGACAGGAGAAAGAGGACAAGGCCATGCTGCAGGAGGAGGTGCAGCACCTGAGGCAGGACAACATGAGGCTTCAGGAGGAGAGCCAGACGGCGTCGGCTCAGCTCAGGAAGTTCACAGAGTGGTTCTTTCACAGCATCGACAAGAAGCCCTGAGACGGGGAAGAGGAGAGGAGCCGATGGGGAGCTGCGTCAAAATGGAAAAAGAAAAAAAAAAAAAAAAAAAAGGTGGGGAGGGAGGGGGGCAAGAAAGAAGGCCTCCACCCGCCCCGGGCAGCCCCCTATAAGACTCCTGAACAATCAACCGTCAAATAAACTTGTCAAAATTCCCCCTGAGAGTGGTGGAGACCCCCTGGCAGAACCCCTGCTTCAGTGACTGTACTGGAGCAGAGAGGAACCCTGATCTGGACTGTGGGTTTCTGGGGGCCCTCTGCAATGTGAAGTGCTGGCTGTTGACGTTGACGCTTTTCTCCACTTGCGGGCCGAGCAAGACTCTTGAGGGAAGCTCCCGGCCCCCCTGGAGGGGAATTTGTGAAAGGCACCCCACCCCCCCACCCCGGAGACCCTCACCCGGGGATCTTCTTGCAGTAGTGGAATGTAAAGCTCATTTACTGTAGTCAACATTTAATCTACCTACGTCCCGCCAGTCTACTGTAGTGTATACTCAGCTGTACTGTATCGTACTGCGCACACTGTCACGCAGCTGCTCCTTGCCGACGCGTGTGGAGGGGTGGGGGGGGGGGATGTAAGTGGACGTAATGAAGTGGTACTAACTGTCTGCTCGCAGCCGAGAGGAACCCACGCGCCGCCGTCTCGAAACGTAAGTTTTGGAGCGGGGGGAAACGGGGAGGGGTGGGGGGGTGAATGTAGCTCAACTGAGACTCTTGTTTTTTTGGTTTCCTGGTTCCCAAAAAAGTTCACTCAAGTTTTCAACCTTTGATTTTTTTTTTTTTTTTTGCTTTTTCTGAAATGATTCTGACAACGGACCCACCGCTTTCCCTCAGTGTCGTCACGTGGAGTCACGCGGCAGTGATTTAGATGTTTTAAAGGTGCTTTCCTCCCCAACCCCCCCCCCCCCGAAAAAAAGAAGACACACACGCTAACACACGCACATGCGCTCGCACGTTTCGTTCGTAGTTTTTTCCGTTGTGTTCCGCCACTGTCAAAATGTCCCCCTAGCAATAACAACGTGGTAGTTGAGAAACTGTGTTTGGGAAAAAAAGAAGAAGAAGAAGAAAAAAAAAAAACGTTAGCACAACGCGTGAAGAGTTCCTGTCGAGAGGCGGTTTTACTTGACATGTATTTATAAGAACAGGAAGAGACTGTGCCTAAAAACTCTTGTTTGTAAATGGATTGTTCCTCTCTTTTGCTTTTGATTCTCTTTTATAAACACATGCCTTGTCTGTGGCTCACTGATATATATATATATATATATATATATACATATATGTATATATATATATATATATATATATGTATATATATATATATATATATATATATATATATATATATATATATATATATATATATATATATATATATACATACTCATGTGCGCGTGTGGGTGCGTGTGTTCATCGTGTGTGTGCGTGTGTGTGTGTGTGTAACTCATCACAGCAAAATGTGGTCTTATGCAGTGGTTTCTAGAGCATTAGAGCAAGCGCCAGTGAACCACACCTACAATGCCAAATGTGTTTATTTTTCTGTACATATCCGCCACAGAAGTGTCTTGTATTTAACACCATTATTTAAGCTTATTTAACCTAAAGTTGTTTATTTTATTAAGGGTATTTGTTTTGGTTTTTTTGGTTTTTTTTCTGCACTAAGGAGAAATTAAGCTCTGTGTATTGTGTAAAGTGTGTAGCTTGCCAGGGCAAAAAAAAAAAAAAAAGCTATATATTTAAATATATAAATAATGACTTTGGAGATTCCAACATTTGGATGCTGCTAGACTACAGTTTGCTGATTTGTATGCTTTTAAAAAAAAATGTCTCTGTCTCTGTGAACTGTGTTGTCCCTGGTGGGACCCTGGTTGCTTTAAATGTTTTTGTTTTTTGTTTTGTTGTTGTTTTTCCTTTTTGGTTCAGTTTTTTTAAATAAATGTAGTTTAAAAACTAAACGTGATTGTGGTTCTATCACATACTGTATGATAATATCATATAGTGTTGACGCTACTGAGGGCTAACTGACATCCAGCCAACAAAGTCATTTTTGGGGAAATAATACATTTTAAAAAATGGTTTGCCCGACTTCATCCCTCAATTGAAACCGTTTTTGTTTGTTTGTTTTTAGAAAATTTCCACTCCTTGTGCAAATTAAAATGTACATACATGCACATAAATGATTGCTTGCGTGATGGTTAACTAAATAAATGAGCTATTATGTTGAAAGTTTGAAGGCACATTAAGCAACACTTATTTTTAAAAGCATGAAGCAAAATTACTCTCTGTAGAAATGTGTTGATTAGTCTTTGAATTGTTTTAATGCAAGCCTGGGAATTGAATCACCTTTTTAATTTAACTGCAGCCTGCGATTTCTAACGGAAAATATTTTTTATTTTAAAATGTGCATTTTTTCCCCCTATTAGTTGTGTAACAAATGAAGTTCTGCCCTAAGAAACATCAAGGGGGTGAAAAGCAGCACATCACAGTACTAAAGTAATTAAGCCCACAGAAAGAATTCTTCTAACGGAACTTTCACACTGCAACCAAATGCACCAAGAAGGAAAAACTACAACAATAAAAAAACAATACTAATAAACCTAAACGCCAATGTCGTGGAAATATTGTTTGCTTCAATTCCAAAAACAAGTGTTTCCATTGTGTCAGATTCAGAGTTCCCGACGCCTCATGTCAGCGGAGATGAGGGTGAAGTTACGACACCCTGGGCCTGTTCTCCGAGCTCCGTTTGGTGGCTGCACTTGTCGGGCTGATGTGAAAATAACTTTTTTCTCTGAGAATTTGTCAGCCCAGGTTTTGTAAACGGCAGGTGTGCAGAGGCGTCCTGAAGGAAACGCGGAACCGTGACGTGCTTGAGATAAATGACAGATGTGTCTTCCTACCGCGGGGATGGCAGAGGAACTCGCTGAATAATTAAACATAAGCATTTTTGGAGGAGGGGTTGCAGATAGAGAAGAAACAGGGAGATGTGTGTTCCTCCCTCTGAGTAAACCTTGAGCCCAGCTGCTCCTGCCGTGGCCTCCGGTGTGGGGCGGTGTTAGACGTCCCTGCACTGAATTATGGGTAAAGCTGCTTCTGGCCATATGCAGTCTTGGGCTTGTTTCTTTTCTGTTGGACTCACAACCGTAGAAGCCAAAGCCAGATGCGGTTCTTTCATTTCGTTTTTTTTTTTCTCGCCTCTCGTGTCAAAACATCATGTGTCTCTATTTATACCTTCCGTCCTGTGTTTCCACGGAGTGTTATCTCTTCTGTTTGTTGTCAAAAGTAGCTTAAGAGTTTGCACTGAGCCTTAAAAACTTTGGTCTTAAAGTGCAATAACCTCTCATTATACATTTAAGGTACCTAATAATGTGGCCAGGGACTGATTTTCCTCTTTTCTTACTTTTTAAACAGTTGCTTTTTATTGGTCCCACAGTGGCCCTGCGATGGACTGGCGACTTGTCCAGGGTGTCACCCTGCCTCCGCCCTAAGACAGCTGGGATAGGCTCCAGCAGACCCCCGTGACCCTGAATAGGAATAAGCAGGTATGGTCCCACAGTAACTTGTGCATGTCAACTAAGATCAGGAGAAAAATGCTCCACCTACTTCTGTTTCGTCTCAACAGGGGCTGAGATGCTTCGTGGGTTTCATAGATTTTAGTCTCCCGGGTGAACGCACAAGTAGTATCAAAAAGGCTGGGTGCTTTCTGAACCTTTGTAAGAGTTGATTGGACTTGGACGGTAATGTCATTATCCTGTGCAATCCTTTAAAGCACGATGACATGAGCGGGTGCGCTGTGACACTGAACGTCACGATGGTTCATCGCCATCATAGATGGTTCGATTTTCAGGTGAAATTTGAGAAAATTACTAGGAATGCGTTACAGCCTTTAACTTTTGAATCCACTTGTCCAACTGTTTCAGTGCTTATTACAGAACATGCCGTTCTCTCACGAGGTGATTAACCCTAGAAATAAAAAAAAACAAAAAAACCACAAGCGTCTGATCCATGAATCCGCCACTAAATGTTCTGGTTTGTATCTTTGTATCTTGGTTTGTATCAGGCTGGTCGCATTCTGCAACAATTTAAATGGGCTACTTTAGTGATTTAATATCTGTAGCGTGAACTTCAAACATTTCCCATGAATCTCACCCTAAAATCGTCGATCCTTATCCCTGTGTGAGTGGTTTCGCATGGAGTGCTTTGGCTTAGGTTCCATTTTTTTTTTTTTTTATCAAAGGTAGTGTGAAATAGTTAACTCCGCTCTGACCTCAATATCAGGCCAAAGGAGACCAAGAGCGACGCCTCACTGGTTGTATCTGAACGGGCTCTGGGTTTGGCCAGTACCAGCGAGCTGAGGCTGCTAATCTACATGTGTCTGCGCTGTGCCAGGACAGCAGATGGGAGCTCAAACTAGACAACAGTGTAGCCTGTGTCAGAGAGAGGAGGGACCGCGGTGGGTAGTGAAGGATAAGATCACAAATCTGACCAGCGTGGAGCGCGGCCAAATGAGTCTGGCATCGGGGGGGAATCCTGGAAAAAGTATACGTGGACAGATGCCAGATCAGTGGAACCGAAACATGAGCTGCGGCCAATAAGACAAAAAAAAACCAACAACAAAAAAAAAAACCCAGACGAACCAAAATGCACAGGACCGGCTTCTTACATTGCAGTGACATGTTTATTAGCCCCGGCGAAATGTGCTGACAAGCAGCAAAGTTAAACCCAATACAAGAGGCGGAGAAGATAACCAGATGACGGAGCCTGCAGTCACGCAACACATATTGATTTTTAATATTCGCCCAAGTCAGCAGTTAAAGTGGGGTGGGCTGGGAGGGGGCGGGGTGCTTTCCCCACTCCCCTTCTTAGGAGTGACAGACCTTCACCACCACACACACGCACACACACACAGCCCGCCGCTCATCACACATAATAGCATGTGAGTGGGACACAGTTGTCCTTCCTCTCCTCGCTCCCCCGGCAGATGCTCCTCCGCTGCCGGTGCCACCCCGCTCGGGATCGCGTTACTCCCGAAAATGCTTTCCGTGCGCCCCCAGCGCAGCTGGCACTGGCACCGGTTGGGGGTGATTTGGAGGGGTCGCGGTGTGACTTGCGCGTGGAGGTCAGATCTGGAGTGACCTCTGGCAAAATATCAAGTGTCGACCTGGTACGGGTGGGGGTGTGGGTGCGGGCGCTGGAGCTGGGGTGGGTGTTGTCTTGCGTCACCCAAGTCCCTTCCTCGTGTCTTTTTGCCGACGATGTGCTTACGTGCGCGTGCCGTCGCTTCAGCCTTCCTTCGACCGCTTCAATTGTCGGCCCAGTTGCGTCACACTCTGCCCAGGAGGGTTGCCCGCCCTCCCCCCCCACCACAGTGTTGGGGAGTAATCTATTACTAAGCAATCCACTACTGTAATTAAACTACTTTTTTAGTAACAGGGTAGCGTAACGCGATTACTCTGGCAAAACTGGTAATTATATCGTAATTACTTCATCAAGCAACGATTCCATTACTTTTCCGAAATATTTTGCAAGCTAAAAATGTCTTATTATCCACCAAATGTCTGACATTTGGCAAAAAAACCTGAAAATTTTGATGTTGCGGATTGATGATGCAGCCGTGCATACAACGTAATTGATATGCGACGATGCACCAAAACAAGCCTGGCGGCGGCAAAAGAAGAAATGGAAAAAGTGCAGGAAAACAACTTTTACTTCATCTTTTTTAACTAAAGTAATTAGTCATTGATTACTTGTGAAACAAAGTAGTTAAAGAAGCAATTAGATTACTTAAGAAGGAGTAATCACTAGCTGGGTTACTTTTATGGAGTAATCCCAACAACACTGCCCACCACACATGCTTCCACCCACTCCCCCACCCCTCCCCATTCACAGTCGCCTTCAAACGCGGCCAACAAATGCAGCCTTCATTTCCTGATTGTGGAGGCTGCACCAGATGGATCCTTCACGGCCTGACGTATCCTAAAATACATCGCTGCCCAGCTTTTTTTTTTTGCTGTTGTTCTTTGTTTCTTTCGAGGGCGGAAGGGAGGGTAGGAACAGTTGTGACCACCTGGACAAGTTCTGTAGGTCAGAACAGGTCAGAACGGAAGAGATCAGGAGGTCTCGTTTAATAGATCTCGGTTTCCCCCCGATCATCTGTGAAGTTAGAAGCATTTTGTGATGTCACAAAGGGCTCTGGTACCTTACTTACATGCCTCCCAGGCCAATGGCAACCACCCCCAATCCTCCAACCACACCGCCAGATATTTTTGTTCTCTTCCAGAAAGCGTCCATTCTGGCAAGAAGCTGAAGCCTTTTTTTTGTTGGCGGCTGCAAACAGCGGGCTAGATGTTCTGCGTTCCGCAGATCCGCCGATTATCTGGGTAATAAAAAGCGTGCGGCAGTTTGGCTGAAAAATCAGGATATGAATATACGGCCTTTAACCCACTAAAGGTATCAATTGCTGGCCACCACTCAGATACCGATAAGAATCAAATTTGGCTTCGCCTCTTTTCTTATCTGACCATCAGGAAAATCTTGCATTGCGGTGCGCCTCCGAGCCCCCCCGTCCCCCCAAAAAAAAAACCCCGGCAGGATTAGTTCCTCACACCTGGACCGCTTACATGTGCGGCTCATCCCCTCTGCGGCAGGTGGCTCTGAAATTCCATCCCGTCTCACGCATGGCGAGGAGAGAAAGGGAAGGAGAGAGGCCGCATCCTCCCTTCCCTCGCCCTCCCCCACCTGCCTCCCGGGTCCCCGTGGGGCCCGCCGCTGTCACTCAAGTCGCAGGTGACCACCACCTTGGCTTAATCTGGTGAAAGACGGCATTTTATAAAGCCACTTGCCCGACTGCCTGCCTTCAGTGGGAGTCAGAAAGGGTAAAAAAACATCATTCTCTGGAAAAGGTCATCGCTGGGAGAGAAAGAAATAAAGAAAAAAAAACTGAAATCTCACACAGCCAGGCCTGGGCGCTTTTTTTTCTCTTTTTTTCTTTTCACTATAAGAAAAAGGCCCGGCCTCTTGTGAGGTTCCTGTCTGTGATTCCAGCGACAAATTAGATAAAGAGACGGGAACAAATAGATAAAGCGGGCGGCTGAATTATCTTTATTGGCCCGGGGTGTCCTTGTCTGTTGTCCTTGTCGGCAGTATGTGGGGCTGCGCCATCGATTCCCAATCGACAGGCACCGGAGGCAAAGGGTGGGTGGGTGGGCATGCAGGTGGGCGGTGCTTACAGCAGGCCTTCACATCCTGACTTCTCCTTTTTTTTTTTTTTCATTGAAAGTATTGATTATGCAAATCTCTCAGTCTGGCCAGGGCCTGCGTTCCTGAGTGGAGGAGTTGTTTAAGAGGGTCATGGGAAAATTGATGTCTGGAGGGCAAGCAGAGTGTGTGTGTGTGTGTGTGTGTGTGTGTGGTGGTGGTGGTGGTGGGCGTGGAGGGGGGGTGCGCACGCCCCTCCCCCACCCCTCCGACTCATCATCATCAATGAAGTTCCTGTGGAGGGCCCATCGATCGTCCGTGTGCGAGGGAGGAGGTCTGCCGGAGACGTCGGAAGGTCAAACGCGAGGTGCCGTCGCACCCCTCGGTCCCCCCAAGCTCGGGGGCGCCCCCTAGCTTTCATCCTGTGCGGTTTCAACGAGCGCGCGCGCCCGAGATCCCGCGGCGACACCCCGGTTTTTTACGACGAGAGTACTCTCATGGTTCAGGATCAGGGCTTTGGTTGGCTGTGATATTTACCAGTGGGCAGGAAGGACTCGGGGTTATGCTCACGCTGTGGAAACAATGCGGAACAGATGCTGGATGGCTTATGGCATTCGCAGAAAACTGCGTTTTATGTTCCTGCCTGGACTTGAGTGTTTGCCTTGCCTGATTTAGGTCACTTCCTGTCTTATTTTTGACAGTCTCATCTCCATTTTGTGATGTCCAAATTTTTTACTTCCCCTTACTTCCTAATTACCTCATGTGTCTCACCTGTGTCTGGTTGCCTTCCCCTCCTTGTGTGCTCCTGATTCCTTTGACATTTGACAGAAAGGAAAGGAAAAATCATTAGTAATGTTAACACCTGTCACTGCTATTTACCGGGTAGCTAAAACATAATTACACAACAAGGGATTGTTCGTATGTATTTTTTTTAAACTGCGAGCGCATACCTGTCATTTCATGGGTTTGTCTCACCACGACAGCCTTAGAGGTAAAAGAGAGGTAGGCTGTGATATCGTGAACCAAGCCTGGAGTCGTCATGCCAACACATGCAGGACATGCCTTTTTTTTTTCAATATTGAAAAAAAAAAAAAAAAATCCTTAGATTCAGGTGCAAACATTCTCAGGTCACACCTTCTTCCATGGTTTTCCATGCTTATCCTTCTGCAGCGGAGCAGATGACTCCATTCTGAGCTGTAGAGCAGATGTGGAAATGCAATAAATGTCCTCCCGACAGCGAGGCACTCCTCCTCTCTTTTTACATAAATAAAAAAAAAAAAAAATCATTTCAACTAATGGAGCTGGGTCTTTTACTGCTGCTACTCTTGTAGAGCTGTTGCTGCAGTTTTGGCTAAAATTAATAGGGCAGACCCCGACCGTGCAAAGATCCTGTGTTTAGTAGGGCTTTTTAGTCTAATGAAAAATCTTTTCATACCTTGCTGTTGCGATTTCTGCTCTTCGGACATAATGCACGTACTCTAGTAGAGAGGGCACACTTATCTTGTCCGACACACCCACACTTTTAAAACTGTATTTCACACTGTCTTACCGTGCATTTACCATGTAAATCTTATTTTATCCTCTCAAACCCGCTTTTACAGAGTGATTTGTGATGCACTATGCAGATCCGGTTCTGCGCAAGTCTCTCTCGTTATATAATATACAGCAAATCTTACCTGAATGGGAACCTTAAAGAGATGAGAGAGTCACATCAGCACATCTCGAGAAAATATTAATGCCATAAAGTAACTGGTGCAACAGCCACATTACAAGCATTACAGCACTTCATCTCTGTTCCTGCTACATAATAAAGACATGTTTACCATCAACGCTGAGATGAAAACATTTGCTAATTGGCTCTAAACATGAAGTAAAGACTGATGGGAATATTTATTTGTATCATTTCAATCATCATTTATTGTCAACCTGACAGATGGGATGATTCCTAAATCTGTTGGATGATCGTAGCCTTTTTGCATATTATATGTCAGCACTCAGCAGAATGCATTATCTATATCATGCCTCAGTAATATTATAGCTTAATTTCTGTCTAAATTCTGTCTATTTATTGGCTGTCGACTAGGACCCTAGTGCCTAATTTCACTCTCTTCTTATGTTAGTGCAGACTGGAATGACAGTAAAGCTCCACGAATCTTTGAATCAATTTCATGTATCCAACTGGATAAGCATTCAAAGAGTGGTGGTTTTCGAGGGCATTCAGCAGCGGGAGGCCAGTAGTCCTATGCAGAAGTCAATATTTCTCCCCCCTCCGCTCTTGCTTGCTAGTTGCTATCCTGTATCAGGTCCTTGTCACTCTCAACGGTATGTAAAATATGCTTGGATTAGTACCAGACTTCACCCTCGGCCCTACTTGAGGGATTCCTCCATATTTGTCTTTTCACAGTTTCAGACAAGCGAGTCAGGCGTGGCTGTCTTCCGTCTCACGTGCCAGATGGTGACATTCATGCCTTCATTCCGCACGTCAACAGAGGACATAAACGCTAATCTATGGAGCCTGTAAAGAGCGGTTAAAAACCCACAAGGTTTTTGATTTGTGATTTTAATTAGCCCGCCGGATGCCTCGACTTTATGTGCAGTGGGAGCACTGGAGCAAACGCTGGATTGTCTGTGTTTTATTTTTACACGGTTCGTTAAATGCAAATTAGTGTATCCTGTGTGCGGCTCAGGGTGCGTAATTCATATTTGGTTCAGATTACACAACAAATGTTACAACGGAAACAACACATACAGCTCCAATTTTTGAAAATGAGCGTGAGATCCGTGTCCTTGGCTGTTATGATGGATGGACGTACACTGTGATTTAAGGCTGATTCAGAGGAAAGACGACCAGAAATGCTAATGCTAATGCCTTAGCTCGGTGCTCGTGGCTCTGGGTTCCTCCAAAGAGACCAAAGTGAACCACGGAAAAAAAAGTCTTACGATGCAGTTTAAGATTAGCATCTTATAGCGTCACTCAATTATCCGTCCACGCGACACCGACGATGTTTCATTCTCGTCAACTCACACGCGCTCCCCCAAAGTTTGCGCGGAGCTCAAGTTTATTGGACCTGCAGCCGGCGTGCAGCATAGCTTGCTGTGGATTTATAAGGCTGTTAAAATCATGCAGTGCACATTCAGCACTTAACAGCTTTTGTGTCAAACTTTCCTACTGTTGCACAGAGACGTGTTTTGAACATGTTTGTTTTTCATAAAAATGTTCAAAAACACAGTTATGGGCAGGGTATGGGGGGGGGGGGGGGGGGGGGCAACAGAACTCGTGTGTGAGGAAGAAAAGCCGTCGCTCCGAAACCTCGGATGTGCTTTTTTATTCCGTGATATTTACTCACATGGTACATGTTTTGTCTCCGCTCGCTGGTGCGGAGCAACTCTTCGAACAGGCCCCCTTGCACGCCGCTGCCCTAATTTATGAGTGCAATAACAAAAGTGCAAAGCTCTGGTGATCTATACGTCTAACACGAGCTTGTCAGCAGTCGGCGCGACGGCTCCCAGAGGCGCAACATCTCCTCGCCGTTCCACCTTCCTATCCCCCAGCCCCCTTTACAACACCGCCACACTGCTCCTCTGACAGGCAGACCATCAGGATCCAAATATTTTTCACTCTGCGTTTGAATTTTTTTCAATTACTAACGTGATGTCTGGCAACAGTTTTCTCGGCTTATTGTAAGTGTTGCTAGATGGATTGTTAGAATTTCTGTTATTCCTATTTTTTGTTATGAGACATTGGCTATTAGCAGCACTGCCTTTTATTATTTTGTCAAGATCATTTATGGTCATTTTGATGATCATCTTTGTTTGTCGGTGGCCAGAAAAGCTATTATTTGATGTTGCTCAGTGTGCTGTGTATCAAGAATAACATGTCGAAACGTGTTGTCAACAGTCCTCCGAAGATCCTTGACAATAATTTCAACCGTCATCTTTGTTTGAAGGGGGTCATTCCAGATTCTGAACTGTTTCGTTTGTACACTCCATGGATTTATTTGCACATTAGTGTTTGATTGTCAAAATCGAATCTGTAATCTGTTATTTAAAAAAATATATATTTGCACGTTGATAAATGTATCTTCACCTCCTCCTTTTATTTTGTCAATCTGTCTGTAAGGTCGTTATAATACAGGCGTGTGGGTCAAACATGGACTGTTGGTTTTGTGCACGTTGCGCTTGTTTTGTTTTTTTTATGAGCAAAGACATTTAATGTTGTACAGATAAACAACTCTCAATATAGAGACTGCGGTGGGTTTTTTTTGCTTCTTCTTCTGTTCCTCACCTCATGCTTCTCTTATCAACACGGCCAGGTACCGACCTCCCTGCCTCCCTGCCTGCCTGCCTGCCTGCCTGCCTTCCTCTGACAAAAAGACATCCTGTCTGAATGCGTTTCCGACATTTCCAACTCTCGGCCAAGAACAGACGCACGATGTAATCCACTTTTTTTTTCTTTTTTTATACAGTGGCTTTTTCCTGGCTTACGGTTGCCATAATTGTGTGTTTTTTCTTGTGCGCTCTCTAATCATCTACCTCACTGTGCACGTCATGTGATAATGTAAATGGGCCGAGAGAGCAGGGCGAGTGGCATCAGGCGCAAGTGTGAGTCTTGTGGCAGGCTGTGTGTGTGTGTGCGCGCGTGTGTGTGTGTTAGAGCAGCTGCGGGAGCTCAAACCGCAACATCTGCAAGGAGGCAGCTCCAGTTTCTCCAACACCACCCACACTGCAGAGCCTCCTGCTGTTCGAGTGCTGGAGGACCAAAGGCAGCAGCATCAGGTCAGATGGGCAACAGGCCACAGTCATTTATCTTATTCTGATCTGGTTTATGCTCGTCTCAATCCAACGCAAAACCACTTGGCCAGTGCTGCTAAGCTCCAGCAGGGCAGCCCGGCTATTTATTTATTTTTTTTTACCCCCGAACGCTTTCAGATGAGTCAGAACGACGAGCGCAGCCAATAAAAGGTTGTCGCGAGGGTTCTGAGTTCAATGTGTCTCGGAAAATAGACGGTCAACACTGTTGACAATGGATATTTTCTGATCCTTTCAGTTGCCGTATTTGTGCAGAACGACTGTACATGTTCTTTCGCCTGCAAAACAGCCAACGCAAAAGTTTTGAGTTCACACTGAGCGAGCACTTTTTGTTGGATCGATTGCCCCACTTTCAAATTATTTTCCCGGAATTCACAGCAGCATGTGGTTCGCCAATCAACATCTTTTTTTGTGAACATTTTCTCTTTAATCTAGTGTAGAGTTGTGCCCTTTGTATCCTCGATGCTTTTCAAAGCCACTCTCAAGGCAAAGAAATTGTTATAATTTGTGTGTTTGACTATTTTGGCTTTGCAGTCAACATAGCGATACCTTCCACAGCGGCGTGCCCCTCTAATGTATGTAGGTCATCTTTTCATTGATCATCTCAAGGACTGGTCGACTTTTAAGTGTCTGAGCAGAACTCGACCCAGGCCGCATTGCCAAAACAACACTTGTGTGTTTGCACTTTAAAAAATGACTTCCTTTTGCTTTGATGACCTCAGCTCATCCGTATGAAAAGCCCAAACTCCGCTGTTTCTGCTGACAACACTGTCTTGTTGACGCTGCCTGTTTGGCCCGCGCGCACTCTAATCCTCTGATGTCTGAACAAAGCACTCCACCTGCGCCACAAGTCGCTGAAAGGCGGGCCAACGTTGGAGTCAAGTGAGTTTGCGGGCAGTTGGGTGGGTGGGGAGCAAACCGTCGTTGCAGAACGCTGTTTTTTTATTGGACCCGTGATTTTCTGCTTCCTTAATGAAATTTGCATTGTGTTTTAACTGAAAAAGAAAAAGAAAAGAAAACAGACCAATCTCTTTGTTTCATACTGCCAGGTGAGGCAGTCTGCATTAACTCAAAACCAAATCCTGATTAAAAAAAAAACAAACTCTCATGAGCAGAAGCTCTTCAGACTGAACACACTACATATCAGAGGTTAACATGAGTGAGGCTCAACCAAAACCTTGGTAAAGTTGCTGCTTTTGTTTGTTTTGTTTTTTTGTTTGTTTTTAAATTAGCGCTGCCGCCTTACAGCTGGAAGGTCATGGGTTCGATTCCGGACCTGGGGCTTTTCTACATGGAGTATGCATGTTCTCCCTGCGACTGCGTGGGTTCTGTCCGCCTTCTCCGGCTTCCTTCCACAGTCCAAAAACATGCATGTGAGGTGAATTGGGAACTCTAAATGTGAGTGTGAATGGTTGTTTGTCTCCAGCAGACCCCCCCCCCCCCCCCCCACAACACTTTGAGATCTCCTGATTAAAAAAAAGGGCACTAGAATTTTAAATACATAAGATACATAAAATGTATTTTATTTTGTTTACAGTCTGTTTTGAAATTCCACATCATCATTTTGTCTAGCGCTGCACTTCCTGCCCTGAGTTGTTTTCCCGCCTTTGTTGATTGGCCTAATTAGTCTCACCTGCTGCTTATGTTCCTGCCTGATTACCTGATGTCCTCCACCTGTGTGTTGCTGCCATTCCCCCGACCCCCCACCCTGCCTCTTCTTTTCTTTCTCCTTCACTGAGCTGCTCTGTTTTCTGTTTATTGTTGTGTTGTGTTTTGTTTTTCAGAGTAATCCATTGTGTTCCTAGAGGTGTTTTGGGGTTAGCATTTTACTGTATATGTGTTCTTGTGTCTTGACATTTTGACGTGTTTGGACAGCACTGCCTGTTCTCAATGACTTCTCATGCAGCAAGCGTTCTGCTCGGTGATCCGAACCTTCAAAGTCTGTAGAAATGGCCCTGTTTGTTTATTTATTTATTTATTTATTTATTTATTTATTTACAGGTCAGTGTACACACAAGTTCTCACATACAATGACAGCCTGACTGAGAGTCAACAAAGGAGGCAGATACAAAATATAAAGGACAAAAAGAACAACATGGATATTTACAGTGGCAGATCAAAAAGTAAGTGACTAAAATACAAGAGCAATGATCTTGTCTTGAGTGAGCTTGAAATATACCCATCATTACCTCTGCTTCTCACACAGATGGGCTTATTTATTTTTTTTACTCTTTTTTTTTTTTTAATTAAGAGGATCCCCCACAGTCAAAAGTGGAGGCGTTGCTAATTCGAAATAAACATCAATCATTTTAATCTGCTTCAAGTGAGCAGTGTGGAACCAAACCTTAGCGCATTAAAAAAAAGAAGGCAGACTCCCTCTCCCACTCTCCACAGTCTCCCATCACTTTTGCTTTAAAGCACTTTGACGCCGTTAAAGGGCCGAAACAGGAACCGAGAGTCCGGCCGGTGATGTTTGCAAACATCCGCTCTGCTCCTCCTGTGCTTCACACCGCACATGTAACACACACACACACACACACACACAGAGGATCTAATGAAGCACCATCTGGTGCTGCAGCAGACCCGAGTGCCTGTTCTGCACCGTGCAACTTGCATAAACAGGCTCCCGCGCGGCTGAGCCATCAAAATTCAACTGTCATTGTTTCAGATTGACGCTCATGCTGCTGGGCTGCGTTTAAAGGTCCAGTGTGTAAAGATTTGGCTTGATTTATGATTTTTATATAGGTAAAAGCTAAAAATACTGTCAATAAATACTTTAATAAAAGTTTATACTCACAGAACAACAAAAGTAATTTGGTTTCGCTACCCTTAGAACGGTGCTCATATATTTGAGATTCTACATAGAGGGTCTTGCTTAGGGTTGCCACCTCCTAGAGTTTTTTTAGTTGCCAAATATGAGACAATCGCGTATTTTACGGGAGTAGACCACAGACGGAAATCAAATGAGGTTTTGTCATTTTCCCTAAAAAACGGGACAAATTGTGTCCCGGGAGAGATTTCATTTTTCCCGGGACAGGTGATGAAAAAAGAGAACAATTCTGGGAAAAACAGGACGGGTGGCAACCCTAGTCTTGCTCCTAGTTAGCTTCTCGCATCTATCAGAAGGAGCATCAGCTCCAGTGAGAGTGACAGTGCCCTAAATACGAAACGCACACTCAGGCGGGCTTCCTTAAATATTTTACACCCTGGACCCATGGATGTATTACAAGAACTGGGTGCTGGACTGGCAATATGGCGGCGCACCGATCTCCCCCAGTGGCCACTTGAGGTACTGCAGCAAAAAAAAGTAAGTGACATTCTCCAGGATCGTTCTGATTGGCCAAATACTGTAGACCATGTGAGTTATAGAGGCACGATGGAAAGTGACTCTGCATGCTCTTGTGGGCCGCCATCTTGGACTCTGAGGCCTTGACTGGACCTATAAGTTCCACACCAGGTTTGAATTATCGTCGATAAAGCACCAACATCAAGACCAACACCACTGTGCGCCCTTGTGTAACCATGTTCATAGCTGCTACTGCTGCGCCGCTCGTGTATTCTATTTGGCTATATGGGGGGAAAAAAGGAAAAGAACAGGGCAGGTAATGGTGCCGTGTGCTGGCGCCGTGATAATAGAGCTGAAATGAATTTTGCCGCGCTCATAAAAGGCGAAGCGAGGAGAGATCACGGTGCCACGCGGCCGAGGGTTTCGCTGGCACAATGGGCCCTAATTCAGAACACAAAGGCAGAGAGGCGACGTGAGCGATAGCACGAATGATGCAATTGAAAGGTGTGAATGGCGGCGCCCGCTGAAAGCAGAGCAGGCGCAGAGGCAAATCATCTCGTGATCCGCGCCGCTCAAACTTGTTTTATTTGTGAGCTGCAGAATTACTTCCACAAGAGCTTGTAGGGGGTTTTCTATTTCTTTTCTTTATTTTTTTTGGTCACTGCAGAATGAAAAGGTCTCTCTCTCTCTCTCTCTCTTTTTTTTTGTCTGCCTCGCCCGCTGCCGGGGCGCGGAGCGAACTACTCTCCACCGACACAGGTGCTCATTGGTCGCCCTCCAGGCTCAGATGATGCCCGGTTTCCACGGCGACGGAGGCGCGAAACGTAGCCGCCGGCCAGTCTGCACAGCATTTCCTTCCTTTTGTCTTCCCCGTCGGTTGGGTTTTGGACAGGCACGTCTGGTGGGCTGCGGTGCAACAGATCAATACAGGCTGCCACACAACAGACAGGCTGGTGGATTCCTCCAGTGTTTATGCGCAGCTCTGGAGCTCCTCCAGGGCATTTTCGCGTTTTTACCAACAGAGATGGGAAGGTGAAGGGTCGGCAGCTGCGGGGAACTTTTTGTGTGAGTGTGTGTGTGCGTGTGTGCACATGCGCACAAGCAGGATTCAGGCGAGAGCGGCGGGGCCGACCTTTTTTTTTTTTTTTTCGTGGAACAAAAGCAGAGATGGAAAAAGCGCAACATTTCTAATAAAAATATTATGTTTGCTTGAAACAAAGTGATAATGGGGGAAGCTGCTTGATGAATAAATGATTTGTATGAAGATTTAAAAAGAAGATACGGCGCGCCGGAGTTCCTCGGGCAGGCTGGAGGAATCCTATCAGCCAGGTTTTCCTTTGTGTTGTGAGGAAACAATCAGCAGCTTCCTGCCTGAGGAAATCTTGTGCTTTTTTTTTCCTCATTCTTTTTTTTTTAGTATAGGAAGAGCAGTCCTTGTATTTATTCTGGCTTTGGAATGTGCGGCGCCTTAACAGGTACAATCTGAAAATCAAGTCGGTGCCAGCTGGTGTTTGTTAATAGGCTTTGCCTGAAAGCGCAGATCTGATAATAAGAGCGCAAGTAGCGGCTTTGTGGTATTTTCAGTGCTCCTTGGACATGCCAAACACGTGTGTTGTTGAGATTTCAGAAACGAAAAAAGCCGCCTAAAGACCGCTCATCAGAGCACTCACCTCCCCTTGTTGACAACCTGTTGCCGAGACGTGCGACTGTTTTTAAAGCCTTGGCTCTTCACCAACTCTTGCGTCCTTAACGGAGCCCGTCGCTGTTTCCAACGTGCTCCGGCTTCCTCCACTTCGTCCCGACCTCCTCGTGGTCTCTCTGCCAGCTACTCCGACCCCCGAGCCGCTCTGCCCCTCCGCGCGGACCCATTAGCACATTCCTCCGCTGGCTTAACGTCACTTCTGGGCAGTAATTGCAGTCAAAAATGCTCATGTTTGGGCGCCTGTCCAAATACTGCGGTCGAATATCACCGAGATATACAACTCCCCTGGGATAATCCTGATTTAATTTTGGCTGGCTTATCAGCATGGCAGCGCTTTCTCTCCACCAGAGGTTTTTAATGGGGGGGGGGGCCTTTGTTCCAGCGTGTGGATGGCGAAGGCTGCAGACCTCGACTGCCTGACCGTGAAACCGATCTGATTTCAGCCGGGGAATCTCAAATGAGGCAATCGGAGAGCAGCGCGGTCGGTCCCTGGGTTTTATCAGGCTGTCCGTCCGTAAACTCACACAGATGATGAAAAGTAGATGAAGTTGCAAATTAAGCTTCAATTTATTTGTTTTTCTGTCCTTTTTTTTTTTTTTTTTTTTTCCATCTACCGGTCTCAGAAAGCACTCCACCATTCTGAGATTAGATCATTTATTGGAAACAAACAAAAACAGGGAAGTAGCCTATTATTGTTTCTTTATCGTTTTTCCGTCGTATAACTCAATTTTATGCTGGCCGAGGGACAAAAGCACAAGGGGAGAGATGCAAATCGCCACAAGTCAGGGTCAAATCTTTATTAAACAAAACAAAGTACAGACACAGAGTTCAGCAAAGGCAAAGAACAGGTTAAATGGACACACAACCCTAATAACACTTGTTACAGTTTATGACTCAGCTGTCTGTGTATGAAAATCACCCATGCACGCACGCACGCACACACACACACACACACACACACACACACGCAGCCAACTTCAGCAGCTTCATGAGTCACCAAACGGTTGCGACAGCGAGTGCGTCAGAGCCGTACCTGATGTGCTTTCAGTGTTTTGGGGTTTATCACCACAGCAAGCCGCGCACACTGTGCCAGACTCATTAGGACATTTTATGGCTGGTAAGAACATTCTGATAGGTTGCAGGTTTTGCTAGCTTGCTTGATGAAAATCAAACCTCTTCTGAACAGAAGTGTCTCCATTATGGCATAAAGAGTATGTTTCATTGAAATGAACTGAAACTGTATTTTTATGTAGTGCACTTTACTCTACTGTGCAGAAATGGCGACGACACTGCGATCTCATCCCAGTCTGTTCCCAACTTTTTTGGAACTGGTCTCACAGTTCCATGGTTCCTTTTCCGCGCAGGTTTCCTTCCCACTCCGCTGAACCCTCTGAACCCCCTGGAGTCTCCTGCATCCTCACCTCCATCTGCTCCATCCACTTTGAGATGTTTTTTAATAAGGTCTTGGCTTCCTCTGAGTGTCTTTCTCCAAAGGAGGAATCCCTAAAGAGGCTCCCTATATATATATATATATATATATGTATATATATATATATATATATATATATATATATATATATATATATATATATATATATTTATTTATTTGCCTTGGAAAGGGGAGTAGTAAACATGTACACTGCGTCCTCTCTACTGGCTGAAAATATGTGGCTTCTCCTACAGGGACTGAAACATTAATTCATGTCTACTGTGACATTAGCATATCCTTTTCTTTTCTTTTTTTTGCATTTTCACTCCTACAAGATACTCAATATCGGGAATGCACAATATCGGATAAGGATGTGAATAAAGGGAAGCAACAGCGGAGAACCACACTTCTGCCCAATAATCCAGATGTGTTCCGAGCCTCGTGGGGAACAACATTCTGTCAGAGGCGAACCGCTTCCTCCTCGCTCACCTGGATTATGTCTTGCTGCCCTGTGCCTTCAGACATCCAAGGACACATTTAGTTGGACCTTTGCAGCACAACCGCCCATGACTCATCACCAACAGCTGCACAAGTTTTGGGCTTTGAGACTTTCCTCAGAAATGATAGCGCTGCACGCACTCCCACATGTGGCAGTGATCATCGGGCGTTGATCACTAGCATCAATTCACATAACGTGTCAGCTGCACTGCCACTAAATACGGGTGTTTCTGCAATCTGGAAAATGCGACCTTCTCTTTTTGAAGTCTTCATTTCGAAGGTGTATTGTATCAAGGCATTAAGTATCAAGTTAATCAACTAAAAAGTGTGTGCCCAAATGGCCTTCACATATAACAAGGAGGGGAATGGTGACGGACCTTTATTTCAAAGTAGCCGTTGAGCCTGCAGCTAGAGTCCCTGTATCGAACCAACTGATTGAGGCCACAAAGAGACTATTTACTAGCAATTGAACCAATCACATGGCAGCAGCATGGCTTTATGCGTGCAGACACGGTGAGGACAACTTGCTGAGGTTCAAAGTGTGAGCAGGGAATGGGGGAGAGATGGGATTCAGGTGACTTTGAACGTGACATGGTTGTTGGCGCTGGATGGGCTTCACAAATGGCTGCTGAGCTACTGGGATTTTCACACCTTAACCATCTTTAGGGTTCACACAGAACGGTCCTCAAATGAGAAAATAACCAGTGAGAGTGTCGAGTTGTGTGTGTATGTGTGTGTGGGGTCCCTTGTTCCTGTCAGGGGTCAGACCATATGGGAGACCATAGAAAGGCAACAGTAACTCAAATAATCACTGGTCACGACCAAGGTCGGCGGAGTAGCATCTCTGAACGCAGCACACTGCCAACGTAGAAGCAATCTGCACTCCCTGGCCACTCCATTGTGAACCCAGCACTACAAGGTGTACCTAAGAAAGTGGCCATTGAGTGCAGTTTTGAAATTACCTCTCCTTCGCAGCCGGCAGTCCACAAAGAGCCGAACAGAGGCGGCGGAGAAGAGGAAGTTTATTGGGAGGGAGGGCAAAGACAACCACTGAAGGACGCCAAGAAGAAGGGGGCGTTCAGAAGAACCGTTTTAACGTGTTTTTTTTTAGGTGGATCCCTGCACGCTCAGCGTGTCTGTCTGGCAATATCGGTTCTCTTTAACGCTCTGTCTTGTCGGTTTCTTTCACACTGCCGGAGGCAAAACAAAACAAAAAAATAAGCCGGTGTCGACGCAGGAGCAGCAGACCCCGAGGTCGTGTTTGTTCTTGAACCAGAGACAAAAGAAGAAAGGGAGAAGAGGAGTTCGCCTGATGTGGAAATGTTTGGAGAGTCGCTAATACAATCGTGGCTGCGATCCATCATGAATGACCAGAGTCGCATTTCGAGGGGAACCTCTTCAATGCAACACCGCTGCCAATTTTTGAGAAACATAATTAGTTGCGTTTCTGTTCACCTGTCGTTGCTCATACTCCCCACTGAATGCTTGTCTGTTCTAAAGTGAATCGACTCACCTGGCACTGAACAACCGTCATTCCACGCGACCCGTCATCTGCGCGTCTGCAGGATTATAATAGGCAGAATATTGCCTTTATGGCGCCGTATTGCAGAGCTGCGCTTGTTTGCGAAACACGCTGTGGTTGAGTGGAAACTTGGAGCCAATTGTAAATGTCACAGCCCAACGCCAGCGAAACACCGTTCTGGATTATTTATAATGAGGAATCCACACGATAATTGAGCTGCTCTGCTCGGATTTCTGGCCTGAAAAACAGTGCAAAGTTGCTGTGGCACATTTTGCAGTTGCTGTTGTGTTGCGTAACTTTAGTTTTTTTTCTGCTTTGTCAGCCGTGGAGTTTTTTTTGTGCAATGGCACAAAAAATGGCAAAGGCTGCCCACAGGTACGAAGCGCTCACCTTTATGTCACTTCGCATTTGGGCCAGGAAGGTTCAAATATATAGCCCTGTCAGGCTCACTAACCTTGACAAATGGATGGGTTTTTCTTTTTTCTTTTTCTTTTTCTTTATTTATTTTTGATTGATCTGGCGGCAGATGTTGGTGTGTGTGCGCACGTTGTGACTGACTTGATCTTGAGAGACGGGGTCTCTGTGCTGTCTGCTTCCAGCTTTCAGTTCCGTGGTACATGACTGGAAGCTCTTCAAGGAGTTAGCTGAAAGGTTCACTTGTGTGCGTTGCAGATATCAACTGCGTTGCATATACATGAGCGCAGGCGAAGATAAAACGCACCTTGAGATCAAGGTCAAAGAAAATCTGTCGTGATGCACTTATGTGAGAAAAGTTCATCAGACTCAGAGCCCCGGTGATGCATTCATTCCAAAAAGCTGTACAAAAAAAGTATCTTAAAGCCTCAAAAACATGAACATTTAATTTTTCATTAATTTTTTTTTTTTCATTTAAGTCTGCAAAATCAAGAAATTGAGCTTACTTGTGATCTATGCATACAAGTTTCCGGCTGTTGCGTTTTATTGTCAATGCTTTTTACAACTTTCACATTATGCAAAACCATCACTTTGATGTTCATCAGAGCTTTTTGGGATAATTAATAACGCAAGGCTGCTCCTTTGAAATAAAGACATGGAAATGAGTATAATGTGGGCAGCTCACGTGTCTATAACGTTTGTTTTTCTTTATAAGTTCTTTCCTCTCTCCTGTTTTGCCAACATCCTGTGATTCTCCCCACGTTTCACCTGTGCCTTTATAATGGTGTCTCTTCTCCTGTGCACGATGTTAATATCTGTGATTAGTGCTCTGACATTATCTGTCTTCTCGGTCTGTCTTTCCATGCCATTTCATAGACACTTTGAACGACCTTGGACGTGGACAGCGTTTCTATTTTTCTCTTTTTTTTTCATTTTGTTTTTGTCAAAGGTTTTGCCCGAGCCTCTTGTGGACTTTTTGCCCGATTTTGCCCGCTACTGTGTCCGAGTCGCTGTGCTTCTTTGCTGATTTAACAGTTGAACCGAGGCAAACCGACTCTGCCCGCTGTGCCCGTGTTCGGGCCCAGTGCCCATTTGTTTCTGGCCCAGCTGTGACAGATATGACATATCCGGAGCTGCAGGACATCCAATAGCGATGGAAGATCTTAACTGAACATGATTATTATTAATTATAAGTATCTGGTACAGGTAAGCCGTAGATGTTGTGAATAGATCACAGAAAGCAGTGCCTTGGATATTGCCTTTGCCAGTAATTGTAATATTTGATTGCATTAGGATAAAAGCCTGTACTCTAATTAAAAATTAAAGGGCATCTGCCATCCACCTGCAAATAATAAAGGTTAAAAAATAGGAACTTATTTCACCAAGTTCTTCTGAAGAAACTAGTCTGGTTGCAAGGCTGTTTGCAAAATGTCTTTGACAATCTGTTCTACTGAAGGCAGTTAAAATGTGCTTCACCATTTTAACAGTTAGTTTCATTTACAGTTTGTCAATTCGATTTTTATGAGTGTTACGGACAGATCACGAACATCCTGCAGTCTATTGATCCCCCCCCCCCCCCCCCCAGGATGTAGGTCACAGCTCACCAGGAGCTGTTGGGTGCACCTGTGCTGATCGTCCACAGCTGGCGTCAGTTGGGACTCTTTGTCATGAGCTTGCAGGTCTTTGCTCATTTGTTTGTGCCTTCTGCAGGGTCAGCACCATCAGTTGGCTTCCTGGGGTCTGGTTTGAGTGTGTCTTTGTTGTGAGTGACATATTTTGTTTTGGCTGCTTATTGTACATGTTGGTTCCTCTCCTCCTCTGAGTGACTTCATGAAAAGAACAGAACACAACGATAACAAATTGTTTGGCTCAACTCAGTGGCCCTCCTGGGTTCTTTTTAATCCTGTGCTGCTCTGGTTTTCATGCCGCACTCACACAGACAATCACAAGCTGCTTTGTTTGGTGTGTTTTTTTTCTCCCCCAAATAAGTGATTAATGTGTTAATGTGTACCTTTGGCCAAGAGGCAGCGGTTCTTTTGAGCATTTTACACATTTTAACGGCTTCCAAAAATATTGCCAACAAAATGTGGGAAAAAATTGCTTCCTTCAATCAAACCGTTTTTCCAATTGATTGGCTGATGTTGAACTAAAGCCTTTAAATAAAAATAAAAAAAACTATAAATGGGCAGGCAGAAGTCCCATAATCCACTTTATATATTTTGTTCAGTTTTGTCTTTATCTGGCTTATCTTCCCCAGCAACTGCTTTTTTATTTTACCATCTGTGATTGCAGTCATCAGTATTTTTGGCTTCTGTCTTGCTGAGCGCTCAACATCCCCCTGCAAGCTCGCTGCTCATCAGCGTCTCTTAATCCCAGAGACAAGAATATTCTGATAAACAGCTCCCTCTAAATAGAACCCTCTCATGATCTGACTTTGACAATCAAATTTACCATGACCAGGATTTTGAGGGGTTTTTTCTTTTCTTGTTGTTTGTTTTTTTTTTGGTATATACAAAGGCTCCTCAAAGAAAACAAGACAGTCAATTTACTTGCCTCCTCATCCAGGGTTGACTGCCCTCCGCCTACACAAAGGCGGCAGGTGTAATGTGCTTGTCATTGGGGTTGGAGCAAGGTCAAATGCATTTCACAGTCGCAGGCTAAAACGGGCCAACGCAATCGTAAACTCATCTGTGCATGTAGGTCAGGGAGACGTGTGGAACGGCGCGCCGCTGGACTGCGGGCTGGGACGCTCCGTGTTGACGCTGAGGAGGTGCTAGCGAGCCCTCCTGTCACAGGGCTAATCCCTCGCGGCGCCGGATTTAGCCGCCGCCGCGTCGCATCGAGCTTTCATCTGCGTCCAGGGCTGGTGTCATCGAGCCCGCTGCCCGCGCTAACAGAGTTACTTTGGGAGCAAACGGCTTCACGCCTTCTTTCCGACGCTACCGGGGTTATAGGAGGAAACGGACAGTGCTGCTCCCACCCCGCCTGAGAGCAGCAGGGAGATTTGGAGCAGGTCGAGACTCGAGATGTGCACGCTGCCAGATGCCGGAGGCCTCAACGCTCTGATCAGTCGGCCTCTTGAGCCCCTTTTAGTGCCTGCAGGGCCACACAATTAGCCTCCAGGCTGTCCCCCAGCCCAGTTACCTTTTGGTCCTTAGCGGAGCAACAAGCCTTGGTAATATGTAGAACAGCCCATGTGTTCAAGTATGTCGAGAAAAGTAAGTTTCTGGTCTCAGGGTGTTAAAACAAAATGTGTGTGTTTCCATGAAACCTGTGAATTCACTTTAAGAAAAAAAATGTGGAAACAGCGACATTTGACACCAGCTCCTCGCAATATGTTTTCTTTTGTTTAAATCATAGCTAACGCATAGCTAACGCTAACATTCAGCCCATGTGACCTTTGCTGTTTGCAGCTTCCCCAATGTTTCCTCTTTCCATTCTTCACCTGGTTTTGTTTCCTCTGCTGGCAGATATGAAGCGCCATCCGATGACGTGACTGTGCTTCATGCGGCCCAGTCAGTTGGCATTAAATCAGCTAATGGAAACGCGGCACTGGCATTGGGTTTTTTTTAAGGCACATTTTCAAAAGTAGAAGTTAAAGCTGTTGCAAAAAAAAACATGAAGTCCAACTCCAACTCACAATGAAAAATCAAATCAGCAGGATTAAACACTGTGTTTCTTACTATTTAGTGTCATGTCGAAATTTTTTACGCAACGCACACGCACAATTTTTATGGACATTGTGCGTGTGTGTGTGTGTGTGTGTGTGTGTGTGTGTGTGTGTGTGTGAGGGAGAGAGAGAGAGCGAGCAAGAGGGAGGTTGAGTGTGTGTGTGTGTGTGGAGGACTTCTTCTGCTCTCACTCAAGCGCCTCTCCACAGGCGCGTCCTCTGCAAAGCTCCATCCACAGCTTGGTGCCATCAATTGTTGGAGATGGTGAAGTGATTAATTTCTGTGTCAGGACTCGACCTGATTGGACAAAGCCTTTGGGGAGTGGTGGATTGATTGGATGGTTCCTGTTTCTGCGTCGCTGCAGAACTGGATGGAACAGTGCGGTCCATTTCACTCCATGTACTTGTGTGTGTGTGTGTGTGTGTGTGTGTGTGTGTGTGTGTGTGTGTGTGTGTGTGTGTGTGTAGGGGGAGGGTGGGGGGGGTTGCAGTGTAGCTCTTTCTCTCTGCCTCACTCTTTCCTCCCTTTTCATGCTGCCCTCAGTCCCCTGGGATCGAGCGCAAATTAATACGAATCAGAGCCCCTCTTCTCTGCCCAAACCTCGTCCCTCACCTTCCCCCAGGTAGGAAGAAAGCAGAGAGGACGATGGAGCAGGTGCAGCCAAGTGCAGAGCAATTGGAAGAGAAATGATTGGAATATCAGAGAGCGGCAGGGGGGGGGGCTTTGTGCTTTCTTTAGAGACAGTGTGTGTGTGTGTGTGTGTGCATGCATGCGTGTGTTTTGCTCGAAAGAGAGAGACGGAGAGCTCCCGAAAAGGGCAGATATGGATGCTATTATTCCAAAACCTTGGAAAAAAAAATTATGCGGGGGTGGATTTTCTGAGCATCACCTGTGATAGCAAAAAGTCTCCACTTTTAGTCTCGGTTTAAAACATCTGGGCGGATGTTCAAATCTCTGCGTCTGACATATCAAATAAATCTCTTTTTTTGCATGACAATGACACTTGTTCCGACATCTGCGAGCAGACTGAAACGCCGCATTTTGAAAAATAACACTCATTTCCTCCAGGATGTCGAGGCTTTTCATGTCCTGCTCGCTCAGAGTAGGCAGCAGCGGCAGCAGCAGCAGCAGCAGCAGCAGCAGCAGCAGAGTGATGGTGGCAGAGTGACCCCTTCTGGCGCAATGTCCAGTCCTGCGTGCTGGGTTGTGCTTTGTTCTGCTGTTTGAAGAACGCCACAATAAAACTATTTGCTAACTGTGCGCCAGCAACTGTCATCGCTGTGTGCATGTGCTTTTCTTCCGAGGCGAACATGACTTAGCAACTTGCCTTTCACACGGTGGCCAAATCTGTAAAGTGCAACAAATATGATTTCAGTTAGTCCAGCCAGCTAACAAGTACAGAAGCAGCACTTGGACTTCCGTGGCCGGGGAAAGATTTCCTGAAGTATTTCTCCTCAGAATTGCTGCCATTGCGCAAGTGTGACAGCGGTGACGGCGAAACCGATTCGCCGAATTCCCTTTGTGTTAATATTCAGCTTAGCATGGCCTTGAAAAAAATGTATTCTCTTCCTTTTGAGTGACATTGTTCCATTGATTGACATGAGGAAACCTGATGATAGCCGCTCCAATGTCAGGTGAAAGGTCCTTTGGAAATGACTATTGATTGGAGCCTATATCCGCCAGTTGGTTTTGTGTTTTCCTCTTGAGTCATCCACGGATGCAAAGATATATATTTAGCAGTTGGACGACACTCTCCTGAAAAACCATGGAATTGTATCGCAGTGGTGAAGGCTGTACAGCTGGGTTAGCTAGGTATTTTATACTATTTTTGAAATATACATATATTTGTTAGGATTAGGCTTCTTCTTTAGATCAAGAACAGAGTCCATTGCCCACAACTACAAGCGTGCGATGACCTGGATGGTTGAGAAGCTACACAGATGGGCCATGGATTTGGTTGCCATGTGGAAACCACCAGTTCAGACTCGACAACTAGCCCTGACATTTCGCTGACCCAAAATGGAGGCAAATTTGTAACTCAAATGTCAGCTGGGGTTGGTTAAGTGGGGGGGGAGGCAGCCGGCACATTTGCCTGTGGAAAATTGCGTTAAAACTACCAAGTGGCTTGTGAGTTTCTGCGGTGGATGTCCTGAGACCAAATGTTAGTTCATGCGCACTGCAGTGCGAGACTGGACAACATGACATGCCGGATGAATTTCCCTTTAAAGCTGGATTTTATTCAGGTCAGCTTTGATTTAACTCTGGGAGCTTTTGGAGATGAATGCGAAACAAGCTCAGTGATTCAGCAGCCCAAATTGATCTCATGACTTTGTTGTTTGTCCCACATAAATAACACAAAGCTGTTAAAAAAAGACGACAGATGGAAGCGGCAGAGCTTCCTTCCTTCTTTGTTTTCATGCTCGGTCCCTTCACCGAAAGAAGCGCAGCATATATGTATTTTTTTCAACCACCACACTAATAAAAGGAGTATTGATGATTGACATTACTGGAATAATGTGCAGAGGTTTATGTTTTTATAGTGTTCCCTGCAGTCTAGTACAGTCACAGAATGTTGCATTTTCTAAAACAGACGTCAACATTTTTATTGTATTATTTTCTTGTTTTATTACAATGGAAAAACAACCAGTTATGTGCATTCTAATAAGCTTACCTTCGAGTCAGTACAGAACAAAGACTGTAAACATGGCATATGTGCTGCAATTCTCTTCACAGCCAGTAACAGAGAAAACAAGCTTCAGCATTCAGGCTATAATATTTCATCATAAATTTAAGAAATTGCCCTTCGGTTTTTGGTTTTAACTGATGCACCTGTAGAGGAACTTTAGGCTAAGAATATTTTGGGGGATTTAATCTAAAAACACTGCATTTGGCCTTGTCAAGAAGACTAAA
This sequence comes from Nelusetta ayraudi, assembly GCF_046127955.1. Classification (NCBI taxonomy): domain Eukaryota; kingdom Metazoa; phylum Chordata; class Actinopteri; order Tetraodontiformes; family Monacanthidae; genus Nelusetta; species Nelusetta ayraudi. The sequence goes on along the minus strand of NW_027466058.1, from coordinate 6,126,267 downwards.
CATAACACATTCAAATCAATATCGACTTTTAAGAAAGTTCTCGGAGAAAGAATGGGAGAAAAGGACATAAGCAGACTACTTCCTGGCAGGGTAGTTGCACAGGAAGTACCCTGTGCGCTAACTGCAGCGACGAACCAAGCTGAGCTTATAGCGAATAGACCCATTTGAAATTCACACTCGGAAGATGTGTAAGCACGAGAAATCCCTGGAGCGAGGATAAAGTTTGTTTGCCTGCTAAACAGACATGCATAAAAAATAAGTTTCATAACCACCAACGAGCAAAAAAAGCTCCTGCGGGGAAGTTGCGCCATGAGGTCTGAGAAATTTCACCGCAAATATCGAGGCGTTGAGCTCCAAATGGTCAACTGTTATTTGTTTTGTTTGTAGATTTTTTTCATTATTTGAAACGCTGAGCTGTTCATGCCGTCTTCCGCACTGCATTTACCACCTTTGACACCTCCCTAAAGGTAGTGATGGGTTGGACGGTGGCAGGGGTTTGGTAAATGTTGCAGCATGTTTCTTGAAAAATCCTGACCAAAGCACTCTGTCGCTGAGGAAAAAAAAACACGTTTTTTTTTTGGCCGACGAGACGATGCTTTCCAACATGTGGGTCAGGCCCGTGTCCGCGCTTCCTCCGCAGTTTTGTCTCAAGAGTTGCCTCATGCGAAATGGCAGCTGCGGGAGGACTGCGGGGCTTTGAGTGGGTCGCAGTGGGACCCTTTCAGCTCCCTTGCTCCTCCCTTCCCAACCTCTTGTGCCATCATCCACACCCGAGTGCTTCTTCATGATTCTGGCCTTTAGAGAAGTGCTCCTTTGTGCGTCAGTCTATGAGCTTATGACCCTTCTGTGTACGCCCATGGAAACGCACTGTCAACACGGGGGCAGCGGCGCAGCCAAGCTCCAATATGACAGTGATCAGTGGCTTTTTGAAGTCGGCGCAATAAATCGTTTAAAGCTGCTTCTTGTGGTCAGTAATTATCATTTCTTTTTTTTCTACCAGGATGCTTTAGGGCAACAAAATAGTCTGTCTCGGCCCACAGTCCTCCTTTTATCTGCCACTGAATGAAATGTGGCTCTAAATCCTCCCTGGAGGCTCTTTTCCACCATGAAACCTGTCTGTCCAGCGGGTAAAACATCCCACAATCCCTCCTGTCCCCAGGCGCCGCTAATCACCTCTAAATCTGATGCCTTTAGCAATTTCACAGACAATAGTGTTGCCACTGTTAAAACCCCGAGGCAAAATCACCATACGGAACAAGAGCAGGAGGTATCCGTCCCAAAATTGGAACACCATATGTTTCTCAAAGGCTCTTTTTGATAATAGTTTTGCCTGATATGAGGGAAGAGGGGAGGGAGGACCGGGGGAGACGGGCTGAAACCCAGGAAAAAGAAAAAAAAAGGGCTGAGGGAGGAGGAAAGCCCGAGATTTAGTCACCAGACGGGCCTCCCTGATGAAAGCGTTACTGTCACTTTCACACAAATATGCAAAGCCTTTGGCCAGTGCGGGCCGACTGCTGCTGCTGCTTGCAGCAGAGACCTGCGCCTGGTAATTACTCTGAAAATGACTTTAAATGAGATTAGCTCACCCCTGGACACTAGTTAACTCACCCTGTCCTTTTTTTGTTTGTTTGTTTGGGTGTGCGTAGTCGTTCAGTCGTGGACACCTTGAGGACTTCCTCCATACATGTTGTTAGACTCTATTGAGTTTGAGGTGAATTTTAGATTTGGCAAACACAAATGGCAAAGGATTCACAAAGTTCAAGTGTTAAAAATATATGTATTAATATGTATTTGTAGTTATTTCACCCTCTTGAATAATGGCCGTAAGTCGTATTTACTGAGCATAAGTTTTTAAGTTCAAAATGCAAAAATTGCTTAGTCGGTAACATAATATAAACGGATTAGGTGACTTTTGGCCACTTTACCAACATGCCTTTGGTAAAGTGGCCAAAAGTACACAATTTAAACCTGGCTTGTGTGGAATTTCTTCTGGAGTATTTAACACATTTTCACATGTTTCTGTTTTTACACCTGTTCCAGTTGGTAGCTGAGACCAGCATTGAGGTTGTGTGGTTCATTGAGGTTGAGGTTGTGCTGTCGACTGATGATCAGCAATGCTGGGAGCTGGGAGACCTTCAGTACTTGGCCTTCTGCTTGTACAAGTACGTTAAAAGTGCTTGCAGTCAAACATTTTCACTACGTTCAGTCTGAACTTGCAGTACGTCGCCCTCAGATGCATTCTGGTCGGGTTGTGTATTTATTTATTCATCTAATTAATCCGACTGGGGTTAAGATGTTTCCTCCTCCTTATGAGTCAGGCATCTAAATGGAAATTTTCTCCCATGTGGCTTCTCATAAGATATGCGGAGAGACACTTCCACCAACTACTAAGCAGAAGAGAATTTGAAAAGATGCGGTGTCATGAAGAACAGTGTGAGGAAATACGAGCAACATCGTGTGCGCTGATGTGTGCTGACAGTGGGGAGGAGGAGGGGAAGGTCTTCACAACACGGGCAGCCAATGGAAGCAGGGGAGAGATAAATAAAGATGCCTCGACATGGAAAACAAAGATCATCGACATAAGTGTCTCGGTGTGCCGTGCCACGCTGCGCCCCCGTGTAATTAATATGAAATATTCAAAGATTTATATTGACTTTGTGTGTATTGCGCGCCATTATGTTATCACAATGGATTATTGTGTCAGTGTATAAACGTGTGGGTAGGACTCAGTGCTCGGGAGCGGCTGGTATTATCTTTTTTTTTTTTATGAGGGCTGAGGGTCAGAGGCAGGCGCATCAGTCATTTTCAGAGAATGGCGGCTCCGGAGAGCAGAGCGTCTCCGCCGAGGAGGAGCGAGGGAGCCTCGAGGATCCCCTCTCAGCAGATGGAGGTGTGTTCGCAGGCCAGAGGCAATTAGGCCGACTTTAATCCTCCATCTGCTTTCCTCCGTCGCCGTCCCTCAGCCAGAAACAAGACCGGCCCAAAACCCAGAAGCCCGGGCGTCAAGAGAAAAGCCCCTGACGGAGCATGTTGAGAACTCTGTCAGCAGTTTGTTAAGATTGTTTTGTTTTTTTCTCTCTCGTCCTCACGTTAATTGCACTCCAACGCTTCTCTTCCTCTGAATCTTCTCCCTCAAAGACTTTTTATAGATACAAAATGAATCATCTGGCTAACATGTTCACAATGATTATCGGTCAATTGCTCTCACCTGCCAGTTTACTGGGCAAAATCAATTCAATTTCACGGCTGCAACTCAATGCATTAAGGCTCGTAGGCGTTTCGTGCTTTTCTTTTAATCAATTCCGCCTACATTTACATTATATCAGACTCAGATATTCTCAGAAGTCTAACTGTCATACTTTGGAAATTTCCCCCATAAGAGCCTGTCAAGGTCTGCAGCAGTGTTTGCCTTAACAGGCTTGTGTAAACATACATTTTCTTTGCTCCGCCGTGCCGATACGTGGGAAGCATACGCAGCAGCGTGAAACGGCTGCATCATTCTTTTTGTTTTATTTTTTTAAGCCCCTGAGTGACACATCAAAGCTGTTAGGCAAAAGATTTGGGGTACGGAACTGCTGTCATCACGGCCACTTCTGCGGGACAACCCGCTTTATATTATATTATTCCTCCTCACCTGTCACCCTGGGAACCAAGCTAATGGGTAAACAGGAGGCAGCGCTGGCTGCGGTCTCTTTATGAGTTTTTTTCTCCCTGAGACGAGGACAAGTCAGTGAGACAAGTTTGATCAGAGCGAGTGGAGGGTGAACGTTGCTGGCTGATTGCCGTGCTCCACTTTTATGATCTCATTCAATTATCCGTTGAATGCGGTCTGAGCGACAGGAAAGCTTTCTTTCAGGCAGACGCCACCATCGCACCAGACCCAACGGGACCAACGGGACCAAGTTTGAATCTTCCTGCTGGTCCAAACGCTTTCCTTCCCACATTCACATGACAACCTGGTTTCTCCCACGGCGAACAGAGAGAGCTCACCAAGCGGCAAAACTTAGAGAAGCCTCATTCGCATGCTGAAAATGCGCACTCCACTCCGTCCAGCCGCTTTGTTCTTGCCGAAACCGAGGCTTCTCCGCATTGTACCCTTCGATGCATCGTCCAAACACTTTGGTGTGATGGATGACTGAGGGAGAGCTTTTCTGTTAAAGCCCCTTCCTTCCACCTCTGCCACTCGAGTTTGCTTTTTCTCTGTAATTTCGGTCATTTTTCCGGTCAGGCGTGCATCCGCTATTGTAGCCCATTCAAATTCTGTTATAATGCCGCCAAGCAAGATAAAATAAGGTGATTTTCCCCTTTTCTTCCATTTTTTCTTCCATTAAAGACTAGAATTTTCTTTTCAGTGGCGAAATGTCCGTGTCAGGAGGATAATGGGGCCTGATTGAATATAATTGGGCGCCCGAGTGACCCCAGTGCCAGTCTTTGCCATTGAATTCGAGCCCCTGCCAAATGCTTGAGCTCTTCTGCTCGGTGGAAACAGACGCTTTTTCCTTGATAGAAATCACTGAGCAAGAAGAAAGTCCCAGTGACTGTGCACGCGCCCGACATAAAGAGACCATCTGCCGCATTCTTCTGCCCGTCTGGAGGAGACATGACATTTGCCGCTTCATTTGAGCTGCCACTTTAATTTCTCTATCGCTGTCAAAGTGTCTGTCGGCGGGCGTGGAAAGTAGCTTTTCAAACCTGCGCGCGGCGGCAGAAACTAAACATAGACGCACAAAAAAAAAAGGGGGAGTTGCATTATGGGGAGAAGGCGCCAGTGTTGTCAGCAGAACCCAGCCTATATATCACACCGGCTGGCGCTTTATCCTCGCGCTGGCGTGCCCCAGGGAGAGTGTGGAGCAACAATACGTAAATGTTGCCGTTGCCACCAGTGGTGCGCTGACCTTCCGCGGCGCTGATGGGTCAGAGCGAGTACATCTCCTGCCTCGGGACTAATCCGCCCAAAGCCTGACGAGAGGAGACGGAGGGAACATACCAAGCATTCACGTCAATCAAGCAAATTGCCCCCCCCCCACCCCACCCCCGCATCCCCTCCCTCCTTCACTTCCACCAACACCAACACCACCACCTGCTATTGTGCGAACTTCCCCGTCGCATTAACGCAAATTTCATCCTGAGCGGGTGAACGACGCGCCCTGTAACTCCCACGGGCGGCGGGAACTGATTCAATCCCGGGTGAAAGCGGCGGCGAGCTCTGTCATGCGTCGTCACGTATCGCCCGGCAGCAAGAAAAGCCTTTTTTTTTTTTCTTCATTTTTTTTTCCTCCTCACTCTGAGCTGTATGGAGGTTTGTTCCACGCAGCACTCTGTCCGGCGGCGTCAGCCCTCTCCTCTCTATGTTCTGCAGAAACACGGGTTGAGGGGTCAGTGCATTAGCCGGCACTCCGGGTCTGCAACACAGACGGCGCAAGAACGAGGATGGCGGGGAGCATTAGGCGTAGTTGTTGGTGATCACCGCCAGGAATAACCGCAAACAAAGTTTGCGGCTAATTTTCCCCTCTGAGAGCAGGACGTGCGCTTGTGAGATGAGCAAAATCGTGAGAGTGACGGCTTGTGAGAGCCAGCAAAATTGCGTCGACACCATTCATCCCATATTATTGGGATTAGGAATAACATGTTGTGTTGTATTAGGAGTGCTTTTTCAAAACAAACAGAAAGAAAGGCAGAAATGTAATGGAAGCAGCAGCAAGGACATCAGGAGAAGAATTAGTAATACAACCCAAATGAAAGTACAGAAATGGAACATAAAATAAGAGGGCTTCATAATTTAGTTTTGGCCAACACAAAGCAGAAGACGACTGATTATATCCCCAATTTCAATCCCCTTTCCGTTTACACTGTTTAGCAGAGACAAGAACAACACATGCTAACAGCTGTAATTCTTCATGTTTGCTATGTATTATTTCAGTATGTATTAGGTCATATGTGCAGCGACACGGTGGCGCAGTGGTTAGCGCTGCCGCCTCACAGCAAGAAGGTCGTGGGGGCCTGGACCTGGGACCTTTCTGTGTGGAGTTTGCATGTTCTCCCTGTGTCTGCGTGGGTTCTCTCCGGGTTCTCCGGCTTCCTCCCACACTCCAAAAACATGCATGTGAGGTCAATTGAACACTCTAAATTGTCCATAGGTGTGCATGTGAGTGTGAATGGTTGTCTGTCTCTATGTGGCCCTGCGATGAACTGGCGACTTGTCCAGGGTGTCACCCTGCCTTCGCCCTAAGACAGCTGGGATAGGCTCCAGCAGACCCCCGTGACCCTGAATAGGAATAAGCGGGTATAGAAGAAGAAGAAGATAATATGTGCATATACATTGTATTTATAAAATCTTTACTGATAATATACACTTCATTTTCTAAATTGCTGGTATAAAATGAAAGTCATGAGTTCTGAAAATGCAGCTGGTTAGCAACTGAAAGCTAACGAGTCAATCAAGGGAGTCATTGTGGAACCGCAGACAAAATGTAATTATTCCTGACATTTTGCTGACAGATAAAGTTTATAAAAAAATAAAAAAAACACTCAGTCGTCATCTTTCTTGTGTGTGACCAAATGGATTTTATTTCGATTAAACCCTGGAAGCAATTAGTAGTGAAACAATCCAACCTGCTAATCAGCACACTTTCACAAAACAGGCCGTGGTGGAATTCCCCAACCGTTATCAGCTCACTGGCTTTTGTTTAGTTGCTAACGAGTTCGATCCTGCCGAGCACTCATCTCGTTCTCCTCACCTTAACCCAGCCCCAGCACCTCCCCCCAGTTTAATCCCCTCAGCATAATACACCAATCCACTCCACTCGTTCCCCTGACAGATTTTTTTTCCCTCAAATGCTCCAGCTGTGATGTGTTTTGGATAATTTGGACGTTCCAAAGCTTCTTTTCCACAAATGCTTCATATTGTGTTCACCTTTTTAACGTTACTTGCCAAAAATTGACTCCAATAAAGGGACCAATTGGCAAAATTCTAATTTTTCCACCTTTTGCTGCTCACCACTTTGTGGGTTGGGGGTTTCAAATCACTGTTTACAACTCCCATGAATGTCTAGAATTTCACCCAAAGGAAGCTGTACGTATATTGTGTCAGCACAAGAGAAGAAATCTCAGCTGGCTAGGTTATATTCCAGATGGTGCCGTCTAGTAGCTACCTCAGAGAGACAACCTGCTTGTCTAAAAAATTTTCAAACCCAAAAAGAGTAAGTTGAAGATGTGGAGTCCGTAAACACCACAGGCACCCAACGAGTGAAATTCTTTGTCCCCAGGAAATTACAGAATTGCTACATGGGATAACAACAAATTGGTGACTTTTCAACATTGAGTGAACTCTGCCTTTATAACAATAACATCATCAGTATACTCAGCCGCCGGCTATAGCTTTAAATGCACGATGAGCGTCCTAAGCCTCAACAGCAGCTCAGCTCTTTGTGCTTCATTAAAGACCCAAACGTGTTTTTCCACTCAGTGAGAGGAGGTCGGCTTCAGATCAGTAAACAGTCAAAGTTTCCGACGGTTGAAGTGAAAACCGTCAACAGGGTGGAGGCCCAGGTTCTTCCCGCACTGCCGAGTAGCTCTTTTGTTCCAGCGTAGCAGCTCAGAGGAACAATGCAGTTGTTTTTTTTTTCCTGTTTTGGATCTGTGATGACTGACGTGTCGTTTTTGTACTATTAACTAAGGAGACGGCGACATGAAAGGCCGGCAGCGAGTTGCTCTTGGCAAATGGACTGTACTTACAGTATGTAGCGCTTTCCAGCACCGTCCTGGTACCCCAAAGCACTTTACAATGGCCTCTCAGTCATGCACATATTCTTATACCAATGGGTGGCTGCTGCCACACAAGGCGCTGCAATTGGGAGCCCATTGGGAGCAACTTAGGGTTTAATATCTTGCCCAAGGACACTTCAGCATGTGGACAGTTGGAGTTGGGATTTTAATCGCCGACACTTCAATCATTAGACAAGCTGTTCGACCAACTGAGCCACAGCAAAGATCTTGAGGAAAAGTGAACTTGCGCGCTACCTTGTTTTTCAATCACGTCAGCGCTGAGGATGAATCGCCCAAAGTCTCGCTGAGACTCCTGAGCACTTGATGCTGAGGTCTGAGTGTCTTCCTGGCTCTGAAAAGATAAAACGCTATGTAGCATTGGCACTATGTACTGCATTTCTGACTGATCACTGGCGGTGGCGTGTGGCCAAACAGACTGAGGGATTACGTCTGGCGCGCACTAGTCGCTCGGGCAATCAGCGCAGCCACGGCCGCTCCTGATGAAATGCCTTGTGAAAAGGCCACCTCTTCACATTTGTAAAAGTCAACTCCCATTATCGTCCAGTTTTGAGGGGAGTGTGCCGCTACCTCCCCTCTGCGATGTTATCTCCAGCAAGTGCAGCAGGACCGGCATGACATTTGTAAACTCGCTCTTTACTCTGGGTTCCTTTAGTTTGCCATCTTTACGAGCGTCGGGACGCCGCGGCTCCAGTTGGTCGTGCCGATGTCCCAGCCGTCCATCGCGCCGCTCGCAGCTCACACTGAATTCGCCTGCGCAAGCGGCCGAGTCTCTCGCAGAGCCGGTGTCACCAGCAGCCTCGTCCGCCTCCCGCTCTGCTAAATGTGACTGATTCACGTTGAAGACGGTGGACTGATGATAACGCGGCGGGCTGGCGGTTGATTGTGGAGCGTGTGTGAAATGCAACGTTAAATTGGCAGAGACAATTGGAGTGAATGAAGCATGAGTGTGAAAAACACACGCGATACATTTTCCCAGCGTATTGGAATATCTGCACCACACAGGCTTCCAACGCTCACGCAGGAAACTCAAGTCACTATTTTCTTTCTCTTTTTTCTTTTTAGAATATATCAGCCTTGATGTACCGACAGTGATTTTTAGATTCATATATTGATAAATGATGCAGGTCGCGCTCATTACTGCTTCCTTTCATAATTAAAGATGAAGAAATAGCTATCTAAGGCTCACACAGCATAAAATATACATTAACTGACTCAAGGGTTTTGAAGAACTTAAAGCTCCACTAAGTAGCATTTTAATGAATCGTGTTACGGAATAGAAACTACAAAATGCCTGTCACGGAAAATAAAGAATTGGGTTCGAATCTCTCATTGATAAATATTTTTATTCGGACCAAGAGCAGTTCACCCTGGCTTCCATATTGCTCTGCCGAGTATCCACTTGAGATCAAGTCAGGCAAAAACAAAAACAAGAATTGACGCTGACACCGTTTGCATTTGATTTTGGTTAAAAAGAGGGAAACATCACAGCAGAGCAATGTCACTGCAATCCCTGTCCACCTTGCAGTGGAATCCTTTCTGAATCTATTGCAAGACCACCAGGGAAAAAAACAAGTCTTGGATTCAGTTTATTCAACCAAATCTATACCCTCGTGCTAAGGTAGACCTTGCTAAGTGCTAAGTGCCTCCACCTTGAGACGCAATACATTGTGTCTCAAGGTGGAGGTGGTGTGCTGTGCATTCTGGATGCCAACAAGCGCCTCATATAGAAATATAGAAATTCATCAACAAGGCATTTTCCTCCATCCAACTGCAGCTCATTGGATATGAATTCTCTTTTTGCGACCATTCTCTGTGAACCCTAGAGATGGTCGTGACGTGTGAAAATCCCAGTAGACTGCCTGTTTGTGAAACACTCAGACCAGCCCATCTGGCTGCCATGTGGTACCGGTTGATTAGAAGAACAGAACATTTGACCCGGAAAAGTGGCAGGTGAAGTTGATGATCATTGAAAATAAAACATTAATCTCAAACAATACCAAGTCTCCCCCCCCCCCCCCCCCCCCCCCGCCCCCAAAAAAAAAAAAATTCTCCAAAAGTGGCCTCGTTTGGTGGGGGGGGGGGGGGAATCAAGGATTTAATATGAGCCTCGCGTTGATTATATTGTCTTGTTCTTATCTCATCTCATGTTGTCTCATCTCATCTTCGTTCCTGCGCTGGATGGGCAATCAACGGATCCTCCTGAAAGTCCAATTATAAGCATTGAGGTGCAAGCGCAGTCACGTAAGCGACTATTTATTTCCCCTGCCAAAACAAATCCACGCGTGAAAAGAGGAAGCGGAGCTTCGCTCGGGGGCCGAACCTCTGCTCGCTGGAGCTAATGTAGCATGCCGAGCCTCTGAGACACGCTGTCTTGCGCTGTCATTCATTCACATTATCGCTGAGTGGGAGCCGAAGGAGATATCAATCAGTCGGCTGATACTACGCGCTGGAGCTGCTATGTGCCAACACAGCGAGTGAGCCAAGACAGATGTGGATGGATGGCTTGTCCCGATGCCGGTCATCTGCAGAAATGCAACGCAAGCAAGTTTGAACTTTTACAGAGTGTTGACTTTGGGGGAGGAGGGAAGGAGATCAGGGCGGGGTCTTGCTTCTTGCTGTCTGGCACAGCAAGTGGACGTCGGGGGGGGATTTTGGAGAAAAATGACAACGTCGCACGTGTTTTGGTCCCCCACCTAAAGAAGTGTGCCACCTTGCGGTAAAGGTATCACCTGGGCCAATCGCGAGCTGGAAAACAGGATGAAGGCGCACACTCGCTGGTGCCCTCCGGCTCTGTTGAAGCAGCATCAGGTGGCTTTTCAAAGGGCTTATAAATAGCTGCAACCCCGAGCTGCGGATCTGCCTCCCCCTCAGTGTCATTAAGCCCAATTGGAGCGGTAATTGCTTATAGCAAGGCAGTCAACCACAACGCCGATGGATGGAAGAAAACGACAAGACTATTTTTGGCTATGGATGGCAATAAGCGGCACACTTTTTTATATTAAAAAAAAGAGAGAGAGAGAGAGAGAAAATCTCAGCAGCTATCCGCTTCCTTATCAACTTCTACCTTGCAGCTCTGGTTTCCCTGCCAAAAACCCCGAAAAACGTAATTTCCTCATACAGAATTCAATGCATTTATGCATGAACGGAGCGAGTGGGGTGGAAATGGCAGTGAAAGATGAATCAGTGAGAGATCACAGGCTCTTTTTGTTGACCCGGTCGGGAAGCCTTCACACAATGAGCTATTACAGCTCTGCTGATTGTTTTTGTCGGGAGCGTTACACACCCGGGCTGTAAGGGAAACACCTGTTATAGAAATAGGTGGTGCGCTTTTCTCTCTTTTCTTAAAGCGCCCTGTTTTTTCCTTTCCTGATACAATAAATTAGCGTTGGTGGTCTACCTCCACTGATAAACAAGGTTTGCTTGGTCAGAAAAACTCCCAGCTTGAGCTGTACAAGCCTTACAAAACAACTCCCCCTGTTCCCTCCCGTACCTGCTCCATCCGTGGCTCCACCTTGGAACAGCCCTCCCCCTTGTGATTGGCCAGTTGCTCGCTGCTTGCTAGCAGTGAGAGTTAGTAGACACCTTCCCACTGATAGCTAGCGCTATAAGCATTTAGGCTAGCGCTAGCAGTGGGAAGATGGCTACTAACGCTCATGCAGTGACCTTTAAAAAAATAAAGTCTACAGAGGCGATACTGCAATAATCAGGTTGACTTGTGACGTGGAAAGCTGACCTAAGTTTGAACAGCGCAGTAACTTGGGCGAAACCGACCCATCAAGTTGTCATTTTTGGTACTTGAAGTGTCCGTAGTGCAAAAACGGACATGTTAAAAGAGCTGAAAATGTCTTTCACAATAGTTTTCCATTTCAGTTTTTCACAGGGACCCTTGAAGTCATCCTTAATCCTCGCCTGTGTTCCTGGCTGCAGTCAGGAGGTTGTTCTTCAGCTCGCCACCAGGACGGCTCCTGCAATCTGCGGGGAGAAAGATAAACCCAGTCCCAGGTTCACTCTGAATCTCGCGCCGGCAGACGGCACAGTGGCGCTCAGCGACCGCACTTGTTTAGCGGAGACTAAGCAGCAGTGTACATAGAAAATGTGAGAAACGGCAACACTATCCGGACTGGGAAAATGCCGCGGAGAACCGCGAGGAACAGATGAGCCGCAGCTTCCAGGAGAAACAAAAAAAAAAGAGAGAGAAAACGAGGAGGCAACGTAGCTCCGAGTCCCGGGGCGGCCGCTCTGTTTCTGCATTTTCTCTTATCACTGAGAGCAAGACGCTCACTGCGGCTGACACTACATGAATGCTGGAGGGTTAAATTGATTTCTATACAGCGTTTGTACACGCGCGGGCTGCAAGAAACAAATGAGAGGAAGAAACACAGACGCCGTAATTTTGAACATTTTCCCCACCACACAGCAGATAATTCCCAAATCAGATAGAACCCCCTCCTTTTTTTTGGATGGAAAATTAATTAGATTCTGCCGGAATAATGGAATGCCAACGTGCGTATATTTGTGAGCTGGGATTTATTTTATTTTTTTCACACATTTTCAATTAAAAACAACGTTTTCAGCCCCAACGCGAAATAACAAGTGGAGCCCAGTGGAAGACACGTTAACAACCGAGTGGAAAAACAAAACAAAACAGAAGCCTGTTTTTTTTTCCAGAGGTGGGATTCACTCGCCTTGACTTTTAGGGTCGCGCGGCCAGGTTCCCCCTGGGTGTTGGGCAAAGGGCTCCTCAAGTTCACTTCCTCCGCTGCAGGAGGAGAGGCTGCTTTCGAAAGCCTCCTGGGGAGACGCAGCGGAGTGACCTCCAGCCTCCGCAGCGGACGGCTCCCCCGGCCACCGGCTTTATATTATTAATCTGCCAGCCTCGTATTAATAAACCTCAAAGACTCCATGTTCCTGCAGCCACTTCCTGTTTGCTGTTTGCCGCGGCTCTTGCCCTTGGAATTCTCCGCCGTCTTAATTCTTAATGTATTGGGTGCGATGTTCCAGACTGGACAAGGTCGACAAAGTTACGGGGACAGGAGTCGCACTGTATATTTCTCGGGCGGGCGGCAGATATTCGGGCAGTTTGAGCTGAGGTCGGTTCAAAGATTTAGCCCTCTCTGTGTGTTTGTCGGTGTGTTTTAGTTGGATTAGTTCAATAAAATATGAAATGCATATTTCTGTGTCAGGATCAACCCCAGCTAATTACCTCTGTGGCAGTTTTCCAGCTCAACTTAGAACTCTTTTACAGGCTATTGGAGGTCAGACAACAAAATTAATAACACAGATGAAAATCATGCTGTTGTTTTCTTATGTTGCTTTTTAGGTAGGGGGGGGGGAGGTTGTGGGTTCAGAGGTGTGTTCCAACTTTTCACGTGAATTTTATGTATATATATTTCAAAAGAGAAACTGTTGTAACAACCCTCCGGTCTGCAAAAACCCAGGTTTCGCTTTCTCATTAAAAAAAAAAAAAAAAACCCTCACATCTCTTTATCATCCATTTAATGCATATTTCACTTGAGCTCATTGTAATGGAAATGCAGCGATTTACCGTCCTGTGTGACGAGATTACACTGGATTATCAGATTGCTGATAAAGACCCCCGCCGGTGCAGGAAACACACATGTAAACACCTGGATTAATAGCAGAGTGTGGCACGCAAACCATCTTGTGATATGGTACGTGGCCAAAGGTTATGCAGAGGTTAATCGGCATTAATAAGCGATATGCACAGGACGTGCGCGTACTAGATTTAATCTATACGTGCTAAGCGTCTCTCTCATCAATCAATGTTAAGAGGTGGAGTATTCAATGCCTGTGTGATGCTGATCTCCACCTTGTCGACGGCTTAAACCAGACCATGCAGGCGGAATGAAGATAAATGAAATAGATCAACCTTGAATCAAAATACTGTGGGTTATTTTTTTTGTCTTATTTAAGAGGCATGTATGATGATGTACTTTTTTTTTTACTGTGTGTGGAAATGAAAACGCTCAAAAGGAAATATCTGCACTGCTGCCTGTGGGTGAGGGGACTATAAATACCTGGAGTCCAGTGTCAGTGAGTGCAAGTGTTCAACTCCGAAGAGCGCGAGAGACCTTTTACAGATCTATCCATTTTCAAATCGTTATTTGTCAACTTGGAATTGATGGCAATGCACAATTAATTATCCCAACAACAAAAAAAAACCTCAGCAGATCTGCAGAAAACGTCTCTCTGCATTTAGCGAAAACACAGTTTTAGCTTCCTGCCACTTCTGGGGAAAAAAACATTTTGTACCTTCTGGTGTGTTTGGTACGGGATTAATCAGCTACCCTTATGACACCGACATCTTTTTTCAGAAGAACTGAGTGTCTGAACAGAATCTCACCACAAAGACGGATGGACTTTTCTCATTTCCCGTCTTCACTGACAGCGTAGAGACACATTAACGAGGTAGAGAGCGTTGACGGGAGCTTTGCATATTATTGGCCTTTGAACGAATCAAACATTCCGGTCACTCCCTCGACAAACCAGACGCTTTCCTCCATTGTCGTGACGCAGCGAACGCGGCTTTAATCCACTGCGGAGCTCCGCGATGCATATTGATGTTTTCCAATCCCGAGTTACCGGCCCTCCTGTGGGCCGCGAATGTGTCTTGCTCATCCAGGCTTCGCCGGTTCAGCTGGACCGGGCGGCTGTGACGCACGCGTTGGCGCCTGAACATTTGTAGCTATACAAGGCCATTAATAATACACGGGGACAAGTGTTCCCACGGAAAAAAAAAAAGAAAAAGCGAGACTCGACGGGAGTACTTTGTACCGTTGCTGGAGGAGGAACATTGTATGTTCCAACTGGCGTCCAATCTCGATGTCTTCTTTTATACATGTGGCTGCTGCCCAACAAAAAAACCCACATCTTTATCTGTATTCTCTGCTGCTCTTACACTCCTCTTCACCTTGGTAGCGTCTACTCCAAATGGTACCAACGCCCTTGGGTTGCTCTTCCTAGCTTGTGTGTTTAAAAAAAAACAGAAAAAAAAAAACAGTTCACCAGTAGTTTAACTTTCGGTCCAAATTTAAGCTACTCTAACTGGTTTACACAAATCTTTATTTCACTGAACATAATGCGACTGCACAGCGTGCTTACTTTTTTTTTCGAACAAAAATATTTTTGCGTGACCCTGAGAGTGACCCCGCTGCCGTGACGCAAGCCTCGGGTCGGCTCACTAATCCGTTAGGAAGTCACATTAACCACATTACTGTCGGGGTCGCAGAGGTCAGCCGAGCATCTAACGGGAAAATATGCAAGAGTGATCAGATTGGAGCGTTGCTCAACGGCGCAATAACGGCGAGATGATGTATTACTCTAATATCGGCCCCTCCAGTGTATTAGGCAGCTGCCTGTTTGTCACTCTGATGCGGCCGCAGCCTCCTTTTCCAGAGCCCTTGGAAATGATGTGGTAGACCCTTTGTGGGACTCAAAATGAAATGTGCATGTTTTTAAACTGGTGTTTTGCTTTAAAAATCAAAAAAAATATATAAACGTTCGCTAGAACTTTCAACCAGTGTCATCGTCTAGATCCACGAGGCACTGTCGCCCGTTATGACTCAACGTCTCCTTCCAAACACGCGGCTACACTGTTACTATCATACACGTACCATAATTAACCTGGTTTAAATGCTTCTGACGTAAATGCACCAAGAAAAAAAGCTTCATTTTCATTTGTTCATGAAGGTATGGTTGTTTTTTTTTTATTATCCATTATGTTCTTGGAAGCCAGAGGAGAACAATAGCGTGCACACTGCGGCGTCCATGCTGATGAGCAGCCAGCAGAAAATAGCCACGCAGGTTCAGAACACTGTCGGAAAGTTAAAAAGAACACTGTGTAGCCCTGTGAAATGTAAATAGCTGCTCTGCTTTGTGGACACTTTCCAATGTTAAAGCCTGCAAAGGGTTCTTGATTGAACCCTTTGATTGAACCTTGTTTTGTTTTTTTTTGCACAGGAGGCTATTAAAGTCCATTAAAAGTACATTATTTTCAATATAAAACCTTTCAACAAAATCCCTGCCAGGTCTTTATTACAGTAGTAGGTGTTCGTATTGTATGACAATCACTTTCACCACTGTTTTCTCTTTAGAATATGGGTCTTTTGATTATGCAAGGCAGCCTCATTGAATTTTCAACAAAAAAGGAAAGTCAACCCACAGTGGCCTGTGTCCCCACTGCGAATTGACGAACCGCCGACCTACAGCCAAAAAAAACAAAGCAAGAGTTTCTCCAACCACTGCCATTGGCCATGAACAGGACCGAGTTTGCCGAATTCTGAACCTCACGCATAATACTGAGTCCCGCTCCACACAGGGCTTTGCCGTGTCAGGCCTTGTCACCCGTGTTCCCTCCGGGTGCTCACCACTGGGGACGGACTGACAGCTGCTGAGGAGCAGCATCCCGCCTCCCCACCGCCCTCCTCCGGACAGCCGCTGCCTCCAAGTCTCATTAGTCCAGACTGGCAGCTCCCAAGAAAGAAAGAAAAGAGGATGGGTCCGGCCTCCCTTGGTTAAAAAAAAAAAGAGATGGAAAAAAATCCTCCCCATCGCTCACATGAGCTCTCATTACTCCGCCGCCGCCTGCCCCCTCCCCCACCTTCTCGGCGCTGCCTCTTGCAGGCTCCATCCATCAGGCCGATCGATCCCGTCTCCCCCTGGTGTGGTACCTGCCTGTTTCGGGGACTAAGTGAGAAAGATGGCAGCGCCGGCGTGATGTATTTGGGGGTTTTTTTCAGCGGCAGCCGCGTCCCTGAGGGACGCTACAAGGTGAACTGCTGTCTGGGATCCGGGGAGGAAATGCTCCCTCGTACTTCTACATTGAGCGGCTCCGGGGAGGAATTGCTAACAATGTGTTTTTTTCCCCCCTGCTCGGACACTGAAGTCATAATCAATTTTGTGTCGCTCGCTCCGCTGGGTGCACTTCATTACTTCCAATAATGCACCTAAAACAGCGGCACAGGCTGAGTTTCGGCGGCTCTCTGCTCAAAAACAGCGGCGCAGCTGTTGTTTAGCTCGGCGGCGGCGGCTCTCAGAGGGATGCGGACTGAACGTCGTCTAAAAGCGATTTGACGGTGTGTCACACACAGTTTCTCTCGACTTTGATCTTGTTACTCTGGTGGGGGGGGGAGGTTTATTTTTTATTTTTGGACAGAGAGGCAAGCTTAAGCTTTTAAAGCGATTGCCTTCTTAAGGGAGCATCTCTCTGCAGCCTGACACGGGCACTTGTTGGAAATAACCACACGGCGAGCGACGTCGTTCGGAATTTTTTTCTTTTCTTTTCTTTTTGCAGTCAAGTCCGATCGCGTCAGCCAGCCTCCTGAATATTCAGGTTTGTAATGACTTACGTCGCAGGAGATTTGGCTGGACCGTGTCAAGAGGTAGAGACACTAGCGTGCATCTTGGCATGTGCTAGAATGTAACACAAGCTGGTATGATCACTGAGACAGTGTGCATGTGAGTCTAAACCATGGATGTATTATAAGAAGTGGATACCAGACTGGGAATATGGTGGTGCGCCAATTTTTTTCCCCACTGGCCACTCGAGGTACTGCCGCAAATCCCATGCGCCCAAAAAGCAATTTCACCATAGACCGCAATACAAAAATAAACCATTTTAAAACGGCTGACAGGACGACTGTGACCTGTGACGCGATTCATAGTAAATCTTTCTGTTGTAGATTTTTCAGTCATGGTCTTTTAGTCGTTTAAAAAAATGATAAAGGCCAGAAAATCCCCAGAAAAGAGTTTCTTCCCTCCATGATGTCACAATGTTGTATGTCCTGTGTCTCAATTGGCTGCATTCTGACGTGTCTGGAGGTGACATTGGCCTAATAGATCATGTGAGTTACAGAGGCATGATGGGAAGTGACACTACTGCGCATGCTCTAAGGGTCCATTAATGCGGAAGTCCAAAACTTTTTTGCCGTCATTCATTGAAATGAATGGGCCACCTTCTTGGACTCTGGAGGCCTGGTCTAAACATGGAGTCCCTGAGCAACGCTTTTCGCATAGCAACTACTGAAGTCTTAATGTGCTTTGGTTCTGCCTAAATATCTATTGAATTTTCAAAAAAGTTGACATATGCTTCCTGATGGTCAGTATGTAGACGCTGAACGCCCTGGATTTATCACTGTTCAACCCGCCGGCACAAAGGGTCACTGCATGCATCGTCATTTATGTAAAAATGAGCTGTGAGTCACACAGAATTTTTTAAAAAAATGCCATTTTCTGTTCAGCTAGGGTAATTAAAACAACGCTGGACACAAAGATATGACGGGGCTGCCACTGTTTTGTGACAATGTGAATCAGCACACAATGTTACGAGCAAGAGAATGTCCCTGCTGGTATTACCTCTGGATTATTATGTCCACCTGAAAATGACAATTGAGTGCTGCAAAACTGCTGTGGAGGTGGGTGGGAGTGTTTGTTCCTTTGTTTCTCTCCTATCAGTACATACACACGGTAAGCAATAGAAAGGTGAAGGTTGCGAAGTCATTATCATAATAAGCAGGGAACATTTCTCCACGCAGGGGAAAAGAAAGACACAATTTTTTTTTTTTTTTTTTGCTTAACATTTTAAATAAGTTTATGAATGTAGTCACACCACTAGCGCTACGGCTCGTCCAACTGCATCTAGCCACTCCAAGGTTTATATCAGAACGGATGTGGAGGTAAAAAACCCCAATAAATGATTAAATATAAAAAATATATGCTTGGTTTGGAAAAATGTTACAGTTTGTTAAGTGATCAGTGTGTTAAGAAAAGCAGGAAACTGTTCCTGTGCACTTAATCCTCCACGCAGCAAAGTCCTGTTTTGTCAATTTTAGGCTTCAGAGAGCAAAGGTGCAGATCAACATATTGAAATATAGATCATGATAGACACCACCGCTTCTCGCAGCGACATCAATAATAGATGCGCCATGGGCCCTCACTCTGAGGAGAGGCGCAGCTCCCATGGGCGCACCATAATACACTCTATAATAAGTGTGATTTTCAGCATTAGATCGAGAGGGGGAAAAAAAATCACGACGGGCTATTTTCTTTTTGTCTCAGTTTTGTTTGTTATATTTCTGTCAAGCCTCCTTTGGCTGCAGCGCCTCCGAAGCGCTGCAGATTTTGAGCAATGGAGACTTTCAATTACGCGATTTAAAATGTTAATTCAAGATCAGGAATTTTCCCTCCTGATTAGGTGTTCAGCTGAATTTGTTCGGTCGTTGTGAAAATGAGCAAAGAGAATTTGAAGGAGCTGTTTGAATGTGAAACGACTGGGGCCACTTGAAACCGGTGGTGAGTTCAGGGTTCAGCTATAGACTGTGTGAAATATAAAAATAAAAAAAAAATAAAAAAAAACCCACTGAGAACAGCTAACTGCCCCAAAACATCCACCAGCATTGACGCTGAGTCGCCCCAACAGAGAAGAAGATTTAGCTGTCGCGAAAGATCTGAAAGGTAGGAGAGGAAATCTCAATTTGCATTCTTTATGGGCGTCTCCAACAATGACTTGAAGTGGCAGCAGAGGGAGCGTTGGCAGCACGGTGTGCCGGTCTCTTCGCGGTTCAGAGAGAACGCGCGTGTGGCTGTCAGACGACAGAGCAACTCAGCGGGACTCTGGTTGGGTTTCTTGGAGAAAGACAAACTGGGAACAGCTTCCACCGACTGAATGAACCGGGCGTTCGTCTGCGGCTCAGAGGCTCACACCAGCTGGGAGGCTGAACAGTCGATTGGACGCATTTGATTATGGGTCTGTTCCATTTATGGGCTAAACAGGACTCTCAGTACACCTGTCTGTCCTCTGTTTCCCTTCATTACCGTGACAGCGGCACCGGACAGAGTCCAAAGTGCCTCGGCAGATTCACACAGGCGCACTGACTTATCCTGCAATTTATCCGAAATGTCTCATCGCCACATGTTGACTGATTTATTCATGAGGCCCAGAAAACCAGCCAAGTGCAAATAGATCTTAACACTGTTGGTAAAATGTAACAAAGTCTAAATGCGGCGGTGGCTGGACTCTGGGCGCAATGCACAGCGGGGGGGCACGCAGCAAGAAAACCGCCTCTTTAAAACGTTTGCTTTAAGTCCTGGGCTGAATCAAAGACCCAATGTAAAACAAATCAATACAAATACAGTTTTATCAAGTCTTTCCATTATTAGGTGCTGATAGTATAACAGTGAAAACGAGAAAAGAAGCAGAACACATATCTGTCATTATTTCCCTATTTGAAGGGAAAAGATTGTGAGTTTCACATTAATGGAGATTGTTGCGAGAGAAGTTCAGATTTACATCTTTTCTCCAGCTGGAGTGAACTCTCTCGGCCAGATAATATATGTCTGTGCGTGTGCGCATGTTTTAGATCCATTTGCAAACGCTAGCATGCCGGTCCAACACGATACGTAGCATGAACGCTCAAAGTCTGAGGACGTTAGTGTTGTGCTGTGCCCGGCGTTGAACACTGCAAACGCTTCAAACCTTAAAATGTGCAAAAGTTTAAGTCTTGCGGAAGCATGCATATTAATGCGTCCTAACAGGATTTATCACAGCGACAAGTTCCCTGCAGGATCTTTTTTTTTTCCTGATTTTTTTTTTTTTTTTCCTTCTCTCTCCTCTCAAACACGAAGGAGCTTAAAATAAAAAATCTGATGAAAAATTCAACCGCGCAATGTTTTCCTGACAACAATATCCGCAACCTGTCAAGGAGAACCACTGACGCACCAATCTTTTACAACTTCAGTCCCTTCCGCCGTGTCACAAAGGGGAGACCCTGAACCTGTTCAGTCTCCCACCTCACTTTAATTCCTGCCACGACCATACGTGTGAGTGGTGCAACAAAGGATCAGTTTTATTTTTGAGAGGATGTCACAAACAGATGAGTAATTATAAGATGTTTTGTGAAGATGCAGGGTGAGAAATAAAAAGATCTGATAAAAGGTACAATGTGGGACCCTTGAAAGAAAAAGACACACACACACACACACACGCACAAAGACACACTGGGTAAACAAGCAACAAAGACTAAAGGCAGGAGGATCGGATGAAAGGAAGCAAGAGGAGGGAAAAGCAATATCAGAATTCCTTATAATTCCACGGCGCAGTAGCATAGCAACCAAATAGCGGAGATCGGGGCGCACGGCACGGCGCCTCACTTTTCATCAGGAAACACCTCGGACCGCCACCGTCGCCCTGCTGAAAGCCATCTGGGCTTTTTTTTTTTTTTTTTTCTCCTTCGCCGTTTCGCCGGCAGAGCCGCCGCAATATGGTGCGAGAAAACGGATTCAATTACGAGCCGGGGTCCGTCAGCGGGAAGGATGTCTGAAGGCACGGCGTCCGCCGGCCCTGTCGAGTGGCTCCCGCATAAACCTGTCAGCATTGTGGAAAAGTCCAGTCTGACGCCCCTGAGGCATCCCTTAACGGCTTCGCTTCCCACAAAACAGGGGGGGGGGGCAGCAGCGTCGGACGGAGACAGAGCGGCGATGGTCCCCCCCCCACCCCGAGGGCCTCCCGCCTCCCAATTAGCCACACCGCCGCTGCTGGGGTGAGATAACAATGGAAGCCCGTGTATCCCCCAAAGACCTCACTAGAAGGCCTTTATTACCGTATTGATATCTCCTCCATGTCAACGCTGCCCTCGCTTGCTCGGCGGCAAAAGCGTAATAGGGATAATGAGAGGGGCTACAACCCAGCGCGAGGCCGGAACAGCAGGACACGACGCCACGTGGAGGGGGAGCACGCTGTAATTTGTGAGGTGTCACACACAATAAATACAAAACACGATACAGAGAGTTGGAGCCGAGCAGGTAATTAAAGACGCGGCGATCGGAGACAAAGGTACGCAAATACACCTGGCCCGAACGACAGGAGTGTAAAACATGGCACAGCAACAGTGGTGGATAAACAGCAGTTGCAAATTCTCTTTGTCTGTGCCCCGGGCGGAAAAAAATGTTTTTTTGCTTTAATAATCCCCCGACAGACACAATTGCTGCTGTGACATATGGAGGAAAGAGCATCTCCGTGAGCGTTCGCTCCAATTGTTTAAGGGGGAACAATGTAAATGTCACACGAATCCGCGCCAAGACAATCGACTTGCCAAAGTTAGCCCGCGCTCTTCAGCAACGCAGATTAGTTATCCTCATTACATGTAATTAAGTCTCGGCATGCAGAGCAAACACACATAAGTGGCCTGTAAAGACCTAAACACACAAGGCTTGCATTTTTATTCATGTGTAAGGAAAAAAACAAACAAAAACACTTAAATAGTCCAACTGGGTCCAACGTGCAAGAAGACGATAATCGTGAATTCAGTTTGGGATTAATAAAAGTTTTGTTGGTCAATATTAATGAGCTTTTGTTTGTAAGAAGAGGAAATAACACAACACAAATACAATCCATGCAATTCACCAACGTTGATTTGTGTGCTATTCCGTGGGGAGATTGTACCTGATACATGCTAGTCTTCCTACGCTAACATTGCTACACTTTTTTAACTACACGATTGTTGTCATCTTGTGCTATGGCTAAAACTTAGCTTAGCCACTTGTTTACTTTTGGTCCGTATTCTCACATTATTCTACCCCCGATCAACTGTAACGCTTCAATTAACCCAATAAATAACCTTAAAAACACTCACAATTTTACAGTAAGCTCTCAATTGATGAGTGCTGGAAGAATAGTGAGATACAATCTTGTCTCCAAAAGCATCTCCACTAAAAAAAAAAAAAAAAACCTAAATAAAAAACAATCAGTGTGCTGGTCTGTGGCCTAAGGCACTCTCTCCCTGGTTTGATTCAGGCTGGCAACATATGAGGAACATTTTTGTTTGCACATTTATTTCAGAATGCTTTCTTCCTGCTTGCTTCTTTATTCCCACCTCCCCCATTTGTGGACGGACAACATTTCTCCGAAAGCTTTGTAGTGGGAATTTTCAGCAGGACCACGGCGGCCGCTTTCAAGCCCTGGGAGTGCTGCTGTACAGTAAATGGATCTGGGGTCAGTCCTGCTGCAAAGCCGAGGTCAGCTTCTCGTCTCGTCGTCTCGATCCGTTTCAAATGTCCCAGCTGTCACTGAAGTACTGGTCCTCCTCTTCCTCCTCAGTCCCATTTTGCATGAGATCATCGTCTTGCAGCTCTTCCTCCTCTTGCCCTTCCTTGTCCTCCTCCTCCTCCTCCTCCTCCTCCTCCCCCTCCTCCACCTCTTCCTCTTCACCCTCTTCTTCTTTGAGCTGCGCTAGCATGCTCTGCAGAGTGGCTTTGACGTCCTGGACCTCCTTCTCTAGCGACTGTGCGCGACGAGTTAAGGAGAAGAACATGAAGAATCGCTTCTAAATAACATCAATACATACGACACAGAGGAAATATCAAATGAATTCCAGCACACGGAAATATCTGGACAATACTGACACTTGCGACTCCATGCCAGGGCTAATGGCCCCCGCAGCAGACAGCCCGTAACCTGATGAAGCCATCAATCTCCAATTTGGCCCCCAAATGGATGACTGGGGCAGATCATGGAGTCATACCCAATTTCACCCCATCCAATTCACTATTCATGAGCTCATCTTGTTGGTGGGGCTCGGTGTCAGCGTGGGGTGGGGGACCCGGAACGGGCGGGCCGAGCGACCCAGCGACCGGCCGGCTGAATAATTCATGGAGCGTTAATGAAACGGGACAGAGGCGGGCGGCGCCCCACCCACCCCCCCCCCACTCCGTGCTGCCGCCCCGCGTGTGGCCGGGACTGTTTAACCCACTCAGAAGCTCGGCTCTAATTGTGGCCGTGTCCGTCTTAAGTGACAAATCAAAGGAAGCGGCTTTCGGACGGCAGATGGCTCGTTTGACTGTCTGAGCGGGCGCAGATTGCCCTCATTAATAATGGAGCACCCTTTAAAGACCATTTCATTAAAACTGCAGAGGGTTCGACAGGACTTTTAAAGCTAACATGGTCCGGAAGAGGCTGCCGGCCGCTCCCATCATTTTGGTCCATCCGTCTGTTGTATTTTTTTTTTCTCCCCCCTCCTCATCCCCGCTCATCCATCCTCCTCCTCGTATTGAGAGCAGCGACTCAATTAAGATCCTTAGAAACAGGAGGTTTTGATCTTCCCGTCGCTATGGCAACAGAGGCGCCATCATCCCGTCTTTGGTTTCTTTGCTCGATATCTGCGACTCGACTACAATTTCAGCTCCCGGCTCTCTCCACTGTCCTCAAGTGTACATCGATTTCAGGATCGATCGCAGAGGGCCGAGATGAGTGACGCGTGACGGGCGCAGGAAGACGGCGGGGGGCGGGTCAGCCTGTGTTCGCGTCCCGCTGCCAGGCGGCGGGGATGTCGCGCGGGCGGAGGGAGAGCCCCGCGACAAGGCGGCGGGGGGAGACAAGAGTCGGTAATCAGATGTAAAGAGAAACAGCACGGCACCTACTTGAAACAAGAGGAAGTGGCGCCTGGTGTCACAACAAAATAAATGTCTTCTAATCTGGCAGCCTGGAGGAAATCTCTCCAAAACCTGTTGAATCTACTTCACACATCCATCCAGTGAAGAGCCAACAGAAAGCTTTTGAAAATGTTTTACATTTTTGTCAAGCACCTTATATTGCTTTTTTTTGGTTTGAAAGGTGCTATATAAATAAAGTTTGATTTGACTGATTTGATTTAAAACAAACTTGGCAGTTGACTGCACTGAAAAACTGCATCTTGGTGCCAATTCAAAATCAAACTTCGCACCTCTGCTGTGTAACTGCCTTGTGAGGTTCTAACATCCGAATCCAATTCAACACTACACCCTGCAGTTTGCCCCAAGCAGTGTTGGCGAGTAATCTATCACTAAGTAATCAAACTACTTTTTTAGTAACAGAGTAATGTAACGGGATTACTGTGGCAAAACTGGTAATTACATAATAATAACTTCAGGAACGATTCCATTACTTTTCTGAAATATTCTGAGAGCTAAAAATGTCTTATTATCCACAAAATGTCTGAAATTTAGAAAAACAACCGAAAACGATGTCGCAGATTGATGATGCAGCCGTGCATGCAACCTCATTGACATGAGACGACGCACAAAAACAAGCATGTGAGAATATTGTGGTTCGCTGTACGTTAGGTGCAGGAAGCAAGATGTTCCTCGACTGTTACTTCATCTTTTTTAAACTAAAGTAATTTGTAATTGATTACTTATGTAACAAAGTAGTTAAAGAAGTAATCTGATTACTTTTTAAGGAGTAATCAGTAGTTGGATTACTTTTATGGAGTAATCCCAACAACACTGGCCCCAGGAGAGGGCAAACATCGCCTAAAGCGCAAATACCAAAAAAAAAAAAAATAAGCCCTCGTTTTTTTGGTGGCAAATCTCACAAGCGAGTCCAAACATCAACTTTCCTATCTGCCTTAATAAGCGCACAGTGTGAGTGGGGGAGGAGGGGGCAGCGGGGGGAGGGGCTGGGGGGGGGGGGTGTAGTCGAGCGCGTAAAACACGCTAATCTATTTCCAATCAGCTTTCTAATTACCGCGGAAAATGATGTATTGTGACCCGCAATCAGCTCCAGCAGATCCGTTTGAGTCATTATCGTGGATATTGTAATTTCCTTGCGAGCGAGACGGCAGCAGGTGGAGGGAGTGGGGCGGCGGGAGGGAGGGAAGAGGGGCGGGGTCAGGGGGAGGATGGACACTGAGATATGGCCGTGGCCGGTGATGTCATTACGCCGACATTCCTCTGGCTGCCCTTGTCCGCCCGACTTTAATCTCGGGCCCCGCGGTGACTGGCAGCGGCGGCGAGGACCCTCGGCTAACCCCGCCTTGCACTTTCAGCATTTCATTTCCCAGTCGCCACATCCGGCCGTCAAAGAGAAATCCTCTGATCCCAGTTTATCCTCAATTCCCTCCCTGAGTGGACTCATAATGTCATGGTGGAGGGGGAAAAAAAACGTTGTCTCCCCCACTCCCCCACCCCTCCTCGAAAGGTAAACATTGCAGAACATCAGTCAGCCTTCGGCGACTTCGCATGAGTCTCTTTTTTTTCGAAGTTTTTGGAAAGCCTGAAGGAAACTGGGTCTTTAGGATGGACGGACCGAGGCAGACAGACACTCACACAAACACACGTACGTGCTCACTGCGGCGGTTCTCAAAAGGATATGGGTGAGAGCCTGATCTTGGTTCAGCATGGCTGTGTGCAATTCATCTTCCAAGCTCATTAGTCTCTCACTGATCAGCTCGCAGCGCTCCGTCAGATCCGCAGCCTCAGCCTCGCTGAAGCCATCCTGAGAGGAAGAGGAAAAAGCCGGGGATGAAAGGGAATAAATCATCAACAAGTGCAGTTTCAAATATATTGGTGCAGGACTTTTTTCTAAAGTGGGGGTATTTAAAGTGTAGTGTAGACAACAATCTGCTCGTTGCGCCGGCACTTGTTTCGCTATAATGGAGAATATCTCAATGTTTGATCTGGAAAAACGGTTGGTCGTCAGCTTTGCACACTCGTTCAAGGAAGAGAACACACAAAATACTTTCATGTTTACATGGGAAACTCAGTCATGCATTCCAAAAGATGAAGGCATGAGAAAGATTTCTTCAAAAACCAAAAAACATCAGCAGAAGTCTTCAGACTCTGAACTTCTTGCATTAATAAACTTAGGATTTGGTTAATAGTGGCTTCAAAGGGTTTATAACCAAGGCTGTCTTGACTTCATTATCCACAAAGGCCCTGATGTGGGTGTCGCTTCTGACTCGGTGTGTTTCCTCTGGTTAAATGACTCCTACCCGAGTTCTACATGATGACAAACCGCGGCGCGAGCCTTGTTTCACAACATGGGTGAAGACAAGCGTGCACCGACCGGAGGTTGAGAGACTAGCATGGCTCATTAAAGGCGGCCGCAGGTCAACGTTACCCCGAGCGACATTTCAAATGGTTATAAAACACCTTGACAGTCTAGTGAGACCTCATATCTTACCAACACTAACCACTAAAATGGATGATCTATTGCTATAATGTATTTAAATATCGACCATGGCTGGAACCCAGACTGGATCCACACGGTGCAACACTTTTTTGTGTGTTTTTAATGGCAAAATGTCTTCCTGTTCTGCCATGATGGGCGGAGTCAGGCTGCTGCCGCTGTAGGTACAGAATGTGTCCGGGGCTACGGAATGTGTCCGGGGTCTTACGGCAGCTCTATTAGGAAAAACTACATTGCGGTCGGATATTTAGCTAGCTAGACAGCTAGATAGCTGGATAGTCATGTCTATCTATATAGAACAAATGAACGATATCTATCTATTGTTCGTTCATTCGTTCTACGTCACATACGGCAACTCTATTACGACAAACTACATCACGGTCAGAAGAACGAACGAACATCTATCGTTTGTTCGTTCATGATATAGATAATATTATTATATCTAGCTATCTAGCTATCAATCTATCTATCTATCCGACCGCGATGTAGTTTGTCCTAATAGAGTTGCCGTAAGGCCCCCGGAGAAATTCTGTATCTACACCGCCACCGTTTGCAGTCTTGGAGGAGGAGCTTCCTGTTTACTACTCCTTTCCCATCAAAGCGACGGTCCTGAAAATACTCAGCCTGACCAAAGAGAGTGGACCACGCGGTCGCTGTCCTTGTGTCTTTGCCAGACAGATCGGCCAGAATCCAGACCTGAATTCTCAGGTGGTTGGGGGGGGTTTGGGGAGGTTGACAGGTCGCTGGGACAAGACAGCCTGAGAGTGGAGCTTCGCCATAATTAGAACAGGCCTCTTTGCAGACGACATGTCCTAGTTTCCTCACATTTGTCAGGCACAGAGAGCACCAAGACACACACACACACACACACACACACACACACACACACACACAGAGTGCACTTCTAGCGAGCACACAGGCACGGGCAGAGTCAGTTTGAAATCTGACTCATAGCTGCAGGTAAAAAAAAAATATCAACTCCCCGCAGCCCGGAGGTGTCAGAACAATCACCTGAAAGTCATGTCCCCGGCCTGCGT
Organism: Nelusetta ayraudi; assembly: GCF_046127955.1. Taxonomy (NCBI): domain Eukaryota; kingdom Metazoa; phylum Chordata; class Actinopteri; order Tetraodontiformes; family Monacanthidae; genus Nelusetta; species Nelusetta ayraudi. Next base: position 6,098,487 of record NW_027466058.1, on the reverse strand, counting down.
CCTGGAATAGTCCTCGTCCTCCTCTCGGGATGATGTAACACCCACCAAAAGAAAGTGTACGAAAAACAGCAGGCCCAAGGCGCAGCCGCCTCACGACCGAGACATCCCTCATGCAATTAAGGAATTAAGGCAAGGCTAAGAGGCACGCGAGCCCAGCGGACAGAAGATTTAGAAAAAAAACAAAAGAAAACATTCTGTTTCTGTGCGTGGGGCACTTAAATGAACAAACAAGCCCCCCGCACTCTCCTTTGTGTGACGATCTCGGGTACAAGAGCGTCAACTTATAGATTCGCCGAGCCGTTTGTTTGCCGAGATAACAGCCCCGTGTTTGTGCGACCGATTGATTCGGTGCTGTACAGCACTCGAGTCAGCTTCTGGACCGTCGATACGGCCGCGGGGTAGAAAAACAGAGACTCGCTCGGCGACGCACCGCACGCCGAAAAGCCCGCGCAACGGTTGCTCATGAAGAGCAGTTGAGAGAAGCCGTTGGGACCTTTCAAAAGCAGCTGCGGTGGGCAATCACAACAATACAAATTGTCGAGTTACCTCCCCCCCCCACCAATCGGACAAACAAGGCGAAAAAGCTGCTTCTCAACAGCAGGACAATTTGTGTCATAGAATCCCTGGTGTTCAAGTAACGACGTGTTGATTCCCAATACACGCCCGGTGGGTTATTATTAGACCAGAGGCAGATTGCCGAAGGTTGAACTTGAGCTAAAAATATCAAAATTCAATATCCAGACCGGCGTGCGCACCGTTATTATTTGGCCGATGAAGTGTAGAGAGGCAGCTATGATTGGCAGAATTTGTCGAAGCAGCCTGTTGCAAAAGCCGTAACTAAGGCTGAAGAGACCTTGAGAGTGTTTTCAGTGTCCCATATTTTGCCCAGTTTGGCGTAATTTCCATCCTGGGCGCTGGCGGAGAAGTGGATTCTGACTCATTTCTCCACGAGTCTCTTGTTGCTAGGTTGTGTATTAAAAATGTTCTGAAGGGGCCAAAAACGAAAATGGCAAAATGGTCATAAGAAAAATAATACAACTCTACCCCAAATCGACGTTGGTAGAATATAGACTAACAAGCATGTTAATTAGTCTATATGTCCCAAAAAAACGTGGAGTTAGTTCACTTTATGACATCATAAAGGGCTCAGTTCCACAGTATTTAAGCACATATTTTCTGAAAAGCAAAGAATTTCTGTAACTGCGGGGAAGTTCAATAAAAGGGATGTTTTGCTTATAAATAAAAATATCTCTGTCTTTGACGGAGGCGGTATATCATTGTTGCATTGGGTAAATGCACCACAACACTGGCTAATTGTTGAGACGCATCCTCACATTACGCCTCTGCGAGTGGCTGGAGGACACAGCCTTAATGCACCGGCAGCATCATATTACTACAGAATTTGTGAGCCACCAATCATATCTTGTAGACACAATTGTGACGGGATCGCATAAAAAAAAGACAAATAAATATAATAAAATGCCCTCAGCATCCTAATGTAATAAAGTATGTATTCATGCCTGCTGCTGTAGGTCGGTGCCAAGAGGTGGATGGAGGGACCTTGGGAGGATAAAAGAACAATTAGCGGAGACTGAAAGGGGGGGGGGCGGCAGGGGGGTAAGAGCAGTCCAAGAAAACACACACACACCAGCCCACCCGCACACACACACACACACACGCGCGCGCACACCAATCAATCTCCATTGTGGCAGCAGGGCAGCAGCTTGGCAGCAGCTAAGTGGAAATCATTTACTTAAAGTCATTATGGGAGAGGAGAAAGAGGTCAGGCGCTCGCCGGAGAAGGCAGCGAGCAGCTCGTCCACGGGGCGACCGCAGCACAATCACGCCAGAGACACTTGTACATTCATAATAGGATTAACGGGCCCAATATTATCTAGTGCCATGCTATGGCCACGGAGTCCCGCGGCGTCGGCTGAACTCTGTTGATTTCAGCCGCGTCCCAAACGGCACACTTCCATTAGTACACTTTAATGCACTAGACTTGCTGTTAATACCCACATCACGGGCGCGGCCGTCCCAGAATGCACCCTGTTGCTTTGTTGCCATGTCCCAGAAGTGACCATGGTCCTTTTCCTTCAACTGGATTTCAAAGGTGACTTAATGTCTGAAAGTGCCAAACTGTACTGCATACACTCACGGCCACTTTATTACGAACACATTGCTCGCGCCCGGTATCTCATGCATGGTCTGAATAGTGTGACACATGATGAACAGTAAAGTTCACTGGAATCCCGTGACCGGTGGGATTGCCGAAAAAGTGTCAGGCTCTCGTGTGCCTTCAAGTTGTAGGTGTTGTTTGTTCAGAGACGCTATCCTGCAGACCTGCGTTAGGGTTCCCGGGACACAGGCTGGACTCCAACAGTCCTTTCTGTCCATTCTGACCTCTGACCCCTAATCTCAGCAAGGTATTTTCCTCCGCACAACGGTTGCTAACTGGATTCTCTCTTTGTGAGGCCATTCTCGGTAAAAACCTCATGATGGTTGTGAAAACCCCACAAGATCACCAGCAGTTTGGGAAACATTTCGTTCAGCCCGTCTGGCACCAACAACCATGTTTCACCCAAGTTGCTGCCTTGTGATTGGCTGACTAGGTATTTGCAGTAACAAACAACGGAACATTTTTAAATAAAAAATCTTTGGCTTCTCTGCGAAGTGAGTAACAAGATGTAATAAAGTGACAAAAGAGGGAAAAACAGGTATTGCATCTGTAAAGTCTTTGTCCTGCTGTATCTAAGGTTGCAGGGCCAATTATAGCCTGGAATATGTGGCTGAGCTTGATCAGCAGCACATTGGCTAACCTGTCACCAGTATATGATATAAGGAATAAATAGATACTGTGGCTTTGGTCTGTTAATTATGCATTTGGAGAGACTAAACGCTAAAATTATGGGACAGGGTGGGTCTGCTTGAGTTCACATGCTTATTTGCACCCCACAAAAAAATAATTACACACAGGCAGAAAATTCAATGCAAATTACTTCGCTTGCAAAAAAAAAAATCTTTAAATGCATTCCTTGTTCAATCACCGTCTGCGTATAACCATAGTGTAAATGTTTATACAGTCGACAGCACGAGTGGGGGGGGTGTGAATGGAGAACACTTGTTCAGCAAAACGCTGTGTGTGACCAAAGGTCAGGCGGAATGGCCAGGCAGACGGCCACCGTGGCTTCTCATGCAGATCAGTATCGATCAGGCAGCAGGAAGGGCAGCAGAGGTCATGTTTAAGTTAAGGTCGTCTAATTGATCCGTCTGCGTCCCAGTGAGGCCGCCCGTCGATGTAACTGACACTTTAATTGCACCGATAGCGCTGGGCGTCACCCACCTCCGCGTGGCTCTCCTCCATGCCGAACAGGAACTCCTCCAGTTTCTGCAACAGAAGGGGGAGACATTTGTTGAGGCGCGCCGATTTAAACCTGCTCATGAATTATTGAAAATGCAATTACGTCGGCTGTGTTCGGGACGTGTGCCGCGCGATCGTAACGAGATGGGGTTATAATTATTCATCACTAAACCTGACAGGGAGAGAGAGATTAACTTGCTCCTCTGTGCAGCAGGTTTTTCTATTGTTGTCGTTCAAAGTGTTTAATTGTGCATTCTTCAATGAGGAGGGAAGTAATTACTGTACCTATTGTACGCTGACATATTGTTTTGTGGCTCCGGGGTACGCAGGTAATGAGGGAAGCTAACAACACGTAATGATCAGCAAAGTTTTAATATAATTTTTTCTTTTTTTTTTTCAAATTGGAAATGATGTAACAGCATTGAGCAATCTGCTTCACAGTTACCGTAGGAGCAGTGACCCTGTCTACGGATGCGTCATGTGTTCAAGCTCCCTGAAAGTCTCAACTATGAGGTAGAGACAAACACCAAGTACTTAAAATCATTAATGTGAGGTTTAGAAAAATAGAGCAGAAATTTGACTTTTACTCAGGAGGAAGATAAAAGCCGAAACAACAACAATGCAATAAATAATTTGTTCTTATCAAATGTGTCTCAGGTTAAATAAAGAGATAGCTTGGTGCCAAACCAACAAATTAATCTGTTGTATTAAATTGTTTAGCAAATTCAAAAACAATGCTGGTGCTTATCTCGAAAGTAGCATTGTTTACTGTGGCACGAGTTGATCTTCAAAGCAATTGCTGAGCTGAAGAGTTGCCAGAAAATAGCAATTGAAGGGTAGCAAAAAATACACGGTGTTTTGTTTTATTTTTTTGAGAAGAAAAAAACACCATGCAAGCGAAATATCGTCTTAAAAACTGATATTTTAGATGCATTTCAGTCCGGCACATGATGCAGACGGTGGATGGAGACAAGAAAGGACTGGTTAGTGGTCTCACCTTGGATATGCTGGAAGAAGTGTTAGGAGGGACCAGGCTTCAGTGGGGAGGGACAGAGAAACAAAGGGAAAGCAGAAAAGAGAGAGTTTGCAGAGTGTTCAGGCAGAGCGCAGGGCGGAGCAGCAGAGTCTCAGGAAAAGGATGTGAGTTAGCAAAGAAGGATGAATTTACCACATGTAGTCTTCTCATGTAGTATGATTATTATTTTTCAGTTAAATTATCTGTAGCGATTTCGCGCAAATATTGATATATTGAAAAAAAGAGAGAATACTGTTCCATCATCCGGGAGATTTTTTTTTTTAAATGGTAGAATTTAAATTGTGCAATGCCTAGATGCTGTGTGACATCAGACACCTTCGTGGCCCCACTTTCGAGCACCAACAGCACTGGCATCACTGCTCCGCTCGGACTTAATAACCACACGTGAAAGAACAGAACAATCTTGGTTTCAATACTACCAAAATCTACCAAGCGAGTAGACAAAACAAAGCCTCGCAAAAAAAGTGTCTGGCAAGTGTTTGTTGTGGGTTTTTTTTTGTTTTTTTTCCCCTGAAAGCTGGATCTGTTGGCTTTGTTCCTCAGTCAGACGAGTCTGTCAGACTGCGTGGGAGGAGGAAAGTGTGAGGAGAGTCGAGAATGAGCTGGACTCTGCCCCGAGGCAGCAGACCTCAACTCACGGTGGGATAGACCAGCGCAGAGCACTCTCTTTCTCTCTTTCTCTCTCTCACTCTCTCCCTCTCTCTCTCTCACACACACACATACATGCGCGAACATCAAAGATATTGCTCTTAATACACGTAATGGTGCATTAACCACCCCTTAAGTTTACGCTCTGTAAAACTCTTAGAGCGACGCAGATCTTCCGAATGATTCCTTCCACCATGGCCGCATTTCCCTCATTTAGAAAAGCCTTGGGGCCACTGTGCTAATAGATAGCTGCTAGCCGACCGCAGTGGGCGGACTACATTGTGACGACGGCTGACTGACTGAAAAACACCTTTTTCCAGTTGAGCAGCAAGACCGATGGAGTGGGAACCCTTAACGTGAGGTCACGTTGTAGATAAGAGCGACATTTAACGTCGTTACATAATTTAATTACAAAATAAAGATAATAGTAAGTAGTTACACTACTGTAAAAAATTTGTAATTAAATTACAGTTACTTGTTGAATTATTCTTGATTCCAATTTTAATTACAGCTGACCAATTTTCGAAAAAAAAAAACGGCTGGGCTTTATGTTTAATAAATCTATTGCCATTGCTTTGCATGGCTTCTAATGCACTGGCTTGGCATGAGCACTGTCTGACTCTTGTTTCCCTAAACAGACAAAAGTATGGATACTATTCTCATGTTCTATTCTCAAAGACTCTGCAGCGCATCGTCGGTGCAGCTCGGAGGATCATTGGTGTCTCTCTCCCTTCCCTTCTGGACATCTACAGCACTCGCCTCACCTGCAAAGCCATCAGGATTGTAGGTGACCCCACCCGCCCGTCTCACAGCCTCTTCAGCCTGCTGCCATCCGGGAGGAGACTACGGAGTCTCCAGGCCAAAACCACCAGGCTAAAGAACAGCTTTTTCCACCAAGCAATCAGGAGGCTCAACGCTCTCCCTGCTCTGCCCTGCCACCCTCCATGCCCCCCTCACTGACAAACTCTGCCCACCCACCCTCACACACACACATAGACTGCAGACTATCTCCCCCTAACTGCACTACACGCACTACCTCACTTTATTGTGATTACTTTGTATAGTTTATCTTTGTCTAATTTAATCCTATTTCATTTGTTTTATTTTATCTTATTTTATTTTTTTTATTTTTTTTATGTTTCTCTGCCTATTGCACTGTGGGTCTGTGAGGATTGAAATTTCATTCATTACGTCATATGTCGAGTATGTGTGATGTCTACACCACACTGTCAGGTCTAAACAGTTCAGAACATTTATTCAAATTTAAAAAAAAAAAAAATGAAATCAAAATGTAATTAAATGTAATTATTTACATTACTTTGATAAAGTAATGGAAATAGTTACACGACTACTACTTTTTTGAAGTCACTTGTAATTGTAACCAATTGCATTTGCAAGGTAATCTTCCTAACACTGAACATAAAGAATGCAATAAGATGGCGATGCTAAAGGAGAATATGCAGTAGCACACTACATGTTATTGGAAACTCCATGGAGCAGGTCGCAATGATGGCACAGGTGTCATTATGAATTATGAATCATTTGTGAAGTCAGCAGCACTGCTGCGTTACCTTGGTGAACTCTGAGTTCTGTAAGTTGGCCTCAGGACACCAGCGGCCTCCTAACGCAGTCAGCATAGCGCAGTCTTCTTCTTCCTCTTCCTCTGCTTCTTTGGCGGTGGTCTGGTTTGGAAGGTAGCACACGGTGGACGGGGAGAGGTCCTCCACCTCCGCTCCGCCGCAGCTGGCCGTCCGCAACTGGAGGCCTCGCAGGAACAGGTGGCACGCCTCCAGGTCGGCCTCCCATATCCGCTCCAGACCGGGACAGGTACAGCTGCACAGAGAGAGGAACAGCCGTGTGTCACACCTGGAATGCAGCACTGTGGCTAAGCAAGTGAGCAGAAAGACTTTGTGTCACGCATCAGGAGATAATGCTGCGAAAAACGTTCAATCAATAAGGCGCATAATGCCCTGGTGCACGCAGGAATACAATTTTGATTTTGAATGGGTAAAGTGCAATGTGAAGAAAGTCATGCTATGGTATAAATTCACATGATCTGAAACATACATAGATATATTTGAGAATTCTGACCCAGGTTTGCTCAAATATTTTTGAAATTCCGTTTAGGCTTGAGGCCACTTTTCTTGGAAGATCCTGAACCCACCCGTTCCTGTGTATTGCTCAGGGGTTTACGATTTAAATGGCTGAGCATAAATCACGCACACTTTTCTGGCGAGGACATTTATGTGTGTGTGTGTGTGTGTGTGTGTGTGTGTGTGTGTGTGTGTGTGTGTGTGTGTGTGTGAGTGTGTCAGAGCAATCTACTGCACTGCCCATATGAAGCAGCGCCTTTTAACAGCCATTTGCAAGGCGGCCTGAACACCTGAGGGTGAACAGGTTGCACGACAATATTGGGACTAAACAACGCTCATTTTAAAACGGTGCTGGTCTCAGTTTGGTTTTGGCAGTAATACAACTCAGACTGCTGGCTGAATGACTGTTATGCCTCAATGTATATTAAAACATGCATGTTTGCAAAGTAGAGGACTCAAGAATGACATGTTTTACCTTATTTTAAACTCCTGCTATTAAAGATAAAGATTAAGAGCAATGGGAATAGTGAATAAAAGCGCTGACAAAGAACCAACAAACCCAATCTTCATCAAACTGAAAGCACTAAAATTCAAGGATTAGGTTGACCTCAGAACCATTCAAATCAGCCACGAAGAAAACCAGCAACATGGCCACATGGCATCCAAAAGTTGTTCCAGATAAGGGGAAATAAACACGACCTCAGGGGAATGTGTATGTTCAAAAAACAGGATGTACGTACAAACACAAAAACACATTGCATCTCAGAGTTAATCTGTGAAACAGCTGTAGGGAAGAAATGAAAACATGTACCTCATTCAGTAGGTTGAAGCAAATGTACACAGAAATTATTTTGGAAGATGGGATTCTGTATGCTCTGATTGATCAATTATTTTAAAAAAAAATGAAAAAAGGGGGGTTGGACTAGATACGTTTGGTTTTTTTACTTCATCATACACCTTTTCGAACATGGAATGGTTACTCATGTTGTGTTGTTATAGAGTTGTCTTGTTAAATTTGGGTTTTATTTTGTATATTTTTAACATATTTTATTTATTTATTGTTTTTCTTGTAACCTGACAGAATAGATTAAATAAATTAAATTAAAGATTTATCTTACATTGACACAGATCGATCGATATGAAGACCAGCGGTGCCACACAGCAAGAAGGTTTGATTCCAGCAAGAAGGACTTTGTATGTGGAGCTAGCGTGTTCTCCCTGCTTTCATATGGGTCCACAGTTCAAAAACATGCACGTCAGGCTGGCAACTGGCAACTACAACTTGCCCCTCGTTGAGATTGTGAGTGGAGGTGGTTGCTCTTTGTTCTCAGTGGCGCCGCTACCAGCAACCCTGCAACCCTGAGCGCAGGAGAAGCACTGATAGAAAATAGATGGATGAAGGACACGTCTTCCTCAGTCAGTTGCATAAAGCTCGGGAGCAGCGCTTCTTAAACGCGGCAGTACGTATCGCACACGGCTTAAGAAAACACCAAAATCCATTATGCACGGCCTCTGGAGGTGTTAACAGGAGTGTTCCAGATAATTCAACACTAAACGGACATGAGGGTTGACCTTCTCTCAGTCGTCTCAGTCTATTCCGCTGCGTGCCAAACACTCGTCTAATAAACGCCGTCTCGAAAAAGACGTTGGCGTCCAGACAGATATCAAAGTACGTTCATGAAGCTTAAAGATGAAAAATTTATGAAACATTTTAAAAAAAATAAATAAAAAAAAAAGAAGAAAAAGAATAAGTCTACCCTTACAAAAACAAACATGGTTTGGCCTTGGCCAATGTTACGCCGACCTTTCAAACGTGACGACAGCGACCTGCTCCATGGCGACCGAACGCGGAGAGGACGTCTTTTGTGCACGTCTCTATTCTAAGACCCGGGCAGAGGAGTGGCGCTGGAGCAATGAATCATGCAACGTAATTGAATTGACAAAATGTAATGAGAGTTAATGTCTCCCCGACACGCCGCCCTTTATCTCGCTGTGGGGGGCTGGGGGGGGGGGAGGGGCCTGAGTGCACTCATCCGGGCCTGGGTCACTGACTGCGAGTTCAGCAGCGGGGCAGGGAGATTGCGTTCTGTTTATCAACTCGCCGAGCAACTGTCAGTCATCCTTCATCGTGACCTTGGCGGCGTCCTGCTTGCATCCGCCCCCATTTTATTAAAAATAATAATAATAATAATAACTAGACAGGTACAATTAAGGCAACCTTTTGGAAATCAGAGGGGGGAAAAATGATCAGCACGCATTCATCGACCTGTGAAGGTCTTTTTTTAGGCTCTTTATTTACGCGGTACAAGGTCGGATGACAGGAACCCATTTGAGAGCGGCAGGATTGAATGTATCCTGCATCGGCCGGATGTATCTAATTAAAAGAGCTCACAGGAGGTGTTTTTCGTAGGCCTGGGTTTTGACTGTCAGAGCCAATCGAGCAGGAACTCAAGGCTTCGGTATAAAATCAGTCACCGCCTGGTGAGGTGAAGCGATCTGACATCATTTGCTCGGGAACCCGTTAAAGCTTTCATGCAAAGGGTGAATCAAAAGATATGTGTGTGACCTCTAATATTCTCACTTTGCCTCCAGGATTGATGAAGTTGTCTGAATCTGAAAGCCTTTTTTGGGGTGAAAACCCTTCTTTTTTTTTCCAAATCTAGGCTGGATTTTTCCGAACTTTCTCCTAGCGAACAAACATCTCATCCAAACCAACATCGCTGATCAGTTGGATTTCTTCATTGGCCTTTTTTCCTGTGTTTTGGTCGCAAAGCCGCATTGCAGCTGCTCTGAAGAGACTTCATCGTATACCTCTCTCACACTGTGCATCTGGAACTTCAGGGCTATTCCACCCCAGCTCCCACTAAAAGGCCACAGCTCTGCGACAGCGACAGTCGTCTGCTATATTTTCGTTTTTTTCTTCTTCTGTGGATCTGTGGAGCCCGCAGTCGCCTCATTCTGCTTTTGTCAAAACAAAAGGAACGGCGATCAGTTTCCCAAGACTAATCTCAAGGATCCTTCTGTATTACCAGTTTAAGGCTACACAGCAAATATATAACTGCATTACTAAAGTGTGGGGCTTGTTCGTTGTCCACCCAGCGATGGAAATGATTGCGAGGCTCGAAATAATGCGGCTCAACCTTGTCTGCTTTTGGAGGTGCTGTTGTGCGCACAAGGTCGGTTCCATGGGTGAAGAGGGTAATGCTTTTATTTTTCAAGCGTTTCAGGGATAAAACTCTTGGTCCTGAGAAGGTGCCTGTTGCCCACCGCTGTACACGTTATTCCCCCACGTGTGCGTGTGTGTGTACCTCTGGTCTGTCCAAGGCTACCTCTCCGCCGGTCGCCCTCGCTCTTACCATGCCAGCGTGTTTTTCTGCGCTTCCCTTTTTGCAAGGACACTGCAAATTAGATGGAATACCATGGTAGAAAATAGGACGGTCGGTAGATTCTGCAAAGCACACAGGGCCACTTTATTTTCTGAGATTCGTCAACAAGTTGTCAGCCATTTTTTTAGTCACTGTGCTGACCAGAGAGAGCTGAGGACAGAGAGTAAAGAAATGCAATACTGTGTTGTGTTGCTACGCATGCCCTGGTTTGCGGCAGTGAGGCAGCAGTGAGCAGTAGCACTGGTGTCTCACGGCAGGACGAGACGAGACGAGATGTCTGCCTTAAAATGTTTCTAGTGTTCCCAGCAAAAAATAATAATAAAATAAAAAGCGGGTTTTTCCATTTTTCTTTAAGCGGGATACTCCTCCTCTGACAGGCTTTAAGGACCTCTGACCTTTCAAAAAAAACCTCATATTTGTGCCACTTCATCTTTCAGTGGCCTTTAGAGAAGCGTTCCCAGGGGACGTGTGGGAAGCTGAATCTGCCAACTTTGCCTCCCTTAAAGAGACATCCAGCATTTTCAGTGCCGGGAAAATAAAAAATCAGATTTTTATTATATTACTAGTTTTTCAATAACAGCCTCGTTGCAGTGATCGATCCCCTGGTTGTGCGACGCTGCTGCCTACAAGGTGAGCAAGGAAAACGAGATGCAGCTTTTTGGAAGGAAGAAATATTCTGTTAATCTGTTAACAGGGCTGTGCTTCAAACCGTCAGTCATAAACCTTAATTCTACTATTAGCTGCGTTCACAACGATAAAAATACACATATGTTACAAAAAGCCTTCATAATACGGTTAGTATTTTTACCTCCAGAGAGCCTCCCTGCTGAGCACTTACGCTTGGGGCGGGGGGGAGTGAAAAAAATCTCAGTCGTACATAAACAGACTCAGAGACAGAGAAAAAACGCGTTCACACTTATCTCCCCATTTCTTCCATTTTCTTTTTTCACAGCGATGTCACCCTCCACCCCTCACCCCACCATTCGCACACACCCACACACACACACACACACACACACACGAATGCACAAAAAAACCGCAGCCGCCAAAGCCACAAAAATTGAAAAGCCACTTGTTTTCCAGCCCATCGCCTGCATGAAAAGGCTGCCAACCTCTGCACTCCACAAGCGCGCTCCTCTTATGTGTTCTCTAACCTTTGTTTGGCATGCAGACAATAGGAAAATTGCCGGGGCCCAATGCCCCCCCCCTCCCCCCCTTCCCACCACCACCACCACCACACACCCATCCCACCCACCACGGGGTCCTCAGCAGCTCCGAGCTGCTGCGGGGATGACGGGGATGCACCCGGCGAGCCGTGCCATTGTTGTCTGTCTCTGTCGGAGTGAGGCGGGGACAGACATCCACGTGGGCAGACCTCGTTCGCACACACCCATACACCCACACACCCACACGCGCGCGCACACACACACGCATACACTCCTAAATGACTCTCAGTGGGATTTCAGGGCGGCGCAATTATGATTTCTTCTAAAAACGCCGGGCCCAACTCATCAATCACAAAAATTCCCACTGACGAGCGCACAATTCATCAGAGGGAACCGGCGGCAGCATTCAGAATTTTTTTTTTGTTTTTTGTTCATTATTTTTTTCTTGTATTGAAAAACCCAAAAGAGCGCCGTCGTCAGCTCCTGAGGATCCGTGTGACGGCGCCTGTCAGAAGGGGCGTCTATCGCCGGGGTTAATTGGTGGCAGCCACTTGGCCCGTCATCTGACAGCGGTGGAGCGTGGGTGTGCTGCTCTGCTGACTGGCCACGTAACAGCAGGGGGAGGCCGACAGGAACGCTTTTTTTTCTGTTTTTTTTTTTTTCTCATGGCTCTGCGGCGGCGCCTGCTGACTGACAGGGCTGCACTCACTTCTCTGGGCTTTGTGAGCCGAGCCAGGCTGCTGCTGATGCAGAAAACCCAACTGTGTAAAAAAAAAAAAAAGAGAGGAGTTTATCTCAATATTCTACTTTGTATATTCTATCCTACATCCATTAGCTTGTATGTTGGGGCCAAGATATGTCCGGGCATAAGGCACAATTCCTGGGTGCCGAACTCATTTTCCAGCATCAGTGTTGCCTTTCAAGGCAATTCAAAAGGTTGTTAAACCATAACATCCTGTATATTCAAGCTACCAGTGTTGTACATGAATTTGCATTGATGCGAACATGTGTAAGGATGCAAACGTGTGCGACTATGAAAGGAATCTTATTATTCTATTCTATTCTATTCTATTCCATTATCCTATTTATAAGGAAAGACAGCAACACCACATGATCACAGTAGACCTGCAGCCTCACTTGCTCATTATGCATCCACAACCATAAATAACTGGACAACTATCGACTCATGTAAAAATAACTGGGGTTGTTGGCCGGGAGTGTCAATATCAGCCCATAATTATTTTTTTCGACCTCAACCGTTAGCGAGTGCAGTAGGTCTTAAAAGCTTCGCGTGTATACAGAATTGACTGGGTTTACAGCTTAACCCGCGTCAGACTTTTAACATGTACAGCTGAGTAATTAGCAAAGTAAGCCGGATTGTGTCAATAAAAGTCAGTCAGAGCGTTGTGTTTACTTTGAGTGTTTGATTTCCTGTTGGGAGCCTTGTTATCTACCACTGATGCCGAGTGGGTGCGGAAAAATAGACCTGACGCGTAACTTCCGACACGCAGCCGCTCACTGGACTGACAGACTGACTGGAATGGATTCTGCTCTCCTCCCGTTCGACGTGCAGTGAAGTTCAAGGCTGAGAAACCCACATTGGTCCATTTCTCAAAGAACAAACATTAAGCTGCCGTAATTCACATCCATTTTTTTTTATTTATTATTATTTTTTATTTACGTTGATGCAGTTCATTGCCCCTGTGCACTTTAAAAGCATCGTCTCGATTTTAAAAACTGAGACGTTCACAGATGTCTTCAATGCCTCCAGTTTGAAAAGTGCCCTGGGGTGTTTTGCTGATGCAAAGAATCATGTTACGGCTGCAATTCGGGTTTGAGCAGACAATATCCCTCTTGAGGAATCACTATCTTTAGAAGAATAAAATTAAACAAGCTTTCACCTACAGTCTTTGTTAGCACATGTGACATTCGGAATTTCCCAGCAGCCGCGAAAGCGATGACAATTCACACGTCGAAGGGGAAGCAGTCAGACGGCGACGCCTCGCCCGCGCTCTCACGGCGACGCCTTGGATGACACCAGCCCTTCGCTGAGTGCTAATAGTGAGATGCAAAGGCGGTGGCCATGGGAAGAGGTGCGATGGGAGTGAGAGCATGAACGGAAATGTTTGGAGTGTGGGTGGTTGGATGTCTAGGGAGACGCCCGCCGAGCCGCCTGCGTTTCAATCTTCATTTATTTATTTACAGATTCTACTTTTCATTTCATTTGACCTTTCGGGTAGATCTCGGAGGACGCGGCGGGTTGACGATGGCGGAGAAGCTTTTTTTTTTTTTTCCAGTGGTGCTCGGATTGCGGAGATTTTAAATGAGAACATCAAACAATTATAAATGGCATTATGAAATTGTGCTATTTAGAAACAGACAAGTTACATTTAACTTGAACTGATATTTTCTAATAATCAGCATTTGAAAAAAATGTATTTCACATATCTCCATGAGCTGTTTAAAAAAAATAAAAAAAAAGTCTTCCCCATGAAATCAAGAGGGAGGTCAATAATTAAAAGAGCTGTGAGAGCAGGCGGGGTATCCTGGTTCCTGTTCCACAGGATGAATGTATTGTAATAACTTCCCTATGAGGGTTTGGTTCAATGAACACGAACCAGCACTGATCCGACTGGGGGAGTCCGCAGTGACCGCAGTGGAAAAAACTAAACCTAGATGTTTAAGTGAGTGGCGGTAGACGCACTTCTGTAAATGATATCCAAAGCATTGAGGGAATGTGTATCTCAGTCTCTTTTCCAGAAGGCCAATGAGAGGTAATACATGGGTGATATTCACGATTTTGAGATATTTTTAACTAGATGAAAAAAAAAAAAGGCAAATAAATCTTCAGCGAGTTGTTTGGACGCTCAAAAATACGTTCCCAGCCTGAAGGGACCAACAAACACCGGTTAGCGTTACACCCATTAAACTGAGACAAACGAGAAGCAAATCACAACAGAGGGACAGTGCAAAGCAGAAAAACACATGGGGGCATTTCGAAAAAAAGAAAAATGTATTGTGGCGCTTATCTGAATAATGTTTTGTGTGTTGTTGTTGTTGTTTTTTGTGCATGTTGTCGTAATTGTTGTTGTTCTTGTGACACACTTTGAACGCGCGCGTCACTCAAACAGCCCGTTCTCATCCTTAGCAAGCGGGAGATAATTGGGTTTTTTTTTTTCTCTCTCTCCAACGTCGCCCGTCTCCACGGAGACCAGACATCTCACGGCGCTAATTTGCCTCACTCCCACCCCCCTACACCCAACCGACACCCTGCACTCCATCAGCGGTGATGTGCATTAGAGACGACTGATGCAATTTACAGTGCTTGACGGGCGCTCGCGTGTGTGTGTGTGTGTGTGTGTGTGTGCGTTCCGTGCGCGCGATCGTGCCCGACTGGCAGTAGCAGACAGATGTGGAGACGACTTCCCATTTCAGTCCGACCAAATATGTGTCACTGTGCCAATCTGGCGCTGACGGGAGCCAGCGGTCCTCAGCCGCCGCCGCCGCCGCCGCTCATGATCTGTGAACGTGAAGCGCCTCAGGTTATGGAAGCCGATCCGTGAATCAATTAATGTGGACCGTGATGAGCAGGGAAAATCAGTTTACGGAAGCCAACCGGCAAAAGCGTAATAACATTTGTCCTCCAGTGGTGACAGCTGGATGTGTCTGATGTAGACAATCTATAGAATGCCCGTCCAATAATGTATCTGTGGGTTAAATCAAAGCGGATGATCAGCTTCATATAAAGCACCTGGCAAGAAGGTAATATTCTTCATATTATATTTTACGTATGGATATCATATTTTGTTGTGAATTCAGAACAATACGCTTCAAACCAGTCTGTCCTATTGCTTCATTGACAGTTTTTTTTTTTTTTCATCGAGATTATAAATATGTCTTTTCGACTGTACAAACGACATTGTTCAACGGTTGTTTTAATCCCGAAGTGAGTGATGCAAAGATAAGAAGGTAATTAGATGGACGGTGTCTACCTATCCACACAATTTGGTGCAGCTCCAAAAGGTGTAAATTCAATAATATATTAATATATATGCTCTATGTAGTTACATCCGAGCTGAGCCCAGATTACAATAATGCATCAAAATAAAATCCCAGCTGCCTGCTAAAACGTATCTGGGTTTTTATTACTTGACGAAAAGGCAGAGATACAAACTTTAATTTAACTTTATTTCAGAAGTCTCGGACAGTGAGTATATTTTGCAGCTTTTTTTTGTTTTTGTTTTTACTCTGAGGTTATGCGCATTTATTTTAATTTCGCCCAGGCTGACGCACAGCT